>NC_092429.1:22469296-23087629 GCF_036169615.1 Heliangelus exortis | reverse complement strand
TTTTTCTGGTTGTCAGCTCTATCCCACATATCCTTTATATTCTGTTCCTTCAGATTGAGCTGGCCCAAGCAGAATTAACATTAAACATAAGCTTTTGCCTGACCAGCTGTACCTTACAGAAAAATATCCATGGCCAGACATTTCAACCCAGAAAGAGAGTAATGTGTAATATTGCACCTTTGAATGCAGATTGCATCTTTGAATGCAGAGCTACAATGCAGGCAGAGCAAAGAATTATTTGTTTCATGTCTTTAATTGCTGATAGGAAAATAAACATACTTTTTATGTGCATGGAAAGAAGCATATGTGAAGCTTTTCCCCTCATACTCAGCAAAGAAAGCACTTTCTTCCAGGTTAATGTGATACACTTCATTACCAGAGCATCTGCCATACATTTTCTGCCATTGTTCTTGTGATTGCTGACACTCCCTGAAACAGGTAGAGATGAAGAGAATAGTTTAAAATTTACTGTAGAATTCTGATTCATCAGAACAGGATTTAATGGCAATAGAAACTACAAATTTCTATTAAAAAGGTCCCACAGGCTAATCTGAAAGAAATATTTGGTAATACTTTAAGTACAGAGATAACTTTAATGAATTAAAGAGCATTTTGTGCTAAGTAATAGGAATATAAGTTTATGTACTTTAATATCAGGAGATACAGCTGTATTGCTTTAAATTTACACCATAAGCAGATCCATTGCAATCTCAAGATGACAGCATACTCATTTTATTCATAAAGACAGACTCTTCAGAAGCTCCATGGCAGAATGTCTGGTTTCTTTTTGAAGTAGGTGGAGAATCTTAAATATAACTTCCATAGGAAAAACCCATTTGGCTTTTGTCAGCTCATCTATAAGAGAGATTTCTTTTTTTTTTTTTTTTTTCTGCAATTACTTATCAGTTATCTTCACTGTTTATCCTATGGACATACTTAGTTTCTGTGCCTTGTATATTATTATTACTATTTACCTTCTTTTCTCTAGTGCAAGAAAATAAAGTATCACTTTAACCATATTAAGTATATCATCCTTTACTGTGTGCAGCCAACATTCTTCATACAGATGGACTGTCACTGGAACTGTTCCAAACCTCAGCTAACACAAAAACTGGCAGACTCAGTGCTTTTATGAACTTCTTTTTAAAGTTTCATGTGGAACCAAGGCTCTGGCTGCATGGGTTTTACAGAATATAATGTATGCATGTATATACACACATTTACACAGATAGGACATAAAAGTAATAAATGTCCTCTGTGTTTTGCCACTTGGAGCTAAGATTCCAAGATATTGGAGTATGCTCCTTGGTGTTCATTTATGCATTTCCAGTATCTTAGCCAATTTCTGGTTTTCTTCACCATTCTTCTCCACCCTCAGTGCAGAAACATTTTGTCTCCAGATGGAAACGTGAACCATTTTTTATTGAAATGATATTAACAAGCAGTACAGTTTGATTAGAATAGTGGGACTAGAAATATAAATATATAGAAGATATAATACAATATAAATAGAAGATAGAATATAAGTATAGAAGATTTTTTTTTCCAAATTTCACTCTTCCCATTAAAATAACCTGTTTAAAATTCACCTGTTTAAAGTCTGCTTGGTTCCAGTCAGTTGTCTAAAAGCTTCCCATGGGGCTGTTCTGTAAAGATCAGGTCAAAAGTTCAGGTCAAAAAGGCTATTCCAATATTTTATATTGTAATACAAACCCTGATAAAGTTCTATTACTAGATTATATTATTAGATGACATTTAAGGATAAATATGATGATTAATCATTAAGACAAAAAATAAGATTGTAAATAAGATTCAAGGTAGAATTTTGGTGTCTTACAGACTCAGGTTTTGAATTGCATAAACCACATAGAAGATAATTGGATTATTTACATCTCCTTTGTGTAATCTAAAAAGTAGCATTAAAGACCAAAGCCAGTTCATGTAAACAGCCACAAACTTCCCCTTAATTTTAATAGCAAGTTGGTCTGGCCAAAGTTGCTTAGAAATTGTTTTCCTCAGTCTTTTGATACATTAATAGCAGAAGGTGTTTTTAATTATGTACATGTGTTCTTTTTGTTTACAAAGTTTTCATTTCTTATCTTCCAGTGAATTCCCAGTGTGTTTGTCTTCATGATTATCAGAAATTAGCTTGTGTTATTAACAGTGTACAACACTCAACACTTGTATTATTAACAGTGTTCCACTACTTCTCTAATTTAGGGAATAGGAACAGGTAGCACTTCATTTGTAAGAACACAACAAACAGTTGGGACAATCTTTTACCTCTGAACTGTTTAATTCCATTGAAATGTAAATCATTTAGGTTAAGATCAGCACTTCACCACTTTAATAATAAATGTTAAGGAGCAAGCATTAGTAAGTGTTCATGTTTTCCTTTAATGAATGACTTTTTACTGGGAAATGACAAAAAACAACACGTTCTGGTTGGCTCCTTGGTAACCTTCTCTGGCTCCATGCACATAAATATGTAAAAAGAAAGGGCATTTCTTATTGACTGGAAAGGCACAAGAAGTCATTTGAACTTGGTTATCTGTGATAACAACTTCAACATTCCCAGTCACTATATTAAAGTTACTAAACTTGTGAGTCAGCAGATAAGGGGCTTCTGTGAATGGAAACCTCAAGTAATTATTAAGAAAATCTTCCCAATGACTTTAAATAGACCTTAAAAAGATTACCCCATGTTGGAAGCATTCATTGCAGTCTCCCCATAATCCAAGCCTGTTCTCTTTATCTAAGGATGTCAGTACTGATAGGGATTTTAAAATCAAGTCCTACATAGTTTAATGCAGGTGCAGGATAGTGAAAAGATAATGAAACAGGACCCAATATGAAGGAAAGCATTTACTTTTAACATTGGAAGTCTGCTTATGCTCATTATTATTTAGATTTATTTTAGTACTTAGCTTGGATATAAATGCATGGGTAGTTAAAATTTTTATTTATTGTTTAATCTTTTTTCACTTCACAATTCCACTTAACCAAACTCAAACATACACCCAACTTAATTTTTTGTGTGCATAAAGGTAATTCATCCTAATTTAACAATTAGAAGTTGATTTACCTAATGCTCACCTCATTGCTCAACATTAGAAATTATTTAGAAAAGACAATAAAATTATCTTGATTGCTAAATCAGTCAAATCCAAAGCAGTTATAAGTCTGCAATGCAAGGACAAGCTGTAAATGAAGCTCAAAACCAACACCTGTTTTGAAATCAGGTTTATCCCTGAAGACAGAAGTGCAGAATCATTTGGTTTTCCAACACTGCTGAAACACTGGAGTCAGAGCAAGTCTCATGAGATACTTCTGAAGCCTGTATGTTTAATCTAAATTCTTCCTCTAAAACATTAGTGTATACTTCTAAGTGTACTGCTTCTAAGGAGCAGATTTAGACCAATATACAGCAATCAGAAGTCTAGCAAAAAGATACCTTTGTCCTCACTTCCTAATTCTGATTGCTTTACTTGGCAAAACTTTTATGATCCATTAAACAGATTTGTGCACTTCTATAAAACTTAATGAAAATATAAAGTTAAATTAGACTTTTGAAACCATATTCCAAGCATTTCGAAGGGATTTTAAAAACTGCAATAAAAGGGGGAAGCAAGCCATCACTATTTTGGAAATTATGTGCCTTTTAATGTTTGGGAACTATGTAAAATTTTAGCAAAAATTAAGGGAATTAGAAAAAATATTAAATTTGAAAGCTTAGAAAGTGATATTCTAAGAAAGGAAGACTTAATTTTTTTAGTGTATTTTTAGCATGATGAAGTCAAGACTATTCAAATTTTAAAATATTTGAAGTTTGTCCTTCTAATATCTCTGTTTCAGGCTTTCAGAGATGCAGTGTGATTTTAAAAAAAGTCATATCTGTTCCATCATTTGGTTCAGCGTTAATGCACATGCTCTGAGATGTCCAGAGTTTGCCAGTTTTCATTATTTTTGGAGCTCATCTCAGATTAAATGCTCTGATGAGTGCTAAAGTTGAAGAATGACAATTAGACATATTTACTTTTCCAGTATTTCTGGTTTTATGCAGCAAGTTTGTGTGCTTCTGTAAGGATTCAAAGTAATGTTGTCTACTATTTCTGCAAAAAAAATTTCCTTTGATCCTACTCTAAAATGATCAGAGTAGAAATCAGTTACCTTAATAACCCTGATTACATCAATTAATTCTAATTGCAAAAGAAATAATTAGTGCTTTTGCATTCTTCTATAGTTACTCTGCATCATAGTTTGAAATCTGTATAAATGATTAATATGTCTGTATTAAAAATAATTAAAAAAAGCAGAAAGCAAAGTCCTGGTTTTTTGCTGACGGAAAATCTTCTGCTAGCACTTAAAAATACCACTCATTTAAACTACATATAATATGAAATAACTAAAAATACTCTGTATTCTATGCATGTCAGATAATGAAAACTGGGCAGATGAAGAATGCATTTCAGCATAACTCTCAGATAGCATGGATTTTTTTTTTGTTGTCTTCCTATTAGATTCTAGCACAGACAGTGCCATTAAAATCTTGACATTGGTTGTTCTTGATAGTGAAACTTCCAGCAATAATTTCAGTTTTCCCCATCCTGGGCTCAGGGGAATATTAAAAAAGCCATACAGAAGATTAAATAACTCTGTAAATATCAAGATGTTACTGGGTCTGTGGTTACTTGAAAAAAAACTATGCTTTTTTCCTAGACTCTCCAATGTATTCTTGTGCAACCTATATGCACGAATTCCAGCTCTACATATATATTTGGAGATTTACTCTTTAATGCCTGTCTCTGCCCACAGGATTTTAAGGTATTTATTTAAAGGATTTATAAGGGATTTTTAATAAGATATTTACAGTGAGGTATTTCTTTAATGCCTTATTATTCTAAGAATATAGCATAGAATAGATATACAAACTGTGAAAAAATTATTTTGGTAAATACAGAGAGGTTCTACCATGAATAAGCAGTCAGTAGAGATACAATAATTCTGTACTTCTTTTGGCAGTCTCATCACAGGTATGTTTGCTTGCTTCTTAATGTACAGGTACTGAAGAGTGATTATATTATCAGAAAAGTGCTTTTAGAGCTCAGTGACAAGGTATTTTTATATATGTACCAAAATAGACCCTAAAATTACCATAATAAAATGATTTTGTTGGTGTTCCTAAGTGGCAGATCCAAGATTCAATCTGATAAATTAGAAATTAAAAATTTTCGTATTTTCTATTATGAAAGTGGCACAATAGCATGCAACAACTATTAAATACTGGGGAGGTTGTTTCTTTTTGAAATTTCAATATCTTGAGTAAAACATCTTGATGTTTTTCTGGTGCTGAAAGTTCCAATTTTTTTTTTTTTTTTTAATTGTAGTTGTCTGAGAGTTCAGGATAAGAGCTATTTTCCAAAGAATATCAGGTATAACTTTTACAAGGTTTTGTTTGGTTTTTTTTGTTTGAGTTGATTTGGGGTTTTTTTAATGGTATTACATACTTACTGTCCCCTAGATGTATGAACCAGCAGTGTGATTAATGTAGAGGTAGCTGGGCAAATACAATTTAGAGCTAGCATAGCATATTTGAATTCCTCTTCACACACAACATGATCTGTAGAAAAAGAGAGGATTTTGTTTTACAAAAATACTTTCCAATGAACAGAATTATCACTTCCTTTCCTTGTCTAGAAAAATGGTGAAGATAAGGACAATAAAATTTGCCTCTAGATGTTCATCTTCCACTTGAACCTGGGGAGCAGCTGTTTATGATTTGCCCCATTTATGCTCTTGGGTTGTATGAATACTTTTTTGTCCAGTGGATGCTTTCTGTCCTGCAGCTACACTCGGAGAGGATGCAATGGCTCTGTGAATTCTGAGGTTCCACTGTGAATTCCACTTCCAGTATCTTTGCTGCACTGGTGTAAGGGGTGAGTGTCAGGGAGATGGAGTTAGGCTTTTCTCAGTGGTGACCAGTGATAGGACAAGGGGTAATGGGTGTAAATTGGAGCATAGGAGGTTCAAGTTGAATATCAGAAAGAATTTTTTTACTGTAAGGGTGACGGAGCCCTGGAACAGGCTGCCCAGGGGGGTTGTGGAGTCTCCTTCACTGGAGACATTCAAAACCCACCTGGACACGTTCCTAGGCGATGTACTCTAGGGGGCCCTGCTCTGGCAGGGGGGGTTGGACTAGATGATCTTTCCAGGTCCCTTCCAACCCCTAGGATTCTATGATTCTATGATTCTATGATTCTATGATTCTATGATTCTATGAGGAAGCTGTGTAGCACAGTCCAGTGTGTGTGTTTTGCACAAAGTTTTACAGAGACATCAAGCACTGAATGCAGACACAGTTTTGTGCCCAGGGTATTGCTGTGCAGCAGTGCTGATCACTTAGGCTGTACAGGCTTCCAGACTGACTCTTTGGCAGTGCCTCTGGGTATTTGCACTGCACTTTAATGTATGATGAAAGTTTCACTACCACCTCCCCCAGGAACTCCTCACAGCTGCTGCCTCTTTGCAATCTAGGCCAGAGGGGTGCTTGGTTTTTCTTTTCCATTTTTTTACAACCTTTTGTTATTTTTACCTCTGTCCTTGTCTGGCTTTTTTAATCACAAAGTTGTACTTTGTTTCGGAGAGTACTTACAAGAAAGTGTCTGCACATTAATACTTGCTGTGATGGGATGCCAGAGACATGCCTATTTCCTTCTGTCTTTCAATGGAATTTTGGGGAGGGGAAGTGAGAAAAGAGGAATTACATCTAGTCCTTTCTATTGACTTAAAACTGCCAAATCTTCTGCATATACTTTCAGTATTGAATGAATCATTATTCAACTTGGTTGGTTAGTGCTTAAGATTCAGATCACAGTTAAATGCTCTCCTGTGCTGGTGATGGCATGAAAAGGAAACACAAATTCCTCTTTAATGCCATTCACAGATACTTGTGATGGTGTTAAAATGGATATGAGATGAGATAAGCACAAAACTTACAATTTAATTAAACTTCTTGTCAGTGTAGAAACTTAGTCATAGAAGTTTTCTAAGGTGATGAAGGTATTGCTGAATGCTAAGTAGATTTTTTTTTTCATCTGAATTTAGTGTTTGATTCACTTTATGCTACTTTCAATGGGAACAGAACTTCTCATTAGAAATACAATGATGATCAAAACAAAAGATATATAAAAAGTGTAAAAGTAAGCAAATAATTTCCTCACCTAGATCTGAGCTGTCTGCATACCTCTTACTTCTAATGTATCATTGAAATCCATAGAACCACCTTACCTAAACTTAGCTACTTTCTAGACAGTATTTATAGTCTAGCTATAAACATGACACTTAATGAAAAACAGCTGAGTGCATACTTTGTGTGCCTTTTCTGTTCTTTTTTTTTTTGAAAGGCATTTCAGTAACAGAATCAGTGACTACTGAAAGGAGAAATTCGTTCTCTCACTTTTTGAAAATGAGGCCTATTTAAATGTCATAGGGAAGGAATGAATCTAGTTATATAAAGACACTGTCGAATATAGAACAAAATGAGATTTTTTTTTTTTCCCCTCCTCTAGAGATATTTCAGTTAGAGCAATTAAATATTTCCTTCAGAAAATATTTCAGACAAGAATAGGTCCTTTTAGTTGACCATGTGCCACTAATAAGTCTCCTTGAATTTTAAACTACAGATTTTGAGAGAGTAGGGCATAGTCTACTGCTTGGATGGAATATCTGCATGTCATTACCATGAGTCAGATAACAAAGATTTATGACAGTGAATACTCTATCCCTGCTATTGAAGAAATGAGAAGTCTCCATATTTTTAAATTTGTGTAGGATTTTGCCAAATAACCTCACCTTTTTTTTTTTTTGTTTTGAATGTTATATTATATTAGATAATACTTTCGAAAATAGGAGCAAGAAAATAACATACAGAAAAATTATTTTACTTCAGATTATATACTTTAACCAAATTCTACAGGCTGACTAAATATACATAAATGAAAACTAATAAATCAAGGATGGCACAATGCAAATGAAAAGTGTATCTAAGAGTTTAAAACCCCATATGTTCTGTAGTCTCTAATGCATATGGTAGACTTTTTGGATGTTTTTTATGTAAAATGTCATATTAACAGGGAATATAGCTCACAGCAGACAGATATTGCTGTCCTTAATCTCAGGATTAAGATGACAATCTTAATCTCATATGTGTACAAGATTCACACTGTGATCTCAAGTGTTCTTACATCAGGAGTCATGGAGCTGGGAACTGAAGGACTATTTCCACTCCCATTTTATACTTTGTGAAAGCCATTTACAGTCTTCATGACTTTTTCAGGATGTATAAAATTGGTGTGTGAAAATAATACCCTACCTATTTCAGAAGTGTTTTGAAGCTTCTGAATTCTCAGGGGTACTTTGAGAACATCAATCAGGTGACAGACTCTTGAGTGATCTAATTACCATGATTAGAAATATTGTAGCCATTTCAAACTATGGTACTATGGGCTTCTCCTTTTGGCTGAATTTAAGTTCTTGTATTAAACATAGATCAGGCCAAAAATAATGTGCTCATTATTAGACAGATTATATCTTGCCTACACTATTACTGTGCTTTATACTGGTGCTTGGCACTCTCACTGTGGAGCTGTGGTGAGGACTGTACAGAACTTCACCTGATGATTCCTCTTCTGCAGTGAGTAAGGAGGAAGCTGGGTCACAGCTCTCCCTCTCCTCAGGTCTGGGACATCAGGCAGCAGACATAAGTTATGAATTTAAACAAAAGTTAAAATAACAGAGTCCCGAGACAGCAGGGATGAGAATCTGCAAATTTCTCATTGAGTGTGGCAGTGAAGCAGCAGAGGAAGCTGCAGTTTCTCTTGGATTGAATATTAAGTATGTCAAATCAGTTTACCAAATAGAAATCCTTTACTGCATTTATACTGGAGAAATAATCCATTTAGATTTTCCAGAAGCTGTAGTGTCTGTTGAAAATATATTTTGACAGAAAATTTGTTACTAAGTCTGTCTCAAATAGATGTAGTAATGCAGTAGAGTGAGTTATGACTTCTGTAATGTTCTTGAGGACAAACCATACTCAAAATCCTGATTTATACCTGCAGCATCAGCCATGTGGTAACAATGTCCCAGACCTGACAATGGTTCTGAGAAACCTTCCTGTTGTCAGTTTGATAGGTTCATATGATTACTGCCAGACCAGATAATGCCTATCCATTTTCTTTAGACTATTTTTATCTTTAATTGGTAGACTAATAATCAGATGTATTCAATATCCATTTTGGTATCTAGACTGTGTACCTTTTGAATAAACTACTGAAGGTTTTAAATGTCAGACTTCAGCAGTCTGTGCAAATTCATTGCTGAATTGCGAATAGAGAACATCAAAATATATCCCTAGTTCCTGGAAATATGATTATAGATAATTTCTGATTATTCAAGGTGTTCAACTCAGAAAATATGCAATTTACTTCAGGTTCTGAATTGTTGCTGTGCTGTGGACAATCTCCATTTTATGTCATGTTTGTGCTGAAATGCAAGGCCAGATGGATGCACTAAGGTTACATGGCCTTATGTAGCCCTGTGTGTTTGAAAGAAAACCAGGAATACTGAGAACACCATTTTTAACTGAGCATGAAGGAAACTGCAATATTA
This sequence comes from Heliangelus exortis, assembly GCF_036169615.1. Classification (NCBI taxonomy): domain Eukaryota; kingdom Metazoa; phylum Chordata; class Aves; order Apodiformes; family Trochilidae; genus Heliangelus; species Heliangelus exortis. The sequence continues at coordinate 23,077,960 of NC_092429.1, read as the reverse complement.
CTGAAAGAGAAACTGAGCATGCCAAGGCATTTGTATGTTGGGAATTACTAAGGAGTAATCAAAGCATTTCAGCTTAAGACATAAGATTATTAACAATAGTGATACAGTGTCTCCTGCCCCATTGTAGCTGTCACGTTAAGAGTGGTTGTTTATTAATAAAGTGTCCACACCTTGAACTTGCAAAGGAGTCTGCTGGGACACTTATGTCCTGTGCTTTTCAGATTCCAGTGAAGAATCATATTCAAGCACAGAGAAATATTTCCACTGTGCTAACACAAGCATAAGTTAGGATTTTAAACGAAGAAGTTAAAATAACAGAGAAAGTGGAGCATGCTAGGGCATCAGATGTATCTGGCATCAGGTGAAAAGCCAGGAAGCTGTCTTTTTGACAGGCCATATTACTCTGTGCAACTTGTCTCCATTCTCTTGCTTTGATGACAAGAATAAGTTCTCGTAGAATCATTAAAAAGAGGAAGAATGTGAAAGTCTTGTCTACCAGATGAGAATAAATTATAACAATTACTTGTCCTACATACTGTTTCTGAAGCATAAGGCAAAAAATCTCCAGCATGCTATTTAAAAATGCAGTCAGAGTCTAAATTTCAGGACTGTCTCATGCAATCTATGATAATTGGTGAAGTTAATATAAGCTGCTGAGAAACTGGGCTTCTAGTGTTTCATACATTGTCAAAGTAGTTAAAAGTGACTTCCATTAGGAGGACTTTCCAGAACTCTTTGGTTGGTTGGTTGTGGTGGTTTTTTATTGTCTAAATTCAGGATCTTTCTTTTTGACAGTTAGTTTCTAAACCTGTGTGTAAAGGAAAAAAAAAAATCCTATTGCTGAATATTTCAGGTTCCTAAAAATGCAGAATATTATTTTTGGAAATCTCCAGAAGAAAGGAGTGTTTTTTTAAAAGAATATCAAATTTAAATACACTTTTGCATTAAGGCAGTATTAAAGAAGTCTTGAATTATAACAGGAAAAGGACTTAGAAAAATGTTCCATGTGGTTACTACAAATTTTTTAGCATGAGCTGTACAGGGCTGTAGGCTGCAACCCCCCTCTAGATACATATTTCACAATGAAGAATTGAATGACATTAATAACCAAAGTAGAGTCCTCTCAGGAGAATGTCTGCAAGCAAACTGTTCTCATGACTCTGTCAGTGGCTGAACCATTTGCAGTATGTAACCATCCAGTGGTAATGTTTTATCCTGTCCCTAACCTTGCTGAATTTAAAACTTAATTAAAATTTTCCTGTGAGTAAGATTAAATTAATCTTGAAGGCAGCCTTCTAGTTTTCTGGTTTTACTGTTGTGCAGAGAGACTGTGGAAATGGATGGAGGGACTCCTGAAATCCATGTGAAATTCTGTTTGCATGTAAGGTGCTTTATAAATATTTAGGTTTACAATACAGCACTGTTATCATTCATATTACAGGGCTGACAGGGCTTAAAAGGCACAGAATATATAAGGTCTCCTCAAGCCCCTGAAGAAATACAGAACAAAATGAAGTCAGTAACATACCAGATTTGTTAACCTTAGTTGAAGGAAATACTACAAAAAAGAGGTTCTTGGGTTTGGGGTTTTTTTTGTTTGTTTGTTTTTTTTAATATGCTCCAAATTATCAATCTGAAACACATGAAAAAATACCTCTGTTTTGCAAGTAATATATAACCTCCTACAGAACCAAGCCATTTCAGAATAATGAAACTCTCTTAAAAATGCAATTAGGAATAACAAATTAACACACCAATAAATAAAAGTAGCCATGGCTAGGGAGAAGAGATTATGTTTGTGCTGTGTGGTTTTAAGGGGCAGATGAAAAAGCACCATCATTCTTGTCACAGCATGAGCTTTATTCCCTGCTGTGCCATCTCATAGGTTGAGATTACACTTTTATAACTTCAGAGCTGCTATTGATGTTTTTTTCCCCTTCTTTCCAACCTAGTTTTAAATTCAGCAGCTTTTAAAATTACACCTTTAACGGTTGCTCTGGAATTGTTCTGCACTGGAATTTACTTTTTCATCATGTTTTTGGGGTGACAGAGAAAACTAATATTCTTCCATAGAGGTTTTTTTGGATCTTGCATGAATCAGTGATCTTTTCTTCCTTAGAATACCCTTCAAGAAAATCAAATTTTCAACATTGCAGTTGCAAATGAAAGATTTGCTTCTACTTCATGAGATATTTTTCTAAAGATAGGCAAAATTAGTTCATTATCAAAGTATTTGTGTGCTTTGGTGTCTGAGTATACATAAGTCTATATGTACAGATCTGTGTTTGTATGTGTGTTTTTATAGAGAGAGAGACCTAAATAGTGCAGAGAAACTGTCAAAGCTGGTAATGTCTTTCAGGAGAGGATTTTTTTTATTTCTTAACATCTTTTCCCATTTTCTGTCATAGTTTCTAAGGTATGCATTTTACTAGATATAGAATTAAATTATGTCTTATCCAAAAAATATTTGTAATTAATAGTTTTTCATACCACTTAGAAAAAAGAAAAGATTTTTTTTCCAGTTGTTGGATAAAATAAAGCCTTTTCCTGAGCACTTCTTCTCATCTACCCCCATACTGTTGTATATTTTAGTAGAGAGAAACAATTTAAAGACATAGATAGAGCAAGCTGGAAACCTACCTGAAACTTTAATTAAGGAGTAACAATGTGTTATGTATCAAATAATTCTACTCAGTAAATTCTGTATTATAAGAGAATAATAGTCCTTAAAAGAGCTTTTAAGACTTTAATATAAAACATAACACTTTACTATTGTTAGGATATGTAAAGCCCATCTTATTTTACAACACTGCACTCTTAATCTGTGTCTAAGCAGTAAATATGCCTGGGGCATCTCTTTGCTTGTATGTTCATGAAACAAACTGCCAGAATTTTTACACTTACCTGCAAACTTGATGTGGAATTTATTCTCAGGTTTCAGTATTTGGACGTACAAAGGACAATTTGGAGCAAAGTCTTTAACTGCCCATGCTCTTAAAATGGTTTGATGATCCTAGAATAAAGAGTATGAAGTGATGACAATGAAATACTAACAACCAGGTTACATTAGATAAAGAACCTCTTTTCAGAGGGACTCTATTGAAGAAAACTTATTTTAAAACTATTAACACCAGCTGGTGTGGATGTTCATGTCTGTGTTAGGTAAGTATTATGTATATTACATATATTTAAATACAATATATACAGACACCCATGTATAATACATAGATATCCAATAATTCTGCAGACACAGACATAGCTGTCATACTTGGTGTTCAGCAACAAGGTCTCTCAGGCCTGTGCTTTAAGGCAGGCTTCAAGCAGGAGGAGAATCACCAGTAATGGGTGATTTTAGACAGGGATTACTTCAGAGAACTCAACCCAAATGAGCCCACAGGGTCAGATGAGTGTAGAGAGAGCAGGCCAGTGTCCTTGTATGGTTGCTTTCTTATCACTGAAAGGTTGTGGAGACTGGGAGGATGTCTTCAACAGCAGAAAAATTAAGTTCTACCAGACTGAAACAAAAGGATGATCAGGGGGCTATACTGGGCACACAAATGCTGTGCCTCACCATTTCCATGTTCAGACACTACAGTCTGGATGAGTAGAAAACTTTATGAGTAAAACATTGGTTAGATGATTGGAGTCTTGGGCAGTGATAAAATAATGGGTGAAGCCAGGCTGAGGAAGTTGGGGTTGTTCTTGGAGAAGAGGAGGCTTGAGGTGACCTTATACCTGAAGGGGCTCTACAGGAAAGCTGGGGCAGGGCTTTTTGTACTGCTGTGTAGTAAGAGAACAAGGGGCAATGGTTTAAAACTTGAAGAAGGGAGATTTAGATTAGATATTAGGAGGAAATTCTTTACTATAGGGATGTTAAGACACTGGCACAGGTTTCTCAGGGAAGCTGTGGCTGGCTGCCCCCTCCTTGAAAGAGTCAAGGACAGGTTGGATGGGGCCTTGAGCAACGTGATCTAGGGGGAGGTGTCCCTGCCCATGGCAGGCAAGGTGATCTTTAAGGTCCCTTCCAATCCAGGTCACTCTGTGCTTCTCTGAAAGGGTCTGTGCTCCATCCAGAAATCTGGGAAAAGTGGAGTGTCACAGGGTTCTGTGCTGCAACCTGTTTTGTTAAACATCTTTATCTGTGACTTGGAGAAGGTGGAAGAGAGCACACTCAGAGGGTTTGCAGGTGATACCAAACTGGAGGGAACAGACAAAACCCTTGAGGGCAGGACTGCTGTTGAGGTGGACCAGGATAAGATGGGGGAATGGACTGAAAAGAACCTCATGAAATTCAGCCAGGGCACAAGCAGAGTCCTTTCTCTGGGACTCAGTCGACACCTGTATCATACAGGTTGGAGCTGACTTGGGAGGCAGCAACTTGGCCCAGGTGGCCAAGAAGGCCAATGGCATCCTGGCCTGTATCAGAAACAGCGTCACCAGCAGGTCCAAGGAGGTGATTCTGCCCCTGTACTCAGCACTGGTGAGGCCACACCTCGAGTCCTGTGTTCAGTTCTGGGCCCCTAAGTTCAAGAAGGATATTGAGGTCCTCGAACAGGTCCAAAGCAGGCAACTGGGCTGGTGAAGGGACTCGAACACAGATCCTATGAGGAGAGGCTGAGGGAGCTGGGGCTGTTCAGCCTGAAGAAGAGGAGGCTCAGGGGAGACCTCATCACTCTCTACAACTACCTGAAAGGAGGTTGGAGCCAGGGGGGGGTTGGGCTCTTTTCCCAGGCAACTCTCAGTAAGACAAGAGGGCATGGTCTTAAATTGTGCCGGGGGAAGTTCAGATTGGATATTAGAAAGAATTTTTTCACGGAAAGGGTGATCAGACATTGGAACAGGCTGCCTGGGGAGGTGGTGGACTCTTCGTCCCTGGAGACATTTAAAAAGCGACTCGATATGGCACTCAGTGCCATGGTCTGGTGACTGTGGCGGTAGTTGTTCAAGGGTTGGACCCGATGATCTCTGAGGTCCCTTCCAACCCAGCCTATTCTATGATTCTATGATTCTATGAACTTTGCTGAAAAAGATGTGGGGGTCCTGGCAGGGAGGACAGTCAGGCAGTAAAACAGGGGGTGTGGAAAGGCTATGACATCTCCACCCTTGGATACTTTTACAGCAGCCTAGATAAAGCCCTCAGCAGTGTGCTCTCTGTTAACAACTGATTCCTGACAGACTAGAGATCTCCTGAGCTTCCTTCCAACCCTCATTATCCTACAATGCTAGTGTAATGTATTCTGATTGTTGGAATGCAGAATTAAGGGGTTGTTTCCAGAAATCTTCTACCCACAAGGTATTTTGTCCCACTCCTATCTTTCTGCAAGTGTTCCATAGAATTTGGAAGGGAGGGGGGGGAGAGGCATGTTGATGTGGAAGAATACTGGAAAAAGTTAGGTAGTAGTGATAAGTCATGGTTATTTAATCAAGAATGATGTTTTGGATATGCTCTTCCAAAGAGACTCAGAATTTAAATAACATTAAAAGAAGACATCAGGAATTAAGAGTTTAAAACTGTGGATAATTCTAAAAAACATAAGCTCAATTAAAAACAGATCTACATTTTGTGCATTTACGTAACTGATGTCCGAATTTAGCCAGCTACTGACCAGGGAATTCCAAGAGATTTCCGAGCTTGTTAGTTTTTTAATTTGTTACTATGTGTCAAAAGTGAGTCAACTGCAGGGTGAATACTGCTATCCCATACAAGTCAAGTATGTGCTAATATAGTCATATATTGAATTTCAGTATGTCTAATTTCATTGCATCAGCCATCAGTTTTTATTTATTTCTGAACTAAAAAGGAATATTTGAGAGCTGCATGTAGGAAGCAATACTTGGGTTGAAATGCCTTGCCTAGTCATGAAATTGGTGGTATTAAAAGATCAAATATAAAGAATGATTCATTATGTTTGCAGCATCAGCAATAAGAAAAGCTTTCAGACTCATGAACACAAGGGAAAAATCTCTGCCTGGAACAAAGTGTAATTGACATTTTCAAACCATAATATTTTAAAGTCAATTGAGATATTAGCAAGTACTTTTTCTGCTAAAAATACTAGAATAGAGTTATAAGAGGAAGACCTTTTGAGGATGCTAAAATCAGTCTTTCACATTTTTCTTGGTAATAGTTTCATAGATGGTGGATTATTGTGCCCATTCAGATTTCAGGACTTGGATGTAGCCAGATACAATCTCTCCTTGTGTGAAGTCACTTAGGCTTTTTTGTTTGAGGTTTTTGTGGGGTTTTGTTTGCTTGTTTGTTTTTGTGGGGGGGTTTTAAATTTAGGGCTATTTGCTGATTTGTTTCAAGGGAGTAAAATGCCAACACAGCTTAGAAATAGCAAATGCCTGGGTAATGGGATAAATGGCAGTCATATGGATACACATCTGGAGTAAAAGGTTTGGGAGTGGATTTGAGACAGATTTGGAAAACCTGTATTGTTGAAGATGTTATAGGTAACACCATCTTCATTTTTTATGCAAGGGAAATGGGGTCACTTGCAGTGGTTCTGCACATGCTTCATTGCACAGGGTTTGACATTACCAGTTTCCTCCCTTCCTTTACACAGTAAACATCAGACCACAGTGACTTGCAGAAATAGTGAGTAAAGGCTGCTTCCTGTATGCCACACACATAGAAATATACCTTATATTCTATGACATATAAGTAAATTATTATTTTCTTTTTTGAGTATTACACACATGAGCTGAGATTAAATTTACCATGGTAAACTAACACTGTACCAGTAAATAGTTTTGGTTGTACATTTCAGACTAAGTTTACTCTTCCTCTTCTCTTTGTTTTTGGTTTTTGATAGTTTGCCTCAAAAGCTTGGTTTTGTCAGAAGATGCATGAATTGTTTAAAAATATTAATGAAGAATGCTTATTGAAATTATTCAAATTAAAACATTTCATTTAAAAAACCTGAACAAACCTAGACCCATAGAAGTGAATGCTCTAAAACTAAAGGTATGAATAGCAACTGCAAAATATGTATAACTTCCATTTGCTAACTTTTTTAAAGAAGCAGTCTGCAAATATGTAATACATATAAAATGGATACTTAGACACCCTATATATCTCCATAAGATCAAGTAATTATGTATGTACTGTTAATATAATAACCTTGCATCATTTCTTTTTTTTTTTTTTCCACTTGGTATATGTGTGTGTTTCTCTACAAGAGCTTGCTGTTTAAGTTTCCATGGTTTTTTTTGCTCAGTCTCCCCAATGTTATGCTGGAGAAGGACTTCAGGGAAGAGAAATGAAAGTAATTGTAGGCATTTCAAGTGATTTCTTAGGCTCAGCCTCTTCTTATAGCACCTGTGACTCTCTGTTTACATATGCAGCAATTAGTGTAATATACTGCAGTGACTTTGAAACATGTTCCCATTTTTCCCAAGTAAAAAAGATATATATATTCATACTATAAACAGATAAATTAAACAAACTTCTGTTAATATAATGAAATATATCCTTTAGGAGATGAGACAAAAAACATACTCTTCTGTGTGTTTTCCAAGCAATGAACAGCAGTCAAGGATCAAACATTACCACTGATACCAATGGTGATTAATTTAGGCTTGATAAATTCATGTATCCAACTCTGTAAGTTTTAATGTGGGTGTAAGAGAAACTCAGATAATCAGAACTCAAAGCAAGAACTTGATTTTAGATGCATTTTAAAATAGTTCTGTTCATTTATTTTTTTGTCTTGTCACACACAGCTTGATAAATTATATTGTCCTATGCAATGCACCCATCTGGCTGACATTATTAAGGCAGTGTAACTTAGGCTACCAGGATAGCAGTGCCATAAAATTTGACTAAAGAAAGGGGGGAAAAAAAGGAGCAAGCTTGAATTCATCCATCTCTGAATTTTCAGAAAGCATCAAAACAAAGCTGCTAGTAGTAGAAATAACCTATCTTATATTTTATATAGCCTACAAAATATATATAGGATATATATATATTATTTATAGGGTAATTTAAAAGAGACTTCTCTTCCCATGCCTCCTTGGTTTAAAACAGCAGATGCACTGTTTTCAGGCACCTTAGTTTTGGGGAGCAATTTGATCTAGGCAGCCCACTTAAGTCATTGGCTAACTGTGGTGTGGCACAGACTCTACTGTTCTGCACCCCCCAAACAAAAAAAATTTAAATTGTCATGCAGACTTAAGTACAATTTAAACTCTCTTTAAGAACTGAATCAGATCCCTGTCTTGCCTGCTACAGGAGATGAGCAGCTTACATCTTGGTCTAAGATGTCAAAATAGCATTTGATATAAAAAATGGCAGAGCTTTATCTTGCCAAAGAAAGTTTCTAGTAGGAGACTTTGGAAAGCTGTCAAAATTCTTGGTCGAGACTGTTGAAGTATCTACTCCTCCAAGTGAAAAAGTGACAATTTTTATGAAGTAACTGCATGCCACCTGTTATTGTGCTTTATTCTGAGCTATAGTTTGAGATCCATGGATCAGAAGCAGCACAGACTTTGGCACTACAACTTCATAAATAACAAAATAGCAAGCAAGGAACATCCAGTGGTATCCATGGCAAATTAGTAGATCCTCTGCTGAGAACTGCAGCTGGGGAGATAAAAACTCTCATGGACTTTAAAAATCACAAGTAACAACAGTTCTGGTTGAGAATTTCCACAATGTGTCTGTTAACTTTTCTTTTGACATCTGTCAGACATAGGAAAGGATCCAAGGCACTCCAAACAATTTGTCAGCTTCTCAAGCCCAGCAGGGTGAAAAAACAAATGCAGTTTGGATCCTGAGATGGTAACTGAAATTTCTTCAGCCCAGTGACAAACTGTAACCTTATGTGCTATAATACCAAAGTTCTCAGTAGACTAGAGCTGCAACAGTGTAGGAAATCAAATAAATTTCATTTCACACCTCTAGGTGGCAATAAAAAATCCCAAACAAATAAATAATAAAAAAAAAAGCAGTTGTCCTATTTTCTACTTGCAGTATAAATAATTGCATTCCCTGTGCAAAGGAAATCTGAGCAACAAAAACAGAGAGAGGTGACATCTTTGGATGACACTGACCCTCAGAGGGTTTCTCTGCCTACAGCTGAGATGCTGTGCCATTATCACCAGCCAGCCAGTCACCTAACAGGGCAGTATGTCCCAGAGGAAGGTAATAGGATTGTCTCTTTGGTAAGATTTGCCTGTTTGAATGTTCCAGGTACAATGATAAAAGAGATTTGATAATAGTCTGTACTGGAAGCTGAAATGTTAAGGTACCATTTTGGTATTAGCTGAGGCACATTGTCCTTATGGACAAAAAGACTGCCTGAGGAGAGGCACAGCTGGCCACAACTCTTGAAATCAAAACTACCTTGTGTGGGCCAGAATGGATGGAAGCTCCATGAGCTGCATGTAGAGTCCACTGTTTGACCTGAAGGATAATTCAGCAGAGTTGAAAATTATCCTGTCTTTGTGTAAATCTGAAGAGGTAAGAGAAGCTATGAACAGCTCACCTCTAAGTAAATCTTGTCTTGGTGCAGCTGTCCTTACAGATGCATAAACCTACCTAGTGCAATGTAAATCACATGCTCTGCTTGTATGGGATTTCTCATTTCTAACCACTTGAAAACTGTCAAGTACAAGTTGTGAAATCAGATGTTGTAGCTGATTTAGTCTGAACTTCATGGCTAATTTAGGTAAAACGGTTTGGGTTTTTGATATTTTTCAGTCTCTCAGAAGTCACTGGTATTTTTCTAGGTATTTGCAAGAATTGTTGCTTGTTCTTATCCTTAATACCCTAGCACCCCTGTCACTTTCAAGCAGTACATTCTGAGTTCTTGCCTTATTTGACTTCTCCAGGATTACTTGCTGCCAGTTCAGTGGCTTTAGGTGGTGTGTTTTCAGGGATCAGCTGCTGAGTAATGAAATTCAAAGCTCTTAGTTCTGTTAAGTTTGGATGCTAGAGTAACTGCACAATTTTATTTCTGAGGGAGTTCAGTGGCTTTTTGGAAATTATGAGCACAGCACAGGGTCTTTAGTTTTGAAGAAAATATTTTTTACAGCATGTTGATAACCTACAAAAGAATTAAGCCCTTTTTTATAAAATTTGCTTCTACAAAATAATTCTTCTTGTTAGCTGCAGCTTATGCTGCTGTTTATTCTCATGCTTCTCTGATAATTCTGATATATGCAGGTATGGAAACAGCTAGGTATTGATGGCAGATGAAGTACTGGTAGTAAGTGACAGAGAATACATTAAGAAATGCTACATGCATAATGTGAAGCCCTTCTTTCCCATGTCTTATTGTATCATTTTTTAATATACAACTAAAAGTATAAATATAACTTAATGTATAACTAAAACGTGCTGTAAAATCCTGACATCTTTGGTAGGTAGGTCATGTAACTTATTTTCTTTTTAGAAAAAGAAGCTGAATTAGATATGTCATGTGAAATAAACCATCAGATCATGTCTCAAAAATTTTTGAAATTCTGGCCTTACAGAATCCAATAGAAACCTTCCTTTTTCTTAATTGACAAGAAGTTCATGCAAAATCTCTGTATAAATCATCCAATTTAAACCTTCTCTTCACAGAAGAAGTCTCAAGCCCTGAGAGGGAATAAGGGCAGTAACAGTATAAACAAGCAAGCACATTCATTCTCAGTTATTTCTTCACAACTTACAGCTGCTGTCCGGTCCACTTCGCAGCGACTGCTCAGGATGAAACAAGCCTCAGCATCATCCATTCTAGGAAAGGGGAGACAAGCCTGTTACATACCAACAAAATTGTTATGTGGACTTGTGTAATTGTATGCTTGCATCCAGAGAAAGTTGTCTTTCTATTGTCATGCACTATCTGAAGTCAGCAGCAGTCACCTCATGTGCTAATTCATGGGGTACCAGTATTTCTTGAGTAGGTTCTGGGAAACTTTCTTTCCCTGATGCCAGAAGCTGTGGCAAAATAATAAAAGCAAGGTGGCTTTAAACACACTTTGTGTGCAAAATAAAGATAGATCTGCTTTGAGTCTAACAGGTGACTAAATAGCACTAGAGTGCAGAGTGTGTAAAGGTGTGATATGTACAAGTTATTATGTATAAGGTAATACAGACTTGCCCTGCCTTGTGACAGCAGGAAGATGGGCAAATGTGTTAGAATAATGCATCAGGGATAAATATTTCTCTCTGTGTAGGCATTAAGTGGATTAACTATTTGCAGTTCATGTTTCCTTTGAGAACTTTCAATGCCTAATTGTTCTCTAATGGGTATAACTGGTCATGTACCAAAGAGTGGTGGTGAAAGTGCAGAGAAAAAACTGTCTGACTGAAGGTTTCATCAAAGATTGTTTTTCCTCTCTTGCCTCAGATCTTGGTATCCTTCTCCAGTGGCACATGGAAGGAAAGAAATAAGGACTTAGTTGATCTGATTGGGAAGACAGAACTTTCTGGGCAAAGAACAGGATGATCAGAATGGAGAAAAGTGAGACAGAAGCTGGGAACAGGCAATTCACTGCTCATTACAGCACCTGCATTCTGGAGTCCTGAATGGGACCTGAGTTTCCTAAATCTTTGGTTTCTCTGCTACTGGAAAACAGAATTGGTGGTTAGGAATGGTTAGGCCATCTTGGCATATAAGCTCTGAGTTACATCACGTGGGTCAACAAAAGTATATGCAAACATGGGAAACAGCAAGAAACAGTGGGACAACACCTGAGTATAAAAATTATCATGTATAAAGTGTTCTCACTGGATATCAGAGCAGAGAACCAGCTGAACAGAGGATGTGATGGAAAATCCTGGGATTACTTTACAGATGTTTCTGAGAAATTCAGACGGAAGGCATAGCACGGGATTTATATTTTAATCTGTTGTATGTGTGAAATAGAATAGCATTATAGATTTATCAGAAGGTGACCTCTCAGTAAGAACAGGGAGTCTCAGGCTAAGTGAGAATCAGGGGGCACTTCTTGGTGTAATAAAGATGAGAAAGCCAGGCAAGGACAGCAATGAGGCAAAGTGATGTACTACATAAATTAGTATTTCCAGAGTGTTGAAACAATTAATATTTCCAATGTGAAACAAGGGTTCAGGAAGTTGAGATGATATATGGCAAGAACATAAGTTTTAAGAGGGGTAAAAATATGAGCTTGTGTGATAAAACACTTCTCTACATAAGATGCTCTACAATGATTCCAAGTTTATGATCCACAGTAGGATGCTGAGTTTATTTTGACAGCAAAAATTGAGCTCTGTTTTCAACTCTCAACAGCCATCTGAAGTTGATGAATAGATATCTGTGAGATATTAGATAGTTTGGCCAACCTTCTGGTTTTTTACTATAGAAACAATGGTAATTTGTGTGTTTTATATGAGATAATTCAGAGAATATATAAAGAAAACATAAGGATAAAGTCAGGTCATTGTAGATTCACCATAAGCACCAAGTAGTTGGAAAACAAGAGAAGCCTCAGAAAATTAAGGTACTTGAAATAAAACTATTGTGAGGAGTGAGACAGGAGGCCACTTCTGAGTGCTGATTCAGAAGAATTTATGGTAGCCCTGTGAGTAGTTTCAGCTAAGCATGGGAGCAGAACTGTGAAGATAAGATCTTTCACAAAGTCATAGCAAAGAAAATTCAGTGAAATTACATAAAGTTTTGATTTGTGCTGATGAGGTAAATGAGATTGACAGTATATATGGATGATTTCATAAGGAAATGAAACCTTGTGTGAACATATTCACCTTTTTTCCTCAATATTTTTTGTAACTTCATGAATCACTTCAGGCACAGATGACAGGGATAATAACATGAGATTAATGTCTATGAATGTAATGAATTTAGATGACAGAAACAGTAATAACCTTTTATATTTAAAATACTTATTAGAACCCAGAGTATCCTTATGAGAGAAGTGTCATTAGTGTCCTCACAACTGAAAAAGCTTTGTCAGTAGCACCACCATTATGTGCCAGAAAGCTAAATCTGAGACAAAAACCCTCAGTAGTTCCACTGCTTGATGATAGTAGAAATTAAAGGGACTTTATACAGAGAAATTTGTGACAGGAAAGAGTGCAAGGTAAAGAAAAAGAGTGGAAAAGAAGACAATCAAGATTTGTGATCATTCACTAAAGAAAGCAGGACAGAGAAAAACTATTTGAAGTAATGAGAGAACATGAAAGAAAGCTTTCCAAGCTGTAGGGATAAAAATCAAGTATGGGAGTGTTATTCACTTTCTAGTGCTCATTTGCATGGGGAACAAGAGCTGTTTTAATCAGTTTTTTCTATTATTGAAGTAGCTATAAAATTTCCAGTCATGCTGATGAACAATGTAAGTATTGGTGATACCTCATGATAGAGATCATTCTGGTTTTGTTTTTTTAAAGTTAGGTACCTGAACACTGTTCAGAGACCACTCAGAATTGCAAAGTGAAGCCTTCATAGGTAAGAAAAAAAGACAGAATATAATTTTTGTAGAGTCAGATTGTGTACTAGGGTATAGAAAGAAAAATACAGTCCTTAATGAACTATATACTATTTATGTAGTCAACTTTTGGTTGCAACCTTTTTGTTGCAACCTTTCTCATGTTTTTTTGTCACTGCATTTCACATATATTTCTAAATTTTTATACTTAGACACTTCTTGATTATTTTATTGTTGGTGGCAACCATTAATTTATCTATTAGTTGTTATCTTCTCAGTACACTATGTTCTCATTAAAAAGAAATACAGCAAATGTCTTAGGTACTGGGTTATATTTCATTAAATGTTCTATTAAATTCCTGCTACATTTATTCCCTCAGGAGAGGCTGAAAATTATTCTATGACAGGTACGTTCAATTACCTGTTCTGCAAGAAAAAGCACAGTTCCACAGTTGACTACCTCCAGGTTATTATAAGTGAAATTCAAGATTATCTTTAGGGAACAGCCTAATTTTTTCTTCTCCTAGTGTGTCGAACTAATGCTGGCAAAATCCCCAAAAGAATTCCTTCTTTAAATCATTAAGAAAAAGAAAAAAAGGAACATCTATCTAAAGAAATTTCCTAGACCTGAAAAGGGCTTTATTGTGTTTTCAAATTTTAAACCGATATAGGAGTATCTATTTTTTCAGTGACAGAAATCTGAGAAGATAACACTGCTCACTAGACTCCTCACAAATTAGATTCTTGGAATTAACTCCCCTAGGATAAGAAGACTGAAGGATAAAAGTATTGGGTATTGGCTTTATTTTAGCTATCTGTATCAGTTGTTGACTAAGCTCTTCTAAAGAGCAATGCAGAGAAGTTAGATCAGTTATTTGCTAAGAATCAACTTTCTCTCTCTTTGGAGAGTTTACAGATGATATTCCTACATGAATTCCACTGTGAATTCCTTCACAGTGACTGAGCAATGTGTGTGTGGGGGGAACCATGTCTGACTGATGTGTTTTGATTATTGTAAATTCACTATTAACTGGCAGAGAGGATTTTTTAGAAGTGGTGTAAGTATGTGGTAAGAGGAAGGCCCTGCAAGAAGAATATATGGAGGTAGAGCAGTTGTTTGAACTGCCAGGCTGAACTTAGGATGAAACAGGACTGTGCAATGGGTTCAAAGGGTGATAATTATTTTTGTTTAATTCCCCCCACCCTCCCTTCAGTTGGTCAGAACTACCATTACGTTTACCACCTTAACTCAAGGAACAGAAACACATTCTAGCATTACTGCCACTTTTGGAATTTTCTGTAGTGCTTTTTCAGAAGAAATAAGGATCACTCTGTTTCAATACCTTTAAAAACTGAGAAAGAAAAGACACTGAAGAATAATTTGGTCAAACGAAAAAGTAACAAATATTTGTTCCTTGAAAAAGATCAGCTACTAAGAAAAGCAAATTCTACCAAAAGCCTTGCTTTCTAAATGCACATGCTTTCCTTCTAGTACAGTTTATGTAGTTTGTCAAACCTCCTTATCAAACAGTACGAGTGGAACAAAAGTAAAAAAAAAATATTGGTCAATATTTGCCTACTTAGCTCTCAACAGGTCTTGATCTTTCAGTGCTGAGCCTTGCAGATAGATAACTCTTTGAGACCACATCGGGATCTGTAATACCCTTCGGACCTGAGCATCCATCTCAGTAGGACACAAAATAACAACATAATAGTCCTGTGAAAAACATAAGGGGGATTAGTTATGTTATTTTTTTGTTACCAGTTATTATTGCCCCTGTTAACAGAGACTCAAGATGTCAAAAATAATATTTTAAATCTCTGATAATTCTCAAATTTCATTGATAAAAGTTAGAAGAATACACGTTTAAAATACAGAATTTTCAAATAAAAACAGCTGGTCCACTGCTCACAAAGACTTCAGGGTAGCAACTGAAGTTCATTTAGAAACATGTTTCCATATAAGCATTGTTTTTGGTTTTTTTTTTTTTATTTCTATCATTCTGACTGGCCAATGTGGGAAATTTTCAAGAATGGAAATGGAATTGGCTTCCCCAAGTGTTTTTTCCTCTTAATGGGCACATGCAAACAGTCTCCAGTGCTACAGACAATCCTTGTTAGGAAAACTAAGATTGCCAGGAAGCATCCAGGTGTGTACATATGGAACGTAGAGACAAATGGAATATGAGGAGAGACTGAGAGCTTGGGACAGGTTTCTCATAGAAAGTCTACTTAGCACACACAGACTTTGGCATTGGATCCAAATCACCACCAGTATCCTCCAGCTTCCCATTTCAACTGTGAAGGGAATGTGTATAAACTCTTTTAGGGTACATAAGTAGCATTAGGACTCCTCTTTTTTGTCCCTAGTGTATCACATAGCTTCACTCATTCTACATGCTAGTTAACTAAATTTTGGATTTTAATTTGTGTTTTGATCTACACAGAAAATTATTTCTCTGTGCGTTTGCTTATGCCTTTCTCTAGCTAATTATTCTGGGGAATATTTTGAATTTGGGATTTGTCCAATTGCTGCTCAGCAATTTGAGGATTGTATTTTTGTGATTTTTGCATTAATTACTGAAGTGTGGTACCACAGGTAACTTGGTAAAAGACACAGAAAAGATTTAGTGAAAGAACTGGTTGGTAGCAAAGCTAATGATAATGAGTCCAAATTGTTATCTCAGAAATAAGCTCTATATGATCTAAACAAGTCACATGAGTGTAGGTAATATGTGTACACTACAGAAATTCAGTCTTTCAGAACTAATCTTTCAAAGTGTTTGTTCTTTAAAGTATGTCTATTGATTTCTTAATTTCACCAATTCCAAAAGGATCTGATTTTCCTAGCAAAACCAAAAAATGCTTTGACTTATGAGGAGTTTTGGATCTAGTTCCAAACCAACCAGAAAAATTAATATGAGCGGGGTTTATTTATTTTCTATTTTGAGGTAGAATATAAGGAATTTGTATGGAAATACCTGTTTCTAAAAGAAGTGGTATAACTCAACAAGACAGTAACTCTATCTGTTTAGGATATTTACCTCAATTTAAAATAAATATCTCTATACTGTATCTCAGCTTCTTACAGCAATTATAGATTGCCAATTCAGTCACCTATTCCCAAATTCAGTTTTACGAATTAAAGATAATTCCAGAAGTGTGTCTGCAAAAAAAAAAAAAAATCAGAATTTTCATGGTTTTGTTTTGTTTTTTTCACTTCAGTACCTGCAATCTGGGGTGAGCATAGAATTCATTTAAGAAATCCATAAGTAAGTCAATCTTCAGAGAGCTGACACACAACACAACATGTTTTTCTGTCTGAGCTCTGTGTCGACTGTAGTTACCACCAGACTTTTGTCTCTCCATCCACAAATATGCCAGCTGCTCAAACTGTAAGAGAGGCCAATTGTCAGTGAAATACAGACAAGCAGATGTTCCATAAAACTGCATCATGACTTAATAGCATTGCATCATTCATCTCATGCCTCTATGAAGAGATGCCCTCAGCCCACAGTGTTTGCATACAGGGTTGGGTTTTTTGTAAAAAAGTTTCTAATGTCTAGGAAGTGGGTGAGATAAATAACAGGGTAATTGAAAAACACGGTAGCAGAGCCAGTCTCTAAACATCTAAACAGCAGGGTAAATTCATTAAAATACCATGATATTAAAGTAAATCTCAAGATTTTAGAGGAGTATGAAGGCTGTACCTTATTTACTTTCTGTGTTTTGTACCTGTGAGCTCTCTTTTTCCAGTGCCCTGTGACACAAGTGCTCCCCTCAAGTGAAAGGCTCATTTTTTTACTTGTTTACTTGGACAATAGCTCTTCTCACAGATTTTATAATGTTCTGAAGATGACTTTCTCTATACTCTTGTATCTGTCTTAAATTTAGATACAGCTTAAATACAAAGCAGCCATAAATACTGCAATTTTGCCTTTGTCAGCAGAACAGGATCTGCAGACCAAGAGTAAACATTGCTGTACTGGTCTGAATCCTTTAGACTAAAGACAGCAACGTAACAATCAGTGACATTATGAAAATCTGTAATAAAACATAGAAACACCATTTTGAAGCTTCTTGTAAGTAATATGCATTTAATACTGAGCTCCATGTAACTGTACATCTGTGTGATAGCTGCTTTCAACTGATAGAGACACTGAATGATGATGAATAATTGATTTCACATCATAGCAGGACAAAACCTCAGGAGAGAATGCCTCCTACATTCTGTGTATGAAAAACTATATGAAGCCAGATTATCAGTACAAAACTATAAAACAAAGTAGCTAGTAATAGGTAAATTTATGTGAAAGGGCAGTGGATTACAGGTTATTTACTGGTAATGCAGAAATCTGACATCTGAAGTCTACATCAGCACTACCAGAAAGATTAAATTTCTGCTTCCTGGGAAACTGCAAATTTCTTAAAGCATATTTTAGTTTTCAACAGAAATATTTATTTTACAAAATTTCCACTGAGTGAGAATATAATTGTGTTACTGCATTTGTCTGTGTATGCAGACATTAAATATTTAGGTACAATTAAAATGTTCATATAATTTCATATATGAAATATATTTGTATATATTAATATAATATATATTATTCTCTATATGCTATAGAGAATATATGCTCTATATATTTAGCTAGATAGATAGATATGCTATATATGGCATATATAGAGAATGTATGCTATATATATCTATATCTATGTAGATATCTACAGATTGAGAGTGCTGACTACTGGGTGTTGGGGTTTGGGTTGTTGGTTTTTTTCTGGGGGGGGGGGGGGGGGGGGCAGGAAGGGTGTTTTTTTATTTTAATCACTCCATTAAAAACAAACCCATATCACAGGATGATATCTATATAGCTAAGATATCTATAGCATACATTCTCTATATATTCTATATATAGCATATATATCTATATAGATATAGTGATATAGATATATAAATCTATCTATAGATCTAGAGATATAGATATAGATCTAGAGATATAGATATATAGATCTATATAGAGAGAATATATGATATATAGATATATTTAGCATATATATCTATATAGATATAGGTATATATGATATATAGATATATATAGCATATATATCTATATAGATATAGGTATAGATCTAGAGATATAGATATATAGATCTATCTATATATATATAGCATATATATCTATATAGCATATATATGCGTATAGAGAATAATATATATTAATATATAAAATGTAACTGTATTTTTATATTATATACAAATATAATTATATATTCTTATATTCCACATATGAAATATTTAATATATTCTATATTAGCTAGGGCTGTGTGATAAAGTTTGGAGCTTCACAGTCTAACACAAAGCTTTAATCAGCTTGTGCAGGATCTCCCTACAGCCCTTTCTGTGGCACAAGATCTGGGTGACCACCAAGTGTGGGACAGTGAACATCTTGGCAGGGCTTGGGCTTCCCAATGTAATCTTAGGGTTTTTTTCATCACCTACTGAGCTGGGAAATGTTTGGTACAAATTTCATGAAACTGACTGACTTCTTGAAAATATTTCCTGCTCAAACTGTTAGAAGCCCTAAACTTCAGTAGGCATCAAAAATTCCTATTATTGGCTCTGGTGTGTGTGCACCAACATACACAGCTGTGAACACAATTTGCTTGAGCTGCAGATTTAATGAGATTTTTTTCTAGTTAGTCCTGAGCTGTAAGAATAAGAGAGGAAGTGGAGAGAACCAAGATTAGACACAGGGAGAGCCTGCAGAGGAAATGCTGTACTCATAATGAAAGTGCTGTCTACTGGGTGTTGGGGTTTGGGTTGTTGTTTTTGGGTTTTTTTTTGGGGGGGGGGGTGGGAAGGGTGTTTTTTTATTTTAATCACTCCATTAAAAACAAACCCATATCACAGGATGAAGAAAGGGCTCTGTGGTACATCACAGGGACAGAAAGCTTTCACTAGTACTTGGAAACTATTGCTAGTTTTTACTGTAAATTGACATTATAGAAGCAGAAACAAAGGAAAAAAAAAAAGAAGAAAAAAAAAACCCAACAAACTAGAATAGGAGGTATAGAATGTAGTTATTTTTTCTGACATATTCTATGCAACAGTAATAGAAAGAATAAATTATTTCAGTAGTTTTTTTGTTTTAAAAGCAATTCTAGAGAGAAAAAAAAATCACATTTACCTGTATGGGCAACACCACAAGAGCAACACAGATCATAATGACAACAAGCAGCTTTGAAGGCCATATCTTTGGTGTAACATCCCCAAAGCCCACAGTGGAAAATGTCACTATGCAGAAATAAAGGGAGTCAAAGAGAGTCAACCTGTTTCCTGCTCGTTCCAGATGCTGAATTCCACAAATACTATGTAGAAAGAATGAATAAAGACATGAAAAATAAAAACTGTACTTAGGGTCAGTTCAAGTTTGATGATTATATGTGCAGAGAACTCTTTATTTTCAGAATTCATAAATTGTTTAGCAAAGACATTTTTTCAAACAGTAAAAATTAGTATCAAACCAGAAATGTATTAATATAATTTTCAACTATAATTCGTAATAAAAAATATATTTTTTTATTATCATTTCAATATGATTGTCACAACTTTGATGCCAGGTTTTGCTCAGTGGCTGTTGTGAGTAAGGGCTGGTGTGGTATACAGAACATCATGGACTGATGCAAATTTTTACTGAACCAGAACAAAAGAGATGGTACAAAATTTCTCCCACATAATCCTTTTTGTAAATACCTTTTTCAGGGAACGTTTACTGGTATGGACAAGAAAATGTACACACTGCTTTCTTGAAATCTATCACTCTTTCTGCTGGTTTTTATCCCTTTCTGTGGCAAGAGCTGCTAGCAGCCACTTGTTTTGAGAGTACCTCCTAATACTAGAAAGATCAAGTTGGTACAAATGGGTATGAGAGAGCTGCAGTCTATTGAATTATCCAAGGAATAAATGTCCAGGGTCAGCCCTCAAGTAGAAAGTGGAAGATGCCAAGTGGTATGGAGATTATGATTATAAAAATATAAGGCTTGGTTGTCTTTGATAGCAGAATGAATGAAGCTCACTCCTTCTGGTCAAACATTCGTGTGAACAACTAAATGGCTGCCCACATTAATTAGAAATATTTCTCTTGTGGTCAGCATGGTGTGCTTTTGGTTTTGAAAAGCAGTAGCAGAATCTGTCCACTGCTGTTTCATTTGTTCATCATCCACTGCTGTTTCAGTTTTTAAAAATATTACACTTTGAAATAATATACCATGAGAAGGAGCATCCCAAGCTTAAAATATGATCTTTCCTAATGCATTAGAATTCCTGAGATCAGCTAAGGACATTAAATTATATTCCTCTATATGAAGAAAATTAATGTGTGAACCACCTTGAACAGTGTTTTTTACCCTGGGAGTTAGTGAAATGATTTCTCCTCAGAGAATTAGAGATAATTGATAAATAATGTTGGATTCCTTAGTAATTATTCTAGAACATAATGAAGATTATTTTCTCATATAAGGTATCCAGATGGTAGTAACCATTCATTAATATCTGCTACAGTAAGATCTTTGCATCACCAGGGAGACCCTGTGTTTATAACAGCTTTAGTAGTTGTTCTTCAGTTCTTAGTTCTTGTGCTCCAAAAATAATTTACAGTGGGCAGTGGCATTTCCAGAACATATGGATCGAATTCCCAGTTTCCTTTTCACAGTTCTAGTATTTGTAGTTTTCACACATCTCAAAATGTTCTAAAAAGGGTGCAGGGCTTTTTTTTCCCAGTTGTTTGCACAGGTTTATTTCAGTCAGAACTGATACTTTTATATTCCTATCCAATTTGTCTCTCATTTTTCACTGGAGTTGTAATCTGGATTTTCCATAATTTCACTATGTTCCCAGCTCTTTTTCTTTCTTTTTTTCTTTTTTTTTCCTGACAGAAAGTATACTTATATTTTATATATATAATATAAATATTAACAGAAGTACTATAAGGAATTATTCTAATGAAGCTTTTCATCTCAGGCAAGTTTTTCTGAGTTTTTCTACTAAATCCTTTGCCTGTGGTAATTTGAAATAACGGAGTATATAAGGAAAAAGATGGTATTTTAATATTGCTATGATATGTAATTTTAAAAACACAACTTTGAAATTATTTTTTAATTCTTTATTTTTCGTCCTAACCACCTTGTAATCACCTTGATGCATTTTTTTCTCTTTAGTTGTCTTTTCATGACCAGAAAGCAGCAATTACACTGAGCCAGTGATATGGCTGCCACAGAACAGAATTATTGCACCACTCCAGTAAGTGTGTTAAGTATCTGCAGATGGGCTTGTACTGAAGCATAAAGCAGGAGCCTGTCATTGGCAGAAATGTCATTTTTCTGCTTCTGATGCCTGTGAAATTACATTATGTTTGTATACACAAAAAGGTCAATTTTATGCTCGGTACTTTACAGGATGGATAAAAATGTAAAAAAAAAAAAAAAAATATATCCAAGATTTTTTATTACATTTTCAAGGAATAAGGATTCTTTCTTCTTTTTTTTTCTTTCCTTTTTTTTTTTCTTTCCTTTTTTTTTTTCTTTCTTTTTTTTTTTTTTCCCTCTTTTTTTTTTTTTTTTTTTTTTTCCTTTAAAAACCTTAAAAAAATGTAATATCTTGATGCTGGGAAAACTCAAGTCTTCCTAAAAGAGATATTTTCATTATTGATGTTATTATTATTGTTGTTGTTATTTCTGTTTTGTTATTCTTGAGCTTTGCAAGGCAGCTCACCCAATCATACTTGAGCTTAACTGAAATAACCCAACAACCATTTCAAGCTTTTCTAAGTGAACAGTTAAACTCCTGTTGGATTTACTGAGACCAAGATATCATTTTATCAGCTGTACTCCATTACAGTCCTATATATTTCTATTCCTTGAAGCCATCAAGATAATTTTCTTCCTGATCCAAAATGTTGTGGATTCAAGCTGTTTCTCACTGAACTCAGTGGGCACGAGCCAGAGCTTCTCACATTCAGTTAACAACATTGAAGTCAGTTAGCCAAGGGAGATACTTATTTTTTCCTGAAGCAGAAATTTAGTTCTACTAACAACTTGTTGATTTCCTCAAACTTGTTTAATTTTCCTCAAAATTACTTGCACCTCATTTGAGGTACTAGCAAATTGTACTTGAAGACCTAACTCTGAAAAGACAGGAATGATAAATCCAAAAGTAGCTAACAAAGTCCTAATTTTACCAGGTGTTTTACTGCTCTGCTTTTTGTTTTTACTAGAGCCAGAGATCACAAAACTGCAGAAAAAAATTGACTTTCAAGCGACAACTCTGTAGGAGTCAAATTACCAAATGCAGTATTACCTCTGTTACCTCTCCTCCAAGAATATTGTACTTTAATCTCCCCACCAGGGCCTCTAAAGAAACATTTCCAGGTGTCTATAGCATGTTCCTGTGTATCTGGGCTATCTGACTACATTGCAGAGAGTGCAGTGGCAAGTTTGTGGCTGGCCATGAAGCCAAATCCACGTGGATTGTGTAGGTGAAAGAGAGCTGGGGGTCCTGGTAGACAAGAAGATGACCATGAGCCAGCAATGTGCCCTTGTGGCCAAGAAGGCCAATGGCATCCTGGGGTGCATTAGAAAGGGTGTGGTTAGTAGGTCAAGAGAGGTTCTCCTCCCCCTCTATTCTGCATTGGTGAGGCCACACCTGGAGTATTGTGTCCAGTTCTGGGCCCCTCAGTTCAAGAAGGACAGGGAAGTGCTTGAAAGAGTCCAGCGCAGAGCTACTGAGATGATTAAGGGAGTGGAACATCTCCCTTATGAGGAAAGGCTGAGGGAGCTGGGTCTCTTTAGTTTGGAGAAAAGGAGACTGAGAGGTGACCTCATCAATGTTTTCAAATATGTAAGGGGTGAGTGTCAGGGAGATGGAGTTAGGCTTTTCTCAGTGGTGACCAGTGATAGGACAAGGGATAATGGGTGTAAGTTGGAGCATAGGAGGTTCAAGTTGAATATCAGAAAGAATTTTTTTACTGTAAGGGTGACGGAGCCCTGGAACAGGCTGCCCAGGGGGGTTGTGGAGTCTCCTTCACTGGAGACATTCAAAACCCACCTGGACACGTTCCTAGGCGATGTACTCTAGGGGGCCCTGCTCTGGCAGGGGGGGTTGGACTAGATGATCTTTCGAGGTCCCTTCCAACCCCTAGGATTCTATGATTCTATGATTCTATGATTCTATGATTATTTACTTGGTTCCCCACAGCTACTGACAGCTTTCAATATAACCTGAATTCTTTGTATGAGTAGTAGTATCACTGGGTTTTTTCTTGTAAACTAAGAGTTAAGCACTATTTTAAAAGATGCATAAATGCTGCATGTACCAATGCAGACAGCATGTGTTCTTGTCTGCTTTCTCATCTTTCCTGACATAATGAAATATGGAGTAACTTGGACTTCATCTTTTGGTTGTTTTGATGTTTTATGGTGGTATTTTTGTTTCCTTATTCTTGTTTGCTTCCTCCTACTATTTCATCCCTGGACAAACAATGTTCTCAGGCAGGAATGGAATGTTCAGCAAAGGCAATGCACACGCCAACTTGTTCTGGATAAAGGAAACCATTGCAAAATACACAGAAAACACCTAATTAAAACATAGGGTGCAAGTCAGCACCTTCTACACCAGTTTTAGGTTTCCTGGCAATTCAGCAATGTTGTCTTTTCATAGTGGATCTAAGTTAACAGCTAAAACAAGATTGGTTTAGTGGAGTGGGGTTTTAATATTACTAAAAAAACCCACAGAAACCCAAATTATGGGTCTGCTGAATCAAAAGTGCTATCAGAAAATTTATTACAAACTTAGGGACAACAGATGTGTTTTAAATACTACTACTGTTGGGAAAAAAAAAAAAATTAAAGATAGAACATAAGCCATGTTTAGTTTGAACTTTTGAGAATTCAATCATTGTTTTACTGGAAGGTTTCCTTCTAATTCCAGGAATCTTTGTTTGCTTGAATATTTTATGTGCCAAAACTAACCACTCTTGGTAAATAATCTATCTCCACATGCAGTACAGAAACAAATTCTAGAATAAAGTAACCCCTGAGATTAAATCAGATTTTTGTCATGCTACAATAGCATGTCATAGAAATGGATATGCCAAAAACATTTTGATAACAATTTGCCAGTACTGTAGCTATCATTATTTATAATCATCTATAACCTATGTTATATCCATTTGTCAGTGTTGCCCCATGTGTCTGATTTCTACATATTTATTTTTACTTTTAGAGAAAATTGTTTACAGTTTCAACCTCTTGAGGTCTAAAATAATGCACAGGAGGATAAATCCAGAAGTTGGAGATGCTTAAGTGCCTTCAGGATCAGGTAGCAACTAACAGCATTATTTCCTTTGGGCTTTAACTTTGAACTCCAACTTGTATAATTACATTGTTGTGGTTTAATTACCTAACTAGCTACAGGGACTGGCTAATTGATATGTTGAAATCAATGGGGATTACCTTTATCAGGTTCAGTGGTATTCTGTGGTAGAAGCTCAGTGGTTCTATGCTACAGAAGTTAGACCTGAAGTAACTCATAAATACAGTAGTTCTGCAAATTAAGTGTCCCTAGTAGTTCTTCACACCCAAAACTCTTTAAAGATTCCACATACCCTACCACATAATGTTGATGCTAGAATAAGTTAAAAATTAAAATACAGTTATTTGATTGTTCTTTACCAATTGCTGTTTGTAGTATTTTAAAATTTTCTGATGCCACTGTCAGAGATTATTTTTTTTCTTTATGAGAAAAACTGGAATGAACCACCAGTCAGCAAAGTCATAAATAGCCCATCAACAGTAAGAAATGTCTATGGGTAAGATTCAAATACAGTAAAATACTGAAGAAGACAACCATGTTAACCTTCCAGGAAATAAATAGGCAGGCATTTGAGACATTTTACCACTGTAGTGGCTGTAACTATTTGCTTAAGGAAATGAGTATTTAAAAGAGTTCACTCAAGATGTTTAAAGAAACTTTGTCAATCTTTACACAAAAATCAAATGTAGCTATAGAACAGTTCATATTTCAGTCTCCCTCTAGGAGGCAAGTAATATCTCTCAGACTTCTGACAAACGCATAGAAGTTTTGCCTGAAATTGGCAAAAGGTGTTTACTTCTTGCCAAAGTAAATAATAATAATCTGGTGCCAGTCTTTAGTCCTGAAAATGAAAAGTGGTGTTAGGACCAATGCTGCATCTGGACAGTCCCTGCTTTGCAGAGAGTTTTTCATACTAGACAGTGTCTCAGTGGGATGTTCTGTTCTGTCTTCTCTAAGGCACTGATACAGAGCCAGATGCAGTTTTGTCCTGTTTTCAAATTAGACCTTACTGGAAAGGCAATTCTCAGTGTTCATAGAATGAGTATGCATAGAATCATTAAATGCTCAACTTACACTTCACAAAGCTTCACTGACTATATCTGGAGTGACATTAAAGTGGCATTTCTTTCAGTCCCCATATTGGGTACATATGAAAATATTCTGTGTTAATGTTCAATGATAATACATGTCTTCTGAATTTTAATTTTCTTTTTTCCTAGGAGTCTCTACTGACCTGTGAAGTCTGGTCCTGCAAAAGGTAAAGTGTTGCTGAACACCTTATCCATGACCATGAACTTAAAACATATGATTTCTGAGAGAACTTCTGATTTTGGAATGAGCAGAAACAACAGCACATAAATGACTAATGACACAATTAGAAAATACTCTGACCAATAATAAAATGTCCATCCTGTCCAAACATTCTGAAGTTTTAAGTTACTGAAAACAAAATGCTTCTATTTTTTTGAAGCCTGTGGTTCTTGCTGGGGTCTTATGCAAAGGCTTGTTTCTAAGCATTTACTTGCTGAAAAGCTGTTTTCAATAAGCAGCATTAAAACAGAAAAACAATCAAACAAACATTAACTAGTTTAAGTAGATGTGTAATTTTCAAAATGTTAAAGTCACAGAATATGGTACAATATATCTTGTTGATATATCAAATTTAAGAGTTCCATTGAGGGGATCCAAGTTGTGCCTTTCATTCTGTATAAAAGGCTTTAAAGCTGTGCAAATAACTGAATTCCAGGACATACAAATTATTAGTAGCATACAAGACAGTGAAAGGAGTGAGGGAGAAATGGTGATTGGAAAGAAGATGAAGGTTTTTATGCTGTCTTTAAAGTAATGAGAGGACGAATATACTTTTTAGTTGGTAACAAATGATTGTACAAATGCAGTAGGTCATGGTCACGTATTTACTGACTAGATGAAAAAAATTACACTTCTTGACACTGTGGCTGCTTAATATTCAGGGGCAAAATTAGTGTTCCAACAAGAATCTTGAATATTTTTGAAAATCTAATGCATGTTCATCAGACATTCCAGTGTATATCCTTCTAATTTTTGAGAATAATTTCTTTCCACAGATCTACATATTTTACCATATAACACACATTTTTTCAGAATCACAGTACTGAAGTGAAGGACTTAGACTATTTCAGCAGTCTCTGAATCAAGTTCTTCAGTTCTGTGGGACTTTGAATATAAACTGAAGTGTAGGCATATGGAACTCTTTCTCTCACTACACAGCAATCCCACCACGTCAGAAACAGACTCTGAATTTCAGTTCAGCTGGAAAGATCAACTTTTTCTGTATTCCAGTTGTATCTTTATCCTAAGTGATGGTGTGTAATGATATGATTATTGCTTACCCAGAGTGTCTAATATAAGCATTTCCCTTCCCTAAAGATCAGTACCTTAAATGCAACTAATGGTTGCAAAAGCTCAACATATAAAAATAAGCTTCCAGTAGTAAGCCATGTGACTTCCAGAAACCACAGAACATCTGGTTAAGCAGAGTAGGATATTATGAAATGAGCAACTATATAAATATTTGTTGAAACTGAGTGAGAACCTTTTTACTCCAGCTGCTGCGTTTTGTGGAGTTTTGTGTTTCTAGAAATGTGAAGGTGGAGCTGCAACCAAACAACTTTTGTTATTACAGACTGCTCAGATAGAGCCCCACTGGGGGCAGCATTTACCTCTCTTATTTCCATTAAAAGGTCTGTGCACACTTCAGTCTGTAAGTCCAAAGAACTGTCTGTATTTTGCTTTCAGTCTGCCCCAGAGCTTTTCTGGTAAATAAAGTAAACCTTGGCTTTCCAACTTCAGTGCACCAATCCTGGTGCAGCTGGGAGCCTGCTGGAGTCCAAAGTTTGGACTGCTCACACAAGGAGTCAGTAAGAGTTCAGGAAATAAAATCCTGCAGTCAGTACTTCAACCACCTCTACTCTTCCTACTCTTCACCAGTAGGATATTAGAAATTTAGGTAAAACTACATACCTATCCTTCCTCAGCAAGAATAATTGAGCAATATGTTTAAAATATTCAGAAATTATATATGTTTGTTCAAAGGCAAACTTGTAATTTGTTATGCTTTGGAACATCATGCTTAGTGTTTCTTCCAATAGTTTTGAAATGCTCTTAAGGGTATTTTGTATGCAAACCACACATGCTCCCTCAGTCAAATTGAATTAACACTTAAAAGATTAATTATCTGAGTAGTTATTAAATATGTCTAAAAAAGCAACTAAACCAGTGTTGAAATTTGGAGACAGAGATATTGATGATGACCAGGTTTACATGTGTTTCATTTTCTAATGACAATGCACTCTCCACAGCTAACCTCTTAGCATAAGTAATAAAAATCCTTATAAATTTGAAGAAAAACTTAATGCAAACTAGCTCTACAACTGTGCATGTCAATCTGGCTGGACCTAAGTTTGTTTTGAGGTAATTTGTGAAAATTTATATTCAATTTCTAAAGCCTGGTGTTGTGCCATTACCACTATAGAATTTGTTTAATTATGTAGTTGACAGAATTTAAACATGCTAAACTTGGATTTTAACAATCAGATTCATTAAAAAAAAACTGTCCTGAGTCATCAAAGGTTGGATAAGAGAAGCCAACAGTAATGAAGAAATGGGAAGTAAAGCTTTTAAATTTTTATGTCAGGTTATATCTGCTATGCAAGCACCACTTTTTTTTTTCTTTTTTATTATTTGCTCCTTTTTGAAGGTAGTAATCATCATTTCTTAGACTGTTACTGAAGATATGGAAGATCCAGCTTCATACACATTCTTTATGACTGAGTTCAAATCCACATCCTGTTTCTTTTCTCTTCCTGATAGTGACAGAGAGAAATGGTAGGAGGAGGCAAAAGAATTCTTGACTTGGATAGACAAAGGTTTTAAAGCCACCAACACAGATAAAATGGCCAATATCCCCACTGGATTGGGCAAAAGGCTCCTGTTATTCAGTGTCCTGCTACTACTGAGAGATCTTTAATAAAACACCAAAGAGTATGGGGAAAATCCCCCCCTAAAATATTTTGCCTGCATTACATGAACTTGTGATAATAATTCAGTATGCACACCTTAGCTGTGGTCCAAGAGCAGACTTGTTCTGATGGAGGGTGAATCCTCTGGGTCAATCCTGGCCTAGTTACACTTTAGTCTCATTATAAATACTTATTTATTGTAAAGAAGCCTGCAGTTCCTGACCTTGAAGTATCCTCTGTACATGTATTCTTACCAAATACCAAAGCTGCTTATGGGAAGAATGTGAAAGACCTTCCACTAGATCAGGTTGCTCAAGGCCCCATCCAACCTGGTCTTGAACACTTCTAGGGAGGGGGCAGCCAAAACTTCCCTGGACAACCTGTTCCAGTGTCTCACCACTCTCAAAGGAAAGATTTTTTCCTAATGTCTAACCTGAATCTCCTTTCTTCAAGTTTTAAACCATTGTCCCTTGTCCTCTTGCAAGACACCTGTGCAAAAAAGCCCTACCCCAGCTTTCTTGTAAATCCCCTTCAGACATGGAAGAAATTGATTTCAGCTTGCCTTATTTATACCTCACTCACAATCTTTTAATGTGCTTTTGCAGACAGTCTTCACTGTCTGCATTAAGTTCACCTTTTTCCCAGAAACTTTCTTTCACATTTGTTTTCATCATGAATTATGTAAAAGGACTGCACAGTATAATGATAATGGTGACAGTCTTCATGCTTAGAAGACATGGAGAACTGAGCCTAATATCAGAAAGCTGACTTTTCCTGAGTAGAACACAGGCTGTGATGCCTCTTTGAAGCATGGTCTGCCTCACAAATTAAACCCTTCTCGTTTCAGATCCTGCAAGGCTAGCTTGTAGAATGATTATTCTCTATCAGCAATATTTTCATATGTAATGTACAACCAAAGCAAGACCAGCTAGTCATGGAATATCATTTACTAGAAACAGCTTTTCATGTGTTTAGTGAGGGTATGAATTCTTTTATTAGGCACCCAAAAGGGGGAAATGCACTTATTGTGAAAAACAATAGAATATACATTTGGAAAACTAAAGGGTGAATAAACAGAAGACCCAGGCATGCATGATGGGAAATGTGTTTCTCATGGCATCTGCTTGCTAAACTTATTTTTCTGAGAACAAAGGGAGAGGTTTGCAGATAAAGAGAGAAGACAGATGGAACATGATGGATTTACTTGAACATTTTGAGAAGCCTAAATGAAGACCACTGTGAAATGCTACAACTATTTAGGAACACAGAGAGATCTGTTGTGTTTCTTCTATTGCACAATATTTATTCTTACAACAAGGAGTTCTTTCTGAAGATGAATATTTATAGATCAAGGAATACAAAAGCTTTATGATAACTTTTAAAAGGATGTAAACTCTTCCATGAGCATAAAACTTTTTCTAAAATTCAAGTAAAACCAAAAGCTCACAGAACTATTCTGAAGCGGGAGGTGGGACTAATTAATAATGACAAGTGTGTTTATGATGGCTTTATGATGAAATCCCAGCAAGATATATTCTCAAAATAGCATACTTGATTATACCAATTATTTAAAAGAACACAGTTTGTATGGGGAGGATCAAACAGCACGACATAAGAATAAGGAAGGGAACCAGCAAATAACCAGCATAATAACATGGGATTAATTATGATAACAGTGGAAAGCTGACGAGAGGGTAGGAAGAAGAAAGATCACTGTGACTACCAGGACTTACAGCACAATATATAGTTACCCTCTGTTATGTTTTGTCTGGCATATTTTCCCTTTGATTGATTATGCCATGGAAAACATTCAGGAAGATTTTACTCTTACTATGTGCTCATTACAGCACTTAGACTTCCACTCTGAACAGTCAGCATGAAGTATTTCACATTTGCCTTGAAGTTGGCTCAGTCTTCATTTTAAGAGACTGAGTGAAGGAGTGTATATATAAATATATACATAAAAACATGACCACAGTCATTCTTTTAATCATATTTATCTAGTTCCAGTGGAATTACATACATGCCCACCTGTAGGTGGGCTCTTCATCAGTAATTTTATTTTTAACTACTTTTCCTAAATTATTTCCACTTACTTTATTGCTCAAGAATAATGATGACAAACTTGCAAAATGTAGGACTGCATTTAATTTGCTGATACTAACACACTTTAAGCTGAAAAACATATTAAGTGTAAGTGCTCATTTTCAGCAGCTAAGTTTCATCATAAAGGTAAGCCAGCAATAATAGATGTCTTGAAAATATGAAAAGGTAACTCAGACATTTATAGGAATGCTCTCCAGAGTTTTTTCTTAAAGTCTGGAGTTATGTAAAGCAGTAGAATGCATGTGATTATAGGAAACCATCATGTATTGGATACCTTTAAATAGCCATATCCCTTATATCATCTCCTACTCCTTTTGTAGTGTATGAGTAAACATCCTGCTTTGCTGTGGAATGTAATTACATATGGTACTCCATGCCCAAAGGAACTGACAACTTGATTTCATTCCTGTTAAGTTTTCAGTCTGCAAACTCAACCCACAGTTTGTAGTTAAGTGTTTACTAAATTAATACAGATTATTTTTTCTTCCTTATAGCTGTGACTCAGGCACTTTCACTCTAATTTACAGCATGGATGATTTTTCATATATGTTGCAGAAATGTACGGCTTCCACAAATACAAAAAAATATAGCTGTATTTTTGCAAGGAATGAGAATATATATTTGTTGAAGTCCACAAGCAATTTTTCAAGCTTTAATTCATGAGTTATATTATTGTAATGAATCATACTTTTAATTCTATACTTCCTTTATTTTAAGCTCAGTGAGTTATTTGACTTGTGGCTTCTCTGGTATGGAGGATGGGGCTCGTATTCCTACTGCAAGAATATCACACACAGGTGAGTTAGAGGAATCCATGGACATTTAACTTTTACATTTATTTGTTTACCACTCAAATATGATACTGTGTTTGGATGACAGTCTACCCTCCACCCTTCACCTGTTTGAAAAACATCAGTGTCCTGAACTGAGGGGCCCAGAACTGGACAGAGGACTCAAGGTGTGGCCTCATGAGCAGTGAGTACAGGGGAAGAATCCCTTCCCTGGACCTGTTGGCCACACTGTGAATATTATAATATAGTGTGAATGTTATAATATAGCTACCTGTGTTAGCATAGACCAGCACAAATACCAGATTTCACTAAAGTAAAAAGAGTTTGCTGGCCTAATGAATCAGTCAATGAAAGATTTTTTTTATTTTTTATTTTTTTTTTAAGTCTGCATGCTAATAACTTCATTTTTGAGCCAGGAATTGTGAGTGATAATGGTTTGCTGCCAGGCACTGATTTTAAATGGTGAAGTAACATTCTGAGCATAATTAGTCATCCATTGTTAAACATGGCATTCTATTTGCTATGGTCTAAAATGATTTCCCATTCTCAAAGACAGCATGTGAGTACCAGGTTTTTCTTTTTACTGCAAAGATATAACCAAGCATACAAAATGTAAGGCCTTTACCTGCTTTTAAACCCAAAACAAAAGATTTCTTCTACCAGTATTGTGATACAGTATTTCCAACTTGGAGTCTTCTAGAACTGTTTTTCCAAATATTGTATGACTCAAAAGCATTTATTTTTTTCTTCCTTTCATAATTATAATTGGTCTTAGCTGCCAGGCTAAACTCTGCTTATCACAGTAGCTGGTAACATTATTACTGTATTACAAGGTGTGATGATAAAAGTATTCTCCCAATGGCATATTTAAAGTGCAGAATGTTTCCTAAAATATAGTGTATCCCTCCCAAATATTCTCAATGCATCTTTAATAAAAAGTTATAGTGATTATTGTAAATATTAGCAGCATTGGGTATCTGAGAGACATTTTTAAATCATGTGAAACTTACTGTGGAAATTATTGAGAAAGAACCCCAGTGATATTATATCTCTTATCTTGGGCAGGATTTTGGTTTTGAATCTATTTTTACACTTACATATGCATATTTTGATTACTGAATTTCCAGTAACTTCACATATCAGAAAAAAAAATATTAGAAAAGAGTGGTCATGAATGATTCACAGAACTGGAACTTTCAGAATTGACAGTAATTTAATATCTAACTCCCACCAAGAGGAAAAGTCTTGCAAGGCATGGTAAAAATTCTTTCTAGTGTCAACTAAAAATATTGATTTAAACAACACACTGCTAGATTGTGACATTTCCATTACATTAATTGTCAAAGAATTATTTACCTGACCTATCGTGTTGAATTATATAATATAGGAAACATTAAAATATGTGCACAACAACAAAAGAGAACAAAAATCTGGCTTTGTATTTCAAATTCATTAAAATTTAACTTTGCCCAACTTTATTTAAATTGAGTTTGGGCCTACTGATTTCCAGGTTAATAAATGAACTGCAATTAGTGCTAGAAAATCAGGAAATCTTTGTAACTGGAAGGGATCACAAGTACCTGAAGCCCCAACTCATCTTCCAGGGTACAACAGAACAACAGAAACCTCTCAGTCATATTGGTTACTTCCTTAATTTAGTATTTCTCTACATGTTAAAAATAGGATTTTCCTATTAACAATCTGTTGTTGACATTCCATTTTACAGAGGCTTCGTAAACAGCAGCTTTCTGAGCTACTGTTTCTGATTATTTTTTATTTTCAGCCGATGACTGCAAATGTATCACTCACACTCCAAAGATAATTTAGATTGGACTCTCTACCCTTTATGACTTTGTTCCACAGATCACAGTAAACAGGCTACTCAAATTATTATACCTTTCACTGGTATCTGTGTGTGGTTTTAAATGTTTCATTATACCAGTTGCACAAAATTCCCTGCGTGTAGCATGGGAAAGACAGTGACCTAATTATTTTAGAAATAACTATGTAGAAACATCTAAAAAGATTAACAAAGGAAATACGATGTCTCTAGCAAATAAATAACAAAAATAGCATGAAATTCAGCCTATAATTATCTAGGTTTCCATAGAAACCATACTTGATGGGTAGCCAAAAAGACTTTTGATTGAGCTACCATACTTCTGCTCTGCCTATAATAATCACAATTTTTGTTCTGCCTTTCACAACTAACCAGTTTTTCAGTAGCTTAAGTCCTTACTCTATAAACTTTAAGGACCACCCTTTTAATAGTGCTAATCACTCATATGCTTTTTTAGGA
The DNA here is from genome assembly GCF_036169615.1 of Heliangelus exortis. NCBI lineage: Eukaryota > Metazoa > Chordata > Aves > Apodiformes > Trochilidae > Heliangelus > Heliangelus exortis. The sequence goes on along the minus strand of NC_092429.1, from coordinate 23,043,997 downwards.
TCTGAACTCTTGAAATTAAACATGTAAAAAGATTTTTAAAATGTATTATTTCTAATACATCACAATCAGCCAAAGGAAAAAAAACCACAACAGAATAAATTTATATATGGTTCAAAATATGTTAAATGTTAATATATAATATATAAATACTATCCCACATTTTAGAATATATATATACACATATATATATAAAGAAAATAGAGATCCTTTGTTTGAGACAAGCATGTTCTGACAGATCTGCATTTTTTCAGAGAAAAAAAAGCACTGTTGCTATTATTTAAATACTTGTGGGATTCTTGTAATAGTTGAATAGTTTATTTTGTAACTGAGAGATTTCAATTAATGTTCTATAATATTCTTAGGTTTAAATTCTTCAACTCCTGTTTAGTCCATTAGATCCCAAGACTTCATACGTTTTATCAGTTTAAATTCATTGCATTTGATCAACCTAAATGACAGAATTACAGTTTAATTTTGTGCTGGTTTTGAATGCAGGAAATCTCTGTGATTCATAAACTGAGACTGGGCCTGAGCTCTCAGAGTGCTGTAGAACAGAACATTACAGAAAGAACTGTAGACCCAAAAACCCCATTTTATTCTACATTACATAATCTTTCAACACTCTTCAAGTTCATCCTACTTAATTCTAGGCAGCTTTCTGGGAGAACACCCAGTGTAGGCTCCTGACAGTATCAACACAGAAGGGCAGAGAAGCACAGACCTCCACGTGGTGATTTAGTTCTCTTCAGATGTGCCCCCTGAGTTTTCTGTCTCTATTCATTGGGAACTGGAACACTGAGATGCCTTATTTTTCCTAACGTTAGGTGGGCTTAATCCTTTTTTTATTGTTGCTGGGTTTTTTTTCTGTTACATAGTGTTCCAAATCTGAAGGACCTGATTTGTTTTGTTTGGACCAGATCCTCTGGATTTGTTTCCATCCTTACACACAACTTATTCATCCTGATTCCTCCCGATGAGCAATTTGAGTCTCTAATTGATGTTGAGGCTACAGTGCTGACATACTATGTTTATTCTGTAAGCCAGTGTGTGGAAACATCCTCATTTTCTGCTGTTGAAAGCACTGATGTGTAAAAAAATAGTAAGGTTGACCTCAGTCAGCTTTCAATGAAGACATAAGAAAAGTTTGTAGGGGCTTCTTAGTCTTTGGTATAAAAAAACTAAATTCCCATCTGAAGCAGTGTGTAGGCACCTTTCTCCCAAGCTAATCATTCTGCACTGGTGATATATGACAAACACTGATTTTAAAAGCAAAATAAGTCTTAATAGATTAATGACTGTGTCACAGAAAAATGCCTGAAACAGTCAATCACTGTTATTTGGCTTCTTCTACAGTTTACAGAAATAATTAGTATTCTATTTGACAAACAAGTGCAAACATCCATTAGCTAAATGACACTATGACACTAGCTATGTTACTAGTTAGTAGTTCTGTAACTTTCACTAGAACTCTGTGACTAGAACTCTGGTTAAATAAGACAACCAGTAAAATGGTTAGAAATTCAGTGCTGTTGTCTACACACTAGAAGAACAACTAAAAATATACTGTGCTTAGACAGACCAATATTTTCCCCTCAGTTTCAACCCATCAAGAGACTAGGAGGTCCAACCAGGTTCTTCCCCAGCTTTCTGGGTGTGCTGAGGTGCCTTTAACTGACTGAGACTGGACAGATCCTCCACATTTGAGAGCATAACTTCCATTCTGATGAGAGAGATAGAGGGCAGAGGCACATCCCTGCTCACTCAGCTTGCACCTATACAAGGATCATATTCTGCAGCAAATCTGTACTTTCAGAATCATCAGTGGTCAGCTCCAATATGTACATTTCCATCCATTTTTTACACTGTACAAAACTACAGGTTTCTGCTGTTGCATAAGGAAATAAAAGAAGCATCTCTTTTGCACCTCAGCAAAACCCTACTTCTATATGTATTAAATATATACCTAAAATTCTGAAAAATTTGTTATGGAGTATATCTTTTAGATATGAATGAATCACTGAAAAGCAGTAATGTTTCAGCATTTGTTCTAAACTTTCTCAAAGAAATTACTATCAAAAGACTTACAACAGCTTTCAGTCTCACCTGAAGCAGTAACAAACCACTTTTGCTGGGCTTTCTCAGTGCACCAGTCTAAGTGAACTGGTAAAAATATGGAAGTAGAAAGAGGAGTCTTCCTGGGCTTCATGCCATCTTGGACTTCTTACAAAAGTCCCTACATGAAACTATGAGCAACCTTTTTCTGTCTCTCTTAAAGAGCATAGTTTTCAACTGAACCCTGCATTGTAAAGTTCTGCTGATGCCAGAAGTGCTGGGAAGACAATGTTCCTATTAAGGCAGATGGTAAAAGCAAGCCTGACAACCAGGAATTAAGAAGGGCTTTGTGTTACAACCTACTCCATGCAGTGCCAGAAAGTCACTGTCTCATTAACCTTAAAGGTCAGCAGGAAGGAACCATGAGGGCACTTACCAGTTCAGCCATACACATAATTACAAGCACCTCCCCATGGTACTGTCTGTAAGGGAAAGGTACTTTGAAACTGTAAACACTGTATTCAAGGTCCTAATGTAGGTTTAGTAATTTTGCACTGCTGAAGCTATGGTACTTCATAGGCCAAGGCAGAGTCTCTAAATTTAACCAAAATGTGGTTATGAAAACAGACCAACCCTAGTTCAGAATTTTTTTTCTTTTGTGCTCCAATACACATATGGGTAAGTCTAGTGCTAGCTCCCACATGTTTTGGGGGCAAATACAATGGTTTACTGCTTTCTTTTACAGAAAAGGTGAAAGATCAGGCTGGTGAAACCATCCTTAAGTGGACAGATTCCAGAACAGGACTTTGCTCCTCCTTCAGCATGAAGAAACTCACACAAGCTCTATCTATTAAATGAAACTCTGTCTCAAAATCACCATAGGCACAAGGTAATAATAAATTAAGCTAATTTAGACTACTTATAGTGAGTGTTGCAGATATGTTAAAATTAATCTCTGTAACATAAAAGCATACATAGATGGGTTAAAAACATGTAAAAATATTGGTTTGTATGTTCATGTAAGCAACAGTAGAAGAATTCAGGGAATTCCAGTCTCAGGCAAGGTGCAGATTCTTGAATAACTATTCTTAGGCTTTCCAAAAGTGCTTCATTTCATTAGTTATTGTGTTATGGGGTGTATTCATCCTACTTAGCTTATTTTTGCAATGTAGCAGGGTCAATACAGTATTTAACAAGATGGTATCTGAGGCTGTTGAGATCAGACATAATTACTGTAGTTGATCTTGCCATTTTCTGCATGTTTTACTCTCAGTTATCAAACTCCCTGGTGGTGAGTATAATATTCTGTTTCAGTGCAGTTTTTATACCTCACTCAACCAGAGATTATCAGACTGAGTTATCAGAAAACATTCTTGTTACTAGCCTGCTTCTGAGAACTGGAAACATTTTGTTCAGCAGTTCATAAAAATATTGAAGTGGGTTACTAGGAAAAGTGAAGGCATGTTTACTCAAGAGTCCTTTGCATTGTAAAGAGTTAAAAAGCAAAATTATGGCTAACTAAAAGTGTCCAAGTGCTACTGTGATGGAATTTTATGCATTCTGGTTCAAGTAAGGTAGCATTTATTCATATACATTTCCCTCTTAAAGGGCCATTATTATTAAATAGCAAAGTTAATCTCACAAAAATTTTTCCCCATTTGGATCTGGCAGCATTTGTCAATTTGTCATTAAGCAGTTGTCATTAAGCAGTTTGTCATTAAGCAGTTTGTCATTAAGCAGTTGTGTCACCATAAGAGAAAGGGCAAAATGGGACTACTCATTTGGTCAAAGGCTACAAGAGACTCCTGTTCTTGAATAAAGGACAGAGAAGGACAAGACTGGAAAAGTCGTGTTATTTTACACTGTTTTTAGAAAAAGAGCTAAGCAGCATGTAGAAGTGGCTATCAGAAAAACAAGCTAGAGAAATAAAGCAAAATAAAATCAAATCACTGTCTCCAAAATGACAAACCAATCTTTATCAGTGTGCTGACCCAAAGGCACCCTGTCTGGCAAAATAAATGCAGGTGATTTAGCCTTTCTACAAAGTCATCTCTGTTCATTGCCCCCTGCAAACCATCTTGAAATACACACATTTTTCCTTTACTTTTTTTTCCCCCCATATATAATACTCACTTCTCAGCCACTACTGCTGAGAAAATTCTGTAATTTACTAAGCTACCAAGCCACATTATAACTACTATCCATTTATGCAAACATAAGCATGACCATACTAGGTGATCCCAAAGACTCCTGTAGTCTACATTACCTTTCTCCAGGCCCTGTCAACAGAGGATCCCTAAAGGATTGTATAAAAAAATTGAGCAATCAAGTGCGTTTTTGGTTAGATCTTTTCTTAGCATTCAATAATGTGCAGCTCATTAATTTCATTAACTAAGTATTTTTATATTTAATGACCTCAACAGATTTTACTCCCAAACTCCTGTAAATTTAAGTTTTCAAAAGGTCTTGCAGCAAAAATAGTTCTTCAACATATTTTGGATGTTAGAGCCTACCATCCACTCCTTTCTGTAATTTAAATTAATAAAATCTACACTTCTTTAGTATAGATTATTAACAGATGTCCCTGTACTTTTTATGGGAACTTGACTTGGTCAACACAGTGATAAAGCTGAGATCTTGCAGAGTTTCCTCCACTGGTCCCAGCAGTCAGAGGACTCCAACCTTAGTAGGGGTACTTCTCCATTGTAAAGTTCACATTACAGTGACTTTTCTGCTGAGATTGCACTCTTGGTGTATACGTAAAATTGCCCCTAAATCCTTCTCCTGTGTTTCTGAATCATCTCTGTTTCTTTCCTTAGAGTGAGAATAATTCCCTTTCCCATGCATGCACATTCTGTACTCAGTGTATCAGGACTCCCTGTAGCACCAGGTGCTACCGAACACTTCCGCTGCAAATATATTGCTCTTTTAATTTCAGTGCATGATTCCCTCAGTGTCTGTTTTATCACCATGTGTTAAAGAAAAAAAAAGGCAACGTATACAATAAAAACAAAGGGGGGTTGGCCACTTACCAGGTGAAGATAAGACACAGTAAGGTAGATATTAAAATGAGGACTTGGTTAAACATTGCAGACTGCGTGCGTTGGATGGCTCTGTGAAGATCATTCTATATTAAGGGAAAATAGGTGTTATTTTTGGTTTTTATAATTATAAGGCACAAGCTGATTCTATAGAGGTATTTTATAGTGGCCTGATAAGCTGCAGTCATAAACCACTTAGAATTTGGTGATCATATAGAAGGGTGCAAAAGAGCCAGCTGTGATTCTGTGATTATTTAACTAGTTCTTTGTTCATCCTGACACAATTCTGATATTATTGCAAGCTGCCTTAAGGTCTGTCTGCTTATGTCTAGCTTACAAATTACAGGCTTCAAGGACCAATTAAGGCAAAGCAGTTGAGTTCCCTGCAATTGTGTATGAATGGAAATGCAGCAAAAGAATCAACCATTCCAGCTTTCCCTTACTGGCACAGTAGCAATTTATACTAATTGAGATTTCACTTGCTGTCTTATTTTTTTCTAATTTTGATGCTGAAAGCTGTCTAGCAATGCTTGACCATCTGTATAATCTAAATACAGATCTGGTTAGCTTCTTATTAAAGTTGGACAGTGGACTCTGCTGCCAAGTTCCCACAAAAGACAATATACTTAAAAAATAGAAACCCTAAAATAGTTATTTCCTTTGTCATACTTACAATCATATTCTCTAAAGCATGCTTTGCCAGCCAGCAATTTAAAAATACAGGAATAAACAGGTTTCTTAGGACTGGCCAGAAAATCTGAAAGAAAAATTAACAAATTCATTAATAGCTTTTGTATTCAATAATAGAGCTTTGCTATAAAGCAGCACTGAAACACTTCAAAAAATAATTATTATCAATGTGTTTCTAGTGTGAGGTTTGGCTGTAAATAACAGTTTTTCTTCCTTTGTGATGAACTGTATGCAAGCTAATTTGATAAAAAAGGACAGTTTTCAGTGCAGACACCAGAGGTTCTTAGATATTTTTTTTAATCTATCTGCATTTTTTAATTGATTGTGCTGTAGTTTGAGCTGGAGGGATTTTGGATTTGTTTGTTCCCTGTCAGAGAGGAGGGGGAAAGTGATCTGCATTGCTACTTCATTCAAGTAGCAAATTATCTTCTTGTTGACAAATTTCCATTCCCACACTTTCCACTTTATGTTATCTACATAAGATATAAATTTACTTTAATAAAAAATAAGAGTATACATGCAGCTATAAAAATGCAATGTGCAAATGTATTAATTGAAACGTTTACCGTAATGATGAAAGGGACAGCATTAATTATTTCCAGTAGGAAGGGTATTCTCAGAATTTGTTCCCAGATATTTCCCTTTAAAGAAAAGAAAAAAAAAAAAAACAAACCACCCTGTCACAGTAGGCTTACATAAGAAATACATCTGATATTCCAGTGGCACATATGGAGTCTCTACCACAAGCTGAATTTCAGGAAGATAACTCATCTCAAATTTAAACACATATGTTAAATATGAATATAGAATATAGGCCACATTTGCCTTTTCTCTTACTGTTTATTGAGATGTACCTTACAGGTAAAAAAAATACACTTTTAAATCTGTATTTTTACTAGAGCAGTTCTGTTTCCCTATGACCATATATTTTCTTGCTCTGACATAGTAAGAAAGCACAGTTGAAGAATTCTAATTGCATTAACTAGTTAATTCATTCTCTAAGCTAATGAAGGAGTTCATTAAATTAAATTTTCATTTTTTTCAGAGAATATGCTCCTGTTCTCTTCTAATGCATTTTTAGGTACCATGGAATCATACACAGACATCTTGTCTCTGCTTTTTCATTCTTCAAAGGCTACTTTACTTTCATTTTTCCATGCACACTTACAGATAAGGAGGAAAGATTCTTTTCTTAAGGAATTTTAGTAATTAATCTCTTTAATAATTTTCATTTATTAGCAACTCTTCATACAAGTAACAGACTACCCTGCTGGCAATTTTTTTATCTACAGCTGTTTCTATTTTTTCTTCTTAAAAGCCTTTAAATCCTGTATTATAATGCTTTAGCTTTTGACTGTGTTGAAGTTTTTCTTATTTAATGCTTATTATCTTTGAGTGTTTAAAAATGAGAGAGAAAGCCTGAGTACAGCTTAAGAGTTGTAGGGACATCTATCCAAAGGACATACCCTGCTCAGAGGATTTTACCATCAAATTAACTGGTTTGATTACCCCTATGTATGGGTGACTATCCCTATACAGTCTGTATTAATGTTTGATGTGAATGAGGAGTGTTTCATCCTTCTGACAGAACTTCAAGACAAAATGTAAAGCAACAGAGGAATGCAAATTTGTTGTATTTTTCAAAGATAAAGTACCAGCTCATTTCCTCTTAAACCTGTTTCATCAGCCTCTGTTTATTATTCACAGAGGTCTGGATATTTCTCTTCATTCATTCTAATCCTGCTATTAACATATTTTGAAAAAATAGGTACTAATCAGCCAGGGCAGTCTAAAATGTGTCTTAGCTGTCTCCTTAAAGGAGGAGCAAAAGGTCAGCCTCCTGAAGTGTGGGTATAGAAACCCAGGCAGTCTGGGAGATAAACAGGAGGAGCTGGAGCTCCATGCCCAGTCAGACAGTTGTGATATTATAGGAATAACTGAAACCCCATGGGACAATTCAGATGACTGAGAATTGTGACAGAAGGCTGTAGGGACCTGTAAAGAAATGTTAAAGAAAACCTTGAAGGTAGAGAAGTCAGCTATGGTAACTGTGGTAGCCCCTGCTGAATGCCTCTGGGTCCCTTTGGAGGGATAAGGAAGCCAATCAAGGTTTTAGTATCTGCATTAGAACTCCAAGATCAAAGTTTCTGCCATAGAAAATTCATTATATTTCAGGGCTTTTTGGAACCTGATCTTGCTTACATTAAATTAGAGGTCTTCCCACACATGTCAGTGAAAGTGCTACTGATCTTCTCATCAACTTACTGCTAGCTACAGGATGGGGATAATACTACTTTTTTTTCACATCTGAGGAGTGATTGTGAATGATTCGGTGTTGGGATAAAAAAAATACATTTATAAAAGGATATCTAAAATTCAGTGACTTACAGCTTTTCTAACTAGAAAGTTAGTACTGTAAAGTCAAGACTACATTATAGGTAATGCAGCAACACTATAGCATGTATCATGGCAATATTACAAAAATTTGCATTATATTTTCCATTGCAATGGCATATTAATCTTTCCTGTTAAAATAAACATCTGAGATAACCACTGAAAATTAAATACAAGCTCCATATAATATAATATCTTTATTCAGCTTTTTTCCCCCATCTGGAGGCAATTGTACCTTTGGGGCATGTACCTCTTGTCTTCCATGTAATTGTAATTGGTGAGTTAGACCAATATTATTTAGTTAATAAACTAATATTTCATGTGATAAGCAGCCCTGTAAACAGAACTGAAATTATGAGACTGTAGGGTGAGATTTTATTTGTAGCAATAATAAAATCAACAGAAAATTACTTTCCCAACTGACCCATTGGATGGTTTTGCTATTTTCTCATTTTTAATGTTAAGACCTTTCTTTTCTGCATTATAAAAATATTACATAATTTACTTGTGTAGACAAAATGCCTGTGCATATGTGGTTCTCAGTTGGGCATTAAGCTCCAAGATTCTGGCTTCCACATTCAAATTCATTACATCTGCAAAACTGCCTTTTGCAGTGAGAGTGTATAGTACTAAAAAAACCAGCTTAGGCTATGCACCAGTCATATAGCAGGACTGCCTGCAATGACTTTTGGCAATTAAATTTTCTAAGGTAAACATCCTTCAGAATTTTGGCCAAGGGCAAACCCTCGTGTAATGGGTTAAACTGTGAGAATGCAGATTGTAAAATATTCATTCTTGGATCCAAGTGATCAGCATTGTACCAGTGCTACATTCTTTGCGTTCCTCCCTGTATAAAAAAAAATTTTAAAATGCAAATTATGTATCCTAGTAGCATCTTAGTAGCATGATACATGGTCATGTCCTCACTATTCTGCATGCTGAGTTGCTTCTCAAATGTCATGAGCCAAGTATCAGAAAGGTAAATTCCTTGGAGTATGCTCTCAAATGGCTGCTTTATTTATTTTACAGGTTATTTGTGATATCCTAGTAATGTGCACACAAATCCAAACACAATCATCTTTTTCTTGTTATTTTCTTCCTGCCTTGTTCTCTGTCTTGTGACTAAATTGTAAAAGCTTTGGAACTGTTGGTCTGAAATAAGTGACCTCTCACAGATTTGCATGAACCAAGAGTCCATTGGTGACCCTGGCTGTGAAGGATGGGCAAAAAACCAACCAGCTTGGCTTATTGAGACTGGTGTAAAACTGGGGTAAATGGCACTGTCATGACATTTCCAGATTGTAACTGAGAGGGCCAGAGGGAAGGAGATGTTTGTATCAAGTGAATTGGCAAAGTGCATTTCAGTACTATTACTCTTCCTTGCATTACTCTTATTCCTCTGTGGGGAAAGAAAATAAAGGCATCATTAAAGTGCCTTAAATTCTATGACAGATCTATGCAGCAAATCAGGATAGCAGAGCTTTACTCCCACTCTACACAATAAGTAACTTCTCACGGGAGCTGACTTGCCAATATTTCTCTCATCTTCTGTACTCACTGATACTGATGTAGAACACAGGCAGGATGGATAGGGACAAAATGCTGCCAAAAAACCTCACTATAAACTGTGATTGCTCTGTATGGTTTTGGCACAAGATGTGTTAATTTGGAATTGTTTCTGCCTAGTATTGATTTGCATTTGTAACCCCCAACACCTAAATGGTATATGCTGCTTAGAAGTATCAAGAACAGTAATTTTTAGGCAGTAGACAGTTTTAATCCCACTAACATAATTGGGCACTAAGATAAACTCTTGTGCCATATCACGTGATAAGCACACTAAAGTACAACTTCCTACTTCAGTGGTGGCTCTGATAGCTACTGACTAACAATAATTAAAAAAATTAAAAGAAAAAAAATTATGATCCAAGATATTTTCAAGTTCGTAGCCAAGGCTTTTAATATTTATTATATTTGTCCTGAAGTTACTAAAAATGTTAACTCTTGCATGTTAACTCACCAAGATAGCACATAAAAAATGCAATTAAAAAATTCATTAAAATATTAGGCAAATACAATCTTTTAAGTAGAATGCAAAGACAAAAAATACTGTATCCACATCAGATAATACTGAGACACTTTGAAAAGTTGCTTTCAGATGATATTGACACATTCTGAAACTTTGTTCCAATAGCATCAGAGAGATGGATAACAGAAGTATGTAGGTATGAATAATTAAAAAAAATAAAATACTGTCTTGGCCTAGCTTTATGGTGTGCAGTTTTAGAGGCCTGATGTTTGAGTTAGATACTGAGTAGCTACATATTTAACATTAACCAAAATCGTGTCTGTTGAATTAGGGAGAGCCTTATAAAACTGTGCACTGTAAAATCAGTATCCAAAAACCAAGGTGACTTTTGAGAATGTTTTCAGTGGGAAAAAAATTGAAATTTCACTCTTTGGATATTACTGTTTGGTCATAAATTTGGGAAACATGAATTTTATATAGACACACTGAACTCAGTTACTTTTTGTAATGAATTATGCCTAGAAATAAAAGTAAGTACTTACAAAGTAACTAAAATCACTTACCTTGTAACTTAGATAACTTAGCAGCAGAGTTTCAAAGAGACTTATTAAAGCCACAGAAACCTTAAATGATAAAATATGTGTATTAATACTGGCTTCTAAAGATTATATATGACACTAAGCATTACAGTGAAAAGTGAAAGACATTAATAAACAGCTTGGAAACCACCTAAGCTAACAGCATTTAGCATGAACTTAAAAACTGCTACATCCCTGGCTGAATGTAACAGTATTGGCTGTGACTTCAGTCTCACTGCTCTTTGCCAAGTACAACACTCCAGAGAGCCAGCAGAATGGCCTTTACATGGTTTTTAGAGAGCTCCCATACATTGTTGGCCAGATCATTTTTCAAGTTTCAGTTGTCTTTCCTTAAAAGGTATTGAGAGGTATTTCACAAGACAGAAAGAGAGAAAAGCAGGAAACTGTAGATAATAGGGGGTAGTCAGCTCTTTACTTTTCTCTAAAAGTGTTGTAAATGTGTGGGAAAACACTTTTTTTTACTGTGTATAATTCAGAAAGTTGAAAACAGAAACACCACAGATGAAACACTATTGATGTTAAAAGTTAAATGCAACTGGGCTCAACTTACTCACTTTCACTTAGATTATACATAGTTAGTGTATGTACTATTTAATTTAAAGATATTTAAATAGACAAATATCAAAATAGTAAAACAATTGCTTAAAACTTTATACATATTAACGATAAAATATACTTAAATCCTCTGCACAGCCATTATTTGCATTTTAATGTATATTGTGGGAATGCTGTATCACAAAGATGTGCAAATTCAGCTGCAGCCAGAAGTCAAGCTTTAGCATTTCACATTCTAAACTGCTCACTACAAGTGAAAACTCAAGAGTGCACTATTTGCACTTACAACTGTTCACAATTTTAAAAAGTTTTCCATAATGATCAGGCCTCAGGATGCTGAGGACTGACCCACAAACTTCAGAACATCTCCAAGAGCCATAGAGCACTGAGGCAGCACTAAGGTCCTTTAAAAATGTAGACTTATGTATTGTGAAGTAATTCAGTTTTCTAGTATATTGAACAGGAAAGCCTATGAAGCATGTCAAAAGCTAGAGACAAGCAATTATGACATTTAAAGTCCTCATTAGAGCAAACAGTGACCATTTGACTCAACAGAGCTTGGTAATTCTAAACTAAAAGGTTACCTAATTCTACAATATTTTGTTATAAGCTTTAATATAAACCCATATACATTCAAATCAATCAGCTCAGATCAGCTTATCTTTATGATTTGTTCTTTATGCTTGGTGATCAAATCGATTTCTTTGTTAATATCAAGTTTTCCAAGTATCCTTTAACATCACTAAAATGTTATAAATCAATGTTGCCTATAGTTATTAAATGGAAATAGTTAAATTGGCTGTTTACATATTACCTGCAATCCCCATAAGGGCAAGCTTCGATTCACCCAAATAATAGGAGACCTGTCCATTGTAATAAGAAATTAAAAAATAAATTAATCAAAATCTGGTTAGTGTTTGAACAAAATTGAGAAAAAAATATAATATTTGTGAATGAAAACTAGAGCAGCCTTGTTTTTAAAAAAATTCTCAGTAATAAAAATTTAAAATCAGTAGTTATCTACTAAGTGTTGATATTTTTTTTATTTCTTATCCAGAGCAAATCATTCAGTTCCCACAGGAGTAACCAAACACTCAGCACTCAATTCAGTCTTCAGCTACAGTGGCTGCTAGTTCATCCCTTATGATTCCAAGAAATATAAATAATTTTCAGCTTTTGATTCTACATATGCAGACGAATAATTATTTGTGCTAGGGAATAGAAACATGACAATTCTTTTGTGTGAAACTTCTGATATCTGTGTAACAATATGAATGGCATCCAATTCATAGGGGCTGTCATATCTTGGAAAAAACTCATCTTGTCTTAGCATCTGCTGACCTCAAAGATGACACTTAATACAGTACTACTGAAATCTGGCAGACTTGATAGCACAGTAGCTTACTGTTAGTCATTTACTGTTAGTGATAATTGATTTTTAAATGAGGAAATCCTTTTTCTTTCAGTAAGGTGTAGGCATAGATTCAGAGCTAACAAGAGCATCCGATCCAGCAGTTACGCAATCAGAGAAACAACTGGAATATTAATGGAATATTCAGGAAAATAGAAGTAAATGCTTGAGAGTTATGGAAACATCACTATTATGTGTTAAAATGTCACCATTCCAGAGGGAAATTGATTTGTGGACATTTGGTTTGTTTTTTTTTTTAATTAGAAACTCACCAATCAATTGTTCCAGGTGTGTAGTTTTGATTGGAACAACTCCGATTGAAGTCCTTACTGATAGTTGTCATCCCATCCATGAAAAGTCCATTTTCATCAGCAAATGTATATGGGAACACAATCACAAAAACACAGGGAAGGAGAGGGATATTAACTATATTACTAAGTGTTCTATAAAATGCATGCAATGTTTTGAAACCCTAGGCAATGGATATAGACATTTATAAAGTTAAAATATTTTTAAGAAATAATGCATTTCATTTTACATTTTTAAAGGTTTATTTTCCAAAATGTTCCAACTTTAGAATGATACTGAAATGATACCTTTAGAAGCTGAACTAAGCATACAATAAATATTGAAGATCAGAAGATACTGTAAATCCTATCACATGGGCAGAAAGAGCATATATACTTACACCTGTCATACTCCCAAAAGGAGAGACTGCATCAAACCACACTTCATGTCCTCTTGTGAGGATGTGAGGAGGGCTGGAGATCCATGCAGCAGTAATTCAAGTAAGAAACTGGTGACATCTGTACTTGTGATGTTGCCCTGCCATGAATTGCTGGTAGAAATTCTCCCTTCAAATGGTGAAGTAAGGATGTGGGAATATATATTTGTGTAAATGATAAAAAATATTCTTGTTTATCCCTGGCAAGCAGTATCAGTGGAAAAGGATTTGCAGACTACAGATCAGTAATATCTGTATTTTTACCAACTATGAGTGAGGCAAGTGCTAAATGGTACCCATCAAGGAGGCTTTATGTGTTAAGCTTTGCTCTGTACACCCATTGTGAAAGTCACTCATGCAGACATTTCTGAAAAAACAGGAAATAAATCTGCAGGAGAATCTGTGATGAAAAACCTTCCTCCCAGAACTATCACTTGAAAAACAACCACGTGATAATGTTTTTCATGGACTTTTGTTCAGCACAATGAGTAGGTTCTCTCATTGGGCTGTGGATGCAGTACCTAAAAATACATTACAGCAGTAGTTTAGGTACCAAGCCCTCTACGGGCAAAACCACTGGGGTATCATTAGGGCAAAGGGCTGGTTGGTCTGGCAGAGCCTCTAAGACTGGGGTCTTAGTGAACATGAAGAAGTGACTTAACTGAAGCTTCTCAGACAGTCAAACGTTAGAGATAGAACAAACTGATTAGTCTCTTAAATGTAACACAACACAGTATATGGGAATGATCTATACAGAGAAGATAAATACACTCTGGCTGGTGAACTGCTAATGACTGAAGGAACAAACCTGTCAGAAAGGACTGGCAAATTAAGAAGACTGCACAACACAGTCTTCTTAAAAGAAGAAAATAAACCCCAGCAACTTGCCATATGAACACAAAAGTATTGAAGTATGTCTGTTCTTATATGTTCTCCCTACCCAGACATAGCCTTGCAGATAATACACTCACATGAACTCATTAGTGAGTTCTTGTATCAAAACAGTATCAGCAACTTCTTTATGCCAGAAAGGATCATCAGCTGTAGAATTTCAAGTCGCTGAGTAAGGATGGATTTTCTCTATCACTGTTACGAGTTTAGCAAAGTCTTTACTGCTCCTTTTCTCCCCACACATTTCCTGTCCTTGAAGAGACATTTCCAGATACATGTGGAGTCAAAAAATAGCTTTTTGCAGTTCTTGGTTTTCCAAGGAGATATTTTTTTCTGGCCCTTTTTCAGATATTCTAATTTCTTACATCAAACAACCAAAAAAACTCTCAAATGAATCTTCTGTACTTCCTATTCACACCTGATTCTCTCATGCACTTCTGATTAAAGCTTATATTCTTTAACAAACTTTTCTTTGGATTTGATTCTTGTATAATATAGCATGTCTCCTGTGCACTAGCTTTTTTATAGTATTACCCTTATTATATTTAACTGATTTTCAAATACTGAAATTAGAAGTCATACACTTTCCTTTGCCTAACATTGTGTGAGAAGTGCTGGTTCTATCAACCCAAGCTTCAGTATTTTTTTTTGTTTATTTTAGTATTTAAGGCCAACAGAATCAAATTAAGTGAGACCAAGCAAGTTAATAAAATTCTAAATGCTGATAAGCATTTAGAATTGAGAAGATTCAATATATCCAGGATACAAATACAACTGAAGTACAAGACTGAATAAATTATTAATATATTATTTTCTGCAATGGGAGGTTGATTGTGCAATGCATGATTTTTCTTTTAAAAGCAGAGTACTCAGTGACCCGTATACAATAACATACTGACATTTACAGGTCTGCAAAATCATGCATTATGACCATAGCTCATTATGAGTATAAAATGTACTTTTGGTCTCCCTCTCTTCAAAGTTTTTAGTAAAAGCAGAGGTCTAGAAAATTATCATCAGTGTCATCTAGCATGAAACCTCAGTTTCATGTATTCATCTGGTTTTGTGATCTAGGTTTTTAGATAAAATTATTTAAGTAAAAAAGTATAATCCTAACATTATGGTTACACAAACTGGCAACCAGATTATTTGCTAGTTTATTTTTGTATATTTAAGCATAAATATGATACATAGAAGTGTCGTGTAATAGTACAACTAAAAGAAATAAATTTGTACAGCTATGGCTGATGCTATGGCTAAGCAGATAGCCAGGGTTACTTTAGCAGTAAAAAAACCCCGTTATTATGATTCTTGTTTCCATTGACAATGTAAGATGAGCTTTATAATTCTTTCAAAACATCTGTACGACATAAAACCAACTCCCTGTTGAGAGAATGTCAAACATTTATTCATTAAAGTTTTCTTTGAGAGCAGAAATAATAAAAAACTATTACCATCCAAGTCCTTGTGTAGGATCATCCAGGAGCACACGAACTATGTATAAGAAACAGCTTAGCAGTTTGAGAGAAAAATTGAATAATCGTATTCTCAGACCTATTTTTAAAAGAAAACACAGAAATAAACTCAGGCTCTTTACAGTTTCATCCACCTTTACAGTAGAACTAAAATGTACTAGAAGAGCCATGCAACACAGAGAAGGTTGATCTAGCCAGTAACCTGTCCCTGATATGGATGATCTGTGAATCATACAGAAGAACGTTAACAATAAGCCAGTCAGATACACATACAACACATTTTTCCAGTTTCCAGTACTCTCTAGGTTAAGGCTCAGTCTATTTTAATGATAATTATAGAATCATAGAATAGTAGGGGTTGGAAGGAACCTCAGGAGATCATGGACTTCAACCCCCCTTGCCAAAGCAGGATCACATAGGTCACACAGAAATGTGTTCAGACAGGTATTGAAAGTCTCTAGAGTCCCTTGAAAGTCTCAAAATAACTACCACAGTCATATGTTTGAAAGTCATTCATCTTTCCTGAGGCCATCTTTGGATCTTTTTTGGTTTGCAAGTCCATTTCCTTGAAAAGGGAAACAGAACTAAATCTGGCATTTGACATGTGAGATACAGTGCCATGAAGAAGGCATAGAACCACAGGCAGAGGATACCCAATGACAAGTATTAATATTAATATCTGAAAGTCTTCATGCAGTAGCTTCTCATATAGAATATATTAATACTATCTCCATTTATAAAATATTAAACTGTGGTTATTTAAAACTGATTTTGCATAATTATGTGTCCAAGAAACAGAACATCTGAAAGTCACGCAACAGAACATCTGAATGCGCAACTGAACTGAATCAACAACTTGTTCTACAGACAGTGTGAATATTGAAATGTTCTAGCTGAAAGCATACATCACAAATACTATCACAAGTAATTCCAGTATTTCCCAAAATAGTAATTCGACAAAATGAAGCTGGATTCCTTTAAAGGCATTCATTTGCTTCTACTACATTATTTCAGTGCTAACAGGAGCCATTATCTACTAAAATGGAACTTAACTCTATTTTAATTATTAAATTCAATAGCCTTTAAATTCTACCATTGTACATTGTTGTATCTAACTCTTGGTTTTAAGATTTTGTCCACTAATTAACTTAAAACTGTTAGTTGGCTAAGTGCAAGGAGCTCCCTTTAAGCATTGATTTTGTTTAGTCTTGTGAAGTTCTGCAGGCTGAACTCTTCTGTTCAGAGCAGAATACTGACTGAGTCTTACACAGATGTGACTTCACTGCCACCTGGTCACAGTAAAGATAGTACCTTTTATTGTGGTGGTGCAAATACATCAGCAGCTCTGCAGCTTCACTACACAGCACAAAGCTCTGTGCATTCATTCCCTTTTTAAGGAAAAAATCATAATTATCTTATGGTTATATTACATGCTCTTTGACTTTGCTCACTCCTAAGTTCCAAATGAACACCTTACAGCTAAAACTGATAAATCACCTTTTTTATCTACTAGTTCCCCTCCCATGAAAATGTGGTCTATAGCAAACACAGAAATTTAGAAAATAAATTCTTAAATATTCTACCAACTGCTGAAAGAAATTTTAGGATTTGTTACACAACACTACTTGCTCCTTTAAACTGTGAAGTTGACAAGTTACCACATGAGAACTTTTACAGCAATTTGTCAACTGTAAACTAGGGGTTAAAATCCTGTGGTCCCTACCAGGAAAGGTCCCACAGCTGTTACTGGCAATTAAGATTTGTGAATACTGACCTGGTGATTTCTGCTGCCCTATCAAGAGTAATTAGACACAGAGTATTTATTCCTCAACATAGGCAAAGGGCAGGAATCAGTAAATGGATGGAGAGGTTGTAGAAGGTAAGTAAGCATGTTCTCATATGAATATTTGACTAGAAAGAAACCTCGGGTTTTTGGGTTGTGGTTTTTTGGTTTTTTTGGTTGGTTTTTTTTTGTGTGTGGCTTTTTTGAACTGTTGATGAAGAAAACAGGAATTGTTTTTCTTTACTAACCCTTTTGTGGAGTATGAATGGTTGCTATAACAACTAGGATATTACAGGAAGAGTAGATAATGTTACTAAACCAACAAACAAAAAAACACCTAAGCCCAAATAATCAAAAAAAGCCCACAAGGTTTTCTTTTCCTTACCGATTTTGTGTTTTCTAACTTCCTTAAATAAGTACAGAAGTCTATTATTTGTTTCTCGTTTTTTAGCTTTCTCAGTGTTTATCTTGTTGTGAAACACTTCTGCATTGATAACAGCCAGGTTTCTAACAATAATTTGAAATTATTTGTTGGCTTAAATGCCTACAGAAAATTGTGCTTCTCTGATTAAAAACTACCTCAGTACAGGAAACCCATACTCCTGTCTGCTGCCATAAACTCTTAAATCTTCTTCCTGGAAGAAGTGTTCAAATATTTAAGTTCCAGAGATGTATTCCAGGCTGTGCCTAAAAGGACTTCAGGCTCTGGATATCTCCTCAGGAATGGTTCCCACAGAATATATAAGGCAGGGTTTTCACAACAGATGTGCATTTATCTAAGGGCTCCTCTTAACACAGAGATATGGTGCATATCATGGACTGGGTTATAAAATACTTCGGTCTTACTGATCATAAAGGTGTGTGCCATGTGTGAATGGGTCAGTTATTGCAGTATAAGTACAGAACAGACTTCAAATCTGTCTTGTTTCAGAATGTCACCTCTCCTAGTCCTGTACACCTCAGCCTTTAGAAATAGGATGCTCTGTCAGAGGCAGCATATTTAGTGACCCCTGGAAAAGTTTTAATAATTAATGTAGGGCTACCAAATAAGTGTTCTCTCTGGTCAAAGTCTTCTGTAGCCTCATAGTTGGGGATGTCACCTGTGAGCTGGAAGACTATCGTGGAGATCTAGGATTTCAAGTATGGGAAAGAGGGGGCAGTCAGTAGAGAAGTCACTTAAAATAGGTTTTCCTTTTTCACTGTGTTTCATATTTCTGTTTGCTGCCTGACTATTTTTGTCCCCTGTTTAACATGTTGTCAGTGGAGCAACATGGTCTGCTTGACTTCCTTTCTATTTTTCCATTCACAAACAGATTGTTCAAGTAGCAGGGTCATTTGCACAGAATATCCCAATGTTTTGCCACTGATGCTTGACACTCATATTCAGCTCCATCAATCATGCACTGTTATCCAGTTACTTACTGTTTAATGAGACTGAAATTTCACCATTTCCATGTAACCATGGTGTAACATCCCTTCTTTTCTTTAAAAGAAGTAACTGGTGGTAACAGTTCAAAATCTGTTTGCTTTGTGAAATAAATATAACTACATGAAAATTAATGTTTCCTTCTTGGTTTGAACAAGTATTTGCTATTTTTGCACAGAGTACAGAGCGATATGTTATACTTCACCAGTACTGAATGCAGCTTTCATATTTTTTTAATAAATTCTTGGTGTCTCCCTTAGAAGCATTTTCAGAGCCTGATTTTCAGATCTGGAGATCTGATTTAAATCAAAGCCAGAATGACAGAGATAGCAGATGACAATTTCACAATCACCTCGTGTTATTCCTTTCTCCCAAGTCTCTAATATTTTTATTTATTGTTTTTAGCAAAACCATCTCAGTATCATCTAGCTTGAGGAGTTGGACCAAAATATACTGTAATAATTTATATCCTAGTGATGGCTAGCTTTTCTTCCCTCTTCACTGAGTTGAAGCTTCTCTTATTTTTTCCCCATGAGATTTATTTTAGGCTGTGATATTGCAGTGTTTAGTCTTGGCAAGTACAAGTAAGTCATACCAATATGTCATCTTTTTCTCTTTTTTAATTTTTTTTTATGCTGGCTGACACCCTTGTAAAATGCTTTTCATGCATTCATTGAACTCGATTAGACCTTTGCTTGCAGAAGACTGAGTGGAAGCTAAGTTGATGAGGCTTGTTTTCTAAGTTTCTAGAAATACTTCCAAAAGTAGGATAATGAATGAAACAGTTGGTATTTTATGCTGCCAGTCTGTATGTGACTTAGATCAGAATAGTATCCTGTAAAAAATTCATATGAATTCTAGAGCTGACTGCTCTGAACAACAAAACCACATAATATTACACCATAACATGTTAAATTCACTTGTGAAGTCTTAAGGATTAGCAAAAACTGTTGGATGAACATATTTTAATTTGGTTTAGTTATACTATCTGAAAGCTTGCTGGTACAACTGATAATTATTTTCTAATTATGGCAATTACATTTTAGTATGTGAAGGAAGGTTTTCAGTGCTGTCACTGAGTACCAGCATGGATCTAAAGGGCAGTATTTTTATTTACCAGCTCCCTGATACCCGTGGGCAACAGAATCTACTTCAGTTTCAGTGGAGGATTGAATGAGTACACTTCAGTGAGTGGCAGGTACCATCTTAGCAGCAGGGCTTTGGAGACTGGAGTATTTGGACAAGAACCAAGATCTGCATAAGATGAGGAAGTGTCTGAATGAATTTACTAATTCTGAACACAGTGGGGATTATTTTTTTCCATTCAACACTGTAAGAATTTTGTTTATTTCCTGCTTGTTTCTCTTGAAAATTTCCTTGTTTAATGTACAGTTGTTGGTGAAGTTTCTTGTATCCTGAGAACCAGTAGCAGTGCTTGGATAATGTGTGAGATTGTACTGGGAAATGCCTGTGCCATGTGCTCCTGTTCATACAGTAAGCACCCTAATTCTCCAGTTTTGTCACCTGGCTGCACAATTGAACAGTGGGAAAAAGCATGCCTCATCTCTTAGTTTTCTTTAGAATTCTCTCCTGAGGCCCTGTCAGAAAAATAAGGTGCCCATAATGACAGTGTCTCTACCAGTTGTCTACAGGAAGAACTCATTTCTGTGGTTTCATTGGTTAATCATTCACTGGTTCATCAATTAATTGGTTAAACTGTACCTTAGTTCTTTATGGTATCAGAGTAAGAGAATTCATCAGAATCTGGATTTTCCCTGCAATCATCAAGCAAGCCAAACAGGAAAGTTGTTGTTGTGCTACTTGTCTGTAGCATGAACCCATCTTCAGTAGGATGAATTAAGAATTCCTGCCCTACCCTATCTCTTGCTTTTTTCAAAAAAACTTTCATTTCATTCCTCTTCTTTGGACTCATACATCACACTTACTCAACAGAGATGTGCCAGTACAGTAATTCATGACAAAAATACCATAATATGCTTAGCCTGAGGGTATGCCCTTGGAAAAAGAATAGCCATGAATTCATAATAATGAACCAACTACTGTTTTTTTGTGCTGATGATCACAAATATATCTGGTTTTACCTGTGCAAACTCTGTATTTCTGCCATCAAAATATGTACCTGTATATTTGCATGTTTTAAACTTGTTAAGATCTTAGTAGGGAAAAAAAGTACTTTCACTTATCTGAAGCAAGAAGGTACTATTCAGATCCTTCCCATCTTATCAGTGAAGAGAGATTTACTGTGAGTTGGGTCATAACTTGATCAGTTATACAAGTTCTTAGCAAATAAACAACAATGCATCAAATCCCTATTTTGTGGACTACATCAAGAACAAAAATGTTATTTATTGCTTACAACTCCTCAAAACTCTATTCATAAATTTAGGATGATTTTTCAAATTTGTGTCTTAATCTATTATACACTATATCAGTAATGTTAGGAGTCAAATGCTATAAAGATATAAAGACATGAAAAGTTAAAGGGAGAAAAGTAGAAAGCTAAAACAATTTCAGAAGTTTTAGTTCAATTATTTAATTTTAAATTGTAAATCTAGTTTAACTTTTTTATCTTGAACAGGAATCACAGAATGTTTGAGGTTTTAAGGAACCTCCAGAGGTAATTCTGTCCAACAGCTCTGCTCAAGTAGGTTTACCTAGAGCTGGTTGCCCAGGACTGTGTATAGATATTTTTTTTAATCTCCATGGAGGAGATTAAAACAACCTACGTAGAAAAATGCATGAGCAAAAATTTATTCTTTGCAACACAATTAGATGTGTAAACATAAAACAGAGTATGAAATTGTTCTCCTTTCTTTGTTCTATGCATAGTGAGTTTTTGTGCATGTTCTTTCTTATTGACCAAAATGCAGCAAGAGAGCTCCAAATTGTGCTAATACAGAATAAGAAACTTTTTAAGAAAAATATTGTAATTACATAACTGATTTACCAATCAAATCTAGTTAAATGTATAATAATGTGAAAAAAAACCCCAACCTATGTTCTATCTGAAGTTTAGACAAGAAGATACTCTGAAGGCTATCCAGATATTTTCTAGCTGAGTTGGCCCTCTGCTTTCTAAGCTACTTGGGCACCCGAATTAACATTAATTTTTCCCTGTGTATCTGCATAAGTGTAATAGATTTCCTCATGATGAAACCCTAGCAGCCTTATTAAACCCCATTCTCCATCTGGAACTCAGAAAACAATTTCAAAGCTGAAATTAAAAATATCTGTTTTTCACAGTACAGTGCTT
Organism: Heliangelus exortis; assembly: GCF_036169615.1. Classification (NCBI taxonomy): domain Eukaryota; kingdom Metazoa; phylum Chordata; class Aves; order Apodiformes; family Trochilidae; genus Heliangelus; species Heliangelus exortis. Next base: position 23,021,653 of record NC_092429.1, on the reverse strand, counting down.
CTTCGGGTTTTTTTGTTTGGTCTTATTTTTCTTTTGGGCTTAGGAAAAGTTAAAGCTTAGCCAATAAAGAGATAATTTTCTGTGATATGTAAAGCTAGTATTTATTTAATACAAGCTCTTGCAGACAGAAGGTCTGCCTTACCCTTAAGATAAGACAGAAGGTTTTATCCTTAAAACTTGATCTAGTCTCCCAAATTCTGTTTGTCTGTGGTTTTTCAGACTGGGACACCAAAAAGGTAAATTTTTTTTTTTTTTTACTTCTTTCCTTTCTGTCCTTTCCCAGACACAAAGCCACAAAACCATTTTAAGTGTATTACCAAAGACTGAAATTTATTCTTTCTATTTTAAAAGCTTTAAGTTATTTTAATTTTACTTCTTTACAGATGTAGGACAAATGGAGGTAAATACAATCCTGATACCCAGATGAAAATTTAGGTCAATTGCTACTCTTCTCAGCTATTAACTCCATTGGTTTAATCAAGATTTGATATTGCACAGTTCTTCCATCCCCTTGGACCAAGTGCACAGATATTTATAAAAAGATTAACATCTTAGTTCCTCCACATCACCTTCTATGATGAGCTATGAATTTAAGTGCACATGCCAATGAAGGTATCAATAATTAGATTAAAGATGAGGACTACATTTCTGAAATACCACATTGAAGAGGAGGTAAATCCTCCCTGTTAGTTTCCTTTACAGATTATGGGGGTTTTCTTGTTGTTGGTTGGTTTGGTTTGGGTCTTTTTGTCAGTACAGCTCAAGTTTGAAATTTATTTAGGAATACTTAATAAAAGTGAACATTTCAACAAGCTAGGCACTTCTGCAGCTTTATAGCTGGGAAACCAAAGAAGCCTCTAAGGTGATGGAGGAACAAAGTCATGACTTGTCAATGAGCATTGCAATGTCAGATCCATGCAGATCAGTCACCTTCATCACAATACAGAAATAAAATCCTGCCACTAAATGTTTGACCCTACAAAACATGTATATTGGGTTTAAGTTTAAAATAATAATTTCAAGTTTTTATTAATACTGAAAACTGATGCCTCTACAGGGTGAAATTTTATCTCTGAATAAAATAATTATAACTTTGCTGTTACCTCCAATGAAACTGTATTCTACTCAAACTATGATAATGCTTAACAGAAATTAATTCAGCTGCTTACTTGATCTTTGGTTTTTGATGAAGAAGAGCTTTAGTCTCTCCTTAAATGTATTTTCATTCATATAGAATTCAACTTGCACCCTGAAATATAAAAGGAAAATTAGAATTGAATATGAATGATACTTTATTATATTTTTCAAAATAATTTATTTTCCTAATCATCTGTTATTTATATATAGAGCGTTCAGCCAAAAGCTCACTTGAATTTGAATGATTAATATTAAGAGGTTAAACATAAAAGAAAATCCAAACCAAAACAAACAAAAAACTAAAACCAAACAAAAACAAAAAACCCCCAAACACACACACACCCCTCAAAAAAACCAAAACAAACCTACAAAAAAAAACCCCCAGAAACAAGATGCTAAAGCAATTATTTCTTTTATCCCCTTTACATGCAGGTCATTTTCATACTATATAATACTCTACATGAGCTGCAAAATCAGAAGCATCTATGGTTTTGGTATTGTCATTGGATGAGTATTTTCATATCTGCATTCTTATAAGATTTCTTGATGTTCAGATTAAATCTTCCATCTCACTTTAACTCCTGTCCTGTAAAATTGATATTTTAAAGATTCTCTTTTTCCTGTCCTGTTCATATATCTGTTAAACAACTGAATGCTAAGCTGAGATATGAATGCTTGTGTTTACCTTTTATCAAATTCTCAGGCAAGAAACAAGCCACCCTCTCTGAATTTTGTTTATTTTGCAATGAAATACTGATACCTGAAAGCTAAGTTATATTGCAGTCACACAAAATTGTACAGAAAATAAAATCCCTCCCTAATTATATTAAAGCAACAGTAACATCTTTTCTTCCTCCCTTCCCCCCAGATTTGTGAGGATGTTTTTCATGTTTCTGTCCCTTAATTCAGTCTGAGTAGAACTCATGTAATAGTTGTACTGACTAGACAGGGAGGAAAACTGTTGCAGAGGCTGGCAAGGGGAAAAGGTGTGCGTGACGTGTACAGAAAAACTTAGGACATTCTGGGGTTGTGGAGTTGCCCTGCTTGCTGCAGGGTGAGTGCAGCATTAGTTCCATTTCCACTCAACTGAGTGAATCTCCTTCACCAATCCCAATTCTCCTGCAGCAATGAATCACTTTACACAGCACAATTTCTGTGCTTTCTTGAGAAGTCAGTCCTCAGTTTGAGAACTACTATTGCTGAACAATAAAGTGATATCAGAAAAGTGAGTCACTTCCTTCTCACTTCCATTATATACCATTGCACATACCTTTTCTGTTCATAGGCATACTTTATTTGAGAATTTCTTTCCAGTTATCATTCATTCATCAAATAAAAGTACTATAATTCCTTGTCTCTATATGTACAGTGATGTGTTTCAATCTGTGTTTTAATCTGACTTTAGATTTTCCCTTTTCACATGTGAAGCCTTTGCTGAAACACTTATTGTATCATTTAATGTTATTTACAGTGTCTCTTCTCCTCAAATACTTTCCTAATAATATCTATTTCTGTACCCTCTTGGAACTGGAAGATTCACTTATGGACCCAGAGTGGATAGCACCTCAAGTAATGTGGCTTTCTCATGCTTGCATACTTATTACCACAGGTTTAGGCATATAGCTTTGTAGGACAGGGTCAGCACATCATAAAAAGACTGTTCTCTTGACACATTTAGTGAGGTCATTTAATTTTAGCCAGTCACTTAGCTTAGGTGTGGTTTATTGTAGTGTTTCTTGCAGAATGAAAAGTTGCACTGCTTCCTATTCACAGGTAGCAAAACCATAATCTTTTTTTCAGAATTTTCAATATCTTTCTGAGCAATTACATGCTTGACACAGGGGCAAGAGCAACCACTTCCCTAGACCAGCTTTTCTGCCTTATCTGGCTCTATTTCTGTGGTAAGGTCTTTACAGAGTTGGAATTGAAGAGTAAGAACCCACCTGTCTGCTGCTTTTTAAACTAAGAATAGCTGTAACTGTGTATTTCAAAAAAGCTTGGGCCTAGAGGAATGCCCTGGAAGCTGCATCAAACAGGGAAACAGCTGCAAAAAAAATGGGAAAAGCCCATTGGATAAAGAGCAACTTGTTTCTGGGCTTTCACTGAGCTTAAATAAAGAGTAAGTGTTGTGCTGTTAAAAACTGCAGGAGTTGTTGCCATTAACAGAAGTACAATTTAGATAGCTGATAATCTTAAAGCAAGTTAAAGAATCATGTCCAGGGGTTAATCAGTAGGTGAGAGGGTTTGGGGAGGGCCTCAGCTTTGTCCCAGTAATTTTTTGCCCATTTCACAAGGTACTCACTGCCATTCATGCAGTGACAGTTTTAGTAGGAAACATTTCCCTTGATTTGGGAGTTGTACATTCTAAGTGTACATACTTGATCTTCAAGGACATAATTGAGTGTGTAAACAAAGGGGCACAAGCTACCAAAGCAAGGCATGTTATTTTCAAAGAGCACAATATCAGTGATCTCTTTACACATTTTAAACTAATCTTTCAGATTTTTCAGTAAGAAAATTACGGTTGTCACTTTTCATGAAAGAACAACATGTTAAGAGTAAGCCATGATTTAATGATGAGGAAAGAGGATGTGGGAGCTAATCACCCTCCTATAACTACCATTATGAACTGCTCTGATAGCCTTCTAAGAGCTGTCTACTTCCCCTTCCTTAGCAACCTGTGCTTACAGTAGACTGGGATTCTACAGTGCAGCAGTTTCCATGGCAAAATGGATTATGAATGCTGCTAACACCACTCCTGTGCCTCAACTCCTCCTTCACCTTTCCCTGACTTTTTTAAACAAATCAAGACTGTACTGGCCTTCTACATTTGCAGGAAGTATATAATCAAGCATCTATAATCAATGTACACTTCCATGATACTCTGGCTACCAGACTATTTTACTTGAAGGTTACTATTTACTGAGTAAAGCTAAGAATGTGTGGCTGAAGGAACCACTGTCAGGGACAAGGATAGAAACCTCCAGATTCATTCCCAATACTCTGCCTTTTATTTTTAAAGACAATATTCATTCTGCTTGAATTACAGTTCTACTTGAATACTGAATTACTTTGCTGTAATCTCTAAATTAAAATTTTACCTCAAGTATTTGCTATGATTAATGTCTTTTTCCCACTATGAAGTGTAACCTAGAAAAGGAGTATTTCAGGAACTTAACCCAAATTCTGATCCTTTTTTGCAATACTAAGATAAATTAGGAGCTTTAGTCGTAGTGTTGTGCTTGAACAGGCTTTTATTTTTGACTTATTAACTTGATTACGTTTCATGTGAGTGAGTGAAATTCGTCACCACACACTTATATAAAACTTGATTGCTCTGTTGCTGGATAAATAATAGTTGGAATTTGTTTCCAACCAAATGGCTTTGATGAAATGGCACACATGCTGCACAGAGTGATACCATACGTGTATGCAGATCATCTGACCAATGGAATAGGCTTGGTTCTGTTCTATATTTCTAGTGTAAGTCATTCCAAAGTGTAGTTTAAACAACTTGTGCTGTATGATTTTTTATCTCTCTGCAATACAGTTGTACTTCAGTTCACCCTGACCAAAATAATACTCCAGCTCAAAGATTAAAACACTATTCCTTGAGGATGGGGATTAGGACAGAAGTGTTTGATGATCAAACATAGTATTTTGTGTAATATAGATACAATATTTTTTACTGGCCAATTCAATATATGCGAAATCCAGTTATATTTCAAACCTGAAAGTTTATTATGTAGGGTGTAGACAGATGCTTAAAAATGAAGCTTTTGAAGTGCTAAGTGGAAGTTCTATTGTCAGAGCTTATTCTATTCCAAAAAAACCTAAATGGGCATTTTTTTCTTAGTCTTTAGTCAAAGATGAACATATTTTAAAGATGACTTTCTTGGATAGTAGCTCTCTTCTTTCTAAAGTTGTGTAGGTTCTGAAATACTCAATTTTGACTTGTTTAGCTTCATAAAGAATTTGGTAGTGCTTTCTTGTAGTGTGATCATGACAGGAGAGTGTTGTGAAGATCATGACCTCAGCATTTTTCTGGGTACTTTATAGTCTTTAAAAGCTACATCCTTCCCGAAGCTGTTTATCATGCTGATGAAATACATTTGCAATATGGCCTTGAATTTTTTTTAAAGGTGATTTCTAACAAGTGAACAATTGTAGAATAACTAAAAGGGACAGGTATAAGGTCTTTTTCTAATAGGGAATTTTATTTATTGTGAGTAAACTAAAGAATATTTTTAAGATCTCTGCAGAAATGTGTTCATATAATATTGTCTTGTAGATTCTTTATAGTATTGTGAATGTACAGTACAGAACACAGGTTCCATACCTTCTAATAACTGCCTTGTAATATGCAGGATTACCTATTATCTTTTTATTTTCCCAAACTAAATTCTCCTCTGGAATACCTTAAGCAGTGTAATTGTCTGGTACAAAGTTTGACTACAGTTCTCATCTGTAGCATCATGTAACAAAGAAGTGTTTCATCATCTCAACAGTGAAATAAGTACCAGGGCGTTCCTTTTCTTCCTTTCTTTCTCCAGGAATACTTCTTTAGAAGTTACCTTCTAAATCAGGTTAATCTATCTAATTAGGCTTTTCTAGACATACCTGTATTTGTCTGAGTATGTAGCTGGACATTACCATACCTAAGGGGTTTATAGAGACCAAGTGCTATCAGAATCACTGTAAAAATTCCTTATATTAAGGAAGATTGAAATAGCATGATCTGAGTTCAGCTTAGTCAAAAGTTAAAGGATCAATTATGCATAAATAACCTTGCAGATTAGAACTGTAGTCAAACTCTTTTTACTGTATCCTTCCAGTAGGTCCTCCTTATTTTGATTGAAACAAATGCAAGACTGCATCAGAAATTAGACCAAACTGAATTTTTCAGGCTGCACAAAGTAAAAATTAGCACCTGCATCCACAAGAGTCTATTTTCTATGTGAAAGCAAGCTTTTTCCTTACTTAATTGTTCAAGAGTGAAAATGTTAAACATTTCAGCCCTTAAAGTTTTCTTCCTCACAATTTAAACAGTATACACATATAACTTTTTGTTAGTAGAAATATATTTTAAAATTGGATTTTGATCCCTTCCTTTTTACAATCAGGACAGTTATATAAACTATCTTTGTGAAACACATAGAGATCTGTGGCAGCAATTTAATGTTACAGCAATAGAGATAAGAAATGACATTTTTTTAAACCTTTATTATGTGCAAAGTCTCTTCATTTTTTTTCATTCCTTTGAGGGTAAAGTTTTAAGGGAAGACTGACAGCAAGTGACTGAGTTTTAGTGGTGGGCAGTATGCATGCTTTTCAATCAAATAATAATACTTCGTATAAAAATCCCCCACGAACAGTCTTGCAAATTTAAAAAGAAAATTATCATCTCAGTCCTGCACACATGAGACCCAGTGACAAATTCACCATTCTAGTAATGGTGCAGAAATAAAAAATGAATTTGCACTCTGTATTCGTTCTCATTAGAAACTTTAAAAAAAAAAATGTTTACTATGGGGAAAAGAAATCCCAGAGCAATCTCCCTCTCCATTTTAGTGGCCCTGCAAATACCACACACTTGGCTTTTACTGCAAATGCACTTTCCTGTTGCAAATCTATTGCTTAAGGTTAGAAAGTTAATAAATCAAATGTGAATGATGCATTAAGAAATAGTGAGCTTTGAAGCTAAATTTTGGAAAAAAAAAAAACAAAACAAAACACCACACAAGGAAGATGTGCCTATTAAACATACCTGATTGTTCTTTCAGTTGTTTTAAAATGTTGGCAACTACTTGTCAAAAAGAGATGGGAAACAAACTTTTTAAATAATAGTCAGACTCTTATAATACCTTTCCATCACTGTCAGCTTGGATTTAACTGTGTATCAGAATGTTGGGAGCAAAAGATGCAGTACCCTATTACAATCTACCATATCTTCATTTTTTTCTGCTCAAATTTGATTTCTGTTCACCAAGATTTCCCTCTGGGTTTCCTCAGATTACTTTTCTATACCAATTTTTCTCTTTACCATTCAACAAACATTTAATTTTGCTTTCAAGGGAAAGTTTCTTTGCTATGAAAGGCAACAGCACACATGGTGATTCATCAGTAATGAAACTGCCTTAGAGGGAGGACAATTCTAGTTCCAAGAATCCCATGGGCTAAGACTCTGGAAGGGAAGGGAGCCCAAGAAAGTTGGTCAGTTTTTGAATACCACTTCCTTCAAGCCCAAGATAGGTGCATTCCCTTGAGTAAAAAATCGGGTAGAGGTGGTAAGAGGCCTGCATGGATCAACAAGGAACTTTTGCAGAAAGTCTCATAGAAGAAAGAAATTCACATCTCTATAGGGATGTTGTCAGAGCATGTAAGAAGGCAACAGGAAAGGCCAAAGCCCTCAAGCTAGCAGAGGAAGTAAAAGGAAACAAGAAGCACTTCTTCAAATATATCAGTAGTAAAAGGAAGAACAGGGAAAATGTGAACTGAACTGATAAATGGAGCAGGAGCCCTGATAACAAAGGATTCAGGGAAGGCAGTGTTGCTGAATGCCTTCTTTGCTCCAGTCTTTATTCCTAAGACCTTGTGAACTCCAGGTCCTGGATGTAAGAAAGCCTGGAGGAGAGAAGACTGGTTCTCCTGAACCACTGGTTCCCATTGACCACTGGTCAGTGAGGACTGGGTTAGATATGAGTTATTCAAACTGAATATACACAAGCCCATGGGTCCTGATGGGATGCACCCAAAAGTGTTGAGAGCACTGCTGGTGTTATCACCCTACCACTCTCCATCATTCTTGAAAGATCATGGCAAACAGGAGAGGTGCCTGAGGTCTGGAGGAAAGCCAGTGTCACTCCAATCCTTAAAAAGGGCAAGAAGGAAGATCCAGACAACTACAGACCAGCCAGCCTCCCCTTCATTCCTGGAAAAATGATGGAGTTTCATTCTGATGGTCTCATTCTGGAGGCCATCTCTAAGCACATGGAAGAGAAGTTTATCAGGAGTAGTCAGCGTGGATTTACCAAGGGCAAACCATGCTTGACTCATGTGATAGCCTTCTGTGGTGTTGTGAGTGAATGAGCAGATGCAGGGAGAGCAGTGCATGTAGTCTGTCTTGACCTTAGCAAGGCTTTTGACACAGTGTCCCATAACACCCTCGTGAGCAAGCTCAGGAAATGTGGGATGGAAGAATCCACAGTGAGATGGACTAAGAACTGGCTACAGAATAGAGCCCAAAGAGTGGTGACCAATGGCACAGAGTCCAGATGGAGACCTGTGACTACTGGAGTCCTCCGAGGATCAGTGCTGGGTTCAGTCCTGTTCAACATCTTTATCAATGACCTTGATGATGGGACAGTGTCTTCTCAGCAAGTTTGCTGATGACACAAAAGCTGGGAGGTGTAAAACTATTAAGTCTATGTTCAAAATAGATGGATGGCAGTGATGGAGTTGTATCACTCCTACTCTGACACTTCCAACAGTGATGTTATTTCTCTGTTAATTTTATTTTTAAAAGTTTGGATTCAGTTTGAATGCTCCCCATTTAACACTAAAATCAAGCAGCTAAACACTGTAAGGGACATTTTCATAGAGATCATCCAGACAAAGATAGAAACAGATGCTCAGATAAACAGAAACTTTAAACTGTCCTGGCAGATGTTGTCATCTCTATGATATTAAATAAGCCAAAATAAGTGGGTTTTATTTTCTCTTTTGTGTGTTTGTGTAGCAGTTTAGGGCTTAAAGCAGAAAAAAAAACCCCAACTACCCAACACTATGTGGCCAGAGGTCTCATGTTTAATGTGAGGAAGAATGACCCCAGAATACCCTGACTTTAAGGAAATGCTGAGCAAACACTATTCTTGAATTGGTCCTTTTCAAGTGACTCGAGGTGGCCTCCAATTACCAGAGAAATCCAAACTGCTGTTCACTTAAACTCTAATTCTCATCTGTAAGACAAATGTATCTGACTTTTCTTTTCTGGCTTTTATACTGTTTTTTTCCAAGTTAATTTCTTCTTTCTTATTTCTCAGGACTGCATCTTTCAAACATGACAATCAGAACAAAGCTGAGAGCTTTTCATACATGGTATCCTCACAGATTAGATTGCTTATCTCGGTTTTATTTTTATTTCAAAAATGAATTAAAATTTAGTATTATGAAAAAGCAGCAGAAGGGAGAAAGAAAAAAGAGCAGATGGAGAGAAGAAAAATCAATAAAAAGAACACAAAAATACTTGTAGGTTAATCCCAATTTGTCATTTTTTAAGTGTCACACGATCAATTGTAAAATACAATTTTAAATATCACTCATTAATATATTACCTGAAACACAGAGCCAGATTCTTAGTTGGTCTGATACAATGCCCACTTAGATCAATGCAAATATTCTTTTCACTTTGAGTTAAGATAATGAAATAGTAAAAATATTCAAACTAGATATTTCCCTATTGCTTTAAATATTTAAATACTATTTTCTCCCAAAATTAAGCACTTTTCTAGCCATTTCAATTACACAGTGTATTTTACACAAAATTGGCATATCAGTGTAAGATTCAGCAGAGAATATATATATTGATTCTTTTCTAATATAATCTCAGAGTTTTATTATTACCATCTTACTTTATTACTACTTCTGTTGGCTGGCTTTTGTGCTTTTGATTTTTTTGCCATATTATGCTAGTTATATTTGTTAATCTTCAATTATGACTAACAATTTATTCAGTGTGTCCTAGAAAAATGCAGAGCATAATTAAATCAGAAAAATATTGAAGGGTTTTTTTCCCAAATGAAATTTTGGAACTTAGTATAATGTTAGCCTACATTTTTATCATGTACAGGATGCTAAGGAATAAAAGTGCTTAATTTCACTTTCCACCCTTTACACTTACTCCCTTCCTTCCATCCCTAATCCTCACAACTTCCTCTTGCCACCCCCAGCTGTCACCACAGTTTGCTTTGTCACCTCCTAATTCCCTCTAGAGAAGGATATGATGAGCATGGAGTAAGTGCCAAATCTGTTCTCCAGGGCCCTGAGCAGCAGACTCACTCACAGCAGTTTATACATCACAAAGTTTTATGCTGCCCATGTACACATCTATTTAGCAATGTAAACATAAATATCTGGGTAGGAGTAGCAAGTGAAGGTATTATATGTTCTGAGAAATGACCCGAGACCTTTATTTAGCAGGTGCCATATAGTGGAATAGTTTAAATAAAAAGTCTGACAGTATCCCTATGGCAATAGTAATCCACAGAGGCCAAATGATAAAACCTATTATATTGTGTGTTAGAAAAAACAAAACCCAAACAACCAGCCCCTTGTTCCCCCCAAAAAACCATGAAGAACAATTATTACAGAGGACACATAAATAGCAACTATCACCATGAAGCTTAGGCACAGGCTGGAAGAAGCACAAAGGCACAGACAAGCTGGCAAATAAAAGCAGCTGCTTAAGCTGATGATGGAGGCAGTAGATACTTTACACAAAATCTTTGAGCTCAGACTGATGGAACAGAGGGGCCCTTATTTTACTTACCCTTGAAACATGCAGAAGAGGAAATAGCCCTGAAAGGAGGATAGTTTCAAGTCCTGAGCTGTGATTTGTGCTTGCTGTTACTTGCAGTACAGAGAAAGAGCTGCTGCTGCCAGAGGTCTGGCAACACAGAGGTGTTTAGGACATGGGGCTATACTTAGACACCACTTTCAGGTCTCCCAGTTTCAGTTTGAACCAGCTGAATTCTTTTAATGTTGTCCTGTACGAGTAATAAACTTGCAGTGAAGTGTATACACAGCATGGAAGATGTTTAGTGTGGTGTCTTTTACTAGTGTAAAAGTCTAGTGTAAAGGTACCAGTCTTTTAGGCTCTCCCTGCAGAGGCAGCAAAATCATTAAGGAATATTCAGATGCGCATCTTAATGAATCATCTCTCTGTTATTTGTTTACTTACTACTGGCTTTCAGGAAATTCATATAGGCAGGTTTTAGTTGACAGCTGCTGTAGATAATTAATGTTTGGAACTAAATAGTTACTTATAATATAGTTCACTGCTCTCTCTACTGCTCTCAACAATGTATTTTCTTGCCAACTATCATTAAATCTATCAGTACTGGCCAATCAGCACTTGATTTGCTTATTACCACATAAACTGATGGTACAGATTTGTTTATGAGTTAGATGTAAACACAAAATCATTTATCTGTCAACCACATAAGATCAGCTTGTGCTGACTGCTGGCAAACAGCAGCAGGTACATTGTCAAGCCAGGATGCTGGTTTTTACCCATGTAAAAACTGCCATCTCCACAAGAAGTGTAGTGTCACCCATATAAAGGAATGATTGGTCTGACTGGTATCTTCCACTGGTTAGTGGAAGATAGTTCTGACTAGGAATTGGGTCTAATTGAAGATTATTTATATTTTTTCCTCTGGAAAGCAAGTTTTCAATTGGATCAGTGTATTGATCCTATCCATCTTAATCATTGTGTTTATCATAGCTAATACCAAGGCATAACAGGAGCAAACACTGGGACAGCAGAAAAAAACAGGACTTTAGTGCAACTGCATAGCTTGACTGTCTTACAATGATTCTGAACTCTCTTTTTGTATTGGTGAGGAAGACAGCATAAATTAGCTGCCACAGAGTTATTGGACCAGTTCTTAAATTTCCCAGATAGTTGAAATAACAGGAGATGACAACTAAAAACTCAAATCGAGGATTGTACAGTGTGATATTCCTGGAATTGCATTCCTAAATGTGATTAAAGCTATCTAGGTTTATGTTGCTCTTGAGTCCTTTTTAAAAATTGAGGTTATCCATAACTATGTTTAAAACTAAACTTTGATTAAGCATAATAAACTTTTGTGCATTTATTACCAGTGAGACACAGAATCACAGAAAGACAGGGGTTGGACGGGACCTCAAAAATCCTCTAGTCCAACCTCCCCTGCAGAGCAGGGTCACCTACAATAGGGTCACATAGGTTATGTGTCTGGGTGGGTTCTGAATGTCTCCAGAGGAGACTCCACAACCTGCCTTGGCAGCCTGTGCCAGTGCTGTGTTCCAGTGCTGTGTTCCAGACTTCTGCTGGCTCTGCATACTTCTGTCACTGGTAAACAGAATCACACTCTTCATAGTTTTCCTTTTAGGAAAGGCCTTCTGCAGATTCTGTGAAGCATCTGTGCTATTCATACTACAGTAATAATAGCTATCATAGCTCTAGTGCACATTCACTCAGAATTTTTGCAACTGACAGATTTATGTATTTATGAACAGCATTTAACAAATAAATAAGTGGGTTCATTTTTGTCTCCTGCAAATCTGAACAAGTGATACCATGTCAACATTATTTCTCTAAACTGAGAAGATATTTTTGGAGGTTGTATCCCTAAACAGCATCCTTCAAGTTCAAAAATATTTCCAAGTAGATTGTGAAAAAAAAAAAAAAAAACAACATGTATCTGTCACTAGTATGGTATTAGAGCTCCTACAGGGGTAGTTTAAGCAAAACATATCTTGTTTACTTTATCGTGCTAATAATCATCCAGAAGAGCCCATTTCATAAACACAACTTTTTAATTTGTTTGTTGATTTGTCCAGGATAGTACAGATGTTTCCCTGCAACCTTTCCTTAATTAGACTGCCTGTATTAGGCTGCCTAATAACAATTTGTAAATGTTAACAAATACAAAAGTTCCAGAGCACATTTTGGCACTTGAGAACACAGCAGCAGGATCACTCTGGTATCATTAGGAAAATGTTGATTTGTTTCAGTAGCTATATTGATTGATGGTGAGAACAAAATAGAGAGATACAGGAATATACATAGGAATGGGATGGGTGTTGATGAGGGAGAATTTTGGAAAAGAGGGTGTACCAGAATGAGGCTATATTAGAATAAGCAACAGTGTGTTACTTGCTCTGCTCCTATATTATTTCCTCTTATCACTTACCACTGTATGGTAAATAACTGACCAAAAGGAACAGGTCTGTCTGCTAAATAAAAGTGCAGTTAAATTTCAAAATAAGCCAAATTCAGCAAAGACAAATAATGGCAAAAAAAATAATATTGGAAGAGCTTTCCCCCTTTTAACAATGGGTGTTAAAGAACTTAGTCTTAACTTTCAGCTGTATAAATTTACACAGTCAAGGGAAATATCATTATATAGTACTAGCTTGCTAAAATAAAGCACAATATATTTCCCCATCTCTGTTTGTACAATGCTTTTTTACAGTGATCTGACCCAGGTACAGAGCTTGGGCTTCAGTGCCAGATACTGAATTGACGTATTTTATAACCACAGTATTAGAGATAAGAGTAAAGAGTTAAAAATAGCAGCTAAATAAAATCATAGCAGAAGGCAAAGAAAAATATTCTCATAATGTACATTAGGAATGATAAAAATAAAAGCACTGATTAGAATGCCAAAAAGAGATGAAAAAGAATAAACGGAACCCATGCTAAGACCTACAAGTTGGATTTAACCTAGGAACAAACTAAGAATTAAGCAAATGACAGATATAAATAGAATATGAGCTGTAGCACTCTGCTCCATTATGAGATAATTGGAAGAGATAGATAAGGGGGAAGTCTGAAGGGAACATCATGTACTTAAATTTTTATAACGCATTTGAAAAGGTTCTCTGGAGATTGATACCGAAGGTAAAAAAAATCAAATGCTTATACTAAGGAAAAGAAGTAAACAACTGAAAAAGTACTAAGCATGGCTGATATAAGATGAAGTGAATGTCTGCCCTCACAGAAGACACTTTCTTTTGAAAAGAATTCACAGTAAAAAGGCTATAGGAATGTGTTTTTTTTTTTTTTTTTTTTTTTTTTACATTTTTAATATAATAATTTAGTTTTAAAGTCAAAAAGGTAAAAAACCCTACTGAATAAGAAGGTAACTTGAAATAGTCCAAAATAGTTTTTCACAAAGGAGCATACAGTGTTCCTTTAAAGAGAGCAGAGAATCCTAATAGAATAAGCCAAATAACTTCTTACAGACCTTGCAAAGCACAGGCTGCTTGAACCTATAAAGCAGAAGCAGACTACTCAAGACAAAATTAATCTTTTTTGCCTTGAATTGCTATATTAATTTGCAACAAAAAAACCCATAAATATATGTGCTTCAGCTCTCTTCCTATAGTGTGAACATTTTGATCATTTAGGTAAAAATTTGTTTTTTAGCATTTATTAACCAAAATAACTTCTGTACATCTGGTCACAGAGGAGATAAAAATGCTGGGTGGTTATACCACATACTTCAGGTATAGAATTAAGCTACTTTGGAAATGGGGAAGGAAAATTCTTGGAACAGGCTGTCAGAACACTCTGTATTGCTACACATATACACTAAGTGTTCAGATAATACAGATGCAGAATAAAATTTCTAATTATTACTTATTTTTCTTCTGTATATACTGCTTTGATAAAATAATACACAGCTGATAAGAAAGTGGTAATATAAACATAATCATGTCTGCTTTAATATTTATATATCAATACTGTTTCAGGCAAGCATACTTGGTATGTCCATAGGTAGAGGTAAAAGCAATCAATAGATTGCCAAATAAATACTTCAGTAAAAAACAAAAAAAGACATTTGGGGTTGGGGTTTTTTTTTGTTGCTTTTTTTTGGGGGGGGGAGGGTTGAGGTTTTTTTACCAGAACTCTAAGAATTGCAGTGCATAGGACATTGCTTTGCTATATACTAAGGCAAACAGAACACACACACACACACAAAAAATTAGCCTTTCCTATTAAGAAGTTATGAGTAAATATATAAATTATGATAAAGACATCCATTATTTTAATTGTTAAAATAAACAGTGGTGTTAACATAGTAAGAAGGGTATGAATGCAAATGGCAAGAGGATCAAATACCAATGGGAAATTTTCTGTACCACTCTGGATTTTCTCTTTGATGCCCTCAGAAATCACCAAACTTTCAGTGAATTGACTCATTAATTTTAAACACTTACGACTACGTTTTTTTTATTCTGAGACGTTGTATTTTTTTATGCTTATCTGTTTAGCATTTTATCAAAATCTCAGTTAGACATAGTAAGGTTTAGCTCTTCTTTATATGGTTAGAAAGCTATGTAGTAATTTACGAAAGCTTTCCTTGTAATGATGAGAGCAAAACTTCCTCTTAGCTTCCTAAATGATGGCTGCTTTAAATGCTAGCTCATCTCTGGTGCTAGATATTTACATTCAGATATAAAGATTTACACACAAAAAAAATTATAAAAGTTTCAGTTCATTATTTGACACTGTATCCTTCAGTCTGGGGTACTTCCCAAATTAAAATAAGTGAAACTGAAAGAAATACTGGGCATGCTTTACTTCATAAAAATTTCCCAGACTCCTGATACTCCATATAGGCCAAATTTATATTCCATTGGACAGGGGGCAAGAGTACCTGGAATGGGACCTCTTGCTAAGGTTTACAAGAAAACCAATTGCTACAATATCCAGGCATTTTCATATCTGCTTATTCTCTAGCATTGTTTGGAAAGCACTTACATATTCAAAAGGTCCCAAAGCACCTCCATTCTTAAAATAGCAACAAACTAGCATATTATTTTCAATATTTTGACAGAGACACGTGAATAATCTGTGAACTCAATCTTCTAGAACAGTTTTGTTGTCAGACATTGCTCAACCCCAGTGTCACTTGAATTGAGGACCTAAGAGGTCCTGCAATTTAAAATCTGTTGTGTTGTGTAATGTAAAAGAGAGGGAGTCACTGGCATAATCTCCCATGAACCCCAATACAGAGTAGCACGGATGGAACCAGTAGTTATTAGTTGTACATACATCCCAACTTTGAAGGAGGTAAAAATGTACCCATACGTGTCATTTATCAAAATGAGGCTTAAAACAAAATAATAAACTATCATTTCACGTTTGATAATGAAAAAAACATAAAACCTACATGTGAATTGAGAGGATATTTGTTTAGATTAGCTGTGTCTCTTTTTTACTGATTATGCCTACATTCATTGCAGTGATAAGGGGAAGTGAAGCTAGCTTTGAGTTTTTGATACATTCAAGTATCTGTGTAGTCTTACCTGGTGCCGTAGTAAGTTACATCAGGTCAAGGTACAATGAGTAAAGTTGTTCATAAAGGTCAATACTGTATTGCCTGCTATGTTTGCTTTTCCCTGGAAAATAACCTTGTCTACTCAGACCCATGAATATTCCCACTGAAATTAACAGAACTACTTATAGAAGTCCATATGTAATATAAAAAGGTGAACATTTCTCTGTAAGCTACTTAAAATGAAGTTGTGGGCTGTGTGTGTGTGTGTGTCCTTTTTCCATAACAATGTCCATAACACTTTGTGGCTTTCTTCATGTAGATTTAGTGTTTTTACAGTATTTTTATGAAGGTTTAATAATATATAGGGAATAAAACTCTAGCTAGAAGAATGCAGTATTTTACAATCTTACTGCAGTGATCAGAATTTTCACAAATCCACTGAAGTCCACAAATCCACATGGCAATCTGATGGATTGCCAGAAGACCATTGGTGTTTTGCCTCCTCAGGACATAGTCTCAACTCTAAATCTGCTGCAGGTGAAGAAGTTACTATAAGAAGGGGAGAACATGGCAAATAAGGAACAGATTTGGTGTTTGAGGGTTTTTCCATTTGTGGAGAATGCCTTTTACAGTTTATCTACATCAGGCTTTGTGATATGGATTAAATGCTGTAATCTTGTCTTTGTCCTAGGATTTAAAGTGAAAATTGATAAGAGAATTTTTTTTGAGTGTAAATCTGCTTGATCAGAGAAACAGAAAATACTTGAATAAAGATTTTTCAGCTTTTAAGAGAGGTTCTCCAATTAAAATCAAGCTTTATGCTAATTCTCATCAAACTAATGTTCAGTATAATTATTCAGTTTCTTTTGAGGGAAGGATGAAAATAGCTTCTTCAGAGTTACTAATAGTCATTAAGGAAAATTACTGACCAAGCTGAGTGGTAAACATGAATAGTCCATTTCATTAAAATAAATAACTAGCTAAGTCTGATTGGTCCTCACCTTCACATGAACTCTATGAGGAAAAGAACCCCACAACAATACAAAGTGAAGTGTAGTTTTCATAGCTTGCTCTTGGCTCTAGTCATAGTCAGCAGTATTCCCAAAAGAGAAGTATCTCTAGTTAATAATAGTATTGTTAAAGATAAATATACTAGATTTACTATTTTAGAATTTTT
Source organism: Heliangelus exortis (assembly GCF_036169615.1). NCBI lineage: Eukaryota > Metazoa > Chordata > Aves > Apodiformes > Trochilidae > Heliangelus > Heliangelus exortis. Next base: position 23,004,283 of record NC_092429.1, on the reverse strand, counting down.
AGTAAATAAAAATATCATACCATTAACTTTTGGATTGTATTCCAGAAATGTGTACTGATCATTGTCACAAAACACATGGAAGAACAGAGTAACATTTACCTCAAAAGTTTTAAAATAATCTTTTCTGGTACAAATATTTATTTCTTCTGCTAGCCATACTTTTCCTTCTAGTTGAAGTAATATTAAATCACGTAAGATGTGAGAATATGATAACAAGAGCAATAAATAAAGTTGGTTTAAATGTTTCATTCATCTTTTTCTGTACTCTGCTCAGATCCCTACTTGACCATAGCTTTGCTTAGATTAGTAAAATTTGTTTATTTCAGAGTAAGAAATTGTAGGAACAATGACTGACCCGAAAGTAAAAAAACTAGTAAGAAGTCAAATTAAATTTATCAGGAACTTCTCATGGATACTTTAACAATCCTAGAAAATCTTTATCAGAGATTCTGTATGTAGCTTAAGTGTAAATGTGAAGAAAATCAAAAAGTTACACTGCATATGACTTTTACACATGTTCATAACTAGGGTAACTTTAAAAAAAGGAGTGTCTTTTTTGGCTTAGTTTTTGTTTTTATGGTTACATATTCAAACAGCAAAGACTTGCAGTTGTTACGTCTTAAAAAATTACTGAATTTTAACAGAAATCGTAAATGTCTCATTAAAGAGTGCCAATGATTCAAGAACTTTGAGCATGTAATAGAATATGTATTTTAGTCATTGTTATTTCTAAAATGTCACCTATCCAGTACTGTTCTCTCCACCCCTTACAGGGTGCATATAATTAGAGACTTCATATAAATCTTAGTCTCCATAGTCAGAGTAAGCTATTAAACTTCCTGATTAATCATAAGGAATGTCTTTAATTGTCTTTTCATAAGATTAAAAAAACTTAAAATATCCATTTTCGCTATATTTTAGAAGTTTAACTTGTCATCTTTAGTCATGTTAAATAGCACCTAATATCTCAGGACTTTGTGGAGTAAAATGCTGCTCATCAGAAGTATGGCTGGTCGAATGGTCTGTCCAGTACATACTTTTTTAAAGTCATAATTTCAAACTTTCATGATTTGCCTTGTGTATTTAGAAAATGATTTAACAGGTGCCTTCAGAAAATTGGACTGATCAATGTAAACACTTTTATTTTCCTTAAATGTGGTTTCCCAAATGAATGCAGAAATTCCAGAATTTGCTGGGTTTGGTGAGAGTCAAGTTATTTAAGATCCCTTTAGCTACCTGTATTAGTGAGGTGGGTCAGGACAGATATTCTATCATCTTGTTTTGAAGTGTTGTATAGATCTTAATGCTGATAAGACTCAGGCGGGATCTGTGGATACAATGAGGAGAGCTCTGCGTTTATGAACTGGACTGGCTGCACTGATATTAGGAGGTCTGATAACCAATCAACAAATGTCTAGGGTGATACAAAAAGGCAAAGTAGTACTTCCAGCTCTTCTGTATCTCCATTATGTTAATTTCTATCACTGTAAAGTGGCACAGCCATCTTAGAAAGGAAAGGAATTTCTGAATGCCAGACAACATTGGCCTGAAGTCAAGTGGTAGCATTTTGCTAGAAAATTCTGCATCACCAGTCAACTCGTGCCTTGGAAGAAGGCATTCACCTCATAATTTTGATAATGGTGACAAGAGAGCTAGAAAGGGCTGCGAAGCACTGCCCCGCCTTCTGCTGATGGTCTCAGGTGAGGCCAATCAATCAGGTGATAAGGGGGCCACACCCAGCACTGCCGAGAGGGCTAGAAAGGGCTGGGAGGAGCAGGCAAACAGGAACGGGGCTCGGCAATTAGTGAGGCAGTTTGGGCAAGCAGGAGGGGCACAGCCACCTCCCAGCTCTCTTGAAGGAGCAATGGTCTCCAAAAAAGCAAAACCTGGAGCTGTTAAGACGCAGGGTATGTCCACACAGACAGAACCCCTGAAGAGGGACAGCAAGAGGGATGTAGCTGTTCAGGCCTCTGGCTGTGTAGAGTGTCTGAGGCTCGTGTTAGCACCAGAGGACAGTGTGAGTGGGGTCTGTGTGCGATGCGAGCAGGTGAGTGACTTGCTATGCCTGGTGGCAGAGCTCAAGGAGGAGGTAGAGAGACTAAGAAGTACTAGGGACAGTGAAAGGGAAGTTGACTGGTGGAGTCACATCCTTTCTAACCCAGAAGTCCAGAAGGAGACGGTTAAGCCCTGTCCCTCCTGCCATCAGGCAGTTGGAGCAAACCAGGTTGATGGGAGGGAATGGAAACAGGTCCCTCATCGGAGAGGCAAAAGAATCCCCTCCCAATCCCCACCATCTCCCCAGGTGCCCTTAGAGAACAGATATGAGGCCCGGGACTCAGAGAATCAGGCAGAGGACAGACAAGAGGAAGAGCTGCCTGGAAGGTCTCCTGTTTGCCCTTCATCTACCAGATGGGTTACAACTACAGCTACAAAGAAAAAAAGGAGGGTAGTTGTAGTTGGTGACTCCCTTCTGAGGGGAACTGAGGGCCCTGTATGTCAACTGGACCCATCCCACAGGGTGGTCTGCTGCCTTCCTGGGGCCCGGGTGAGGGATACTCGTAGGAGACTCGCCCAGCTAATTCGGCCCTCAGATTATTATCTACTGCTGGTAGTCCAGGCTGGCAGTGATGACATTAATGGAAGAAGTACTAAGACAACTAAAAAGGACTTCAAGGCACTGGGTCATTTAGTTGATGGGTCAGGAGCACAGGTGGTGTTCACCTCGATTCCTGCAGTAGCAGAGATGAATGAGGAGAGGAGTAGGAAAACCTATAATATCAATAGGTGGCTAAGGGATTGGTGCCATCAGCAGAACTTTGGGTTTTTTGACCACGGGCCAAATTTCATCAAACCTAGTCTCTTCAAACCAGATGGGCTTCATCTATCTAGCAAGGGCAAAAGGACTCTAGCCTATAAGTTGGCGGGGCTGATAAGGAGGGCTTTAAACTGGGTTTGAAAGGGGGATGGGGTTGAAACTGGGCTCTCCAGAAAGGAGCCCAAGGGTGGACAGCCCAAATTAAGAGACAAACCAGCAGCCCAGCTGAAGTGCATGTACACCAATGCACGCAGCATGGGCAACAAACAGGAGGAGCTGGAAGCCATCGTGCAGCAGGAAAGCTCTGATGTAGTCGCTATCACGGAAACGTGGTGGGATGACTCCCATGACTGGAGTGCTGCCATGGGTGGCTACAGGCTCTTCAGAAGGGACAGGCAGGGAAGGAGAGCTGGAGGGGTAGCTCTATATGTTAGAGAGTCTCTTGACTCTGTAGAAGTTGAAGTCAGTAACGATAAAATTGAGTGCCTGTGGATCAGAATCAGGGGGGAGGCCAACAAGGCTGATATCCTGGTGGGAGTCTGTTACAGACCACCCAATCAGGAGGATGAGGGTGATGAATTATTCTACAAGCAGCTGGCGGATGTTTCAAAATCGTCAGCCCTTGTTCTCGTGGGTGACTTTAACCTGCTGGACATCTGCTGGGAACTCCACACAGCAGAGAGGAGGCAGTCTAGGAAATTCATAGAGTGTATAGAGGATAATTTCCTCCTCCAGCTGGTAAATGAGCCTCCCAGGGATGGAGCCCCGCTAGACCTCCCGTTCATAAACAGAGAGGGGGTGGTGGGAGATGTGGTGGTCAGTGGGTGTCTGGGACACAGCGATCATGAAATAATAGAGTTTTCAATACTCAGGGATACAAGGAGGGCTGTCAATAAAACCTCTACGTTGGACTTCCAGAGGGCAGATATTGGCCTATTCAGAAGACTAGTCCAGAGTATACCCTGGGAAACAGCCCTTGAAAACAAAGGGGTCCAGGAGGGATGGATGTACTTCAAGGACGAAGTTTTGAAAGCACAGGAGCAGCTGTCCTGGTGTGCCGAAAGGCAAAGCCGGTGGAGAAGACGACTGGTCTGGCTGAACAGGGAGACTTTGAAAGAAATGAGGGTTAAAAAGAGGGCCTACCAATTATGGAAAAAAGGGCTAACTACTCAGGAGGAATTTAGGAATATAGTTAAGTTGTGTAGAAAGAAAACTAGAGAGACAAAGGCACAACTTGAACTGAATCTCGCCACCTCTGTGAAGGATAACAAAAAGTCCTTCTACAGATACATCAATGGCAAAAGGAGGGGCAGGGGAAACCTCCAAACTCCACTGGACATGGGCGGGAATAGAGTTATCAAAGATGAAGAAAAGGCCGAGGTATTTAACACCTCTTCTGCCTCAGTTTTCAACAGTAAGACAGGTTGTCCTGAGAACAGATGGCTTCTGGAGCTTGTAGAAAGAAACAAGAATCTGAACAGCCCCCCTGTAATCCAGAAGCAAACAGTCAGTGACCTATTGAGCTGCTTGGATCCCCACAGATCTAAGGGACCAGATGGGATCCACCCAAAGGTGATGACAGAAGAGCTCACCAAGCCTCTCTCTATCTCTCTATCATCTACCAACAGTCCTGGCTCACTGGGGACATCCCAGATGATTGGAAGTTGGCGAATGTCACGCCAATCCGCAAAAAGGTCTGGAAGGAGAACCCGGAAAACTCCAGGCCCGTCAGCCTGACCTCAGTGCCTGGCAAGGTTATGGAACAGATCATCCTGGGGGCAATCACACAGCACCTACAGGATGGACAAGGGATTAGACCCAGCCAGCACGGGTTTAGGAAGGGCAGGTCCTGTCTGACCAACCTGATCTCCTTTTATGATCAGGTGACCCGTCTGGTGGATGAGGGGAAGGCTGTGGATGTGGTCTACCTGGACTTCAGTAAGGCCTTTGACACCATCTCCCACAGCTTTTGTGCCCTGTCACAAGCCCACAGCTTGGACAGGGGCACTCTGCGCTGGGTTAGGAACTGGCTGGAGGGCTGAGCCCAGAGAGTGGTGCTGAACGGTGCTGATCCAGTTGGCGGCCGGTCACTAGTGGTGTCCCCCAGGGATCAGTGTTGGGCCCAGTTCTGTTTAATATCTTTATTGATGATTTAGATGAGGGGATTGAGTCCATCATCAGCAAGTTTGCAGATGACACTAAGCTGGGGGGAAGTGTGGATCAGCTGGAAGGCAGGAGGGCTCTGCAGAGGGACCTGGACAGACTGGAGAGTTGGGCTGATTCCAATGGGATGAGGTTCAACAAGGCCAAGTGCCGGGTCCTGCACTTTGGCCACAACAACCCCATGGGGAGCTCCAGGCTGGGCACAGAGTGGCTGAGAGCAGCCAGACAGAAAGGGACCTGGGAGTCTGGATTGACAGGAAGCTGAACATGAGCCAGCAGTGTGCCCAGGTAGCCAAGAAGGCCAATGGCATCCTGGCCTGTGTCAGGAACAGCGTGGCCAGCAGGTCCAGGGGAGGGATTCTGCCCCTGTACTCAGCGCTGGTGAGGCCACACCTCGGGTCCTGTGTCCAGTTCTGGGCCCCTCAGTTCAGGAAGGAGATTGAGGTCCTGGAGCAGGTCCAAAGGAGGGCAACTGGGCTGGTGAAGAGACTCCAGCACAAGTCCTATGAGGTGAGGCTGAGGGAGCTGGGGGTGTTCAGCCTGGAGAAGAGGAGGCTCAGGGGAGACCTCATCACTCCCTACAACTCCCTGAAAGGAGGTTGGAGCCAGGGGGGGGTTGGTCTCTTTTCCCAGGCAACTCTCAGCAAGACAAGAGGGCACAAGAGGTCTCAAGTTGTGCCAGGGGAGGTTTAGGTTGGACATTAGAAAGAATTTCTTTACTGAGAGGGTGATCAGACATTGGAATGGGCTGCCCAGGGAAGTGGTGGATTCTCCATCCCTGGAGATATTTAAAAAGAAACTGGATGTGGCACTCAGTGCCATGGGCTGGGAACTGCAGCAGTAGTGGATCAAGGGTTGGACTTGATGATCTCAGAAGTCCCTTCCAACCCAGCTGATTCTATGATTCTATGATATAACAGCTCATTTTCATCTGAAATGAAGAGCACAAGATGAGGTCTTCCACAACAGTCTCAGTCTGGTCCATAGTATATGTCAGAAGACTCAGGTTCAGCTAAGTTTCCTCCCTCCTACACCCTCAGTGATACTTCCCCTATACCCTGAAACATTTCTAGTTGCCAGCATTATTCTTCCCTCAAAATGCAACAGTCTGACAACATCACCCTAAAATCTCAGCATTCTGAATGACCAGTTGATCTAGTCACAAAGACATAAAAATAACATCAATTGGGTTTTCATAAGCAGTGCCTGCCATGATTAATTGTATAAAATGAATTCATACTATCAGCACAAACTTAACTTTGTTGTTTTTTCCTTGTCTCAGACTGTGAACTGCCGAATCAGAGGAAAAATGGGAAGCCCTTAAAATTAATTCAGTGCATTTTGAATGTTGTATCATTTTAGCTAAATTGTAATTTTCATGTGGTCTGTGGCCAGTCTCAGTACAAAACCAAATTATCATGTGGGTCCCTGAATACAGTTTGTAAATTAATTCCTCAGTGCCAATAAGATCCATGATATCTGGAACTACTCTTGTAAGCTTCACTTTCACAATACTCTAGGATGGGTGAAAATATCTACTCGGATTTTGATATTCTTTATAAAATCTGGTTGAATAATCAACCTCTACACATCACAGAGTATATTGTTCCACATTTGTCTTTGTATTGTCTTCTTTTAATTACTACAAGGGGAACAAAACAAAAATTACAAACTAGGCAATATTTACAAAAACACCCTTTAAAAATGTATTTGTTTAACTGATTAAACCCCTTTGGACAAGTGATCAAATGATAGTTTGTTCTACACAGTGAGAACATAGCTTGGTCACTTTTCAAAAGAATATATTCAGCTAAATATACAGCTTAGCCTTTAGACCATTTATGTTATGGCTGTCTGTGCTTGCTGATGAGAATTACAAGGCAACACTGATAAGGTCCAGTGCCCTGAGATTCTTTTGAATTTGGTGTGAAGATGGGAAAGTGTATGCTGAAACATAAAGAATAAATATAACCACAGTTTTCCATGGGCAGCTTGGCTTGTTGTTGTTCCCATGTGTGTTTGTCTTGGGTTTGGTTTGGTAACACCACTTTCATATGTGCTGCAGTTTTCTCTGGTCACATGGGGAAGAGAAAACAAAGTGAGGAAAACGTAAACACTCTAGAACATTTTTGGTTATTGAGAAAAATAAAAGAGTGAGGCTATTTTATAGTGTTTCCCTCTTAATAAATATTTTAACAGTCACTATACTTTGAGGGAGCTCTCTAACTTAAAGCTACTTGAAGTACGGTAAATGCTATTAACTTTAACATCATAAAAAGCTAAAGGGCAAACTCTTTTCTTTGCCAAAAGTCAAAGTGGTTTGACTGAGGCTACAGAATACAGGAGGCAGGGCAGGACTTTCCTGGCAGAGCTAACCTGTAGTAAGGACTGTTGTTCAAATCTTGCAATTGCTCCTGCCAGACGTTTGGTTCTGGTTCTAGGCTCAGCTGTTACTGGTTAAACCTAGCAGGAGACTTAAGTCCCTGGCAAAGACGTAGGCGAAGTTTTTTCCTTCTTGCTACCTGGATAATTTGACTGAGCTTAACTTAATGCCTTCCCTCCCCATCTACCACAGCAAGGCAAGCACAACATCCAGCTTAGCAGCTTGCTTTCCACCACAAAACTGCACCACTTCCTAAGAGGTATCTCTGTAAGTACAGGCAGGATTTTTGTCTCAAGAGATACTTGTGAGTAAATAATAATATTACTGTTTTTATCTGTCAGTATAAACACCATTTTTTTTGTCCCTAAATGACTGTTTCTGTTTTACTGCTACTTCCCACCAGGAAGTTGACTGCTAACATAATTAGCAGATGATTGCATGGGGGAGGCTGAAGTCTTCAACAGCTGTTTTAAGGCATTCTGTACCAAATTTTCTGTGCTGCAGAACATTTATGGGTTTTGAATGGCCTTCTCTCTAATGGCACAGAGATTGTGGAGCCATGGTGTGAAGGCCTCTGGGAAGGACTTTCTCATTTACTTGAAAAAATATGAAGACTCTATTTAATATATAAGTACTTGGGCTTATTGTACATACCAGAATTTGGAATGTAGGATCACCTTTAATTGCAAGGTTAGAAACTGAATGTGTAGCACTGAAATGGTTGGCAGATTTATTTCACAATAAAAGTATTTCGAAGCTTCAGACATTTCTGTTGCTCCAAGTGATCTGTTTCATTGTTACAGGATAAAGGGAGACAATATGAATCAGTGTTACCATTTGTTACACTCTCCATTCTGAGAGGGGAGCACAGTGCAGCACACAAGTTTACTGTTATAAAATAAATAATCATAATCATTGGCTGTGATAGAATAACAATCATAAAATTAAGAGAGAAACCATTTGGGAAAGAACTGCTTCAGCTCCCCATGGAGAATTATAGTGTCTGCCAGATGTAAAGTAGCATGTATCCAGCTCTAGATGGAAAAATAAGAGCTTTAGAGTAATAAGTCTATAATTAAGTAATGATCGAAGTACCAAGCACATTTACAAACTGCATTGTGTTGTCCCAGAGGAGAAAGACTTCTTGATCTGTGGGGGTTTTTAAGCTGAGACAGTTGGAAATTTTCTGCAATAGAAAACTTTTTCTGGGGCATACCACCAAAACCTGCCTCAGACAGATACAGGTATAACAGCAATGAAGTGTTCCTCATCTCTTTTCATGTCCTTCCCCCAGTTCCAGTGTTAGGTAATTAATGTGGAATAGGGAAACAATGCAATTTTTGCTTCCATTGTTGCTGCAAGAAATGAGCATGAGATTGATAGAACTCCCTTCTACAAAGCACAACCTTCTGTCCCTTCCACACAAGTAAATTCCCTATTTTATATATAATAAAGACCCAATCCTAAGATAAATCTAGAAGATATAAGAGTTTCTTTTAAGAGACTTCATTTTAATTTAAGAGAATTTCTTAGAAGATATGAAGTTTTCTTACCTGGGACTTTATTCCTAAAACTTACACAAAAGTTGTGATCTCTCTATGTGGATGATGTAGTAACTTCAAAGTGTTAGTATTTTTTTCTTTATTTTTTAATTAATAAGTGGTTTTGCAGAGGAAAAATGGACTTAGCCTGTACATGAAGCAATTTTTTTCAGGGTTTAGGGCAACTAAACTGTGCAGATCTGAAAACACCTGCTCTATTAGCAAATTTGACTGTTAAAATCCTGAACAGTTGCAATCAAATTTTTAAAGTAGAATTTGTGCATCTAACTCACTTTATTTATTTTGAAAACTTACAAAGACAAAGCAAAATAAATTTGACAATATTTGCTAAAGTCCTTTCATTTTGTAGCCTCTGTTAGATGGAAGAACTCATGCAAGTTAACACATTTTCTAAAATGAGGAGAGCAAACTGACTAAAATCTTTCTTCATGGAAAGAGGAAGATTATTTTGAACAAAACCTAATAGAATTTTCATTTGAGGAAATTATAATAGATTTTTTGTGCAAGTTGAATCTAGACTCAGATATTTTAAATTACTTGAATCAGAAATGTGTGGGCTTTTAATCCCCTTTTAGTTTAACAATTTCAGGTGATTTCCAAAAGGAAAGGCAAAGTGAGGGCTTTGCCTACTAATTCACACTGTGACAAATGACTGTTAAAGTGCCTTCTGAGACTTACAGCAGGGAGTTGTTCCTTGAAAGTCACCATTCAACATGACAGCCAGCAGTATACAATTGCCCAAGTGATGCGTGGAGGTGTTCTGTATTATCTCAATCTTTTTCCTTTCCAGATAGGTGGTAATGTTCATTTATGCACATCAGAAAGGAAAGCTAATTTTAATTTAATCTTTTAAGTACCCAGTTAAGAACAGTTCTTGCATAAAGGTAAAATTTAGCTCCATAGTTTCATCATGTAAGTGTAAACTGCAGCAAAATGACCCAAGTTTTCACCTCAGTACAGGAGTAGGATTTGAAATGTGTTTCCAGCACCAGTTCATGTGCCTATATTGGCACTGGAATGTTGTATGTTCTAATACCAGTTTTGTGTATACATATGTACAGAAAAGAAATAACAGAATTGGAAAATTTAAATTTTTGTTCCATGACTGAGGACAGTAAACACTTTCTATGGATATGAAACAGTATATAGAAAAGTTATGAAATCTGATGCTTTGAAGAAGTTTTAACAGCCTCTTTTTTTTTTTTTTAATAAAGTATTAACTTATTAAAAATATTTTACCGAACAATACATTTACCAAAGATTTACCATTTACAAATACATTTACCAAGGATTCACCATATTCTTCTGCACACAGCAACTTCTTTTACAAAAAATAACATACAATTCAGTTTGGTTGTGGGATCAGACAGCCTAGAACCCATCTGTTACTCAGGCCAGCTGCAAGGTTGGTAGGGAATCTAAGCTATGCAAGTAGAACTCTTTTTATGGGAGGGAAACAGATAGGCAGTGAGATAGATGTTACTGTACTGATGGGAGAAGTATTGGTAAGAAATGGACTATGAGCTAAACACCATAAAAAAAAAAAAAAAAAAGAAGCTTGAGTGAAGATCTACCATAGGAGAACTCCTTGAGAAAAAAATTATTAGAAATCTGTCTCCAAACAGGTAGAGATCTAAGAACCAGAGTCCTATTAACATTCATCTAAGTAAGCATTTTAGCATGTGTGCACTTCATAAATTAACAAGATCATGTAAATGAAATAGCTGATCAGACTCTCTTTCTAAAGAAACATAACCAATATGGTTTCAAAACCGGGTACTATGCTTCTGTCAGAAATATTTCTTTCAGCAAAGAGAGATCTGTATCATTTCATCCATGTTTATTATTAAGTACTATCAAACTATGCTATCAAACCTGATTTGGTGACACCAAATCCTGAGGGGTTTGTGGCAGATGCTGGAATTATTCCATCTCCTCTCCACTTAGAAGAATCAACAAGCATCTGAAAACACTGAGATGGAACCCTTGACTCTCACCAAGCAAAATGTAAGCATCTTTCCAGAAAGGGCAGAATGGAAGAAGAGAAGAGGGAACTCAGTGATGGTAAGATCAAAAAGGGAAAGCAACTTAGGAAACAAAACAAAGAGTTCAGCTGGTAACAGGCCCAAAGTTCACAGACCACACAGATGGAAAACCTTTGACCTAAATCACACTGTTGGGGTTGAAAGCCAGTGAAAATAAGAAGTTGCAGTGAAGCAGAAATAGAAATTTATTTCCAACATCTCAGCCAAGGGCCAATAAACTCCTAAACTGTCCTGATCATTTGCCATTGTGCAGCCATACTATAAAGCTGCTTCAACTGTATTTTAGCATTTAGGTCTTCTATTCATAGTTGATGCTATGGTTTGTGCAGTTGCTTATATGCTATTTCCTATTTGAGACCAGATCATGTGTCTTCCATAGAGGGAAACTTCATAAAGTTCAAGTCAAACAACAGTGTCAGAGAACTTTACAGTTTAAACTAGAGCTGGCAAAAGTGTTAATCCACAGAGTGGTAAAAAAAAGTGTATAAAGAATATTCTGGGGTTTTGGCCACAAAAATCCTAGCTAAATAAATGAAGTTGATAAAATAAGAGAAGTTGTGGGTTTTCTCCCCTTCCAGTAGCAAATATAATGTAGGTATAAAAAAATAAGATCTACATTTTCTAAAATCTCAAAGAATATTGAGCCAGAAGGTATGAATACAGCATATACTTGTGTTTTAATTTTTTTAAACTATGAAACTACACTCTGACAAACATACTCTTTAATTCTCCCTTATTTAGTAACAATATTTCTCCATTATTTAGTAACAATATGGTCCTTTCCAAGCAACAGTGTTTATTTTTTGTGACTATCTTAAGATGTTATTCACCATTTGAAACTGTATCAATAAACTTAATTTGTTTAATTGCTTCAATGTATAAGATATTCTTCCAAATACAGGTAATAATTAGCTACATATTATCATGATCATGTGATTACCAATCAATGAGAATCAGTCTTTCTTTAGGAAAGAAGCTAAAATCTAAACAATACAGACCAACATTAAAATGAGTTTCTGACCACTGAGTTAAAGACTCATTCTGAAAATGTAAATATATTGAACTAAAATTGATCAAATATGCCATTATGTATTACCAGACAATTTTCCTTTCCTGTCATTTGACCACAATAAATGGTTACTACTAAGTGGATCTCACAGTTTTGCAAAATGGGATAGAGGAATAGCCCATTGACACACTGAGCTGTGAGGTCAAATAGAGTGGCACGATGCCGTCTGGTGTTCATCAATACTGCTCATTTAGCATTCTGAAACCGAGCACACATTTCTGTTTTGGTGTTTTTTTCTTCGCTAATTTTAATATAAGTTGTTTTGTTTTTCTCAGGCATTAGACTTGAGACAAAGAAATACCTTTTGTAATTAGATGGTGACAGACCTTGAAGTAATCCAAAAAGGAATAAACTAATGGTAGCTACATCCAAGCCTAGGCTCGCTACATGAAAAGAACCTGCATGTAAAGCAGCATGAATGTTGGACAACAAAACCATCCAGCGACCCCGGCACTTCGACGAGCTGCAAAAGTGCATTTTGTTCGGGGTTTCCCTTCCAGTCCGTGTTATTACCGGGAGACTTTGTCGTGCCTGTCCTAAGCTCCCTCTTACCATGGCCGCGGGGGAGAGAAAGGCTTCCGCAGAGCCGGCAGTGCCCCGAAGCCTGCGGGATGCCCGGTGCCTTGCAGCGGGGACGCGGGCCCCGGCTCGGCCCCGGCTGCGGGGCTGGGCACATCAGCCCCTCGGCGGCCGTCGCATCCCTTTCCCAGGAAAGTTTTTCACCGGGGCTGGCCTGCCGCGGGCGGTGCGTGCCTCCACAGCGCACCGACCTGCCCGCAGCGGGGCGGGGGGCGGCCGGACAGCGAGGCTCCGCGGTTCGGGGAGCCGCCCCTCTCAGGCGGGATGGCGGAGGGCCCGGGGGGGGGTTGGGGGGGGGAGCGGCGCCGCCGGTCCGGCACCTCCCGTGCGAGCCGAACACTCACCTGTCGTCGCTTTGCCAGCTCTGGTCGCCCAGCAGCAAGTCGCGAAACCGGTACCGCGGGGGAAGCGGGGGCACTTCGCTGTCCAGATCCACCATCCTGGCCCGCTGGGAGGGAGGGAGAAGGGAGGGAGGGGAACGGAACGGAACACGCCCCGCCGCGCCCCTGCGGAGGGGCACTCACGCCCTGCCCGCCCAAGCAGGTGCGGGTGAAGCCCGGAGGGGCCGGGGAGCGGCGCTGAGCAGGTTGCCGCCGGGCGGGTGCGGGGGCCGTGCACACAAAGGCGACCGGAGCGCGGCGGCGGTGGCGGCGAGCTCCCTGCCTGCCTATCTGTCCGTCCGTCCGTCCGTCTCCCGGCGGCTGAGGGGAGCTGGGCCGAGCAGCTCGCTCGCCGGCGCGCGCGGGCGGCCGTTATAGGGCCCCGGGCTTGGAAGTTCCGCCTGGCGCCGCGGGGGAAGGGGGGGGGGGGGGGCGAGGAGTAGGGGGTGGAGGGTGAGGGGTGGGGGGTTTCCGCGCTGCCCGCCTCACGGGCAGGCAGGTACCGAGGTACCGGCGGCGGCGGGGGCTGCCGGGGCTGCCTCGGCGGCGCGCACCCGCCCGCCCACGCGGCCGCCCGCGCGCGCCCACCACCCGCGCCCACCGGCAGCCGCGGTGAACAACAAAGGAGCTGCCCGGCGCCACGCGAGCGTCGCGCGGGGCCGCCGCCGCCGGGGCAGCCAATGGGAGGGGCGCTGCCCGGCACGCTCCGGTGACGGCGCGGGAACCTCCGCCCGGGGCAGCCCCCGCCTCAGGGAACCGCGGGGACACCCCCGGCTCTGGGAGAGCTGCGTCGCTTCCCCGGGACCGGGTCTGTCCCTCCGGGATGGCGGTTCGGAGGGCCTCGCCGGGTCTCGGCGGGTCTGGGGTTGCCCCCGCACGCCGCCGCGGGGATGGTGCCGCGCAGTGCCCGTTTGGGTCATGCGGAATGGCACTTGGCTGGAGGAACCGATTGACACCACGGCACCAGCTCGATCCCAAGCGGGCCTTCAGGGCTGCTCATGGGGCTCCCTCACAAACCTCCCTCCCGCAGCCAGCAGCCTCCTCCTCTAGAGCTTCCTCAGAAGTAGTTTGTAGGCCCCCATAATTTGAAAAATTCGGTGTTTTATTTGGGTGAGCTGAAGGGATCCTCTGACAGACCCCACATTGCTGCAGGGCATCATCTGAGCATACTGTGGTCTTTCATAACCTGTCTCTTGCTTATCTTAAGTCAGTCAGGTGTGTCTGGTTACTGTCGTATGTCCCTGTTTTGTGCCAACTCTTCTGAAGTCTCAGGTGCAAATGTGCTGAGCCACTGGTTTCTACTTTTATTTAATTGGGGATTTGTTCTACTTTCCGGGAGTTGTGTCACGGTCTGTAAAAATACAGGGAAGTAGATTTCTCACCATGATTCAAATCTGTAGGCAATGCTTGAAAGTGGGAGACAGTCTAGAAAATATTTGGTTATCTCGTGTGACTGATGAAGCACCCATTACCCATATAATGGTTTGTTTGAATTCACCATCACCATATTGGAATAGTGAATAATGTTTCTAGGTTTGTTCCTAAAGGTCCTCTGTAATCTAGACAAACTGTCATACTTTCCATCTAGTGCCCCAGTTCTGGTAAACATAAATATTACTACATTTTCACAGCCTGTCATGATTTACCTTCCTGGATTCAGTTCTTTGTGTAAGATGCTCAGACATAGCAATCCTTTTCTAGAATGAAGTCATGCACAGTCTTAACAATTTTTAGAATTACGTTTATATTCTGCTGGATCAGGGGCTAAGTGTTAAGACATTATTTTCTAAATGTGGTTTAAATACCACATAGTTCACTAGGTGCTTGCACTTATACTCTACATTGAAGAGTGAACTTTCCATTTTCCATTCAGTTGGATCTCTGTGTAGAAGGTAAGCTGGATAAAAGCTGACTCAGCCCATACAGTATCAGCTTAGGTATGGCAGCCTGGACTGTACCACACAATAATGTGCCCTGCTGAGCATCTGAGCTGCATGCTGTGATGGAAAGATTTCTACAGGTAACCAACAGGTAATCCAATTAAAGACTCAGATTATCTCTGCTGTTGTTCCAGGCAGCATATTTCCTTACTTCTTTTGATCAGTTTTCATGCAGTTTCTCTGATGGCTGTTTCTTTAGAGAATGCAGTATTGTATGCCAGGTCCTATAGAATGCTGGGATGACCAGGGCATGATGCTTACCCTTTCTCACAGCTTGCTGCATTTGGCATTTACAACATGTACCTCAGAAAGGCTCTTTAGATGAGGCAAACCACATGCATGTATGTGGCAAGAGTTCAAAGGTAACTTACTCTTTGCTTTGGCTGATGCAGGAAATAAAAAAAAATTAGTGAACCAGTCTGCTGTCACATTCATTCTTGCCAGTTTTATCATGCTGTGTTCTGTGGTCAGAGTGTTTTAAGTCTAATTAAAAAAAAAAAAAGAAAGAAAAAAAAAGGTCCAGGATCTTTCTGTTTCAGGGTATTTGTTGCATCCAATTTTTCTTTCTCAGCTGCTTCAGTTGAACTGGCTGTCTCTAAGAAAACAATGTTTCCTCTGCCTGGGTATCTTTTCGTCTTGCTAAAACTTGAGGTGGAGTGGAGCCTACCTGTTAGAATGGTTTGTCACAAAGGTAGTTATGCTAACTGCAGGCCTTTTCTGAAGTCTCTGAATCATAGCTCGCTTGGGAAATTAATAGTGTTCCTATTTTATCTCCTTAGCAGCCTCATTAATTTTTCCACTTTAATTGATTAATTTGATATTCGTTTTCATACTTGAGGATTTAAGTACCAGTAGAAGCTTTTGCACTTTTTCTGCCACTGAAATGCACGTCAGGATGGTAATAGCTGACTGGTAAACTAGCAACCTAGTAAATACCTGAGTGGAGCTAATAGAAAGCAAATTTATCACTGAGACTATGATCATGCAATTTATACAGAAGCTTAGTTTTACACTCCTAAATACTATAAACTCTTTGCACTATAAAATTAGGTGATGTATATAAGGTCACTCTAAGTATATAAAATTGGACAGAGATGGGATTTTAGTTGACTAAATCTTATTTTTCAGTTAGCAATTCAGTACACCTGAGAAATGTATGTCTTCAAGGTGAGGAGACACTGGATCATCCACTTGAAGACAGAAGCTGTTATATCTGAACTGGGTCATACTGGGCCACTGTGGTCAAGCTGGGCGTTACTTCTGCATGGCTGCATGTTAAAGAAAAGCTGTGAGATTAGCTCCCCAAAAGGAAAAAAATGTAGGTATGTACTCTTGGGATAATTCTGGTCCTGAGAAGTGCCAGGACCATCTGTGTCCCTGGGGGGTTTTTGTTTGGTTGGTTTTTTCCTTTCTTTTATTTGTTTTAAGCTGGCTAGATCACGTGGGTAACTCTTTCCAAATACTTAGCTCTGAAGTTTGGGAGAGAGTGGGAGGTTAAGAATTGTGTGACTGAGTGTATTGCTGGCAAACGGATGCAAATCTTGGATCATACTGAGATCCAGACAGAACAAAAAAGTATTTAGGTTTCAATTTTAGGTTACTTATATTTTTGGTGGTGTATAGGTAACACAGACTGGCACAATAGAGCTTCTGAACTTTTTGAACAGTTGCAGTGTATGTGGAGGTACACACGGGTGCTTAACACTATTAATTCAAGATGTTTTGCCCCTCTATTTGAATCTGAATTATGTATTCTCCTGTGATAAAGTAAATTATGTTATCAGGTTAATTTTTTATATTTTTTTCAAAAAGCTTGTAAGGTTTTCTTTATTAGTAATTAGTTTAATTATTGATACACACTGAGATGTTCTTTACTGTTGGTACTGGTACCTAAAATTATTCAGGTAAATCAAAGCCAAACCTGACTGCAAGGAGTTACAGAAAAATACCTCACATGTTAAGCTGGTGAATTTTACTCTCTTGAAGTATTGATGGTCCTCTGCAGCTGTGGTGCTGAAATAGTCCTACCAGACAGTGTTCTTATTCCTGTTCCCTCCAAGGTTTTCAGTTGTACACCATGACTCAGACAGTTGTCTTCCCCAGCTGAGGTGCTTATTATCCAAACTATTGCTTTTTAATATTAATGCAAAGTTTGCATGCATTCTGCTATTTGTCTGTTGGTTCTAGTAAAGGGTTAGGCTGGCTGAAAAACTGATTGGCTGGAAAATAAATGAATAGAACTCAAGATCATTCTGAGGCTTTTCCTTAGGTGCTCAGTTTTTTGAATCCCTTCCCCCCCATAATTAAGAAGTATCTAGGTGTTTATTTTGCCAATGAGAACTTTAGGAACTCTCACATTTCTGCAAGTTCTCTAGTTCTCACTTGAGTGTGTATGTGAGATTTTGGGTTTAAGATGAGAACTAAGGAGTGGAATACTGATAGCATTTGAAAGCTCAGAAGACAGTTCTGCTGCTTTGCCAGATGAAGAATATTTAGAAATCTGTCAGTAATTTTTTTTTTTCCCCTTGGCTTTCAGATCATCAACTCCAAAGGCTATCTCAGATCCAAAGTGAGGGATACAGATGCCTTATAGAAC
Organism: Heliangelus exortis; assembly: GCF_036169615.1. Classification (NCBI taxonomy): domain Eukaryota; kingdom Metazoa; phylum Chordata; class Aves; order Apodiformes; family Trochilidae; genus Heliangelus; species Heliangelus exortis. The sequence continues at coordinate 22,986,751 of NC_092429.1, read as the reverse complement.
TAAAGTTAGGCATGCTGCACCCTGCATTCTGTATGGATCTGAAAGGATAAATCAAACCAGCAGCAAAAATTGGTGAGAGGTGTATTTTGAGGACTCTCCTTCTTTGCCTGCTGTGATACAGAACTGCTATTCATTGCTGTGGACTATATGGCTAGAAATTACATCAGTGTGAAATGGTTAGCTAGAGGATGCCTTAATGGCTTTAAGCATTTAAGCTCATTGACCTCAACTTTGACTTTTTAAAATGTGTCTAAAAAGAATATAAATCATCACTGCATACTAATAATATCTAGTAATGGACATAGGTCAGGCCAAGGTGCCTAAGTGGGTTCCTGTTGAGTTGCAAGAGGGCAAAATGACCTTTAAGTCATATAACCTTACCTTTTACTTTTACTCAATACTTATGCTCCTTAAGGCTGGTGGAAAACAAAGGGTTGTTGCTGAGCAGTGCAACATTCATGGGGCCTACAGAACTTCAGAGATTGTAATCTTGGATCCTTTCATCCACAATATCTAGGTCTTGCATCTTTTTTTCATATAATCTAACATACATTTATTCCTAGAGCCATCATTTTGTGTGTCATTTACTGCTGAGTAAGAGCAGCCTTTTTTACCACCTCTTTTTTTGACTATAACACCTTATCTGTTAGATCACATATCAACTCTTGGTTTCCATTCAATTCCAAGGACTGTCTGGATTTAGCCTTATTCTTTTCTGTCATTTTCTGTTCAGATCATTACTTCTGTCTTGAGTCTTTCCCTAATATTCCCCATTCCCACACATTTTAATTCAAAAGTATCATGATTTTCTTACTTCTTGCTCACCCTTTGGTGGAAAGGAATTGTGACTCCAATGCCACTCGTCTTCCACATCCTTTCCTTAAAAACATCTTGCTAGTGAGTTGGATCAACATGAGCATATTGGTTTTGTCCCTTTTTGTTTGTTAGTTTGAATATACCTTTGTTATTGCTTATTAGGTTCTTGGCTGTAGGGAATGAGTCCCATTTTTTTGCCATTTGGCCCAAATTTGGCTTCATTTGGCCCATTCTGAATCTTACAATACAGTCTGGGGGTGGGGAGGGTCTGAGTAATACCATAGCATAAATAATAATTATGTTGTCCACTAAGTTTCTGTAGCATTCCTGAATAAAGAAATGCTTATGTCCTTCTTTGCTAGGTAGTTGGGTTCTATGCTGGACTAATAACAGAAGCAGCTGATGAAACTTTTAATTGTCCTCTTAGAAACCACAGCCTTTGGGGGTATGATACTAATACATAATGAAAAACTGGTAATCAGAATTTTCTACAATCAGCAGCCCAAGACCCAGACTGTTCTGTTTGGTCGGGTTTTTCTTTTTTTTAAAAAAAAAATCTAAGCAAGTCTTCTATTCTTACATACCTTTAAAAATTTAATGGTCCTATTCACTTTTTTTGGTGGATTTTGTATTTTGAATTTTACTCCTCATACCTTCCACAGTATAACGCTGCAATGTTTGGAATTAGACTTCAGGGGAAAATCTTGGTGGAGCCCTCCAATCTTTTCACTTGGTACCTGTTTTTTAAGTAGCTGTGCATCAGCAGACTGTTCTGCTGACACCAAAGGTTTGATAGTGATTCAGAAACAGTAGCAGACTGAAATAGCCCAAAGTGAGAACAGAGTTTTAAGGCCACTGGTAAGCTGGGAAGCTAGGACAGAAGGAGAAAGGTGAGGAATTTCCAATTTGATAATTCCTCTCAAAGGTTTTAGACAAATTAGAGCTGGCTTTATGTTTGTTGTCGTGTGTCTAATTAAATCTTGGTAAGTAGAGGGTATGTTTTCCACAGCATGGTGAGCATGACTCTGTGCTGTGAGCATGATCCTAAAGGGATGTTTCAGATGCAGAGCACACAGTATGACCTGATCTTTGTATTTCTTATATGCTACATCATCATAACACAGCTTCAAACAGGAGCAGCATCCACTTCAGTGATCCTAGTGCACCACAGGTTTCTAACAGCTGTGGTGATCAGGAAAGAAACTGTAGGGATAAGAGGAATAGCAGCACTGCAGCAGGGGGAGGAGAGCTGGTGGGAAATGGTGATAACCTCTGAATTGTCTTCCAGCAAATCTCCACTTGGTTGTGAGTAGGAGGACTTCATTTAAAACTTGAGATACTGACAGCTGCTTTTATATAGGAGAACATATTTTTTGGCAAAGAACACTTTTTCAAGTAATTTTCACTTCACTTTTAAGTACAGAGCACCAAGGCAGAAGAATTAGATGGTACATAAATGGGAGCCTTAAGAAGCATGGTACAAAATACTTCTGGAATTGGACATGATATATCTCCTGTCATTGCTTTAAAGCCCTTCCTGAGTGCATTATGTCTCCTAATTTGCATTAGAAGAAGATGAAGGAATATTCAGATAATTCCTAATCCTGTTTTCTGTTTGCAAAGATGTTATCATGGGCCATGCTTGGCAAAATATCCTGAGCAGCAATAGTGTTGTTAGTGTAGGAATGTGAGCTCAAGAATGCTCGAGCTGATCATATATTCACAAACAGCGTATCAGTGCTGTTTAACATCTTTGTCAGCCACATGGACAGTGGAGTTGAGTGCACCCTCAGTCAGTTTGCTGGTGGCACCAAGCTGTGTGGTGTGGTGGATTCACTGGAGGGAAGGGATGCCATCCAGAGGGACCTCAGCAGGCTTGGCAAATGGGCCAGTGCAAGCTGCCTGAGGTTTAACGAGTCCAAGTGCAAGGTCTTGCATCTGGGTTGGGCCAACCCCAGGCTCAGTTACAAGCTGAGTACACGGTGGATAGAGAGTAGCCCTGAAGAGAAGGACTTAGGGGTGTTGGTTGAGGAGAAGCTCAACCAGCAGTGCACTCAGAAGGCCAACTCTATCCTAGGATGCATCAGGAGGAGTGTGGTGATTCTCTCCTTCTGCTCTGCTCTTGTGAGACCCCACCTTGACTACTGCATACAGTTCTGGTGTCCCCACCAAAAGAAGGGCATAGAGCTCCTGGAACATGTCCAGAGGATGGCTACAAAGATGATCAGGCAGCTGGAGCACCTCTGCTATGAGGAGAGGCTGAGGGAGCTGGGATTGTTCAGCCTGAAGAAGACAAGACTCTCGAGGGATCTCATAGCTGCCTTCCCATACCTGAAGGGAACCTACAGGAAAGCTGGAAAAGGACTTTCATAAGAGCATCAAGCGATAGGACAGGGGAAAATGGTTTTAAAGTGAAGGAGAATAGGCTTAGACTAGATCTTGGGGAGAAGTTCTTGAGTGCACGGGTGGTGAGACTGGCACAGATTGCCCAGAGAAGTTTAACAAGATCACTAACACAATACTGGAAAGGACTGAGTCTGGCTCCTTGCTTTATAATTGAAGATGGTTACTTTGTACAGGCCCACATTATGCTTACACAGATTGCTTCGCAGCCTCCCTCAGTACCTAGGTGGATATTCTGATTTTCACCTTGGGTTTATTCGTATCTCCTTTTGTGTGCTGACATTATCTTTTGGCTTAAATTGTTTTAACTTTGTCTGTATTCATAGAGAGCAGTCAGGAAACATAGGATAAATTTTCAAATCAGTTCCAGTTCCGGCTCAGCTGTATCTGAAAGTATCTTTGACTGTGTTTCAAGCCTGTAATTATTTGGCAAATGGTTTAACAACCCAAAAGCAGTTTGATAAAACTGCACCCATGGTAATGCAGTGAGAAGACAGGTGTGACTGTCATGGAACAGTTGGAGCACTGATCCTCTGCAGCAGCACATGTTTCTATATCACAAAAAGAACTAGATTTGGGCAATGAAGCTGTGTGAGGAGCTGCTGCTTAGAACTCAAATTAGGCAGGTGTAAGAAAAATCCTTTTACTGATTAGGTAAATACCAAAAGAAGTAAACCAATAGATACAAAATGGATGCAGCCTAATCCTCACAAGGTCATGGTGTAAACTGAAAGTTTGTTACCCACATCTGAGTTACTTGGCAAGATAAAAGGGGAGGGAAAAGAAGAGGTGCTGGGAGAGTTCTGCTAGGTGAAACAGCTGAATGCCAGTTTTCACTAAGACCATTCCTTAGAATTGGTAACTGAAAACGCAGCCCAGGTTAAAAATAAAATAATTAAATTCCAAATAATTAATTCCAGCTGCTTTTAGAAGAAAAAAATTAACTGCTTTGGAATTCAGGTTTGAATTCCAAGCACACTATTTTTAAATTCTGTATCAGTAGGCTAACTAAGCCAGGGAATTTAAAAGAACATTACATGGTCTCTCAGGACCACATAGGAGATCTGTCTGTGTATACTCCATGCTAGTCAGATGCCACCACTGGAGTATCTGGTGTGCAGCTGTTTCATGGCTGCCTCCTGAGACCACTTCATAGTCTCACTGTTTTTTCCTTGATTCTCAGTATCAAATAATTTTCTTCATAAGATCCACATTTCACCTGGAGTGCACTTCTTCCAAAGCTCAGACATTTAATGAAAATAGTAAAACTATTGCCACCATGGATCCACGAGGAGATCCTCTGCTAGCCCCGTTGGCTGTATAGTCCATCTTTTTGCACAATCTTTATTGGTTTTCTGTGAACATTTCATTATCCTTATTACCATTCAGTCACATCCTCTCCATTTTCACGTGATACTGAAAGAAATGCTCCAACATCACCGAGGTGTATTTAACCAAGTCTTTGAGCAAGTGTATTTCCTAATCTCTGAGTAGTTATGTTACACAAGTACCAGTGGGTTAGTAGCTCACTTTGTATTTTTGTCTGCTTTTTGTTCCAAGTGTTTTCAATGTAGAGCCTAAGTGATCTATATGTAGTAGAGAAGTTTATTGTTAACACACATTTAATGAGAAATTCTGGTTTTCAACCAGCCAATGAAGGCATAAGGAATTACAAAATAATTTGTTAAGAAGTTGTTAAACTTCTGTTGCATACCAAATGAAATAAACTTTTCTGCATATGGAAGAGGTTATTATGGAAAAAATGAGGTATCATGTAAAAACAAGCAGACCATAGGAGAGAAGGACTGTGTCAACCAAAATTGCCAGCCTTTTGTTTATTCATTCATTAAGCAAACTTTGGGGTGGAAAAAAAAAAAAAAAAAAACAAACCAAAAAAAAAACAGAACAAAACCCCACTTGTGTGTTGCAAGAGGATTAGGGGAAGTGACTGCTTGAAATCAGAGTATAAATACTTTGCAAGGTCAGTCCTTGGAACAGTTAGTGAGTAAAATAGGAGTGACAATAACACAAAGCCATCAAAAAAGAAGGCTACAGTACCAAATGTGTTTGTGGAGTTTCTGAATCTCTAGGATGCTGTTCCTGGGCTATGCAGCTCTGATTTTATGTTGGATGTATTCTACTGCAGAAAGAGGTAAGCTTTTATGTGAATAAAAAAATCCAAACCAACCTTCCTTAAAGTGTATGTGAAGATAGTAACTAAAACAATATGTAAATAAAATATTTGCATTTTAGCCTATTTTAATAACTTCTGATAACAATAATCCAGATTTCTTTTGGTAGTATTTACCAACTTTTTTTTCAGTTCCTGTCATAGGCATTTTTTCATTAGTATTATTATTTATTGGATAACTACTGCATTCATTGGTTGCATAACTTTTTTCATGGTTAGTGTACCTATAAACTAGATAGATATTTCTCTATATATACATGTTGACTGACAGACTGTTTTTAATCCATTTGATGACATAAATGTATACAAGTATGCTTTCATCCATCTCTAAAGAGGTAGCTTGTACTCTGGGTATCTTTCAGTAAGCACTCATATTTTCTGTTTCTCTGTTCAATTTTTTTTAATATTATATTTATATTGCTTAATGTATGTTTACTAATGTAATTCTTTTGCTTTCTGTCTGGGTTTCTTTACGTAAGATGTCACAGAAAGGTTGCAATGTGCTTTTGAGTTAGTGTGTCCTTGCTTAGTTCAAGTTGTTTTTAATTGTAAGTGAAGATTACTAAGACATTAATCAAACTCATCTGAAAGATTTTACTTTGAAAAAAATGAAAAATCAGGACATTAATGAAATGACTTTTTTTGGTATACTTATAATAAATATTGCTCAAAAAAAAAACCCTAATAAGGTCTAATTTGTTTGCAAAGAAGTCCAGAAAAGTCCTAGAATTATTTAAAAGGAAGGTTTGCCTCAATTTGCAGTTCCTTTTCACAATGCTTTCTCTCGATCAGAGATTGCAAAGGAATGTGAATGTAGCAATATTTGATTTATCCAAGAAAACTATTACCATGGGTCATGAGCAATTCTTATGAGTGCAAACTTCATAATTGAAAGTCTCTTTGAGGTGTGAAAGAGCACAAGGGCTCTTGAAAAATATTTACACCTGAATTCAGAGTTTGTACTTGACTTTATGAAAGTTGCTACCAACATAATGGTGGAAAGAAAGCAGCTTGAGCTATTTCTAGCTGAGGTCAAGTCATATATAAATACAAAATGGTTGATTCCAGATCTGATCTCTCACTAAGGGATGTGAAGTTATGCATTTAGTGTATGCTTTCTAATAGGGAAATAAAATCTGCATAGTTTTGGTGACTAGATTTGATGAGTTTGTGATGTAATTAGTTTTGAAGTTCATTCTGTCAACAGTTTTCTTCTCAAGCTTCTAAGAAACTGCATTAAAAAAATTAGCTGTAGTCAGAAATACATACACATACACATATACATATACATACTGTGACACTTCATGGTAACAGATATATTAACATCATGTCATAGTAATGATGAAGAGACTATCAGGAAATTATCTTTCCTGCTTTTTTTTTTAAATGCAACAAAGGAGGAATAGGTAAGAGGCCCCATTCTGCACAACAGACAATAAATATAGAGTATAATTCAGAAGTAAGGGAGGAATAGAGCAGAGAAGCTGCTCTCCCTGCACTGAATACAACTATGAGCACTACTACGAGTAGTTTTTAACTCAGAATTTGGAGTGTGCTTGCTCAGCTTGCAAACTGAAAGCACCAGTTTTAATGAGCTCTAAAGAAAAATATGTAGAATTAGAAAAATTCCTTTTCTCACCATTATGAAGAACTTCTTTAAGTAAACTAAGCATTTTTAACACATTTGGAAGGCAGAACTAGCTAGAAGAATCTTGTTCATTTTGCTTAGTCTTGCATTTTGCAAAAACATTGCTAAAAAGTGAAAGTGTCTTAATATTGCTCAGAAAAGCAGAATCCCTACTGCCTGTTTTGATAATAGGGTAGTGATCTGTAGTGGACAGAAGGAATAATTTTTACTCAGATGCAATCATTCATGGGAGGGATCATGCTGAAGTAATTGGAAAAAACATGAATGTGTGGGTGTACTCTTTTAGCAGCTCAACATAACTGTTAAAGGATTGTCTAATTCTGGCTACTTAAGAGAGCCAAACTAAGGTTATTAGATCTCACAAATAGCATTCCTTTATATTTGAAAAATACCATAGGTACAAACTACAAAATTATGCAAGGAGGGCGATTGTGAAAAAAATATTATTCCTAATTTTTAAACAATTTTCTAAATGGCTCTAATTTCTTAGGTGCTCCACTGACTGAAATCACCCAAGCATAGAGAATTATTCAATTAAATTTGATCAATTATTATAAACAAAAACATTAACAGCTTCCCAATATTTGTTTCTTTCTCATTTAGTTTCATTCTCGAGATGTTGAGAAACTTCTCAAATGAATCCAGGAGCATTTCTTGTAATTCATCAGGGCTTGGCTGTACATTTTATGGACACTGAAGAAGCTCCAGGGGAGCTTTTGGGGAATGAGTGTATAATATTGAGCTAATGAGAACTATCAGACAATACCATCCACCCCAAAAATTGAGTCAAAATGCTTTTGAAGATCAAAGGGAATACCTGGAATTAATTACATCATGCAGTAAATCATAACTAATCTCATGGACAGGAGGAAATAATTCAGGAATATCTCAGACTGTAGGAAAAATATAGGCAATATAAAGGTGAAGGGAAATTTCACAGAACTCAATCAAATGACACACTAACTTTATGTCAGTAAGGATGGTGGTGGCTACAGAAAAAAAAATAGTTTGAAAGGAAGCTCTACAGAGTGCACAGAATTGTTGTCTGTGGTAGTGGAAGGACAGGTATGGAGGATCTGCAGATGGAAGGGTAAGAGTTGTCTATGGTTAGAACCAAGGCACTAATCTTATCTCAGTCTTTCTAAATAAAATCTATTTCATGGATTATGGCTGTCCCATGTGGCTACTTGGCACTTGCTTGACTATTCTTACATCCTTCTAAATGTGTATTCAATATAGACATTATATAGTCCTCCAATATGTAGATTCCTGGTGGTTTCCTATTCTATGATGATTAAGCAGAAGACATATGCCCCTTTGTTCACAAATGTTCCCAGGATTTCTTGGTACACTTTTTCATTTTAAAATTATTTTTGTGCTTGTAGCATGTCAACAGTATTTCTATTTACAATTTTCAGCTTGTAAGGAACCTCCTCCAAGGAGGACTAGAGAATTGCCTACTGAAAGATGGGACCGACCTCCCTACCCTCATGGTACTCAAGTAACGTACAAATGTCGGCCCGGATATATGAAACTGGGACGAATTGTGTTTGAGTGTGCTGATGGAGCATGGAAGCAAAAGCTCCCAGAAGTAGAATGCAGAAGTAAGTATTTGTGCAAAATACATGCAAATTTTTCATCTGGCAGATTGGGCTTCTTTCCAGTGATATCAGTTTCATCCCTTAGTCCAACATTCTAAAAAGTATGTATGAGTAAGGAAATATTTCTGTAAGTTCCTTTCCTACGTATCAAAGAACTTTTTTTTTTTTTTTTTTGGTTCTTACAAGAGAATATCTTACTCTAGGCCAGCCCCAATAGCCATATTTATGGTAAAATATTAAGTTGTTAAGTAATTAGGAGCTTGCTTCCAAAATTTTAGAGAAAAGTCTAATGCAGATTAAACTTAGTCTAAGGACTCTAACTCTACATAGCTTCTGAATGTGAGTCAAGAGACAGTGTTGGCATCAGTTTATTCAACTAGTTCTGTGAAAGATATAATTTCTTGGAAATAGGAAATTATTTTTCCCTGCCTTCTCTTTTATTCAATGAAGAATTGAATTTTTATTCATTACTAGAATGAGAGCTGCTATTTATTATCTGAACAGAATTAATTAGCAAAGAAATTGAAGTTTATTATTATCAGTAAGCAGATACTTGTTTCTTTAATAAATGAGTTTTAAACACAAGGAAATTTTAGACGTGAGCTTCTTTTTTTGCATATCTAACAGACTAATTTTTTTGCAAGTAGCATATGTGTTTGGTTAGATAATAGAAAAATTAAGTTCTAGGTGTCCATCAGACAAATCATGAGTAAAAAATAATTAATAAAATAGTTACTGCTTTCTTTTGCATTTTGTATGTAAACAAGTTACATTCTTCTCAGTTCTTAAATTTATTTAACTACTCAGGGAACATGGATCTTTCAAAATATAAAAAATGTGTTGTTGTATTTTAGTAACATATTTTAGTAAATACTGCCACCCAGTGAATAGATACCAACAGTAGCAAGTTTAAGTGGTCATGTTATCTTTCCAGAATAGGCCACTGCAGACAGCAAATGGATCATGAGGTTGCCCATTTCTCTGAATCCCACTGGAGCAAGTTTAGGGCATACACCTCTTCTGTTAATACACTCCAAGAAATTAAATTGCTTAGGTCAACAGGGAACAGGAAAGTTTTCTCCTGAAGGGACCTAATAGGTTTTAGCTATACAGTTTATTTTGGAGTCTATAATATAAAAAATGGGTGAATGAGAGGGATGGTGAGCTCATCTTTACAATTCTTTTGGGAATCCAGGGCAAATAGTTAGGGCCAGACTGCTTGGGACCTGGTGGGATTCACCCATGCCTCCTGAAAGAACTGAAAGATGAAGATGCAAAGCCATTGTCCATCCTATTTGAAAAGTCATGGCAGTCTGGTGAAGCAGCTGCTAACTGGAAAAGGGGAAACATAACCCCCATTTTCAAAAATTTTAAAAAAAGAAGACCCAGGGAACTGCAGGCCAGTCAGTCTCAACTCTGTGCCTGGCAAGATCATGGAGCAGATCATCCTGAAGGCTCTGCCCAGGCATGTGGATAACAAAGAGGTGGTTGGTGACAACACAGCTTCACTAAGGACAAGTCCTGTCTGACTAACTTGGTGACCTTTTATGATGGGGTCACAGCCTCAGTGAACAAAGGCAGAGCAACAGATGTCACCTAACTGGGCCTGTGCAAAGCATTCAGCACTGTCCCACAGGACATTCTGCTCTCCACACTGGAACAATATGGATTGATGGATGGGATACTCACTGGATAAGGAACTGGCTGCATGGTCACACCCAGAGAGTTGTGATCAATGGCTCAGTGTCCAAATGGAGATGTGTGATGAGTGGTGTTCCTGCAGGGTCAGTGCTCAGACCAGAGCTGTTTGACACCTTTGTCAGCAACATGGGCAGTGGAATTGAGTGAACCCTCAGCAAGTTTCCTGACAACACAAACTGTCTGGTGAAGTCAGTGTGCTGGAGGGAAGTGATGCCATCCAGAGGGACCTTGACAGGCTGGAGAAGTGAGCTCATGTGATCTGCATGAAGTTCAGCAAGGACAAGGGCAAGGTTCTGCATCTGAGTTGAGGCAATCCCGTGCACAAACACAAGTGGGGAGGAGAAAGGATTGAGGACAGCCCTGAGGAGAAGGACTTGAGGGGGTGGTGGACCAGAAGCTCACTGTGAGCTGTCACTGAGTGCTTGCAACCCAGAAAGCCAACCGGGTCCTGGGCTGCATCAAAAGCAGCACAGACAGCTGGACAAGGGAGGAGATTCTCCTCCTCTTCTCTGCTCTTTTGAGACCCACCTGGAGTACTGTGTCCAGTTCTGGAGTCCACAACATTGAAAGGATATAAAGGTCCTTGAGCATGTCCAGAAGAGAGCCACTAAAATGATCAGAGGGGACCTGCCCTATGAATCCAGGCTGAGGAAGTTGGGGCTGTTCAGCCTGGAGAAGAGGAGGCTCTGAGGTGACCTTATAGCAACCTTCCAATATCTGAAGGGGGACTTCAGGGAAGCTGGGGTAGGGCTTTTTACACAGGTGTGTAGAGGACAAGGGGAAATGGTTTAAAACTGGAAGAGGGGAGAGTTAGGTTAGACATTAGGAAAAAATTCTTTCCTGTGAGGGTGGTGAGACACTGGCACAGGTTTCTCAGGGAAGTTGTGGCTGTCCCCTCCTTGGAAGTGTTCAAGGCCAGGTTGGATGGGGACTTGAGCAACCTGATCTAGTGGGAAGGGTCCCTGCCCATGGAGGGAGGGTGGAACTGGATGATCTTTAAGGTCAACCCTAGCCATTCTATGGCTCTGTGATGATAACAAAAAGTCCTGAGGGAAACTGAGCAGAAAGTACTGAAGACCAAAAGGCTCTTGTGGCCTTATATCATCCCTCTTTGCTCAGCACAGTCTCCATCAGATTGAGGAAATGTCATTTCTAGGACTCTGTAGTGGAAGCTCTGAACCACTTTATGTCACAAAATGTATGAAAAGCTGGTTACATTCAAACTTAAGCTCAGTATTTTTAAAGGAATAAACCCTGCTATTTTACAATTATTTTTTTTTTAATCAGGAGATTACTCCAATATTTTCTCACTGAAGACAGTGATTTAAAAATGGAGGAGGATGTAATCAAAGTACTGATTTGCATTTTTTAAAGGCCAATACTAGCTACTAATTACTAGAAAATTGTTTTAGTATTCTCACACTCCCACATCATTTTTCATTTTCTTTGGTTGGTTTTTTGTTGTTGTTTGGTTGGTTGGTTGGTTTGTTTGGTTGGTTGGTTTGTTTTGCTTTCTTTTACCAGATAAACCCTGTGGACATCCTGGAGACACCGAGTTTGGTGTTTTTGAACTTACCAGGGGAAGTGAATTTGTATTCGGTGCCAGAGTTGAGTACAGATGTAATGATGGGTAATATTTCATTTAACTCAATATATGGGAGATAACTTTAAGTATTATTGTTAAAATAAGATTTGTAGTCTATAATGCATCTGCAGCTTACTAATATTTAATGTTTGGCTATTGTTTCATTTGAATTTCTGCAATTATAGTAATACTAAAGATAACTCTTTTTGATGTCTTGTGCTATTGGAGTAACTGAACTGTTGTCTACAGTGTCTAAAATACCAAAGGCTGTATCTAACTTGAAATCATGACTATCAGAGTAGAAAAGAAAATCAGAGGTCTGTCTATTAAGCTACCACATGACTTCACCAGCCAGCCAGTTCAGATGGAAATGCAGCCTTGTGTGCTGAAATCAGTGCTCTCAGTAGGCAGCCACGATGCAATTATGTTAGCAGAGTCATTAGGTCATACAACAGAGTCTCCTATTCAGAACCACAAATGATCATTTCTGCTTAAAACATTTTCTACATTGTGAAGTAAAAATTACTGTAAAAATGTTTGAAGGAAGGTGTTGCTGGTAGACTCACTAACATGTCTTGACTGAATGCCTGGAGGAAATTCTTCTCTTTTGTTCATCTTCTCCAATGAAAACTGAAGCAAGGCAAATATATATTATGCTAGTTAAGTATGCCTATAATTGGATTGATTTTTTTCTTGAAATACAAATCAGATATAATCATAGAGCAGTGGTTTAGCTGTGCTTTTGCAGTCTGCAGTCTTTGTATTGCTGGAATCAGTGAGTCCATAAAAAGGGTTCCAAAATCCACGTTTTCCATATTACCTTAAATTCAGACAGTTTTTCACTGCCTGACAACTGCATGTCCTCTGACTTCATTTCAGACAAAGCAGAAGCCATGACAATGTGGTCATGTTGTCCTCAAACCTAAACTAATACTGGCTTATCAAAGCATGAGATACATATGGTTTGAATTAAGTCCTATTTTGATGCTGTCACGTGGCTTTCAGTCATACTAGAGCTTAGGCAACAGGAGTTTTACTCAGCTCCCTGCTGATTGTGTAAATTACCCCCAGGTTATTTGTTATGTAGCAAAAACTCACTGGCTCTGTAGCAAAGAAGCCATCTTACTGATTACTTCCTACTTGCAGATTTTTTTCATATTTTTTGCTGTGTGTGATTAAAAGAAATAAAAAAGGGAAGAGGCTGGCAAAAAAACTGCTGTTTTGTCACTGTTTACTTAGTCTGTGCTAGAAGTTATGAAATTTGATTCCTTTGCTTCAAAAAACATCAGCACTGCTGTTGCTGTCACATAATGAGACTGGATTTTAGTCCTGTTTACTTTTTCTTTGGTAAGATACCAGATGCTCAGCCAAAGAAATTACCGTGAGTGTCAGGCAAACGGATGGAGCAATGACATCCCTCACTGTGAAGGTAAAAGTAGTTTGACATTTAATTCCTTATCAAACTTTTTTTTTTTTTTTTTTTTTTTTTTTTGTCTCTTATTGTCTGGGACTAGTTTGTGATCTCTGTACTAGTAATAATTCATATATGTTTACATTCAAGTTATGCATCAGTGAAAGTCTTGCAATGGCTGCTCAGCCATTTTATTCCAATAAAACCTCAAACCTCCATTAAAAATCATGTACAAGAGAGTCTTGTCACCCCCAGATTGGCTTAAGTCTCTGCCTCACCTAAAGGCCCTGGTCAAGTAGATGTCTACAGAACATGGTTACAAAAGACAAGCTGGGATGAGGCATTTTGGATGTAGATGAAAGCATGTGTGTTTTTAGCTAGTTTCCTCCTTCACCCTTATGTATATGCTAGCCTTTCAGATTTTGTTATCAGTCTTCTCCCTATTGGCATACTTCAATAAATAAGAATGAGAGCAAGAGAGACCCAGACCTCTGGGTCTCATTCAGTCAATAGACTGAATGGTTCCAAGGATACTTCCCTGATTTTGGAAACAATTTCAAATATTTCTGAAACAAGCTTTATTATGAAAATAAGCTTTCTTTCTTACCAAAGATATTTTTTAACTGGTGTATTTTAATGTGTGAAATTTCTCTTTCAGTAAGCATCTCATATCAGGGAAGGGTCTCTAAGTAAAGAATGAAAAATTAAAGTAGATTTCTTTCTCTCATCTCTGTTTGGACATTTCCTTGGTCTCAGAGATTTCACAATTAGTCTACTGGATTTTGAGAGTTCTCAGTTTTAGGTATTCAGGGGTCTATCTGCACAGTAAAAAGCAATGGTTTCCAGCTTTTTTTTTTTTTTTTTTTTTTTTTTTTATGCCACCAAGCTACTGCAAAATTAAAGTCCTCATAAGATCTTTCTTTCATTGTTGAGGAGTTTTTATTAGGCTGAAATATGATTGCATGTGGAATAAAGTATTTGTGATGTCCCAACTGTGAGGAACATAGATGATAGAATGTGAATTCACAGGAAAGGCTTGCAGAAAGCTTGTATGATGGAGAACATCATATCACATAAATGTTCTAGAGAGATTTGGGAGCTATGATAGGCAAAACACCTGCCACTTTCATACCTGTTCAGTGATAGCTATGTCAGCATCTAAGGATGAGCTTTGATAGTCATTTTCCCCCCTAATAAGAAATATAAGATGACATATGTTAATTCTTCCTTTTTCTGCAGTTACAAAGTTAGGAGGTGCAGGAGGTCTAAATTCAGGGCTCACATTGTGTTTGCTTACTTTAGTAATATAATTGTTCTGATATCCTTAACTAAGATTTTTGGTTAGTAACTGAACTGCTGTAGTTAGTCTGTAACACAACACTTTTCCAGGTATTTGCCCATAGCAAATCCAACCTCGCATATCTCTAAAGTAAATTAATATATTTTGACAAAGTATAATGACCCTGTGTGTCAGTCAAAGCTCATCCAACCACCATAGAATTCATAGGATCATAGGATAAGACTGGGTGAGACCTCATGAAGTCCTCTAGTTCAGTGGATGCTCTGTCTTCAGCCTTCAAGGGCAGAGGAGAGGATGAAGAGAGATGGTCTGTAAGTTGCCTCCTATGCTATCCTGTCTCTTTGCTTAGGGTTTTGTGTTATATGTGTTGCAAATGGTATCTGAAGAGATAAAGAGTGTATATTTTTGAATGTGTAAGGAGTTACAGTAAGTTCTTGCTTTTTAACTTTTTTGTGTGACCATTTATTTTACACCATAGACCTCAAAATGTCTGATTTTTTTCCTTTCCTTTAATTTTGTTTTCTTTTCCAGTGACAAAGTGCTTACCTGTACAAGCACCAGAAAATGGAAGAATAATTACAACTGGTGCATTTGAGCTAGGCCGGGAATATTCCTTTGGCCAGGTTGTAAAGTTTGAGTGTAATGCAAAATACAGACTGGTTGGATCTAAAGAAATAATTTGCTCTTCAGATGGGCAATGGAGCAGTGATGTGCCCCAGTGCACAGGTAAAAAGGACACTATTTATTATCTGTAAACAAGAGACTTTATTCTCACAAACTTCTAACACTTGTTTACCCTATGGGAAAAGCTTTCACTTTATTCCACAGCAATTAAGCATTGTTTGTAAACAAGCTCCATTGCATATATTCAGAAGAAGTAGGATAAAAAAGAGAAATCAGAGAATATTGGATGCTAATATAGTCATAATGGGCCATCTGTTCCACATTTTCATGACAAGATGTGTGTTTTGCAAGGCTGCAGTCAATTTCTTTGAAACTAACTTTGGTATGTCTACACAGGATACAATTACCTCAGTGTTGCTATATCCAAAGTAATTTCAGACCATTTTGAATTTTTGTGAACCAAATTTTTTCTAAAGTATGACTTTAATTAACCGAAGTTCTTAGGGTGTATAAAATATATAGAAATAACAATGGACTTCTCTTTTTTCAGACTAATGTGTTTTGACAAGTTAGGAGGCTATTTCATGTTTAGTTTTTACAGAACCACAGAATCACAGCATTAGTGAGGTTGGAAGGGACCTTTGAAGGTCTCTCAAGGCAGTGAGCCTATTAGGGTAAGTTACTTCAGAAAATGCCCCATTAGCTTTTTAACATCTCCAAGCATGGGGTTTCCACATCCTCTCTGGGCAGCCCATTCCAGTGTATGACCACCCTCAAGTAAAAATGGTTTTCTTCTGTTTCAGTGATATTTTCTGTATTTCAATTTCTGCCCATGGCTTGTTGCCTTGGCACTGGATGCCAATGAAAGGGTCTGGTTCCATCATCTTTACTTCTGGCACCCCACCACAGTCAAGAATTTATACATATAATACACACTAATAAGATCCTCCCTTCCCTCCATGCCTTCTTTCCACCAGACTCTCTAAACCTTATCTGACAGTTTTTTCAGTTCCTTAATTGTCTTCATGTTACTTCACTGGACCTGCTCCAGTATGACCATCTTTCCTGTACTGGGAAGCTTAGTACAGAGCACTCTAGATTTGGTCTGACCATTGCTGAGCAGAGGGGAAGGATCACCTCATTTGACCTGCTGGCAACACTCTTCCCAATGGCACCCGGGACACTGTTGTCTTTTTTTGCTGCAAAGGCACTTGGCCAGCAGTCCTGATGGACATGTCAGGACTGCCAAGTTTTTGTCTTCAAAACTACTTTTCATAGTCCACCATACCCTGCCCTGCCTGAAGCTTGTACAGTGGAGAGGGTTATACCTCCCATTTTGCAAACAGAGGTTGTTACAGGATTTGATTGTCAGTATCTAGGAATGAATTCCAGGAAATATACAGTAACAATCACTGTTAAATATTCAGTCCATCAAGTTTTTTTGATTATTTATATGTATCTGATTGTTAAGTATATGTTTAGAAGAACAGAGTATATATGTCAAGATGTCAGATACATGTATAGTTTGTTCACACTTTCAGCACTGCGTTTTGCTGCTTTGAAATCCCCATTTATTGTAATTGGACCAGCATAAAGTGGGATTAACACATGTGCTTCTAACATGTGCAGAATGTAGTGACTTTTAGTAAACAATGACAGTTCCACTGAACTATATTTCATCCTATATACGAAGTGAATTTAGCAAATGAATCCAAGAGAACTCTACTGTCTTCTCTGGGACTTAGGCAACAAAGCCTTGAATATTTTCTGGTTTTGTGGATGCAGTTTTTTGAAAGTGGGAAATCTCAGTGGTTTTATTGGGTTTGTCAAGGAGGTGGGGATGCTGAGGTTCTTCTGCAGAGAGTGAAGCATTTTTTTGTCAGTTTTCCAGATAGTTCCATTCTTTTTTCCTTTTGATGCCATGATCTAAGTAATTCTTTACTGGCTATGGGAGAGCTTTGGATTTGCTGGAAGCTACAAGGAAATGGAATTATTTGATGGAACATCCTGAATTTCAGTTAGCCTAGTTGTTTACTTTATAATGTCCCCCCTCTTATGTACTGATTCTGAGATCCATTAAAATCCAAAGCAAAGCCCTGAAATCTGTCTCATGAACCAGTTGACTACTGATGCTGTGCTACACCACACTTTCTATCTTGCACCCACAATCAGATCACTGAAGAGTTCTCAAATAAATTTCAAATGTTTTATAAATGCAAATTCTTTTGTAAAGTAAGAACAAAACCAAAACCAAACAAACCCTAAAGTTTTATTCCAATAGGCATTTATTCTCAGTGAATAAAAATAAACAAAAATATATGCATTTTTGGTTTTCTCAATTTCAGAGATTACATGTGATGTACCAGAAATTCTGCATGGATTTGTACGTTCTCCAAAGAAGTCTTACAAGGAATCTGATCAGCTACTGTTTGGCTGCAATGAAGGATACAGATACGGAGAAAGAGCAGATGTGCAATGTACTGAGCTGGGATGGAGTCCAATCCCCTACTGCACTGGTTAGCCTTGCACATTGATTGTGATTGGAAGTAATTTCAGATATTATTAATGACAAAAGTTGGTTGGTTCAATATCCCATAAAAATCTTAAAGAATTAAGTGTTAAAGGGACTAAACTCATGCATAAAAATTTTCCGTGGAGAGCAGTAGCAAAAATAGTGGAGTCTCTTTTACCTGAGTGTACTTAAAGAGGTGTATAAAGGAATAAATGCTCTGGTGTAGTGCATAAATGAGGCTGATGCTGAAATACTTCATGCAGCATTCCTTTTAGATGTGATTCTGAATTGGTGGAAGACTACAAAAAGATTTCCTGTGTTAGAAAAAAAAATCTTAATTTGCACAAATAGAAAGCGTGTAGATGAAATTCTGCTTTCTACAGATTTGGGGGAAATGTTTTCTCTAAGGAATGGAAAAATAAAGCATAAAAAAGAATATTTAAGAAGGCAGAAGAAAAAAAAGTATTAATACCAGAGAAATTTGAACTACAGAATGAATGCAATTTTTAATGCCATAAAAAAAAGAAGTTTTGAAACCAGCTTAGAGAAGTGGTATGGTTTTTGAAGTCCTATTGTGTTGACTTCAAGTCTCAATACCTTATTTAATTGTGTTTGATATGAACGCAAGTGGTACAAGTCAGTGGCTGCCTTTCTAGAGTTCTTATGAAATAGTAAAATAGTAAAATGCCATATCCATTTCCAAAGCAGACTGAGCAAATGTCCAGTTTCAGAACTGAAATAGTCCAGTTTCAGAAGGATAAGTAATCCATTTAAGTCCATAAGAGTCTAAGTTGAAAATTACAGTGGAATTTTAGTGCTGGACTGTACATAAAGCTGAAAACAGTACCTTCCACACAGCTATTATGTCAAGAATTGTGTACAAAATAGATTTGAAGTTCACTAACCCTAAGAACACATGAAGTGATGTATAAACAGAGACAAAAGGAGCATGGTATGCATTAATCCTGCATTGTAGGATGTTATATAAAAACTCTTTTCTCAGTCTTCTTCTAGAAGAACTCCTTTAGAGACAGAAAGTGGTTATTCTCAATACACACTCAGTTCTTGACCTTTCTGCTTCAAGATTAATAATGATTCCAATCAATATGAACTGCCTAGAGTTTAGTGACAGACTGCTTATGAGAATTGCCAAAAGAACATTCTTCCAGGCACTGTTCTACTGGGCTCTGATACTTGGGGTGTATTCATGTAGTGGGTTTGGTTCCTATTAGACACACCACTGAACCCAGATGAATCAGTGGTGCCTGCATATAGCTGATTCACCCACCTTCACTCCACAGCAGGACCAACCTTATGGTCAACTGCTCCTAGCCCTGAGTGGGTTGGTTGTAGCCAAATCCAGTTTGACCACCTCTAGTTCTTGCTCCAGCCATGCTCTGTGCACTATAGATATAGTTTCATTAGCATGACATAAGTAACAGCTGTCAGTCTCAAAATGTAACCTGTTTGTTGACCTACGAAACATATTTTAAACTTTTTATGCAGTTATTTTCTATATACCAGAAAAAGAACTTATGCAATAAATATGAACGTATTCTTCAAATTACCATCCATATTTTCTCTTTTTATTTAGAAATTGTATGCTCTCCTCCAAGAATTCGCAATGGGGACTTCAGACCTCAAAATGACAACTACAGAGTAGATGATATAATCACAGTACAGTGTAGTCCTGGATACTATTTTAAAACATTGACTGGAGAAAACACAGCTAAATGCACCAAGGCTGGCTGGGTGCCTGATCCAGGCTGTGTTGGTAAGTAGCTCTTAAAAACCTTAAATAACATGATAAGTGAGAGGTGCTTATTCGTTGTGTTTCTCTGCTGTGTAAAACTTAACTTGATGGCTTAGAAAAATCCACTCTAAAAACAGTGATATAATCTACGTTTACATTTTGTTTATAGACACATATATTATCTATTAATGTATTTGTGAAAGTATGTGTTTAAAAGTGCTGTAGTCAGCTCTCTGTCAGGAAGGTTTGTGGTCCACATGAGGAGTAGCACACTAATCAAGAGAAGAGGAGGATAGAAGGTGTGTAAGTATCCAAACCAAACCAAAACATAGGTAATAGCTGGAAGGTATCTTTCATCATAGGGATCACAGCTTTAGATTTTTACTAGCTGTTGTATGTTGATGTATTATGAACATCACAGGGTTCTTTCTACCTGTTATA
Organism: Heliangelus exortis; assembly: GCF_036169615.1. Classification (NCBI taxonomy): domain Eukaryota; kingdom Metazoa; phylum Chordata; class Aves; order Apodiformes; family Trochilidae; genus Heliangelus; species Heliangelus exortis. The sequence goes on along the minus strand of NC_092429.1, from coordinate 22,966,765 downwards.
ACCTGTCAAATAACAAAGCAAGATATTCAGATATTCTTGATTGTTTATGGGTTCTTTCTTGCCTCAAAATTCCCATAACTAGAATTATAGTTTTGCCTAGTAGGCACAGTATTAACAAATTAAGAAGTAAATCAGCAATTCATGTCATAATCTAACAATCTTTGATCTTTTGGTCAATGAAAATTAAAGAAATACTTAGAAAACAGGATGTGAGAAAAACTGTAACAAAATTAGTCTTGTAAATGAAGCTTTGGATGATTTCTACTATTCCCAAAAAGTGCACTGTTGGTATCTGGAATAATTTTTCCTCTATATATGTGTGTTTCTAAAATCAAGGTATCATTTTGAGACCACTTAATTGATTACTGAATGGTCAGTTTAGTGAGTGATGTTCTCTGCCCCAGTATGTAGGCTCTGAGTCAAAGCACTTCAGGAGGAGCCTGCTTGCTGTGGCCAAGTAGCACAGCCTTGCTAAACTGGAAGGAAAGCTTCTGAAAATCTCCTCTTTCTATTCTTGACTTGACCCTGAAAAGGGGGAAACTAATAGAATAAGACTTTTGAGGAACTGAGGAATCAAAAGGCAAACACTGAGTTTTAAAATAAAAATTAGAAGATCTAGGAAGGTCTTTTGGTTCAGAATGGCAAAAGTTACAAATGAAAATGATGACAGGAGTCATGTCAATTTTAATAGTCCACAGTTCAGTATCTATACCTGAGCTGTCTCTCTGGGCAGCTATCACAGTCACTATAGTAAATTTAGCCAAGACACTCTACTTAGACAGTGTAATCTCACTGTAGAATAAATTCTTATATTTATTCAATCATATGAATCAGCCTTTGGAGTCCACTGAGTATATTGTCTGGATTTCTGTTGGTTGCAATGGTAATGGAGGGAACCAGCATAGGTACAGGTAATGCAGAGACACAGGCAGAGTGCAATTGTTCTGCACTCCTTAGGGTATTCCAAGGTGTGCAGTCCTGATTCTGTTCTTTTCAGAAAACACTCAGATGGTGAATCTGAATCTGAATTAATTGAGGCATCAGCTTTTTGTCATGAATATGTTCATCCTGTTGCTGTTAAATTCTGTTTCTAGAGAAACCATGTGAATACCCAACTATAGAGAATGGCAAGTTAACTAGAACACTGGAGTACTACAGATACTATTATTTCCCAATGAGGATTGGCCAGCATGCTGATTACTACTGCAATGATGGTTATTCAACCCCTAGTGAAGATTATTATGGTCAAATAATCTGCTCTGAAAGGGGCTGGTCTCCAGAGCCAAAATGCCTCAGTAAGTACATTCCAATTATATGCTCAATTCTGTTACAATTATCAAAGATCTGTCCAGGAGAAATTGTACCAATAGAGCCCAAGATGGAAGAAAGAGCAGTTAGTTAAAATAAAACTGTTTCAATTCACCCTGTCTGCGGACCTCGAAGTGTCAGCTGGTAAGTGACTCTCTGAACTGAGTAAGGTTGAAATGATGCTTTTGGATTTCAGGAATTCTTTGCTCCTGAAACTATCAATGAGATTAAGAAATACATGGGAAATGTGTCTCTTCTCTGGCTTCTGGATCACTTGCCTGCATCTTGCAGAATTTGCACAATTTACAGATTGGCCACAACAAACCCCAGCAGTGCCACAAGCTTTGGGGAGGAGTGGCTGGAGAGCTGCCCATCAGAGAAGGACCTGGGGGTGCTGAGTGACAGACACCTGAACATGAGCCAGCAGTGTGCCCAGGTGGCCAAGAAGGCAAATGGCATCCTGGCCAGTATCAGGAGCAGTGTGACCAGCAGGACCTGGGAGGTGATCTTACCCTTGTGCTCAGCTTTGGTGAGGCTGCAGCTCAAGTCCTGTGTGCAGTTTTGGGCAGTGCAGTATAGGAAGGACATGGAGGTGCTGGGGAGGGTGCAGAGAAGGGCAAGGAGGCTGATCAGGGGTCTGGAGAACTGGTCTTGGGAGGAGAGGCTGAGGGAGCTGGGGCTGTTCAGCCTGGAGAAGAGGAGGATGGGGGGAGACCCTATTGCCCTCTACAGATACCTGAAAGGAGGCTGTAGTGAGAGGGGTGTTGGTGTCTTCTCCCCAGTGAGCAGTGGTAGGACAAGATGAAATGGCTTCAAGTTGCACCAGGGGCAGTTCAGATTGGTTATGAGGAAAAATTTCTTCACCAAAAAGAGTGGTAAAACATTGGAACAGGTTTCCCAGGGAGGTGGTGGAGCTGCCATCCCTGGATGTATTCAAAAAACAGGCAGATGTGGTGGTTTGGGAGATGATTTAGTGGTTAAGGTGGTGTAGGACTGACAGTTGGACTTGATGATCTTGAAGGTCCTTTTCAACCATGATGATTCTATGATTCTATGATATGCACACAGAGCTCCACATGCAGAGAGTTTCTACTCTATGTAAATAAATTCTTTCTTCCATGGCTTGGGCACTTTGTCTAGAGGTTCATCTCTGAGATCCGTTGCCTGGTCCTGTTGGATAACATTTGGAGCTGAGTAGGTGATAGACTTTCAACAAGCTGAAAGTGAGCTTGGCATCAGCAAGAGACCCAGATTTACTGATTTAATGATTGAACTACAGAAAATAGGTTTAAAGCAGTCATCTAAGGCCTGCTCTCCTGACACATCCTCAGTCATGCTAAAGTGCCTACTTACTGGTAGGGCTTGGAAGTAGATTATAGAAAGTAGATGTTTCCCTGTTGCCCTCAGGAGTTGTGCACCATGCGGGAAGTGAGTGGAGTGCTGCATGGAGGAAAGGACAAGGTGCTCATGTAAAACAGCTATTGCATTCCTTTGGACAGCTTCCTTTTGTCTGGGTTTTTGGGGGTACAGGATGCTGTAAAGATGGCATGCTTAGCTGTTGCTAAAATATCAAGAGCTCATCTGAGAGGCTGATACATTTGCACAGTGATGATAAAATCTCCCAGAGGCAAATGCTGAAAATCAGTCAGTTCAGACATCACCATTTTAGAGACATAGCAGGCCAAAGCAGAGCTGGAGTACATGATGCCAGATGCACTGAAGTTAAGCAGCCTTGCTTATGAGCATTAGGTAAGTGATACTGTTTGCTAGACCTCTTCTTAATGCTTTGTATTCTGTTCATGTGATTCGTTAAACAGTGAAACAAAATATGCTTTCACTTAGGTTCAAAAACAATTGTATTTTTGGGGTAGAAGGATACAGGAAAGTTCTAGGGGTCTAGGACTGTCTTCCTAAGAATTAATTGCCTCAGTTCTTGCTGTACAAATTGCTCTGGTTAAACATACTTACCTTCCTTCTCTAGAAAAATGCAATGTGAAACATGTGGAAAATGGTTATTTCTCACGTATCCAGAAGAATTTTTACAAGGAAGGTGAACAGGCCAGGTATGTCTGCAACATTGACTATGAGACTGAACATGAAGGTGGGGAAGTCACATGCACAAAGGATGACTGGTCACCTCCTCCAAGATGTATCCGTAAAAGTGAGTGTGCTTTTATTTTGTTGCAGAGTCTAGTTAGAAACAGTAAATCCATCATAACATCACCTACATCAATCCATCACCACAGCTTAGGAACTCATCAGTCTAGGTGCTCTACAACTGGAACACAATGCTCTGGAATGGGAGCCACAGTCCCTTTGTCTTCAGTAGTGAAATCTCATTATAATGCAACTGTGCAGTAATATAACGAATGGTAATCTTTCTTCTTGTGCAGCCTCTCTGTATTTTCTTGTCTTCTTTCAGCCTCTTCCTATGCCACCTAATCCCTATTTCTCTTGCTTCCTTTCCAATTGGAATTATTCTGTATGCAGAGAGGAATAGGAAGGTTTCCAGCTTTTGTTCCTGACTTGAAGCAAGCCTGAAACTGCTAGAATATCTCACTTTAAATACTTTCAATAATGATTTCAGATGGACAAAAGAAATAATTCAACCTAACTTTTCTTAGACTATAATACTTTTTTAGGAAACAAATCCACTCTGACAGACACCAAACAATGTTCTGGTCTGCCACCCATTGATATTTCGACACAGGAATGAGCAACTAAAGTAAAATGTTAAGATTTCTAGTATTAGGCAATTGTGGGCAGTACTGGTATAAATACCAAAATATTTGATGTACACTGTAAACCTTTGAAGCTGTTGCACAAAAGTATTGTTAACTGTGCTCCCATCATTCAAAACATCCTATCTCTTCAAAGATACATCCTAGACTCTTCAAAGTTGTTTCCCCCATAGCTTTGTTCACTTTGTTATCTAATGCTCAAAAGTTGCTGTTTGTTGTGGTGTTACTTTCTTAAATTGAAGAATAATTTATTAGTAAAAAAAATTAGCATACTGCAGAAGTTTTCTTTCAGAATACAAGACTATAACATCCAACCAATATAACTAATTTCCATCCTTTTGGACTTGTTTAAAAAGTGTATTTCAAGTGATGTGAAATCAGTTACAATATTAGGTCTGTCTGCACTACTGTTTTAGAGAGCAAGAAGGCATCCTTTGGTACAAATTTGCTTCAGTCCTGCAGTACAAGAGCTCTGCATCTTTTCTGTTTGCTAGAACTGAGGTGGTATCTACACACTGTGGTGATCTCTGGTGTGATCCCCCTTGGAATATGGACAGGAGGTCCTCTTTATGCATGCACACTGCAGCTCATGCCCAAAATGAATTTGGGTTCTAGTGAAGACCAGATGTGGATGTAGAGATTTGTAGCTTACAGCACTGCTGCACATCAAACACCTGCCCATCCCTGTTTGTGCTGCCCCAGTTGGTAACTGAACTTTGACTTTTCTCTTTCCAGTCCATCCCCCAGGAAGAGCATTCAATGAAAAAGCAAAAATTCATATAGTCTTAAGAATGCACTACTGCTTTTTCACTTGTCCTTCTTCTGTGTATTATAGGCATGTATTCTAGCAGTGTTTTATTTGGAAGAAATTCTGTCTCTTTCAGAAATGTGCCAGAATAACAATTTTGACAATGGTTACTTCAACTCAAGAAGGAAAACATTTAATTTACAAGAGCAGGCCACCTATCAGTGTTATAATGACTTTGTAACTCCAGAAGGAAAAGAAAGAGGAGTGACACAGTGCCAAGAGAATGGCTGGAATCCACCTCCAAAGTGCATCAGTGAGTAGCATAAAGGCTTTGGGGCTCCATGTCATTGTCACTGGCACAGACATAATGTCCTATGTACTCAAATTTTTGTCATCTAGATGGGCAGATTTTCCTTATTGGGCAGGGGGAGACTCAAATAGGGAACTGATCCTCCAGAAATACAAAATAAAAACACATAGGAAGTAAGGAGGAAAAATATCTACTTTCATCTAGGTGAGCTATCTTTTTGGACATCTAGCACAAAATAGATGGTAATCACTGACCTCTCCAGTTATTCTTACCTGGTACAAGTACCAGTACAAATTTACTCCTGCCTCTCACATTTGAGAGGAAAGATTCATTGAGAGGGAAGAAATGCCTGTGAACCAAGGGATTCTGCCAAGAACTTTCTTTAAATGTGACCAGATTAGAGAAAAAAGGCTTTCGTTTTTTTGAAAAATGTTAGCACTATGCATAAAAAGCACTAGGCATAGGTCTGCCCTGGTGTTAAAAAGTACATTTGTGAAAAATACTGAAAAATTCCTGAAAATGCCTGAAAAGGCCTGTTGCCTTTTTCCTCTTATTCGGAGTTCCTTCTTTTCCTCAACAGGCATTCAGAATAGTAAAAGAAGAGACTTAATCTTCCAGTATTATGGTGCTGAGCCTCACAATATTGACCAGCTTTAGCCAAATATTTTTTCTTGTCCTTTATATAGGATTTTGCAGCTTTTTTTTTTTCTGATTCCTCCAAAAATGACCACAGGAAGCTGGATTACAAAGCGTTTGCTATGACACCAATCATAATCATACTACATAGTAAAAGGAAAGCAAATTAATCTAAGGAATAAATATTTATGCTAGTTATTGCTTCTATGCACATCTTTCTGAATATAGATGCAATACATCTTGTATGAATTTGTTACGTGTGATATCCTACACTTCTGTTCTGGCAATTTAAAATGTTTCAAATATACTGAGTGGTTTAGTGGATTAACACACATGAAAGCATCTACAGAAATGATTATTTCAAAAGAGTATGTTTCTGGATCTCAGAATGCACTAACTTTGTTTTATTCTACAGAATCATGTAAAACATCTCATTTGGACAGTATGAGTTACCATACAGATAAAACTGTGTTCATGCCTGAAGACACAATTGAGTATGCATGTTTGGAGGGATATCAAACTGCAAATAATATGCCAACTGGTACCACAACGTGTGGCACAAATGGTGAATGGAGTCCAACGCCTCAGTGTCTTGGTGAATATTGCTGTATTTGCTTACCAGTGTAAATGCATACATTTTGTGAAGTTTTTTCTTTAAGAGCTCCTTTGGCTTTGTTCTAATCACTAATATTTCATGTACTTAGGATGTACATTATGTGTTCAAATATTTTGTCTTTGTAGCAATAGAATGTGAAATGCCAACATTGCCCAATGGAGAATTTTCTCCCAAGGAGGGGAAATATCGCAATGGAGATGTTGTGAAATTTACCTGTGCAAACAAATATGTGAGAGTGGGACCTGCTTCTATTCAGTGCTATTACTTTGGATGGTTTCCATCACCACCAGTGTGTAAAGGTAATTCTTCTGTGAACTTTCTTGCAGTGGGAAATATATGAAAATGCCTGGGTTCTGAGGACTTCTGCAGACACCTTTAAGCAAGTCTTGCTCCCAAGAACAATTATTCCATCTTTGTCTCTAAAAGGGCAGGAATTCTTTGGATCATTTCATAGTGTTTTGCAATTTTATCTGAAAGATTCTGCACATATTTCAGTGCTGAAGTTTCTGTTAGCTTTGGTTACACCAGTTGGAATTCTGCAGTAACTGCAAAGCAGCTGGTAAAGGGCTTGTGCAAAAGTTCACTCAAGTTGTTGACTGTAACGTATGAAAAAAGATTTATTTATTCAAAAAAGCATAAATAATGTGCACAATGGCAGCCAGGAGAGATTGAGTAATATGTCTTCTATTTCTCTATCCTAAATGTCTTTAAGTTTTGGCATTACTTGGTGTTGATACCCATCAGATATTGTACCTTATGTTCCTTTTTTTGGTCACATGATGTTGAAGAAAAAAATATTTTGGAGATGATACAGAGCTGGACTCAAGCAAAAGAAAGTCAGTGAAGGGTTTTTTCTGTGAAATTCCTTAGCTTCATCCAGTAGGATGAACTAACTCATGCAGAAAGGAAGATACATGTCCCTATTCTTCTCATCCTTTTTCAGACAAAGCACAACTTAGAGACATCTGAGAAGAGTTTATTTTGCTGGTGCTGTGCCCTGTTATGAGGCAGATGAGAGGATGAAGGGGTCTTGAATTTCTAATCTTATCTTCCTTCCCACTTGATCAGTTTCATTGTTGTCTTCTGTGATCTAAGACTTCTGTTTGCTCACCCTCTTTTGCACTTAAAAGCAAATCTATTTTGTTTAGTTGTCCTTTTAGCTCAGGAAACTTTTTATCTCCATTAACAGGAGATTCATTCACTCCATCAGAAATTAATTTCTTTCATATACAGTGCATATTACTTGCTGGGTGATTTTTATAATATAGGTTATTATTATAAACAGAATTTTCACTTTTTTTTTTTTTTTAAGACTACTGAAGTTGTTATCCGTATGACACTTTTTTCTTTTTCTTTTAAAACTGTATTGGTTTTATCAACCAGTTCTTCTATCACAGCAGAAAATAGAAAGTGCATAGAAGAGCACAGAGTGATCCAGGGCCACCCATACATGTGTTCTCCATCCCAACACAAATATAGATATTCAAAGGCATAAGACAGTGATCTGTTTAACCTGTCCTGCTGTTTAATTCTCAGATTTAAACATCAAATTCAATTTATTTTGCATTGCACTTAACATGTAACTGTGCTACAAGTGCTGAGTTCAGAACACAGATTTCCTCTCTTGATTTCAGCAAAAGCCAGAGCCTGTGGACCTCCACCTGAGATTGCTGATGGCAGAATTGCTGGTGGCTCTGTGGAACAGTATCAGCATGGGGACAGAAAGCAATATGAATGCAACAGCGAATTTAAATTGTTTGGATCAAAGGAAATAGAATGTGTTGATGGACAATGGTCATCTCCTCCCTCTTGCATTGGTAAATCTATATAAAACTTATTTGTGAGAAGTCTGTAATTCACTGTAGGATTATGCACAGATATTTTCACAATTAGAATTATATATTTGCAGGTATAATATGTTACATTTAAATTCATGTTACAGATGAAAAGTTAACACAGAGTACATGTCCAGCCAAAACTTTATTAATAGTATAATTGAAATCTTAACCATCCAAAGAATTTTTTTGAGTCAAGGTCATGTGATTATAGTAAGAAAATAAATATATAATATGGAAAGAATAATTATAAATATATAATCCATACAGAAATCTATGTTGTATGAATAATGTATACTACATAATTATAATTGTTATACACACCCTTTCTCTTATTTACCTCTTTCTCTGGCATTATGCTTACCCTTCCACTACCCCACTGGGTTCTGAAGTCAATGGCTTCAGTCTGGTGTGTTTTGGAGGGAAGCTGCAATGTGTTATCATTCTCAAGTCATTCACTGGAAGGAATAAAATCTTGATGCAGATGATTCCCCCTGTACAGAACCTACTTGGGGAAATTTTAAGTTTGGGCAGCATGTTTTTATGCCTTGCGCTTTTTTGCACTGGAAAAAAAGAAAATTCTGAATTCTGAAATTTCTGAATTAGATATGTAAGTTTTTAAAAATATGTTAGATGATACTTGTTGTTTATTCTTTTCAACCCCTAAAAGCAGCTGTGATCAGCTCAGGGGCTAAGCTGGCCTTTTGTGAGCTGTTCATAGCCTTGGGGTGCCAGGCTGTGTTCTCTCTCTCACCATTCCTTCCCTCTACTCTGCCACACCCAATCTTTGTCCCCACTTCTCAAGATCCCTCTTAATTGTACCAGCCCTGTAATCACCTGGATCATGATATTAGAGTCATAATTACTCATTACTGCTTTATTCCTCCTTCAGAAAAAAATACTGACATGCTGTACTCGTCTGTGCAAGCCATTACCTTTTGCTGTCACTACCACTGCAACACTGACAGCCTGACACAAAACTGCTGTTATGACACAGAGCTGGCAGTGCTGCAGCCCTCTAAGGGATGTTACAGTGATTTTCAGTTCTTGTAATAATACTAATGGAAAGTACACATTAAAAATGTGTAGGTGTCTGACCAAATACAATTATGACTGATCAGAATGAGGGATCCAGGTGAGTTGGATTAATTAAAGGTTTTCTTGCATTTTAGGATTTATGTGGAAAACAGTTTGGCAAATTATTGTTAGCTGAAACTGCTTTTGGACTGTGCTGTGGAGTTACTACCTTGATGGAGAAAGAAGGAAAAAAGCAAGAGAGGAATTCAGTAAACTGTCTGAAATCTGTTTTAGTAAACTTATTACAATTAATGGGAGTAGATTTGTCTCACCAAATGCAAATATGGAATGTTTTTTTTAAAGTTCTTTCAGCTATTCATGTATGACTCCTGTATTACTGTGGAATACTTCTCTTTTCAACAGAGGACAAAATGCCATGTGGATCACCTTCCTCTATTCCAAATGTTGTTGTTTATCAGGAAGACCAGGCCCAGTTTTCACACGGTGATGAAGTAACATATGGATGTAACCCAGGCTCTGGAAATTCAAAGGAAATTAAAACTAAATGTCTCAGTGGGGAATGGGAGCCATTACCACTTTGTGCTGGTAATCTATTTCTATAAAATTTCCAAAATATTTCAGGTAGTAGTGTAGCATAGTTCTGTACAAAACGTCAAGGGCTTCAGCAATCAACATATAGCCAGAGATACTATAGTTTCATGCATCTCAATTAAGATTTTTTTATTTACTCCCCATTTAAATGTGAACTTAATGCCCTTCTTCCTGGACAGACTCTGCACCTACAACTTTGTAAATGCTCTGAGTAAGTTTGGGGAAGGAAACAGACCCTTGGGCAGTGGGTAGAATGAAGCATGGAGAACATCTTTGGTGTATGATGGCTTTTACCCATTTTTACAGTGTTCCTCCTTGGTAATGACCCTTCAGAAGCCTTGGGACATACCTGCAATAAAGTTGTGTACCTGTTGTATTAATTACTTACAGTTTTATGTCTCTGTATACTATGCTTTTTTTTTTAAATACTAATGGGTATTAAAAATGTTGTTAGTGCCACATTGTGCTAGGCTTATCCCATCCTCCCCATTTTTATGTGCATTAGTTATTTTAATTTCTATTCAGTAGTTTTTCTTGTTTCTCCTCTTCCCATTGAGTTTTGCAATGCATAAGTTGAATGAAAGTAATGTCTTTTAAGAATATATAAAAGAAAGCCTTTTCCTATGATTAAATAAAAAAAAGTGCACTGAAGTCAGTAATTTTAGAAAGAGGCACTACTGAGCAAGGAGGCTTGTCTGGGATAAATTTCTCCAGCACCTCACTTATCTTTAACAGAGAACAGTTTATGATATATCCAATTCTTTGTTCCCCATTTCTTCAGAAATGATTTTACATTAATCAGTGTACACCGATATTAATCATTGTAATTCGAGTACACTGTACCTTTATTTACAGTTATGTTGAGGATTGAATCTAGCACAAAACAAAGTCTGCTTAGCTTTCACAAGTAGCATGTGTTCTGACTCTCAGAAACACCAGTCAAGGACACAAGACCTGGTTATGACTTAAGTATTATTCTAACGGAGATTGGTACCTGGTACATATTAGATGTGGAGTAGTACTTCCTTTATGCTCCTACAAGCAAAAGAAGGTTTCTCTTTTTGCTCATCTTACTACCTTTATATATGTTTAGGGAATAAAAAAAAAAAAAAATGCTTAGTTTTCATATTATTTACTGCACTCAGCAAAAGGGATCCTGTCAACCTAAAAATAATTGCTTTGTGAGTGGGAACAGGAGCAAGAAGTCATTTTGTTTCTGTAAACTAGAAATCTTAGGAGTTACTTCAAACTCCAGTAAAGAGGAAAACACTTTTACACGAACATGCATTAGTGAATGGATGGACTCTTCATCAGTGAATGTGTATATACATATTATCAGAACTATATCTATTTTTTTAGATCTTTTTGATTTTTTTTTCAGATCCATCTCCTCAGTGTGAACCTCCAGTGGGTGTGGAGCTTTTGCGCAGGACAAGGAAGGAGGCTGGAGTTATACGTTACAGATGTACAGCAGCTGACACAAACATTAAACAGGCAGCTTGTGTGTCTGGAAAATGGTCACCAGAGATTGAATGTGCAGGCATGTTTCTTAGATTTGCATGCAATTTCTTCTTTTTATGAAGATGTTAAATTCTCGTTATTAAAGCCTCTTAGCTGTGTCACTAGTCAGAAATGTTTATGTGCTTATATATATATATATATATATGCTTACTGCATTAAATGCTAAAGCACAGTCAGGAATAACTACAGGAATCATTTGAACTGTTACTAGGTTTAGACATGGGCTATTTTAGTGAAGCAGACTTAATCTCTTCTCTGACAACTGGAACAGTTGTCACTGTGACTTCTATGAAAAGTGAGAAATGACAAATTTAGCTTGGTTCTTCAAAAGGGCTTTACCCTGGTGCAAATCAGGCAAGCATACAGCTCAAGCTCCAGACAGTTTCATTATTTCCTATAAACATTCACAGCTTTCCTATGCTGTTCCTGAATTGTCTTTTCATTTTCCTTCTATTTTTCCCAATTGTTTCCTAGTGAAACAATAAGAAAAAACCTGAGTTGGCCAACTCAAAAGCACAGACCTAGAGGAAACTGCCCTTACTTAATACACATCAAAGGTAAAATGCCAGCAGGACTGCCTTTATGTATAGCAGAGAAGGATATTGCCTGTAGCAGGCATGAATGTAAAACAGTCATTGCCTTTATTGTCTGCTTTGATCACTCCAGAATCATGGGAAGTGATGCATGAAAGTTGGAGAAGTACAGAGAGTGGTAATCACTTGAGGCATCATTCCCTTTCAAAGCCAGGTGTCCCTACCTTCCCAGTTCTCTGGAAAACTAGAAGCAGTAAATCAAGCTCTTGAAGTCTCCTCCTTCCTAGATCTACCTCCATTCACTTTTTCTTTCCTTTGGGAGGAGCAGCCATTTGGTCCTTGAGTGGGAAAACTGAAGTTTATTTCTTTGTTTCCTTTTGTGATTGTCAGTTAGTCCTGTTATCAGCTAAGTCTAAAGAAAAAAAAAAAAAAAAAAGAAACAACAACAAAGAAAAAAAAACCAGGAAAACAGGAACCCCTGAAGCTGATCCAGTTTTCCTTAAGTAGATCACTGTAGAGAGGAACATGGCCATGATATGATATTGATTAATGCCTGAGAATTTTCAGAATTGTCACCAGTGTTTTCTTGGGGTGTTGTGTTGTAATCTGTGAAGAACTCTTACATTTTATTGTATGCTCTATTATAACATGAATATGTGCCCTTAGATGAGGAGAGAACATGCCCACCTCCACCCCAGGTGCCTGGTGCAGAGCAGATATCATCTGGAAGAATTTACAAGAATGGGAATAAAATAGCAATTTCATGTCTGAACAATTTCCAGCTCATTGGTTTGAATGAAATAACATGTGTAGATGGGAAATGGCAGTCACCACCTCACTGTGTGGGTAAGCAGTGAATTCTTTTTCTGTTTCTTTTATTATAAATTTCTATGTTGTGCATTTATAGTCATCATTAGCAGGAGGATGATATTACTTACAGTAAGATTATCATGATAACTGCAGAAAAGCAATAGCATTTAAGTTGCTAAAGAAAGTGCAGTTAATCAACTGCTGAACAGTGTCTTTTTATTTACACAGACTTAACTAAGATGGTATATAAAACTTTCAGTTAGCCCCTCAAGAGCTGTCTGAGTTTTTTATTTGTTTAGAATGTTTCAGATTGGAGTCTCAGTTTTGACTGGGGGCCTTTAATAGTATGGTGGTGAAAAAGAAAATCAGTGTCCAGTTCTGGAGTCCCCAGCGTAAGGAGGACATAGAGCTCCTTGAGCATGTCCAGAGGAGAGGCACTAAATCAGGGGACTGGACCCCTCTGAAACCAGGCTGGAGGAGTTGGGGTTGTTCAGCCTGGGGAAGAGGAGGCTCTGAGGTGACCTTATAGCAACCTTCCAACATCTGAAGGGAGCCTACAAGAAAGCAAGGATAGGACTTTCTGCACAGGCATGTAGCAAGAGGACAAGGGGCAATGGTTTAAAACCTGAAAAGGGAAGATTTAGGCTAGATATTGTGAGGGAATTATTTATTATGAAGGTGTTAAGACACTGGCACAGGTTGCCCAGAGAGGCTGTGAATGCCCCATCCCTGGAAGTGTTCAAGGCCAGATTGGATGGGGCCTTGAGCAACCTGATCTAGTGGGAGGTGTCCCTGCCCATGGAAGAGGGATTGGATCTAGATCATCTTTAAAGTCCCTTTCAGCCCTAGTCACTCTATGATTCTGTGATTATTTCTTTTTTAATTGTAATAGTAGCAATCTTTGGTTTTTTCCATTTTTACTCTTTCTTGATTTTTCTCCTTTTCTGTTTCCGGCCTCTTCCTGTAATAGGAATATCAGTGATATGGTCATTTGTTCTAAGAAATTATGAGTAATCTGTAATCCAATGGTTAAAATTCTGTAATCAGAAGTTCACTAAGACATAGAATAAAGTGTTTTCAGAAATTAGTAGGAGACAGATGAGCACAGGACAAATGAGGATTCAGCTGGTGACTGACGTGTACAGCATGCCAACCATGTCTGTCTTTCTAAGCTGCAAAATTCTGATGCTGTGTGTTCTTCTTTTGCTTTGCCTGTGAGTCTCCATTTCTGCTGGTAAATGGTAGACATAGAGGAGAAAAAAAAATTCTTAAGTTTTTTATAAAAGAGCTCTTACTGAACTAAAATTCCCAACTGCTGAACTGCTATTTTTATTGTAGTTAGATCTTTTGTATTTTGAAATTCAGTGCAAACACAAAAAACCCTAATTTATGAATAACTAAAAATGTACATAAGATATAATTAAAGTCCACCCACTCTACAATAGCATAGGAGAAGATAGCATTGGGACAGCCCTGACTCACAGGGGGGTTGCAGGAAGTACATTAGAATACTTTGCAGGTTGTATTATCTTTTCCATTTTCATAATATCACAAAACCCACCAGAACTTTGATACAGCTTTATTAATGGTGGAAAAATGTAATGGTTAACATTTTAGAAACTTACTTTCAGTATCACAAAACAAGATAATGTCTCCTGTGTTTCTCTGCCTATGAAATTTTCCCTGTTCTTGATGGTAAACTGTAGCAGTATCTCCTTGGTATGAACTGGGAAATGGCTTTAGTCTGGTTCAAAGGAAAAGCCAGAAACCCCATGTAGGAGAGAAAGGAGAGAGAAGTTTTGGTTTGTGTGTCTCAGATATTTCTTCATCTTTCTTTCAAGCCATTTAATTTATGTTGGGATCACTATTTTTTCTCAGTTTTAGGCAGCATATATCATTCATATATTGATTGTCTTGCATCATTTTTTATCTGTGTTTTCTGTATTTTATAGAAAGACCCTGTTCACCACCACAGCCCATAGAATGTGCTGATACTCCCAGGCTGGAAAATCCAAACTTAAAAATTCAAAAAGAAGGGGAAACAATTTATCTGGCAGGTGCTAGATTGAAGTATTTTTCTCGTCCTGGATACACCTTAGATGGGCCATCAGAGATAACTTGCTCTCAGGGAAAATGGACTTCAGCTCCTATATGCTTGGGTAATATCAAAAGATACTTTTTTTAAGTGCATTTAACAATTAAACTGGAAGACTTCTGAACTGGAGGTTGACTACTTATAGCCAATAACTCCCTATTTTTCTGTCGAATTTTATTGTCCTTTGTTGATGTCTTCATCCTGATCAGATGCAAGGCTGATTTTTTGAATGCAGCTTAAGTTTTAAATATTTTTTTTTATTCTTGCAATCTTTGTTCAGTTTTTATCTCTGCCAGGTTAGTCCTGGGCACATCATCCTAATCCAAGGATCTGTTGTCTACAGAGCCTATTAGTGACTAGGAGCTGCTTTGGTGCTTCACTGGTGGGACACACTTCAATGTAGTGAGGAACAGAAACTTTATCAACATTTTTCAGCAATGTTAGAAAGAGGATTTAAATATTTCAGTGACTGAAGGCCATTATTATTTAGGGGAATGGTTATTTAATCTTACATATGCTATCTTTTATATGAAATCCACAGTCAGTAGAGGACTATGCTGATGTTAGAAAAAGCTCTAAAGCATCTGTTTGGTGGAAATAGCACAATAACTAAGTGTATCCCATTAGCACAAGCATTAACTTTCTGTATCTTTTCAGAAATGCCATGTGGAAGTATTCCAAAAGTTTCCCATGCTCAAATTGAAGGCAGGAACAAGAAAATTTATGAGCCTGGTGAGACAATTCGTTACCAGTGTGACTCAGGGTTCCTGATTGTTGGTCCCCCTGAAATTATTTGCAGGGAAGGAAACTGGACAGCACCACCTTATTGTGAAGGTATCAGTTCTACTTCTGAGTCATCTATGAACCTTCTTAGTGATTCATGTTGGGAATTAAAATAACATCAAGTCAGGCATGCAGGTGAATCAGGTCAATAGAGCCAAAAGCTGTCTTGCTTTGAATGGCCTACTACAACACCAATTTTTCTGGCTTCTGAGAAAAAACAAGCAGAGTAGCTGAACAAAGCAAGAAGCTGAAACTTAGTCCACTGCTGAAATAAAGCAAAGAAAATTATGGGGGAATGGATGCTGGCTGCAGTGAGGGAAATAACTGGTACAATATTGGATCTTAATTTCACATACTAAGAAAGTAGGTTTCTGGAAGTTACCTTCAAATCATGAAGAAATCACTTCAGTCTCCAGCCCCTTGGAACACAATGCTTCAGCTGATCACAATTCCTTCAGCTGATCTCTGCAACTCCTCTTCTCTTTTTAGTAACTCCAGATAAAAATATTGTGTGGCAAAGCACTGCAGAATAAAGACTATAATTTCTTTTCTACTTGTAGGAAAAGATCTGCCTTACATAAGCCAGTTTTGCTCACCAGGAACAAAGCTGATCTGGAATGCACTATCCTCTGGTTGTCCTATTACTGCACCACTGTTCCTAAATGAACTTCTCTTTTCAGATGTAAGGTGTGGAGCTGCACCTGAGATCCCCAATGCTTATATTACAAGCATTCAAAAGGAGTGGTACCTACCTGGTGCCAGAGTCCAGTATGAATGTGAAAGCAATTTTCAAATGATGGGTGGACATTATGTCACTTGTACAAATGGAGACTGGTCACAAGCACCAACCTGCAGAGGTAGCAACCTGTGTTTTCATCCTTTCTTTTAGCATTGAGGGAACTGTTTGTTTACCTAAATACTCTAAAGACTTTACCTTTTTTTTACTTTTGTTTTCTTTGTGTACCTGCAAATGTGACTGCAGCAGTGTCTCTTTTCAGATGTGACATGTGAACCTCCTCCAGAAATTGCTGGTGGTAAAGTTCAAGGTGTTAAAAAGTCAAGGTATTTGCCTGGGCAGAGTGCTCAGTATCAGTGCTGGCAAGGTTTTAAGATGAGTGGGACTTCCACTGTAACGTGTCAGAATGGGACCTGGACAGAGCTGCCAAAGTGCAAAGGTAATTTCTCTCCCTCTTCATACATTCACCTCTCAGTGAGACTGCCTCAGAAGCTGGCTCAGTGAGATTGACTTCTCCAGTCAGTGCACAAACACAACACATCTGGCACACTCAGGAAAAAGCTGTTTTCTCAGGTAAATTCATCTATTCAGATGAGTTGGTCAGCTGAGTGACTCAGGTGGCTTCACTTGAGGGGGACCTGCCTGGAAAACCACCCCAAGGCTGAGACGAGTTGCTGGCCTCAGTTAATTTTGAGGTGCAGCCTTTGGATGTTGTAGTGTCTGCTTGCTGTGCCTGCCTGATGAGAGGAGGGTGAGAGATTTTGCTGTCTGTCTTGGAGAACAGAGCCCAGGGCTTGCCTGCTATTTGACATCCAGACAGTGAAGGTGATGGATTGCTGTACTCAATGCCATGGAGTCAAAGCAACTGTTCAAGCTGAGGTGTGAGCCAGTACCTGTGTACTCTGTTGGTACCTCCTACAGTTTCATGAGTGCACTGAATAATCTCATTGGTTTTCATCAGACAGAGAGAAAGTTTCAGCACATGAACCAATGCAGCAGCATTTGACTCAAACATCACTCAGCTGGGAGCAGAAAGGGATGCAGAACCAGCAGATGAACTAAAAGCAGGCTCCATATTGTGGCTCAAGGCCACAAGACAGAGTCCAAAGAGTGGAATCTGGGTATTCTCTAAAGATTTCCCAATACAAAGCCCATTGGAAGGCCAGGCTTGGAAGCAGTGGGGTGCTTTAGTAAGTATAAAAAGTCTGTGAGGCAGCTTGAGAATTAGTATGTGTGAACTGCCTGGTGGCCCTAAGTGTCCCACAGATCCCAAGGGATCAGTGACAGCCGTAATCATTTCAGTTGGATCAACTTTCCTCACTGCTTTCCTCAGGCAGTGCCAGTTGGATGGAGCTGTCAGGTTCTTCTGCAGAAAGAGGTGGGCCAAACACTACACTGTTGTGCAGGATGAGAGGAAGCCCTGCGGGCAGCTGCAGGCACTTCAGCTGTGGACAAATGGGGTGCACTGGTGGCTGTGAGTCCGAGCAGTGGAGAAATGAGCCAGTCTTCCTCTTTTTCATGGGATGGGTCTGTGGTTTTCTCTTCCATGTTTCTCAGAGTGCCAAAGTACTGACTAGAAGTATTTGTGGCCAGGTCTTCATTGCAATTAAACTTGCATGGCTTTCACTCTGATTGTGAATTTTCTTTCAGGGAAAGGTGGGAAATGTGGCCCACCTCCAGTTATTGAAAATGGAGACATTCTTTCCTTCCCCATTCAAGAATATCAACAAGGTGCAACTGTGGAATACAAATGCCCAAGTCTCTATGTCCTGGAAGGATCTCAGTCTATTACCTGCATTGATGGGCAGTGGTCAAGCCCCCCAGTTTGCCTGGGTAGGTTGAAGCATGTGCTGGGTGATCAAAGGCTGTGTGACTGCTCCTGTTTTCTCTTTCTCAGATTCCACGGGCATCACTTGTGCAGCAGCACTTGTCCTGGGGCTGTGATGCTGGCAGCACAGGGCAGTACAGCAAGGAGTCCTTTTTTTGTCCAGGAGTTTCTTCTTCACATCAGCTTATGTAGTCCCCTCTGCTGCCTTGCTGTCTCTCACCAAAATGGATTTGGGAGGAGGGCATTTTGGCTGACCCCCCCTGTGTGAGGGGACCTTCAGCACTTTGCAGGACTCTCAAATGCTCCCCAGCTGGGGACAGTGCTACTGTCAGCAGGGAGGATGGGTCTGAGTGTGTGGCAGTGCTGGGGAAATGTGGGGGTGCAACCCTGGCATGGCCAGGAGGAAACAATCATGGAGAAGTGCTGGGAATAGGCAAAGGAAAGATCTCAAAAAAGACACAGGGAGTTCATTGGTACCTGGTGACTTCTCCCACCTGTGTGACTGTCAGAGTGAAAAGGCTTCTCCATAGCTCTGTGTGGGGTGTCAGCCATGGTCTGTGTTCCCTTTAGGTTGGATGTGAATGTCTCTCAGGACATAAGTAACAGACAGAGCAAAGAACTGGAAGTGGTTTGTAATGCAGAGAACTTCTGTAGACACCAGGGGGACAAAAGTTACCCGTGGTGCATCTGAATCAAGTTATGAAACTCTTCTCTTTCCTTTTCCAAGTGGCCTGTACAGCATCTGAAGAAGACATGAGCAGAAACAATATTCAGCTGAAATGGATTGCAAGGAAAAAGTTGTATTCCACATCGGGTGACTTCATTGAATTCCGGTGTAAAAGAGGGCACCTGGAGGACCCAGCCTCTTCTCCCTTCAGAGCACAGTGTGTGGCAGGGACATTGGCATATCCACTATGCAAGCCAGGCAGTAAGTCACCTACACTGTGTTCTTGTATTTTTAGTGCTAAAGCCAAGGGTAAAGACTTCAGCTTTCATGGGGAAGCACCTGGGGAGGAGCGAGGGTGTGAGAGCATCCTGTAAGCTTTAGGCATTGTGGGGCAGTGCCCTAAGGAGCTGTTACCTGTCATTCCTGAGCTGGAAAGGCTGATGGGGAAGGGCTCTCAGGGGCTTGTACTAACAATTTCAGAGCATCTGTTGTCCAACTTAAGTTCTACAGGCAAGTAATGCAAATTCTTTTTTTTCCAGAGAACTGTACACTTGATGTGTCGACCATGGAAACAAACCATATCCAACTAAAGTCATCAAGATGGGAGGCACTCACCTACCAGACTGGGGATTACATTGTCTTTGAGTGCAAATGGTTTTACAGGCAAGCTTCACACCCTGAGACATTTAGAGCCAAGTGCCTGGATGGAGTGATAGAATATCCAATATGTGAACGTAAGTGCTCAGTGCTGAGGACATGATGGGGCTGGAGGAGGCAGCTTTTCTGAAGCTCTCCATCCAACCCCTCTGAGGAACCTCTGTGGTATGTCAGGCTTGGTGTTCATGTCTTTTCCCCTTTGTTCCTCTTGCACTGCAGGTTCATTTGGGTAATTAGGTTCATTTGGCACAACGGAGCCCAGCTGTGGAGATGGAAGATCCCTCAGCTGACCCAGTACTCTGAGCTCAATTTTTTTCCTGGCATTTCCCATTTTGCTTTGCTTTATTTTCAACTTAGCCAATGTTCTCTCTTGGAATTTGTTATTGTTCTTCTTTTCATTTTTTTTTTATAAATGCATTTCCATTTGGTAAATGTGTTTACATTTTATCCATCAAAATGACTGTCCTATATTGATCTCACTGTTATTTTTATTAGCTATTGTGTCCTGAAATAGGCTGGCTTTGGTGGCACACTGAGCCAAGAATTAAAGCCCACAGGTAATTTGATCATCAGCAAGTAGAGTGTTTGGCCTGTCTGTTGCTAGCTGCTTCTCCATGTGCTTGCCTGGAAGTGCCCTGGGCTCATGGATGGGGGAACTGCTCTGATGGGCTGATCAGGCTGAGCAAGTGAGTGGAGTCTCCTGTAAGAAACCCAAGGAATTTCACAGACCCTGTTTTTATGGGGGACTTGAGCCTATCTGGTATTTGCTGATAGAGCAAGGTGTCAAGATGTAAGTAACTGAGACTTCTGGATGGAGACAGGAAGGACTTCTTGGTTCAAGACCTGGAATGGGACCTACCATCCTTTAATTTTCTAGGAGAGTTTGTGATGGTGCCTTGATGGAGCCAGGACCAACTTGATTTTTTGGTAGCTGATCCAATGATAACATTGGAGCTGCTGTATGGGAACAGATAACACATTTGTGCAGCATTGATGCCATGCTGGGGGGAGTAAAGGTTGAGGGAGTGGTCTTACTGCCTCTCAACTATTGGGCTTTGTAGAAATGCAGGTTTTATTTTGCTGTTCTTCTAAGATTTTTTGAAAGCCATTGTGGGTAGTTCACCTGACACTGAGCAGTGAGAGGCAATTTTGCATTGGCCTTTGGTGCCTTCGTCTCAGAGGGGTTTTTTTCTTTAACCTTACATAGTTCCACTATGGTCATGAAAACTAAACCAGCATGCTGTATTTGTATAAAATCAAAGGAGTCTATCTCAATATTCATGCAGGATATTAATATGGGTTGATTTCACACTGTGGAAATGAAGGAAGAAATATTTCTGTTGTTCCTTTTGCTGTATGATAAGGGAGATTTCACAACAGCTAAATATTTGCTTTGGCAGCTCCATAACCAAATAACTGGATTTATTTTTTTATTACAAGAAAATGTGAAGAGAACAAAGGCAAGCTGACTCCTTGAACACAGACAGGTCTTCTGTTGCAGGGACCTGCAGCTCAAGACCAGATAAATTCATGCTGTAACAGGAGGCTCCAAAGGGGGGGTGCATGGAGGGAAGATGATCCATTGGGGGTGTGGGAAGAAAATTTAGAACTGCTGTTTATATTAATTTTTTGTCAAAAAAAAAAAAAAAAAAAAAGTTTTACTTGTATTTAATGTTCAAATTTGACAGTGGCAATTTCTCAAACAGACCCTCACAAAATAGCTCAAAGAGGTTCTTTGAAAAGAAAGTGCAGACGTATGAAAACACATAAGCAAATGACAAGAAAATGGCAGAGCTGACACTTCTGCTCCTACTGTGAACTCTTTATCAGCCACATTATGACATTAAACATCTCACTAATTGCACTTGACAAGAAGTCTATAAAAAAAATTGTAAAAAGGCTATTTGAAATATGGATTTAATCTATTATTGTAACTATGAATTTTGCTCTTAAATAGCTTTAATAGCTATAATAATAGCTCTTTAATAGCTTTAAGCTATTAGCTAATACTATAAGTTATTTTAAAATAAGCATTTCAAACACAAACCTCTACAATTGTTTCAGTAAAACTTTAAGTCATAGGATACTCAGTCCAGTACTTTATAAAATTTCACTAAAGATTGAGAGCCACTATTTGAGTATAAAGCTGAGATGATCTGAGTGATGCTGATTTTCTTGAAAACAGATGTGCTTCCACCATCTGGGAAACAGGACTGCCACCTCCTTTTGATAATGGAAGGAAATATCACTATATCACTGTCTTCTCCTTGAAAGAATATACAGTGCCTCCAACAGTGGAATTTGGATATCTCTATTTCTGTGAAATTAAGGAAAATAATGTTGTCAGATAAAATACTGGCCAGTGGAGAGACCTATTACTTAGGTCATTGAGGATATGGATTCTGTAAAATAAGATGCAAACAGAAATACAGATAAGATGATAGAACCAGAAAGATACAGAAAAGGTACTTACATTTTTTAACATAAAGTGCCTTTCAGCTGCAGCCCCCAAACCTAAACAAACCCCCATGGGAAAAGGTGAACAATTTTCTGTGAAGAGCAGCATTGTACCCTGATCACTATTTTTACTGAGCAAGCAGGCCAAGAGAGAGGGAGCTTCACAAGCTGTTTGTTGCCTCACATGTGCCATGATCTTAGGCAGTGCCTAAGCAACAGATGCTCTCTGTTATTCCCCACTAACTTCCAAGCACAGATGAAGAAGGGAGACTTTAAGGTCTGAAGAAAAAAACAGGGTAAGTTTAATGAAGCAGTAGCAGCAAATTACAAATGTAGATACAATTATGTAAATATGAAACTCATCCTCCTGAGTTGGTAATTACTTCCCAACCAGAAAAGTCCCAGACTGGACTGGGCACCACTGGGGGATGCTGAAGTTCAGAGTCACAGTTCACAACAGTCTCAGGCCAACCAGGCTGGTCCTGCTTGGGAAGGCAGAACTTGACCTCTCTTGGTGAATGAGTGAGGAAACTCATCTTCTCCAGTGAGGAAACAAGGAGCAAGCAGCTGGAGCAGCAGACAGACCTCACCCCAGCCAGCACAGCAGGCAGAGAAGCTCCAGAGGGCTTTCTTTGGAGCCATTTTATACTGAGCACCATGGGAAGGAACACTGTGATTTGGGTCTCTCTGGAACACTCTCCTCCCATGGGCTCAGCTGCCACATCCCCAGCCTGGCAGCTGCTGGTGGTGTCCAGGCAGGGTTTTTTCTATCCTGGTCTTCTCAAACCAGGACAACATGACAAATCGTGAATATTTAAAAAAAATAATAATTATTGACAATTATTAAATTGTCAATATACTATAATTTTAAATAAAGCCATTAATATTTCATTCATTATTGTAACCCATTCTTCTTCTTCTTTATTTTTTTTTTTTAATATATAATCAAAGAATATTATATTTTGTCTGTTTCCAAGTAGGGAATTCTATTACTTACTAAAGTAAAAAATTGAGGGAGAGGAGTTGCTTGGATTATCCTTTGATAATCTAATGCTTAATTCTATTACTACAGAAGAAGAGAGGATTTAAATAGCTGGGTTTTTTTCATACCTGCTGATCTGGCATGCATTCTCTCTAGATACAGAGAGAAACAACACTAAACTGTAACAAATCTGAAAAATGCAAATGCTTTTGCTTACTGTGGGGCCCAAGGCTGCTTTACCTATGAACATCACAGCCCCAGCACTGCATTGCCAAGGGCAGTGCCACAGCAAAGCTGCTGCAGAAGCTCTCAAGGAGCACAGCCAAGTCTCTGAGATCCCTAAACCCCCCTCCCTCCTCTGGATGTGCACATGATGCTGGACATCCACCTGTGAGCACAGATTACAGAAATGAAGACAGAATCTTTTTGATGAGCACTGAGGCACAGAATGCATCAAGTACTTCAGCTTCATTTGGGGCTGCTGTCACTGAGTCCCCTACCCCGTTCAGTGACAGCTCACCTTTTTCTTTTTTATTGTTTTAGTGCTAGTGTAGCAATAGAATTATCTTCCTGTGACCCTTGACATGCCTTCCAGGTGTCACTGCAGGTGAACTTGTTTTCTGAATATTCCATATATGCCATGGACAGCACTTTGGGGGCTCCTCATGACTCTTTGCTCAAGTCTTTGAAATTGCAATGCATCCTCAAGTCAATCGCTGTACAAAACTCCATCTTAAATTTCCCATGTGTGTGCCACTACTGCATTTTCTGCTGCATTCCCAGTCCTCATCCCACAAAACACCTTCACTTCCCTCCCAATAATGCACTAACCACTCACGTCTAAACTGTCTGTAATTATCTTGAAAATATGAGGCCTTAATTCAGCTGTTGATACCAGATAAAGAACATGTACATACCTTTCCTAGAGGCTTTCCTGAAGTCCATACTTAATTCCTTCTTTCAACACACCTTGGATACATCAGCTGTCCTCTCCTACACTGCACTTGAAATAAAGTTGTACCAGATTCTGCTCCAAAATGGTTTGGTTTGCAGTAAAATCCAACATAATCCCCGTGGTAAAAGTAAACTTGATTCTCATAGAAGCCTTGCAACAGCACATTATTAGTCTCCATTTCTTCTTTTGACAAAGTACATGGCTCTAAAGAAGAGAGACATAATTGCTGTTGAAAAACTAATTCTTTTTGAAACCCCATCATTTTGACTAATCTGTACTAAAACTGTAGATTATTTCCCATTCTCTGAATATATTATACATGATATCACTGCATTTTTGGATACTGCAGACATGTCATATTTAAGAAAAGAAAAAATAATAAGCCAGAGAAGCTTCTACTTGCTTCTATTAAAACTTCCATATCTAACTGAAAAAACCCCTGAAGTTCAGATCTGAAATTCTGGTTGACAAGACTTTATTTATAAATTCTAAATATCTGAGTTTAGAGAGAGTTGGGGTTGCTCAGCTTGCAGAAGGGAAGGCTCCACAGAAAACTTAGCCATTTCAATAATTAATTAGTTAATTAATAATAAATAATTAATGGGAGTTTGTAAGAAAGATGGAGACAGGATTTTTAATAGAGCCTGTAGTGATACCACAAGGGGTAATGGTTAAACTCAAATAAGGCAGATTCAAGACAGATACAAGGACTAAATTCTTTTATCATGAGGGTATTGAAACACTAAAAGAGGTTGCCCAGAGATGGTGGATGCCCCATCCCCAGAAACATCCAAAGTCAGCTTGGATGGGGCTCTGAGCAACTTGGTCTATGGGTCTCTGCTCATTGCAGGGGACTGGAATAATTGACCTTTAAAAGTCCTTTCCTACCCAGACTATTCCACAATTCTTTGAATTATAGAGAGAATTATCTTACCACACCTACCTATACAAACTGGTGGTGAAGTCCACTGTCCTTCAGAACAGGAGATCCTCTCAGATCCTTCCAAAAAATGATACTCAGAGCAAGTATACTGGACTGAAGAACCACTTTCATACTGGGTCAGGGCTGGGAGAGTCAGAGCTCCATTTGCAATTGAAGGTGGAGAATCACATTTTTCTGCAGGAGCTGGAATAAAATTAAAATATTTGGGAAAGATTCAGCTTCAGAAACTAAAAACCCAGCAGCTTTAAATGCCTGTCAGCAGTAGATATCTTTCTTTCCATTCTCATGCAGTGTATTGTCTTTCTGTTTCATGACATCTCAGATCAGAACTCAACCTCCTCAGTTGTAACTCTAAGAAATCTCTTGTGTGCATTTAATGGTCTTGAGCAATCTTTTGACAGAGCTTTGAGCATCCTGGGCTTGGAGAAGAGCTCCTCACTCTTTCTCTATCAAAGGAAGGTGTTTTGGTTTTCCATGCTTGGATGTATTTAGCAGCAGAGCTTCCCTGTGCAAGGATACCTGCACACATCTGTATTGTTGGATCCTAAATGCCTGTTATATGCCAAAGATCCTAGGCCTGCACTGCTAAAGCAAATTGTTTCTGAACAGCTCTGAGACTGATTAATTAAAAAGGCAATTTAAAAGTAATGTTTTACCTTGAATAATGCATTTTGGATATTTCAGTCTGCCCTGGTTACACTCTGTCCTGCCAGGAGATGGAATGGCAGTCTCAAGAAAACTGTATCCCTGTTTACATTCAAACTCCACGAGATCACCATGTAGGAAAATTAATTCTTCCTGTCTCCATTTCAGCTCTATGTTGTTTTCATTCATATCACTTATATTAAGAGCACATGGTTCTAGGAAAAAAAAAAACAAACCATAAAACAATAAAAAGCAACCTTAAGTGATTTCTTAGTTTCCTTTCGTAGCAGTCAGGAAAGAGAATCTGATAGTTCTAAAATGTTTTCAAATCTAGCAAGAAAAAAGAACTCTGGATGTATAAAAAAGAATGCAAATGTAAAGAAATGGGGTGAAATAATAGAAAAAAGTGGGGAAAAAAAAAAAAAAAAGCCTAACTTGGGAACAAGAAAACACACAGCAGAGAAACTGTTATAATAATAAATTTCTGCAAGTTCCACAAGAATCATAGACATTGATATGGATGTTCTGCTGAAATTAACTCTAAGAGGTGTGTGCTCTTTCTGGTCTTATTAGCCCAAGGTTGAAGAGAAATCTCAGAAAGCATGGAAAGGACAATGTGGTTATTTGGATGCTCAGGAAAAAATAATGCTCAGAGGAAATAAGTTTTCATTATTTCAAAGGATTTGTTAAATTTAAGAATGTTAATCTGCACCTTTCAGTCCAAGTGAGGTACATTTTATTAACTTAGAGATGAGTAAACCCGAACTGGTTCTCTCTTTGCATTTTCACAAATTAAAAACTTTTCAGTCAATTTAACAAAGAATGCCAGTAAAATAGAATCATTTCATTACAGGAAGGAGGAAAAGATAAAGAAACAACTCTTGTAGGTCACCAGAAATAGAATTCTTTATGGGAGCTCTATGCACTGTTTTGAACTGCATACCTAAGAGCAAGACAAAAATTAGAAGGTCCAGAATTATATTATAAAGACACATTATGGAAAACAAGGCTGAAGGTTTAAAAATGAAAGTCTAAGTCGTTGCATTGCTTGTTAATCATGTCTAAAAGCCATTTTGGCAATGGCTGCAGTCATTCCTTCTACACATCTATTGAAGGACAGGAATAAAAATTCACTAAATGGAGAGCATAGGAGAAAGAAATTAGAGAATCCTCCTAAGAACTAGGGATAGCTTTGTTCTAGAATAGCTCTCTCAGGAAAACTGAGAACTCTTTTTAATTGTGTGTTTGTAAGAACAGGCCAGAGGATACTCAGCTGAAGTGGCCTGGGTGTATTTGATTTTGGTTCATCCTCATGCTTCTGGAATCTCAAAATCTGGAATTTATTCAAATGAAAGAGAAAAGGTGGTCACCAACAAATTTTCTAGAGGTTCTTTCCAGTTTTATCTTTCTATATTAGATATGCCAAAGCTTTCTTGCAAGACTCACCTAAGCAAGTTGGTTGTTCTGTCCAGTTTCCTTGCACACAGAAAACAGTACTAGGTCCATCCAAGAAGTGGTAATGCTGACACCCATATTCTACTGAGGAACCATTTTTGTAGCTTGTCCATAATGGATCAATAAAAAAACCATTTTTAATCACAGGTGGAGAGGTACAGTCCTGCTGCATTTCTAACAGGAAGTAGGGAGATAGGGAATTACATATTTAAAACAACTCAAACACCAGTGAAAGTATCAGACTAATAATAGAGTGAGGAAAAAATTACATTCAAATAAAACACAAACCAATATAATTTCTTTTTTTGAATGTTGTTTTCAGAAACTTTCTGCTTGCCTTTCTGAATTGCAGACAGGCATTCAATTTTCCTCTGCTCTCCTCATCTATGTCTGCTCTTTACTCTTGCTGGTTTACACTCAATATAGATCAGTTCTTTATCTGTAATAAGAAGGTCTTTGTTGCTTGAAATGTTTAGCTCACATATGGTTCAAACTAAAGAAAAGAAACCTCACTATTAATCAGCAAAGGATCAGCAAAATGCTCATGAATGTGCATGTTCAGGCAATATTAACAGCAATAGTACAAATGTCTGAAGGTAACTGCTAATGTATGACATAAAATTATCAATGCAGCACAGGCTTATAGGTGTAATTTATAATAACTAGAAATAAGCAACAATGGCCCTTTATTCAGACTGCTACAATGGCACCTGCAGCACAAGCAGACATTTTCAAGAGTAAGGAACTGTATTACAGCAGAAGAATAAAGAAAAAGTCACAAAAAACCTAGAATAGCATTGTAGAGTATTGAAATTAATTTTAAATAGAAAAAGTGTTCACCTACTCATGTCTTCATTGCCATACGTTTTGCTTGTCCTTATTGCTCCATCTGCCTTGTGTGATGGTGGTGCCTCAGGTTCCCATTTATCCATAGTTCCTGTAACAATAGTAGAAACTTAGAGCCAATTTTCTTACAAATAACTCATTGTCCAATACTGAAACAGACACTGATGCATGGTAAGAGGCAATAAAATCAGTACCACAGAGAACTACCCAACACAGACATCAGCTGTGCCATCCTCTCTCTTGCTGAGTGAACAACAGATGTTTGCAAACTCTGCAACACTTTCCCTCTGGATCATTTTCACAGCAGAGGGGATAAACAACTTCCCAGCTCTGGAAGCTGAGACTCTCCAAAAAATTAAGGAATTGTTTGAAAAATAGTCTCTGTTGTCAGTCTTCACAAAAGTACCAACCAATACAAACAGGGGGTGATGTCCACTTTCCATTCACACATTGGATTTCTTCAGATCCTCTTCTTTCAAAGGTACTCTGACACTGTACATGAACTTTGTCTCCATTATGATAGGTTTTTCTGGCTGCAATGACATGGGCATGAGGAGGAAGTGGTGGTGGAGGACATTTATTTTTTACATCTGAAAGTAAAATTTAAAAACTTGTTTTCTCACTGATCAAAGCCATGGACAGAGGTAATACTGCTATACAGCATGCAAACTTATGTGGATTGGGTTGATCAAGAGTAATTGCTTGCTCTCATTTTCTTAACAAAAGGTGATTCTACATACAACAGATATAAAATAGAGATAAGACTGCACTGCTATAAACAAATTTGGAATTTTCCCACATAGACTTAATAAAATGTTTTTTCAAAGAATTTCAGGAAATTGAGATTTGCTATGCCCTTAATTCTAATGCTACAGAAGCAGCAATAATCACAGCCCATTTCCTATCACCAAATGAAGTTTATGATTTTTGTAGCCTCAAAACTCTATTTAGGTCATGATTTGTCCTGAGCACCCTACTTTCTCTGCACTCACCCCAAAATTACTGCTGAATCATCAGGTAAATACAGGTCTGGGGTCCTAACACATGCCATTTACTGAGAGATACTTGAACATTTTAAACACTACTGTATAGTCTAAGAAAAGAAGAGGGATTTCATGTTTCTTCTCAATTACATAGTTTTCTACAAGGTTAGCTACAAAGGAATTACAAAACATTACTTTACTGAAAACTGCACATGAGGCATCTATATTTTTAAGGGCTAGATTATTTTTTTTTTTATGTCAAGCACCCTCCACACAATGGTTACTGAATTTCCTTTAGAAAACATACACCATAAGAAAAAATCCACTAAAAATATATTGGATAAGAATACCGCAGATTAAGCTCACACTAATAAAAATGATTGATTGTCTCATCTTCTGTCACCAACACTTTGCATCCTCTGTATATAAAGGAGAGAATTTGTTACCATGAGGCACTAAGATCTAAAGCTGAGAAGAAATCCTCATGAAGAGGACAATATCCAGATGAGACAGTGACTCACAGCCATCACGTTGGGCAATGCTATAAGTTCTCAGCTAACCTAAACGTTGATTTGTAATGTTTTCTGCTGGATACTGTACCTCAGTCTGGTTCACTAGACATTGCATTCTTTTAATATTTTATTTTCTAAGAATCTCCTTCATCCCTCAATGCCTGGGGAGGCTACAGAAATGGCTGAAGGTGTCTTTCTGTCCTCACGAGGGGAATTAATTTTTCATTAATTAGGCTGAAAAAGTACATTTTATTGAGGCTCTAAAACTCTGGAAAATATCACAATCCCCAGGCTCAGCAGGAATTCCTTACAAGTTTTATTTTTGATACCTCTCAAGAGGCATGTTCTCACCTCATAAGGTAGGATGATTAAATAATCTTGATTAAACTTCCATGTGAATTGAACATGGTTTAACTTGAGCTTCTGGGGCTGAACAACTTCCCTGTGGCTGTTGATTCCTGTTTCTCCAGGATACAACATGGGCAAGAGTCAGTACCTGCTCTATTTCTAGAGTTCACTGAAATCTAATTCCAACTAAAATTCCCTCCCTCTGTGCCTTTCAGTCAACGTTTGATTTCTACTGATGCTGTGAACTGGTACAAAAAGCATGTCATGCAAGAAGGTGTTCACCAAAAATTTAACATTATAAAACTATAAAAATAAGGTACCTTCACACAATGGTGGGTCTGGATGCCATCCAAAATAATAACATTGAATTAGGTCAAATTCACTAACAGAATAATTTTCCTCACAGAAAAAGTGAACCACATCTCCCTCTTCATAGATTTTCTTCACGGGACTGAAACCTCCGTGGGCCATTGCACTTAAAGAGGAGCAAGTTATTTCTAGGAAGAAAACACACAGCAGTGAAAAACAGTTGAGGAAGGATCCCTCCCCCCCCCAAAAAAAAAAAAAAAAAAAAAAATTTATTAAACAAGCCTTTTTATAAATTTTTGTTTACTTGTAGAAAAAAAATCACATTTCAAAGGGGAAAATTTTCCAGTCTATTACATACTGGTGCAGCTTGGAGTAAGGGACCAGCCATGTGTTAGACACACTGCTTCTCCTGTAGCATTTCCTCCTGCTGTGTAATATCCCTCATCACATCTGTACTGCAGGGTTTCATTCAGTCGAAACTCTTGCTGGGCTGTGAAGTAGCTGCCATGATGTAAATTGGGTACTTGACACAACTCTGAAATAAATAAAGCATATGCATAATATTATTTGCTCTTCTCAACTCGTTAATCTTAAAAATTCCTTAGAAACAACTTCAAAACATACAAGGCAAAAATCTTAGGAAATTACGAGCAAATTAAAATGAGCAAATTATGAGCAAATTAAAATTTAAAATTTAATTTTAGTTAAAACTAAAACACAAGTTTTGCAGTCATCATTTTGGAAAAAAACTTGGATGGCAATCAATTTATTTGAACCAATGTGATTTCCTCTGTACTGATTCGTTCCACATTTAAGTTTATAGAAATTCACAAAGCTATCTGACAACTTCCCAGCTGAATTGCAGGGCAGACTATAAAGGAGAAAAATGCAGAATCCTACTGATTCCTTTAGTGCAGCTTGGCTGGGAGGACCATCCTTCTGGCTGACATTGTAGTGTATCTTCAGTACCACCACTGGGAGTGTGGTAGCCTGGATTACAGTTGTATTGCAGTTTCTCAAATATTTTGAAGTAGTTTTCTGTACCATAAAAAAAGCCATTTTCCAAAAGAGGCTTGTTACACTTTTCTAAAATAAAAGAGACACCTTGGTTAGAAAGACTCGATGGGATATTTTTATTCTATGATAAATAAAGGGAATTTTTAGCTGCTCTGACCTAATCTTGTTTCCTTGACCTGCTGAAGAAACTCTGCTGCACCCATCAAACAACATCTCAAACTGATGGTAATGACATGGACCACTGCAACCATCTAGAGATAGGGAGGCACTAGAGGATATTAATCTGGGGCAAACCCATCTATTAGTTTTCCAAAAATAAACAGATATGGTAAATGCCCTTAAAATATGTATCACTGTAAAAACATTCCATATGTTGTATGACAGGCTTGAGAGGTGGGCCCGTGCCAATCTCATGAAGTTCAATAAGGCCAAGTGTAAGGTCCTGCACTTGGGGATGAACACAGGTTAGGCAGAGAATGGACTGAGAACAGCCCTGAGGAGAAGGACTTCAGGGTGTTTGTTGATAAGAAGCTCAACATGAGCCAGCAACATCCCCTTGCAGCCCAGAAAGCCAACAGTGCTCTGAGCTGCATCAAAACCTGTGCAGGAAGCAGGACAAAAGAGGGAATTCTCCCCATCTGCTCTGCTCTCCCAAGACCCCATCTGGAGTAGTGTGTCCAGCTCTGGAGCCCTCAGCACAAGAAGGACACGTGGAGCTGTTAGAATTAGTCCAGAGGAGGCCATGAAGATGCTCAGAGGGCTGGAGCAGCTCTCCTCTGAGCACAGGTTGAGAGAACTGGGGCTGTTCAGCCTGAAGAAGAGAAAGCTCTGAGAAAACCTTAATAGCAGCCTTACAGTGCCTTAAAGGCAACAAGAAAGCTGGGGAGGGACTTTTCATAGGGTGCATAGTGACAGGACAAGGGGTAATGGCTTTAAATGGGAAGAGGGCAGACTGAGGTTACCCATTAGAAATTCTATAGAGTAAGGGAGGTGAGACACTGGCACAGGGTGCCCAGGGAGGCTGTGGCTGCCCCATCCCTGGCAGTGTTCAAGGCCAGGCTGGATGGGACTTCAGCAACCTGGTCTGATGGAAGGAACTAAAAGGTCTTTAAGGTCCCTTCCACCCCAAACCATTCTATTATTATGATATAACCATACATAGTTTGTTATAGGACTGGTTTCACCTTGTCCCAACTTAGACATTTTATCCCTCCTCTTATGCAACTTCTGTTCCTGTGTGTTCAAGGAAATCCTGCTAGAAAAGTTTTTTGCTAGAAGCAATAATGTGATTTTTAAAAGGTAACTCACTGTAGCACTGTGGCACTGGAGACCATCCCTCTGCTGTACACGTGATTCTTCCTTCCTGAGTGCCCATCTCAGTTGTGTAACCAACCAAACAAGAATAAGAAAGTTTTTTATCCTTACGCATAGGGAAATAGAAACTTTTGAAATTATAATAGTATTGGGCAATCTGTCCATTTTCTACATGTGGCAAATCACAAGGCTTATCTGCAAAACAAGAGAAGTACATTTCTCACTAAAAATCTCAGCTCAGGCATGAACTTGCTTTCTGCATTCATTTCTTTGCTATCTGCTGCATTGATGTAGCCTTTCAAACAAGGGGAATGAAATTCTGAGCACCTACTCAGATCCTGAAGGATCTTGTAAGACTCACCAGAATTAAGACAGGAGAGACTGCCAAGAGGCAATATGGGAACTTAACTTGCTGGAGGAATTTAAGAAGTCAGTGGAAAAGAAAGAAGAAAAGCAGAACTGCAACTAAAACAACCCTAATAAACCAGTAAGAGGAGGGAACCATTGAAAGGAATTGTTCTGAATATGACATGAAGTTATTAAAAAAAAAACAAACCCAAAAAACAATAGTGTTTGTATTGCTTATTCCTTGGTTATCCTTTGTGTCTTAAAATTCTCTAAATAGCATTACAAGGAAATCTCACATGAATCGAGTTTTAAATTGCAATTGGGAAGAATTTTCCCCCAAGCTGGCACTGCTGGACTAATCCCATACATGTTAGAACCAAAATAACTAAGGATTGCTCTATCAAGCAGTGTCACTCAAATTTACTGCATTTACTAGAATTTTAAAAAGAAATTTATAGTAATAAAAAGAAATAGTTGCTACCTACATACCTTTTGTTTGACTTTCCAAAGTTTATCAAAGTACTTTCAACTGCTTTGAATAAGGACAAAACTCCAGTGAAGAGATGGGAAGTTGCAACAAATATGTTGGAGTTAAACACACACATTAGGTACAAAATTAAATGCAAAAAAGAGACACTTTTTCACTTCATGGGGTGCATGCTCATATACAGTGCACAGCTTTGTGAACTTGCATTTCAAGTGGTATGTAAAATACATAAACCCAGGAATTATTAAGCAATATTGAAAGTAGAAATAAAAAATGTGGAACCACCCCAGCCGAGCTTCTGTAGGTTCCATTTAAGTTCCACTCTCACTCTGTGGTAAGCCAAAAGATTTCAGTCACCAAGGTACTTCAATATATAAAATGCTTTAATGAAACAAAATTCCATTTTCATAAGTGCCTAAAACTGTTAAGATACATTTCAAAAGAAACACTCTTTCTGAATAAAACTCTGAACCTTTTAATAATATAGCTTTGAAGCTTTGTTATGAATCCACAGCCCTGAGTTTCAGTGACAGCTGAATAATGATCAGCATTCTCACAACAAAATTACATTCAAAAAGCAGTGTTTACTCCTGGCAAAGATATGAAAGACATTGCATTTAAGTCACCTGTACCACATGTTCTAGATTTAATGTACATTCAAATAACAAGTGAATTCAGTGTGTTTACCTTCTGCAAAGAGTTTGCCTGAATACATCATAAATAGGAAGAAGCTTTTAAGTCTCATCTTCATTACCATCTCCTCCATCAACAGTTTCCCCCAGCTGTGAAAACTCCCTAAGTAATACTTTTGTAAATGATTAACTGGATTGTCAAAGGTATTCACAAATTCCTTAGTGTTCATGGCATTTTGTAACAAGTTATTTTGCTGCAAACACTATTTTCATTTATTTTAGTTTTCCAACTATGCTACCACGAGACTTGCAGAATTCTATTTCCATTTGGCATACACATCACACCAGTTTAGAGGACAGAATTTATCATTTGACAGGGAAACAAGGCAACAAGCTTATGGAACAATTTAAACTGGCTGAACTCTGTTCCCCTCTGAAGCTCCTGTGCCACAAGTTTAAAGGGCATTCTGTTATCAGATCATTTACCTTGGCTGAAATAAGAGGAAATGGAAAATTTCCCCTCTCCCAGCACAGCCCCATAGAACCAGTCAGTTGTAGTCTATATATTATTAATTCTGCAGGCTTTTACATTAAGAACACAGACACTGCTATTATGTATCTGTTGGGCTTTGTTGTATGCACCCAGCCTCTCTGGAGCCTTTTCTGAAAACAATCAAAAAAACCCCAAAACTCATTTCCAATGCATTGTCACCTAACTGCCTATGGGCTGCTTGGCATTGTGTTCCCCCATTGGGAGGAATAATCTCTAAATGTTGAAGCAAGAGGGTATAATTTTACTGTTTTCATTTCCTTGACCTACTCTAAGAATAAGCATCTCCAGGGCACAAGAAAAAAGAAATCAAGGGTAATGCTGTGATGAACACAGGGGAAATGCATACTTGCA
Source organism: Heliangelus exortis (assembly GCF_036169615.1). Lineage (NCBI taxonomy): Eukaryota > Metazoa > Chordata > Aves > Apodiformes > Trochilidae > Heliangelus > Heliangelus exortis. Next base: position 22,932,175 of record NC_092429.1, on the reverse strand, counting down.
TGTAACAGCTCACCTGATAGAAGAAAGCACTCACAAATCACCTCTCAAAATATCAGCTCAGCATTTCTCAATTCTCAAAATTTCTCATTTCTCAAAAACATCCCATTGTTCCATCATCATCTTCTTTTAAAAAATAAGAATTAAAAAAATTTCCTATAGTCACACACATGTTCCTTCAAAGCCAAGCTCTCTAGAAACAGTCACCAGTACTGAAATCCAGACTCTGCCTCCCTTCCTATCTACCCCACTCCAGATCAGACACCACAACTGCCCCACAAAACCAGCTGTTTTAATAGAATTCTACAATATTTAATCAGAGTGAGGAACACCATGGTGTTTGTAAGATTCACAAATACATAATAACAATGCACCACTTCACTAGTGAAATTTCCAGGACTTATGATTTTATTGTACAATTGGTTTTGGTCATGGTACAAAATTGTATTTCAAAAGCTGTACACAATACAAAAATATTACAGAAACATTAAACTGCAATTTGAAAAGTTATTGTCAAGGGTAGATTGATTAATTGCTTTCTTTAAAAAAAACATTTAGCTCTCTACTACATACATTATGTACAAATTAGAGTTTCATATACATAATATACATTTCAGTTGCAGGAAATACCAAGTGTATCCATCACCATCAGAATTGCTTGCAGAGGATCAACTATTTCTTGCATGTTGTCTTTTCTCAAAACCCAATCTGGTTTAATTCTGTGGAAACATTAGTGGTTTGTCAGGAAAATATTATATTGCCACAGCAAAAACAGGCAACTAATTTTTAAGCTCTTACCTTGAAACAGTTTTTATTCTCAGAGGAGTTACAGGAATAGAGGAAGTTCCACTTAAGAAGGTGCTTGCTTTCAGCTTCACAAGTGTTCTTTCTGCATCCATTTTGTGTTTCCGAGCTGTAAGTTTATAAAGGCTTTGAATGCAAGGAACAGCTCTTGGAATGCTTCGGATTTCCTGAGGAGAGGAGAAAACAGCACTCTCTTAATACTCCAAGTTCAAAAGCAACTTAAATCAAGAAATCCATTTTATTCACTGAAAATGGAATATTTATCATTTATGCTGAACAATACCATTGTAAAACCAGTGTATCTACAAACCAGTGGTTTAATGCTTTCAAAGTAACTCAGCAACTGGCATGCAACTCAAGGTCTCAGAAAATCAAGCCCTGACAAGTCAGATTTTGTTAATTTCTCTCTAAAACCAATTTTCACACACTGGTTGGTACAGAGAGACAAATTAGTGCTTGCATCCCTCATTACAGCAACAAAAGAATAATGCAGTAGTCAGAGGTGCAGGATAAATTAAGTGCTTGTACCCAGACAAAGAGTGAATTTATAAGACAAAACCCAAACTCCCCTAATAACCTCAGTAGAGATTCTAGCAATAGGCATGAATAAAGGAAATTTCTTTCTGAAACAGGCTATGACTGTCACAATAGAGTATGGCACCACAAAGCCATGGACAATTACAGTGCCAGTTGTTACTGACAACAGAGATCTTCATTTTAGCTGAAAAACAGTAATAAGCTTTCAGAAATGGAAAAAAAGTGGCAACTAAAGTATATCTAATGCTAAGCAATTCAGAGAAAGCCATTAAAACCCTGAAAGTACAAACTGCAATAACATAATCTTGCAAGGATTGCAAGAACAAAACCTCAGTGTCTTATTGAAAGCTCCAGGTGACCAGAGAATCCAACCACAAAATGATGAGTGCTTTCACAATCCAGAAATGCATTTTAAAAAAAATTAAGTTTAGTTATAATTAGCATCACAGTCATAATAGGTAGAGAATGAGAGAAAAAAAAAATACAAACTTCACCCAAACATGCATGAAAAGCACATAAAACCAAGTTATTAAAACCCAAAGATTTATGTCTTACCAAAGCTCTTTTTGAGTCCTTTGAAAGGATGGCCAACAAACAACAGGTCTTGGTGAAAATGCTTCCTCCTTTCTCTGAAACTTTGTCCCCAGCCTTTCCTCTGTACATCTGCAGTAGGTCTAGTAGTGTATCTATAGAATTTCCTACTTCATAAACTGCTTGAGTAGTTCTTTCATACTGTTGTACAAGAAAGAGACAAGACAGATATGTAGAAAGACCTTTTAAATACCTTTCAGTTTAGAAGAAAAAGCAAAATCCACATTCTCCCCAGATTAAATTTGTACCTGATCAGGTAGCCAAGTAATAAAAATCACTTCTGTATGTTACACCATCCTAACAGTTTACAAACTAAGAGGCAACTCTTTATGCTTCCCCTCTTGTTTAGAAACCCATAGAGTTTGACTTTACTATTAACATAGAAGAATAAATTAGAATAAATTTAGAGAAACTGAAAAGTAAGTTTAGTCTAAATGCTGGTTCCTCCACTCCCTCCCCCTTGAAATAAAAATAAAGGAATTTGAATGTAAGTGTCTGTAGGCTGGATGCAAGATCAAAAACTGTATTTACCAAATATTTTAAATTTCAAAGTAAAAAACTCCACAACAATCAATCCATAGTTGATAACTACAGTACTACTACAGAACTGAAGCAGCTTAAGTGAAAGTAGAGTCTGTTGTATGACCTGATTTGGAGAAAAGTAGACAGTATACATATATATTTCTACCTTAAAGTAACTCCATAGCTTATCCAAAGTACTACAGTTTTGCATTCCTGCACAATTTTAGGCACTTCTACAGTCTCATGCAATACATGGAATACATTGCAACATAATCAGATAAAAGTAAAATGATTACTTGAGGACCAGGAAGTAATTTTCTTTGGCCCAAAGGAAAATTAAATCATAATTATGACAAATAGATAACTGGTTTCAAAATAACATTGCTGGAACTCATTAACTGTTTTTTTCCCCAGAATTATTAATTTTGTTTTTTCAAATTCATTCATAAATTTTGTGGATAAATAAATACTACAGTGAAGTACTCTACAGTGTATAAAACTATGTAAGAAAATATTAAGTTACCTTGGAAACATTAAGCAGAACCTGAATTGAGTATCTGATGACATCCATGCATGGAACACTCCGGTTGCAGCTTCGGATCAGAACAAAAATAGTGCAGATTGCTCTGCTCTGGGCCATGCTTTCACAGCAGAGTGGGGACAGCCTAGTAGCCACCTCTATGGTAATTAAGGAAAAAAAGTAATAAAGAAGCTCAAAGCTCAAGCAATTTAATTGCAAATGAGAGAAAACCTGCAATTATTGATTTCAACAAGTATTTCTAAACCAATAGTCTTATTATTCCAGATTAAAACTTAAGGAGACAAAACAATCCAAGGAGAACTTGTACTGATAGCAAATATAATTGACTTATTAAGGCATAGTATTACTATGACTGGCAGGAAATATGAGCAATCATATAAGATTTCTTTTCTCTACATAGCCAGTTTCATATTATTCTTAGTCAATTATTCTAAGTCAATAATTTCAGTCTGGGAAAAAAACTGCTTTACACTTTCTAACACATTCCCATTTTACCATCACATAGAAAGTCTAAATATCATTACCAACACCTCTCTGCTGAAAAAGTCTTTCTATAATTACAGAAATCTATCAGTTATAGTAAAATGAAATACTGACCAAGATGCTTTAATGCCTCAAGAATGTAAGAAATATGTTTGTATTTCAGAAGGTATTCAATAGCAATTGCTGTTCTGTTGCCCAATTTGTTTTCTTCTCTGCTCTTTTCATTGGCCTTTTCTAAACTACGTCTTAAAGCTTTAGTTTGTGCTGTGTCATGAGTCTTTCTCCAGTAATATCCTCTCCACAATGCCTAAAGAAAAGAAATTTCACAAAGAGAACATAAGTTGTGAACAAGAGACAATAAATAGTACTCCCACTACCACACAGTTCCAAATTAGTTTGACACAAGTCTGACAAAGTATTTATTTATCTTGGTTATTAATTTTGAAGTTATCACCATTCAGTTTAATTTTCCAAATACTGGGTTTTCAAGACAAAAGACCAAAGCAAACTTGCACATACACTCCACACACATTCTCAGATAAGTCACCTCAGTGAGTATTCTCATTCTTACTTCATGATCTCCATTCATTTATCTTTGATCTTTTTCAGTCTAAACTGAAGCTGACTTAGCTTGTAATTAAACTGATGAAGTCTTCAGCCAAAGTAAACAAGCATCCCCTAAAAACCCACGAGAGAAAGATAAAAAAATAAAATTCAAAATAATACTGTAGCTTCCTTAAAAAAACTGTTTACCTGAAATTTAATTATTCCAACTGCAAATCTTCTCTTACGTCTGCAGGCAAGGAATCTTCGTGCATTTCTCTGGATGATGGCTGCTGCACCCCTTCTGTGATTTAGCCAGCCTCGAATCACACGTTGTAATTGAATGATTCTTTGATAATCTCTTAGAAATCTCCTTCGTTGCATTTTTGCTCGGAACCATCTCTGTTTAAAATTAAAGCATCTTTCTATTTATTTATTTCAGAATTTTTCCTTTAATCCCTGTTTCCCATCCTAAACAAGCATTGATAAAAGCTGAAGAACTATTACAACATGAGCTTTGACAGATAAAGGCACTATAAACATTACTTGCATTTGTATAACCACCCCAACACAGCTCTGATTATGCTTGGAGTAGCTGAAATGTGAGACTGCAAAATTAAATCTTAATTAGGAGCAGTTAGAGAAGCATTCTCTATATAGACTTGACAACTATTTTCAATTGGAAATGCCCTACAATGGACTAGTGTAGATCTGGTCCAACTGCCAGCCCAGTTCAGGGCTGAACAAAAGTCAGTGCATTTTATTAAGGGCATTATCCAGATGCCTCTTGAACACTGACAGGCTTGGGGCATCAACCCCCTTGTCCAGGAAGCCTGTTCCACTGTTTGAACACCTTGTTTGGAAAGAAATGATTCTTTACATCCAGTCAAAACCTTCCCTTGTGCAGCTTTTAACTATTCACACTTGTCCAATCACTGGATAACTGGGAGATCAGCATCTCCCTTTTCATGTCCCCTCAGGAAGCTGCAAAGAGCAATAAGGTTGCCTCTCAGCCTCCTTTTCTCCAAAAGCAGAAACTCAAATTCCTCAGCTGCTCCTCATTCCTTCCAGCCACTGAACCAGCATTGCTGTTCCCTGCAAAGATCTGAACATCCTTCTGAAACTGTGGGGCCTGCAACCAGACACAGCATCCAAGGTGAGGCCACATCAGTGCTGAATACTGTGGGATAATCACTGAATTTGACTGGCTTGTCATGCTGTGTGTGATGAACCCCAGGGTGCTGGTTGTTGCCCTCTTGGCTGCCTGAGCACTGCTGGCTCACACTGAGCCTGCTGCCAACCAGCACCTTCAGATCCCTTTCTTCAGGTCTGCTCTCCAGCCACTCCTCTCCCACTTTATACTTGTGTCTGGTGTTACTCCCACCTAGGAGTTTTCTTTTTCTTGGCTGGCTTTTAAGTATGTCCACTACTCCACTTTTCTCATTCCCCAGCTCTGTTTCTTCCTGCTATTTTACTGTGTGCCAAACCTTAGGAAAAAAAAAAAACATTTTTCCTACCTTTCACTCTTGCTTTTAGAGAATAGAACTTATGGGCAGAGGTAACAGAATTGTATTTATGGAGGAGTAGTAGGGCAAAGCTTGCCCTAGGATTCTTGACTATTGAACACCTATTTCAGGGCTCTTGTTTCAGTCTCTCCATTTATCTAATGCTGACCTTCCATTATTTGGGTTAAGCTAATCTGCATCTCTCCAAACTGACCATAACTTTTACTAATAGGCAGTGCTGCAATACAGACATGATTTTTGATCTTGCTTTTAGAGAAGTTAAAGATGGTTATGTTAAAAATGCTGCAAATTACACAGGGTCTGGTATGACTGGCAGGTTGGAAACATCTCACCAAACAAATCACTGCATCACAGGGGAATGTTGGACGCTCCTCAGTTACAAGCCTTACAGGTGTCTGACTTTTCCTGCTTCCAGTAGGATATAAAGAAATGGGCTAAGACAGCACTCAGATTCCTTTAACAAGACTGAGGGTCTGAAGGAAATAAACTTTCCCATCCATCCTCAGCTTTAAAGTGCTTAAGCCTCCAGAGCCTGCTGAGATCCACTTATTATGCTCAGCTGGGTATGAGTAGCATTATTTAATAAACCATAGTCTCCATAATTTAGCTTTATTTTCCCAAGTGAAGGAACTACAGTGTCTTGGTGCTACACCTTAGCTGACAAGAAATTAGACTTTGTTACACAAAAATCATTCATACCTAATTAGACTAACCTGTATTTTAAGAACAGATAAAATCTGGTTTTGTGCAAGCTTTAAGATGAGGTGAATCCTATAAGCCCTTTGAATTTTAATTGCAGAGATATGGTGATATGCAGCTGATGTAAAATGAAGTAGCTTCCTCTTTTGTTTCTCTTCTGAAATCTGTAAAAGAAAAGCAAAACAAGGAACATCATTAATTTTCATACTCAGAGGCAGCTGATCATCTATGCAGACACTGTAGCACAAAGCAATATAACATTGAATGCTGAAGAACTGACTCTGAAGTCATTACCTCAAAACTAAGTAAGCTACCTTTCTTCTGTACTAGGTCTCTAAACAATAACACAGAGAAGTGCTAAGTGCCAAAAATGTTAACAACATTAATACATGGCAGAGAAGAGTTTCATTGTAAGCATGTGTTTAAGTCTCAGTTATAGGTAAGCCACAAAGATCTGAGAAGATAAAAAAACACCCAATGACAAAAACCTATTTTAGTACTAAATGACTGTGAGAAAATGGGGAAACTGTATTCAATATATCCTTACACACCCAATTCTCAAAGCAGTCAACAAGCAGTTGAGTTCAGCAAGTGATAGGGTTTTTCTTTTCTTGCCAGGCAGAATTAATGCTAAAACAACCCTAGAGATACTTGACATCAAAAGTATAGTTTTAAGTATACCAACCTTTTTTCTGACTAAATAACCCCGTATAAATGCCTGCAATTTAATGACAGCTCCTCTAGTTCTGTTGTATTTCATAAATTGAAGCCTGCCTTCCTGCCAAGCCCTCAGATGTTTCTGGATAATTACAGCAGCAGCTTTTTGTTGAGCAAGTTTCCTTCTTGCCTTGAAACCTCTGTATGCTTTTTGGATCACACATACAGCTTGAAGTTTCTGTAAAAGATATCAAAGACACTGATAATTAACCTGTTTTTTCTTTCCTGTCATGACCAATATATATTTTTATTTCAGTTTTTGGTTGTTTTTTCCATCATAAGAAAAAGAATAAAAACAAAAAAGGAAATAAAGAAACTCATGCTGTACTATTTTATATAAAAATTCACTTTCACAACATGGGCAATTTAACTTAATCCTTTGTAAGAAATAAAGCCAATAATCTTACATTTTATCTTATCACTGTAGACAGGGGTAATTGGAACTGTTGGAAAACAAGAATCAAACTTGTTGTATTTTGAAGATTGAACAGTCCTGATCTCAATAATTGTTCTGGACCAATCGGGTTTTTTTTCTATATTTGGCTGATGACAAAAACCACTCAAATACATTGAAAACTTTTATAACAGCCATGACACAGTACAAGTGAAAACATACCTTTCTTAAAAGTCTTCTGGCCCTGTACTGTCTATATGCCTTCTGGATCTTAACTGCAGCATTCTTAGTTGCCAGAAACTGGTATCGAATCATTCGTGCAGTAAGTGTTGCTCTCCATCTTCTCTGAATGGTAAGTGCAGAGAACTTCGTTTTCAAAAACCTGACATGGAAATGCATTTTTTCCAAAAGTTGAGAACACTTGCATTTTTACAGTAAGAAAACAGCAATGGTTTACAAAATGATTAAGATAGATTTTGAGAAAGCACAGGTGTCATCAAACAAATCTCAGAAGGTTAGTACCCAGGGGTAGCCAGCAATGTTGACTGAAAAACTCAACTTTCTTTTTCCCCACATTAATTACTTCCAGAACTCACTTCCTAAGGAGGCTGAGAAGTGGGATAGCAGTTTAAAAGGCATTAGACAGGTTGTGACATACAACAGGTCCATAAAAGATAATAAGAGGACAAGGCAAGGATACAAGTTCTAGTGTCCATTATCTTACAAGCATGGATGTTAGGGACGACCTGATAAAGTGGTCAGGTTAATGCACTAACCAGCATAATTTCCCTAACCAGCATTTTCTGCTGCTAGTCTGAAGACACAGTTCTGAATGAGATGGGCTACCAGGCTGTTCTAGTACAGCATTTATAGTAATATCATCTCACAGCAAAGTAAACACAAAGAAGTTTAACTATGCCATTATGCATTATAATAAAATAGCAGTTGTATGCTGGGATTTTAACAATATTCACAATATCCCTCCTGTTAAAATGTCAGGTGAAAAAAAGATCAAGGCCTAATCTCTCTAGATCCCAATTAAGTGATATTTAAGTTTGTGAGGTATCTTCCAGTCTAGAAAAACATTTACACATAAGAAAAGTCTTGTGCAAAAGAAAAATGCTATCTGCACTATCAAGATTATGTTCATGCATGTTACATAGATGCTGCAGGGTCAGAGCCAGAGGTTCTGGAGGCATTTGCCACAGTGCAACAGAGTACTACAGAATTACATAATAAAGGCTTTTAGAAGTAGAGAAATTGATATCACACTCAGTATTACCATGTCTGCTGCTGTTTTCTTCTGAAGTGGCTCTGAATGACTCGTGTAGCTTTTACCACAGATGCATATTCCTTCCGTGCTCTGCAGCCTCGAAACCAGGCTTGAATTACTTGTGCTGCTCTCATTTTGTTCACCCATTGCCTGGCTTTATATCCTCTATATGATGCCTATGCAATACATAGGAAGAAAAAAAATTAAAACATTAATTTTTTGCTTATTTATTTAATGTAACAAAAGTTCAGGGGGAAAAGTCACATTAGCATGAAAAGCTTTAAAGATTCTTATCTATCTCCACAGTATTACAAACTCATGTCTAGAAAATGTTTTCTAAAGCTACCAAAACGCATTCTGGGAAATACCACAAATGCCACAGTCTTTAATGTATGTAAAAATATTTATGACACTAAGAAACAAATACAAGAGAGATTAGAGAACAACAACAACAAAACCCAACAAAAAACCACAACCTAGGATTACCTGAATTCTTATGGCAGCTCTTTTCATTTGATGGTATCTTTGTTGTTCCATTTTTCTTATCTGATGGGCTCGGTAGTGCTGCTGTATTACCACAGCAGAAAACTTGTACTGAAGGTATTTCTGTCTCTGAATAAACCCACGAAAAAATGCCTTAAAGGAAAAAGACAATCTTGAATATTTCATCACTTACATGATATTGCCTGGAAAGATACTTGCATATTTTTAAGTACAGCCGTACTGACTGGCTTGTTAGAAAAACAATATAAATAAATATATGGCTGACTTGCCATTAAATTATGTTCTTCTACCTTTTAAGAAAAGCAATTGTTCAGGGTATAAATGTTAAACATTCAGAAATAACTAAGCTGCTGCAACTCCACACCCTGAAAAACTGAGGTGAGGAAGGCATACCTCTTTCTTAAGTTACCTGTTAAGTAAAGTACATGGCCCTCCAACAAGATAGTCATAGCAACTTAAGTAATTAGATATTATTTATTTCCCTTTCTTCCCTGATATGGTGGGAAAATAATTCCTTTCATTCCAATAATGCCCTGAAGAGAAACTCCTTCCCTTGGAATAAAGATAACGAGGCCACCACAGGTAGAAATAGAATCATAGAATCTGCTGAGTTGGAAGGGACCCATCAGGATCATCAAGTCCAACTCCTGTCCCTGTGTAAGGCACCCCAAAATCACAACATGTGCCTCAGAGCATCATCTAAATGCTTCTTGAACTCCAGCAGGCTTGGTGCTGTGAACACGTCCCTGGGGACATTGTTCCAGTCCATAAACATTTACCCAGAAGAATTTTTTTTAAAAAGCATATTTCTACTACATACAAAGCATAACTAATTTAAAGGAGGAAATATATCTTCCCCTTCCCCCTCAACAAAAAAATAAAAATTTGAAAATGGGCTTCAGGGTCTTCTAAGCTTCTCAGAACCCACACTAGGTGGATATTTAGCTTGCTACATGGAGACGAACACTCCTCATTATTTCTTGCTGACCACCACTGGAAGAAAAAAACCATCTAACTAAATACTTCCCACTTCCTATAATACCTCTGAGAAATCACAGATACAGTTTCACATGAAGTTTCATGTGGCACTGCTCAAGGTACCAGCTGAACAGTAAAATAAGAATGTAATTTCACCCTTCATCTTCAAAATGTTAGCTAGGTATTCGAATTAGTTTAGAGCCATTTAATCAACCTAAAAAAACTACTGTTTTATTTACATGTGTTCTTCACTATGACTCTTAAAGACTGCAGTCATGCCTTTTTTGCCACTCTATACCAATACCAGTGCCCACTCATTTCAACACATCAAGACATCTTTCATTCTACCTTCAATCAAAAAAACCAACCAAACAAAAAAAGCCCCACAGCAGCCATTAAGCTACTGATATTTATACAGGTGAAAGCCACTTAGGACAAGTATATTCTTGGAAGAACTACAGAAACACACACAAGTATCAGAACTCAGTTGAAGTAGTAAAATTCCAGAGGAGAAACAAGAAGAAAATGTTACTTTTAAGATGAGTATTTCATTGAGCAAAGACAACATAGAGCTGAGACTTACTTCTGTGCACTGTGGTAGTAAAACTTTATACACCTGCCATGTAGTATACTACAGAGAGCAGTAAGCTTTAGAAGAGGGGAAAAAAAAAAAAGATTCAAAAGTACCTGAATTCTTATTGTAGCTTCTTTAATTTTGTGAAACTTCTTCTTTTCAATGAATCCTCTGACTGTAGCCTGCAGAAGGATAATGTTCCTCCGGGTTTGTAAGTAAGTTGCTCGTTGGTGTTTCACCTTCAAGTGGGAGCGGTACCATCGTTGTAAGACAACTGCTGCTTTTTTGTACCTTATATACTGTGATTTAGTTTTATGCATTAAGTAATATGCTTGTAATGTAATAGCTGCTGTTCTGAGGTGAATATATTTTCTACGTTGCAGAGCCATTTGAAGAAAAGACTGAATCTTTCTTGCAGCTTTTATTTGTCTTGCTGTTTTTCTGGCTTTCATACCACGGAAGGCAGACTGAATAATTACTATTGCTCGTCTTTGAGCAGAATACTCTGCTTGCTGTAAACGAGCCCTCTGACATGCTCTGTACCACCTCTGAATAGCAAGTGCTGAACGCTGAATCAATTTATAGTGACTCCTTGCTCTTTGGCCTCGGAACATAGACTGGATCATTATTGCTGCTGCTTTCTTTTCAAGAAAATGCCTCCTCTCTATGCACATTTTTAAGAACGATTGTATGCGCCGTGCAGCAACGTTAGCTTTATACAGCTGCCTAGCTTTTTTAGCACGAAAAGAGGATTGAAGGCAAATGACAGCTTTTTTAATTTTTGCATAGTTTTGCATGTCAGCTTCTTTTGCTATTTTACCTCTGAACCTTTGCTGTATCACTCCAACAGCCCAGCACAACTGTTTGTAACGTCTGTGTTGTATGTACATGCGGAAACTGGACTGTATCACAGTTGCTGACACATGCATGATTTTCAGTTTCTGTCGTTGCTTCATGCCTCTATATGATGCTTGAATAACAAGAGCAGACCTCTTCATCATCAGGTATTTCTTTCGTTGACTCTTTCCTTTAACATAGGATCGATAATAGTTCTGTATAACAATAGTTGCAGTTCTCATATTTTGATAGGAGTGCCTGTTCCTGTGCATTTTGTAGGCTGACTGTATCGTGCTAGCAGCTAAGTGCATATGCTCAATATCCTTCCGTACTCTGATACCTCTGTACACAGCCTGTATTTGAATAGCTGCTCTGCGAAGAGAAAGATACTCTGAAGCACACTGTCTTGACAGAACCAAAGCTCTGTATCTTTTCTGAAAGACAAGAGCAGCTGCTTTAAGGGAGAGATATCGCTGACGTTCTCTAAAAGCTTTAAAATTTTTCTGAACAATAATAGCAGCACGGTGCAATTCTTGACGTTGCTTTTTTGCCCGCATGTCTCGAAAAGCCTTCTGAATACAAATGGCAGCTTTCTTTAATGAAGAGTAATGTTGTACTGCAATTTTCCTCAGGTTATTGGCTCTGTATCTCTTCTGTATGAGCTGGGTTGCCCACTGAACTTTTCTATAATGTTGGTACTGCCTATACATTCGGTAGTTTTTCTGTACTGTAAGTGCTGCCTCGTGTCTTCTCTTCAAGAAACGTCTTGTTTTCATTCCTCTATAGGCAGCCTGAAGAGCTACAGCAGAATTGTACAGCTTTAAGTATCTTTCTCTCACACGCTTCCCTTCCCTGTAAGCACGATAACGTTGCTGTATGACTACTGAAGCAAGCCTCACAGCTTGGTAAGAAATGTAACTTTTACGCATTCTTAACATTGCTTGAATAACTGTAGCAGCTTGATGCATCTGCTGTATTTTTTTTCTTACTACAAAGCCTCTATATGCAGACTGTATGGTAACAGCAGCATTAAGGAAACAGAGATATTGCTGACGTTGGATTTTTGCTAGTTTTGTTGCTCTGTATTTTCTTTGAATTACAATAGCAGCAGTCTTAAGGGAAAGAAAATGCTTTCTTTTGACAAAAGTTCTAAACCTTCTTTGAATAACTCTAGCTGATTCATTCATAGTTCTGACAAGTCTTCTTGTTTTCATTCCACGGAATGCAGCCTGGATATGAAGTGCAGCACTTTTCATAATCATATAGTTGTGAACTTGTACATCTCTCTCCTTACAAGCACGGAACCACCGCTGAATGCGCCTCGTTGCCAGCAACAGTTTTCTGAAATCCTTCTGTTGTTTGTGCATTCGATAATAAGACTGTATTTTTGCTGCTGACTGATGCATAACTTTTAAGTTTTGTCTGACCTTCATGCCTCTAAAGGTAGACTGAAGGATAATAGCAGACTTCTTCAGTTCCAAGTACTTTTTACGTTGTACTCTGCCTAAACAAAATGCTCTGTATTGCCTTTGAATTACAATTGCTGCCCTTCTCATTGTGTGATATTTTAGGGTCATGCGATGCATCCTAAAAGTGGCTTGGATACAAACAGCTGCCTGATGCATAATGTGAAGTTGTTGTCTAACTCTTACACCCCTATAAATTGCCTGCATTTTGATTGTGGCTTTTTTTAAAGCCAAATATTTCTGCTTTTGGCATTTAGCACAGGTAACTGCACGATAATGCCTTTGGACTACTATAGCTGCAGATCTAAGTCTTTCATAGTCCTTTTTGACCAAGTAAGACCTGAAGGCAGCTTGTATAGTTGCAGCAGCTTTGTTCAACTTGTTCAATTGTTTCCTCACAGTCATCCCACGGTAAGCAGACTGCAAGACTAGCACAGCTGCCTTCGTTTTTAGATAAACTGCACGCTGGTTTTTTTTCATACAGTAAGCTCTGAAGTACTTCTGAATCACTATAGTGGCTTGTCTTAGTTTCCTATATTTTTGTTGATTTACATGCATTCTATAGTAGGACTGAATAATTGTTGCAAGATTATGCTGTTTTTGAATTGTTTTTCTCACAGTTTTCCCCCTCCATACTGCCTGAAGATGCACTACAGAGTTACGCAGCTGAACATATTCTTGCCGTTGTTCCTGGGCTAGAACACTGGCTCTGTAATGCTTTTGGATAGTTAGCACAGCATGCTTCATAATTCTGAATTTTTTCAGAGCTGAGAATTTTCTGAAGGCAGACTGTATCTTAATAGCAGCTACACATTGTCTTTGAATCTGCTTTCGTACCTTCCAGCCACGAAATGCTGCCTGTAAAGAAATCACTGCTACTTTTGTCCTCAAGAAATCCAGTCTTTGTCTCTTACCAGTCTTACAAGCTCTGTACCACCTCTGAATCACTACAGAGGCCTGAACCAATGCTTTATATTTCATCCTTGCAGCATGAGCTCTAAAAGCAGTCTGAATTTTAACAGCAGCTCTGTGTTCAAGTTTAAGCTTTTTGCGTGCTTGATAACCCCTGTAGGCTGCCTGCAAACACACAGCTGCCTTTTTAACTTGCAAGAACTTCTGCCTCTGACACAGTTGCTTTTTGTGTGCACGATAATGCTTTTGAATGACCACTGCAGCACTATAGATGCTTAAGTAACGTTGCCTGTCCCTCCTCATTCTATAGCATGCCTGGAGGAACACTGCAGCCTCCTTCCATCTTTGCATTTGTTTCCTGACAAGATAGCCTCGACCCACAGCTTGAATTCTTATGCAAGCTCCTTTCAGTTTCCTATAATCTTCTTTGAGCTGAAGAGCATGTCTATGAGATCGATACCTTCGCTGGACATAAAGTGTTGCCTCCTTTAATGCACAGTAATGCTTACGTGCTTGCCTCATCTTTACAAAAGCTTGAATCTTCACTGTGGCATCTTTCAAGTTTTTAAATCTCTTCCGGGCAACATAAGCACGGTAACTCGACTGAATTTTGATCACAGACCTCAGTATGTGAGCTTCCTTCCTAGCTTTCATTCCTCTGTAGGCAGACTGTAGGACAACAGCAGCCAGACGCATCCTCTGGAAAGCAGCAGCTGCTTTTTTACAAGTGATGAACTCCCTGTACCGACTTTGAATCACAGAGGCAGCATTTTTCATCTCTTTGTATCTTTTCACTTGTTGGTATTTTCTCACGTGTGACTGCAACGTAACAGCAGCTTTTTTTAATTGCAGAAATCTTAGTTTCTCTCTTTTCATTCTCCACAGCGATTGAACAACACGAGCTGCTTTTGTTTGTCTGTACAGTTCACGTGCTCTCATACCTCTAAAAGCAGCTTGGAGAACTAGCACTGCTGCACGCTTTTGCAGGTAGAACTCTCTTTCAGTCTTTCCTAGTTTATAAGCTCTGTAATACAGCTGAATTGTCACTACTTTTGCCCTTTGTTCCAGGTAAACACGTCTGGCCAGCCGACACCTGTACCAAGCCTGAATTTTGATAACACTTTTCTTAATGTGTAGATACTGTTTCTGATCTCTGTGCATCCTGTACCAAGACTGCAGGAGAAGGGCAGCCCCTCTTCTTTCAGCCAGTTTTGAAGACTGCCATTTTCGGAAGTAAGTCTGAAGCACTAAAGCTGCTTTGATTTTCTGCTGAATTTTGTGTTTTCTCCATCTTCTGAAAGCAGACTGAATAGTAAGTGCTGAAGACTTTAAGATTTCATATCTTTGACGATCGTTTTTTGCCAGCTTAGATGCACGCAGCCATCTCTGAATTGTAACAGTAGCCCAAACAGTTTTTTTATATGCAGCAACACACCTCAGCATCCTTATCCTTGCTTGTACAAAGATAACATAGTATCTCAGCTGTAAATACTTTTTCCTAGCAGAGTGTCTCCTCCAATAAGCCTGCAGAGAAAACCAAAATATTTAGCATTTTCTTCATGATATCTTGAGTTAAGCATACATTTGAGAACTACCAACCCCAGACTTAAGATTTTTTTATTCCTATTCAATCCCTACAAAGACAAATCCAGGTAACTAAATAAAATAAAAACAAAACCCAAAACTAAATGCTTGAATCACTGCTTTTTAAAAGCATTTCCAATTTCCAAAAGATTCCCTTTCAAACTACTTGATAAATCAGTGATTCTTTAATCTCTGTTCCAAAAGGTCTTAGGAATCTAATATTTTGCTTTTGGTAATAGATGGGAAATTGTCTTGTGAAACTGAATGAACTGCCCAACTACCAACTAGAAACTCCTGTCTGCCATTCTGAACATGTCATAACACCAGAAGAGTAATCTGATCATTATTTTGGGGGGGGGGGGATTCTGCAATAATGTTCAGAAGCTGCAACGAGGCAAGCCAAAACAATCTGATCAGTCATTATATTGACTGGTTTAAGGCCCACTGTTTCAATGTTTATTGTGTAACAAAATATTCACCAATTATTGATTCAATAGCACATTACCATTTCTCCCTGAAGAAAGCTACCAAAACATCTCAAAAGGGGCTGAGAGGTAAGTATTAAATTTTCTGTTTGTTCTGCAAGCAGAACAAATTATCCCAAGCAAGGTCTCAAAGGGTTTCCTTCTTGTGTAATCTCACTTTAAATCATATTACCTGAATGACCGTTGCAGCTTTTCTTCTGGTTTCCAACAGTTTTGTCCTTTTCAGATTTAAAAAAATAGTCCTGGCTAAGTACCTTCTCCAGTACTTCTGAATCAAAACTGCTGCATTCCTTTTTTTCATGATACGCCGACGAGACAAGAAGTTTATTGCAGATTTTTGAATTATCCGAGCAGCTCTGTCTCTTTCCTACAAAGTGAATTTCAACTGAATGGTTAGGATTTGAATTTTCACTCAAATTTTTGATAAATTAAAATAATTATCTAAAGTAATCTTCTAAAAATTAGGCTTGCTAGATACCACAGCTTTTTTTCACTCTAGTAAAGGAGCATATTTTAGACAGAACATTTATTTCAGCACAGAGTTTTTTGTAAAAGGGTGATATCACTTAAATCTGCATCCTCCCACCTTCATAGTTCTTCCTCTTTGTTGGTCAGTTTTTCAGCATTCCTAAGCAACCCTTTTGTAAGCCTCAATATTAGTTCTCATTCATAAATTTAAAATACCCTTACTAATGAGACACACCAGAATGCTTTCCAGGTATATTTAAACAACAAGAATAAAAAGACAGTCATACCAGCTCACACCCATCCAGCCCAAAGTTTTATTGGCACATGCCAACCTGCATTTTTATAGTAACCCAGAGACTGTAGTACATCACAGGAACTGATGTACATTAAAGAAAAAAAAGCAAGAAGCAAATTTAACATGACAATATGTAAATCATCTTGTATGAAGCCTACTCCTAACCTACCCTACTGGAGAGAAAAGTACCTATGTGCACATTGTAAGATGAAAAAAAATAATCAGTACAATGTTTATAGGTGTTGGTATTGATTCCCCTCTCCACCCCCCCCAATTTTTGCTATTAGTTATTTAAAATCAGTTATAAAGGGGATGTTTTATCGTCATCATTATTACTGTGCAATTTTAGAAAGAAACCTGAGATTAAAAAAATCTACATTAATAAACATAACTTCTGCCCCCTTCTACACCATAGATTCTTAGAAAATTTCACTTGAACACTGTTCCAACAATATGTGTCTCATTTGGATACAGCAGTGGCATTTATTATTGTTAGTGTTTTAAAATCATCACAAGATCTGGTATAACTACCAGAAAAGCACGACACAAAATATTAGAACTCATGCAACTCAAATCAAAACACTGGTGTATTTTAGCTCCTGAACAAAATTGGGAAACCCAAGAAGAAATTTGATTACTCATTTCATCTTTTAGTCATTAATAGGAATTAAAAATTAACTACCCTCTTTTTTGTGTTAAGGAACCACCACAACTATTTTATATTTGAAAAACAGGGAAAAGGGCTTAAGGGGTGATGTGCTTTAATAAGAAAATAAAAAACAGCAGCTTTTTAATAAATGTAAGTACTTCAGAATAGCCATTGTAATATTTTTGTAGCAGATTAAACTACCAAGAAGGCCATGTATTTTTACAGTAAAAATTGTACTCACTGACTCAAATGTCAGTATCATTCCAACAAATCTGTATATTCTACATTGTGAATTTACAACTTTTAGTTATTATTTCTCAAAGTTGAGTCTGTGACTATTGCACAGGAGTACCTGAGAAAGTTTCAGTTCCCTTTTCAGCCTGTGATTCCTCCAAGCAGACTGAATTACTCGAGCAGCTCGAGCTTCCTGACGAAGATCCAGAAGGCGCGAACAGAGAAATGAGAGGTAGGTAATAACGACCTAGAGAAACAAAACACTGCAAGTTAAGGGCTGTATGGAAGAGCTGGACATGTTCAGATCTTTACATCAACTCTAAAGGCAGCTTACCTTTTCATCAGGAATTGTATTTGACATGTCTGAGTGATGAATCATTGCTGGTATTCCACCTAAATCAGAAACTGCAGCATTGATCAGCTGGAAGTTTTTCCTTTCATTGTCCAAGAGTTCCTTGTACAGGACTGAGGCAGGGACAGCTTTGCAAAGAGAAAATGTTTGTCAAATCAAACTGTACATAAAAGAAACAGATTTAACAGGAGGGTCAAAAGCTGTGGGTAAAAACTCACTTTGGTCAAACATTCTTTCCATAACATTTAGAGAAGTATCAGATTCTGAAGAGGATGAGGAGGAAGAATTTAGTCCCACTGTGTAAGTTCTTGAGCATTCCACTGTTTGAGTTGTACGTTGGCAAACAGCTTCCAAAGGCACATAGCATGGATGATAATGATGGATCAAATGACACAAGACTCTACCATCTGAGAAACACACTGTGAAATTGTCCACCTGTTAAAAAAAAATACAGTAAGTTCCTTGAAATTTTGTTACGAGTTAAACAGACAAAAATTGTGGTCTTGTACTTCTGGAAGTGACTAAGCACAGGTTTTTTTGAACAAAAAATATATGAAAGTAGTGCTGCCTTTCAACATTTACTGTACAATGACATACAGTTGTGAGAAAGCAGAAACAAAGATGTGAATCACCATACAGTGAATCTCCAGAAGAAACTTTTAAGGATCCTCATTAACTTCTCTAGAGACCTTTACACTAGGTGTTCGGAGCAGAACTAAGTTTTGAACTTAGAGAAGTGCAGAAGTGTTTTATTTTACACTTAGAAAAAAAAATAGCAGGTGTGACTGTATTCTGAGCAGAGACATGTCTCTCTTCTCTTCTTAGGTGGAATTAATGACATGTCCCTCCTAAACATCTCTTTAAGGGAGAGGAAAGGAATACCACTTGACCCAAATATAGCTTAATTCTCATAATTTGTAGATATAGTAAAGCTTTTATGCACAAATACTTTTAGGATATAAGTTCATTAAAAAAACATCAGACAAACAACCCTCAAGCAATCCTATATTCCAGCAAAGATGTATTTTTGAAAGGAATTTTTATGCATAAGACAAACTGCAATGGGAGATCCTTTTGTTCAAATTTGTTTAAAAAGAGAGTTACAGCTAAATCCACAGAAAGATGGTTATTTCAAATCAGATTAAACAAAGTCCAGAAGAATATATTAAACTAATTACCACTGGCTGCTACTACGTATTGGATAATTTGAAGAATTCTGTTTTATGCATAAGCAATCTTATGACTGCAAAGGATGTATTGGGCAAAATGTACACAAAACTGTTTACCTTAATATCATAAAATGCACAAACAGCATTAACCCATGTCATCAGCAGCTTCACATTTTCACTGTAACTTGGAGATGAGGAGCTACTGCTATGATCTTCTTGTACACTAAAACAACTTGGAAAAGTCTTTAGAGCACCCAACCGTGTTTTTCTCATGTGTGCATTCTTTAAAAACTCAATTTCTTCTTTTAACTGTTCCACACTAAGAAAAACATCCACCTATTAGGAAGGAAAAAAACCCACATTATTTATGTCACTACCAGCCTGACATGTCAAGCAGATGGACGCAGTACTTTGAAGAGCCATTGTTCAGTGAAATTATTTCTTTAATCAAAAGCAATGCAACTGTAATACATGCATACAGGAAAACTAACTGGAGGAAGGCAACTACTCAATACTGTAACACCAGTTAAATAAGAAAATAGTCACATTTGATGCTTATTATGTTTTCCAGCTCTCTGATAATTTGGTGGCTATAGTGTTTCCTTTAGATATAGTTAATTGTACTTATATTCCTGACTACTTAGTGATGCAATTCCACTTCAACTTGTATCTTGTTTTACCTTTAATACTTCATTCGTTCCAACTGGATTTGCCAGCTGGATACTTACTCAAGTTAACTCTTAAAACAGCCTTAAGAAAATTATTTTTGCTTCCTCAGCCAATTTTTTCCAGTGGCTTTAAAATGCCATTGTAGCAATTTTTATTTCAAACATTCTTATTTCAAGAATGTTTCTTCAAATTGACCATTTCAGTTACATGGCAAAAAGGAGAAGAGCTACAGCTTCAGAGCTTACTCTGCTTATTGCCTATCAGTTTAACTTCAAAATGTCCTTTTCAATTAGTTAGAGCATTTTGAGACCAATTTTATTTTACTATTAAGTATCAACTCTCTTACCATACAGCATAATCCCAAAAGTTTAATTTTTTTTCAAAAACTTGTATGAATGTATACAAGGAAAAGCAGTTAAAATGTCTTCTGCACTGTATTGTTAGAGAACAGTTAGCAGATTTAAGTCAAGCCTTCAAGGCACTTCACATACAAAAGAATTAATTTCATAGTTGAAATTTTGATTAGTAGAGGCTTTCACAGACAACAAATGCTCCTAAAAGACTAATGTTTTCACTATATCTCATTTGTAATTAGTACCAAATAAAAAAAAAAATAATTGAATAATACCTGGAAGGCAAAGACAATTTTCCACAGGAGTGCTAATGTTTTTTCTCTGTGTCTATCCACAATATCTCTGGAGTCAATTGAAGCACCTATCAAACAAAACAAGGAATTAGTGTGCACTAATCCTCTGATGCACTTAGAATAACCCTGATTTCTAGGCCTTACCACTTTCATCTTTCAAGTGAATCCCTCGTTCTTTAAGGACATTAAGAGCAATGTCAACATTATGCATCTTCTGTAGACGACTTATTGCAGGAACTCTCAGTTGTTTTGAAAGATTCCAGTTTTTGGTGAGAAGTTCCATTGTTCTCCTAACAAAGGGAATTTCACAGGTTAATGCCTTAGCATTAAGTATTATACAAAGGAAAATAAAGAGCTGAAAATTATTCTCTATCAACCCACACAAGACGAATGCCACACTGCAAGTCCACAGCCAGATTGGTGACAGCAAAATCAAATTCATCAAGTGGAGTTTGAATATGACTGACAGGCAGTCCTAGGAAGCCAAGGTGGCGGGAAAGGTCACCTTCACCACTAAGGAAGTCTCGAGAAAATGCAAGCAGAAGCTCTTTGCTAGCCTGAAAGATAAAAAAAAAATTAAAAGCTCTTAGCATTGCAGTATATTTGTCAATAAGAATACAATTTTCATCCCTTGCTCCCCAAATCGCATTGTTTATTTCCTTACCTTACTTAAAATTTCAGTTTTTAGGCTTAAAAAAAAAAAATAAATAGTTCAGCCAACTCACGCAGCTTAGTTTTACTGTATGTGGTTACCATTTCCCTGAAAGCACCACCAGCTTCGGGAATACTTTTTTTCTCAGTCTGAAAGAAGTGATTTTATTGGAACATAACTTGTCAATCAAAGCCTTTGTAAGACATATGCTGTCTAGTCTTTCTTATCACAACAAAACAGCAAAAAAAAACCAAAAACAAAAAAAACCCACCAAAGAGAAAAGCCCAAATTGAGCTGCAGTTTAAAATCAGCTGCAGGGCACAAGAGTGGTATTTTAAAATAGTGAGGAAGCTTAGCTTGAGAGGGGGAAGCCAAATAACACATGATAACAAACTCCTTCCTCCAGGACCACCACCTCAAAATTTTCTTGGGAATTTCTTTACCTGACCATGAGATGATATGGCAATAATGTTCCTGCAAAAGGTCAAAACTTTTTAATGAAAAGTACATAGTGAGATAAAAAAAGAATAAAAAATACAGATATTATCTCTGTTGAGGTGTAGTACCATGTTGGAGAGAGACACCAAACCACAACTCTCTTACCTTGAACTCTGCATCCTTACAAAAGAGACAAGGGTCGTGATCAATCATTCTGGACTGTTTGGCACAATCCAAAAAGCAAACTAACAGGAGCAATTTTTTCAGTGTGAATTTTGACAAAGCTTCTTCATGACCTAAAAAGATAGAAGTCATTAAGTGCTAGTTCAAAAATTAAGTGCTACAAATAACCTGCTCCAAAAGGAGTAGGAGTTACCTTCTCGATAGAGGTGAGGCACAGTGGGATGTCTGTATTCAGCTGCAATGTCAGGGTTCCAAAGCAAGCGATTAAGGATAAAAATTGCTAAACCTGTAACATCACTGTTACTCTCCAGAGGTATCAGTTCTCCATAAACAGTCTGTTATGAAAGGAGGAGAGAAAAAGCAGAAACATTAAAAATTATCTCAAAAACTACCAGAATGTCTTTTTTCAATTACTGAAAATCTGAAGCAATAAATGGTAATCAGTCTCCAAAAATCAGCTACTCCTTTAAATCAGATACTGAAGGATAAAACTAAAGCAGCTTTCAGAACATCCAGTTTCATTTCAAGACATGTGTAAGTCATCTGCATCTGAGAAATCAGTCAGGAACTTCCTTAAGATAACCTCGTTTTCTTCTAGTTTTGTAAAGAGTGGAACTGATAGGAAACTACTTTTGTGGTATTGGTCAAGGAGTTAACTTAAACTTTCCTCAATTAAATGTTTTTCTTTTTAATAAGGTAAGCACTTTTTTAAAGAAAGTGTGTTGTAATAATTTAAAAGGGATAAAGGGATGTAAGCATTCTATAACTGAATTGAACCTACCTGCACTATTGTAACAGGAAGTACACAGAAAACGGAAACCTCCCCTACAAAAAGAAAATTGCCAGATGCCCTTTAAACTTTGATTATAGACAATTAATTGGGCACTTACCTCCAGGCCTATACGCAGCCACAAGGGGTTGTAAGACAAAAGCCAGTTAAGGATTTTCTGCCTCTCTCCTACAAGAGAGCATCATGCAAACACATCATATTACTGAAAAATTTTATATCGACCAATTTTCGGTTAAATTAATTTGGGGTTTGAACAGCGCTTCTTCTACTTAAAAGAAACTAGAGGATGCAAAGTGTTAGTATCCTTACCTAAATCTTTCCAGAGATGTCTATCTCTACGAACTAGCAGACGTTTAGTTTCAATCTCAACTTCCAGTTTCTTGATAGCCTTTACCATTGGCTCAGACGTAAACAAACGGCAAGCATCGCGCCGTAGCTTATTCAGCTTACGATGAGCTGTGTAAGCTTTTAGAGAGGCTTCATCCTTTGTTGGTGCTTTGGGAATACTGGTTTTATGATGGTTCTCTTCTCCCAAGATAAGAGCAGCTGCATTTACTATTTAAACACACAAAAAGTAACCTTTTACATCTGGAATAAATGTAGCTTTGCCCACCTGGTTTTGTTTCCCCTAACATTTGATATGTTATATAAACATTTTGTTATGTTATATATTTGTTATGTAAATAACATTTGTTATTTGCCTTCTGACTGATGATTTCATTCCTCAGGAAGCTGATCAGCTGTTGCACAAAGCATATATTGCCAAGTACATGTATACTGGTCAAATATGAAATATGATGACACTGATTTCATTAGTGGCACTAGTAAGTAATTAATTTTACCACCTTATATTTTTTAGATTGAAGCTAAAGATCAAGGAAAAAGTATGTTACCATCATTTCAGTAAAGTGACAGCTGTAATGTTTTTAAGGCATTCCCTACTTGACTGTCATAGAGGATTGGCACAGCCACACACTCTGTTATCTATTTCCTACTGCACAGCACACTTCCCATTCAGGTGTGCAGTATGCTGTGCTTGGTGTCAACAAGTGTGCCATCCACACTTATCACAAGGGGAAAATATGACTCTGAAAAGTCTAATCCTGAAAAGGATTAGATAGTTATAAAATTCTGCTGGGATGAGCAGTGGTGTCTTCAATGTGAGAATGGATTTGCTTGGGCATAGTGTCCATTTTCTAGCAATAACAACCACTGAAACACATTACCAAATATTGGGTTGATGATTAGCATGGCATTAAGTTAAAGGCTGAAAAAGGCAACACAGATGATACATAAAAATTAAAAACCAAAAATCTACTCTTACCTAGAGCTTAATGCTATACAAACTAAAGCAACAAGTAGGGACTAGCTGGGTTAAGCTAGTACCACTATTCATTAATTATTAATAAATCACATCATGTAAGTTTAAGAATATTAAAAATCAGTGAAAATTCTTGCATTCTTACCTTCTGAGGTGTTTGTTTTTACGCTGAAGTCATCAGGGGTAAGGACAAAATTTAACCACCAGGTGAAACCTCGTTGCTGCTTCTCCTTCCAGCGTTCATCATAAAACATGTTTTTAGCAGCAAAAGGCATTGGGTGCCTAGGGATGACTTAATTAAATAAATAAATAGATAGATAAATAAATAAAGTTTGATAACCAATGTGCACTTTATTGTGGAAAGGTTAAAGTTTTCAACTTCATTTAGCAGTACAGCATAAAAAAGCAGATGGTTAGAATCTTCAGAGTGACTTGCATCAGTCATCATTAAATAAATTTCAGTCACAAAACATAGATTAAGTTATTAAAGCACTAGAAGAAAGACAAGATTTCTAGAACCCATGCTATTTGCAATGCACATTCTGGGAGACAACCAAGCTGAGTTGGATTACATCTAGAAAGACTAATTTTATAGTTGCATTTTTCTGATCAGATCAACTTAATATCATTAGCAATCTGAGATCAGCATCTTTTTGGTAAAATGTTTCCTCTTCTTAGGTATTCTGTTGTATCAAAATGTTATCAAATATGGAAGAGGTACTTCACTGATAAACAAACAGTCAGGTGAAATGTACCTGTAATGTAGCTTTTACACTTACAAGCAAACCTGAAGGAAAATTATGTTTACCTTCAGCTGGCCATCTGTTTCATCTAATTTTCTTTTAAGTAGTCCAAATGGAATATGAAAGTTTACATATATCTTTCTATCAGACAGTGATTCATTGTAGGTACAACCTTCTATTTCATCTCAGCTCTAACCAGTTGGGTTTTACCAATCCCAGGCAGTACAGCAGTTGTGACATCCAGTCACTGAATACTAGAAGTCTGCCTACCTGTTTTCAGGGGTTTCATAAATGTCAGGTGAGACTGAGCCAATCCAGGAATGGGTTTACTAATTCTGTTGGTGGTTTTAGATGCTTTATGAAGTGAAGAACCTGCAAGCATTAATACACAAATATCAACAACAAATGTGTCAGTTAAAGTTCACACATAAAAGCTTATATCACTTAGAAAGCATGGAACAGGAGTAATTCCCCATAAATCCATACAAATAGTAGGATTCTCATATTGATGGAAACACTTAAGCAAAGCAGTTTCACTGGTCAAAAGGGGAAAATAGTAAATAGTGAACAAGAGCTACTGTACTTCACATTTTTTCCATACACTCAGGAACCCTACTGTTTGCAATTCCTTACCAAATGGCTAAAAACTTACTGGTAAAAACATTCATTAGAACATGTGCAAGTGTGTATTTTATGAGCACCAGGGTAAGAGGTGTGATTTTAAAGGGTGTGAGACTCACCTCTTCCCAATTAAATGGCACACTACATTGATACTCATTTCAGAGTTAGCCTGCCTTGTGTTAGCTTAGGCATCAAGGTACTCTCAACATATAAAACACCAAATAAAGGATTACAAATGCATGTTGTTGCAGATGGGCTATAGTTGCTGTCTGACAATCCCTGACAAGGTAGTACTTCAGAAACAAAAGAGACCAGAAATTACAGGTTGTACTCTCCTGCTTAGGTTAGGTAATGTTTTTCATAAAACAGTCACTTCTAAAGAAGTAAGGATGTAATTCCAATTTCTCATACTCTTCTAATAAATTTTAAATACATTCTGATATATCTTAATAAAGTAAATTAAATTGATGATGGGCATTTCAAGAGATAACTTTTAGAAATGAAATATGATTTTTCTTTTTGAAGCCTAGAGACAATGTCTATGCAATTAAAAGAATAACAGGTTATATTTCTCAAGAACATAAATCAAAGATGTCATCATTTTTGCATTTTACAACTAGGATTAGGAGATACCAAAGTAATTTTGGGTTCACAGACTATTTCATTCTCCAGCTCATCTAACCTTACCCTAATGATGAACAGAAACAACCCAGTGGATAACACAGCTTTTCCTACTGCACACTAACACTGGGATTGTGTCATGTTTTTATGTAGACTATCTTAAAATCCAAGTGCTTTATTGAAAGACTCAAATGAAATCTAGCTCACAGAACACATCACTTGAACTTTGATCTGAAAGCCATGTATAGTTTTTACTATTAGTTAAATTGCTGGGACTTCATGAAGATTCTGGAAATTAAATGCTTCTTTCAGTTACAGGCCCTCATTCTTTCTCTATTCCAGAGCACATATGGGAACTGAATCTTTAGGAAACCCAAAATACATTGAAATACAGGAAGTCAGCTTCTGCTAATCTTCCAGCAACAAAACACTGATGACTAAAAAGGCAGAAAGATGTGCTTAAGGCTGAAAACCAGCTAATTACAGACAGTAAAAAAGTAGGCAGCAAGAATGAGACCTCAGAACTAGATTTTTGGAAATATGTGACCATATCAATGGAATAAAATATTCACAGTAACATGTGTACATATCACAGAAATCTCATGCAATGAGTTCCTATTAAATTTTAATTACAAAACAAGGGTTTTGCTGGAGAACTGACAGATACTTTCATAGAATCATAGAATGTTGTTAGGGGTTGGAAGGGACCTCTAGAGATCACCTAGTCCAACCCCTCTACAAAAGCAGGATCACCTAGGGCAGGACACATTATGAAAAAAGTTGTTTTGAATCAAATTAAACATCTGAAAGTTTAAGCTAGTTTTCAAATTTTTAAAATACAGATAATACCTGACAAGTTGCAAAGGCCCACATTTCAGGGATATGAAATATTCCTGACTGTTGCAAGGCAGTTCAGTTTGCTATACAAATATCATCATCAAATGCATCTTTCAGAAAGTGGTAAACAAAGGGAACACTGCTCACCTGCTCTCTTCCTCTGCCCCACTCTCTCTCTGTTTGTGGGTTTGGAGGCTGAGGGTCTCACAGCAGAACACATTTTATTGTCCCCTCTAGATGTAAAGGTTCGTTTTCTTTCCACTTCTTCCACATCCACTGGAGCTGTCAATCTGCCAATTTCTACATGGGTTTCACTTTTCCTCTTCCGACACAAAGTTGATCCAGTAGGAGATGGATTTATTTTGTCATTGTGGCACTTGTTTTCAGCTGAAATGGGCCCTATAACTGGAAGGTATTTAGACATCTCTGCTTTTGTAAGTACAGGCACCACATTAGCACATTCTCTAATTGCTTTACTAAGGCATTTTTTAGATTTTGGCTGGAGAGTTTCCGTTCTTTTTTCTTCAGCAGCAGGAGCCTTATTTTTTATGACAGTGGCAGAAAGAACTGGACGCTTTTTTGGTTTGGTTTCTTCTCTCTGAGAACTGCAAGCTTGAAGTTCCTCAGTTTCTGCAGGTTTGTTACAACGAAGTTCCTGTGACTCTACAGTATGCACCTCAAAGGCTTCATTTAAGTTGTCTTCTATACTAACATGTGTTTTTGTCCCTACCTCTTCATTTTTTTTCCATTTTGAGGGTAGGAATCTCTTTACAACATAAGTCTCTGTACTAGATGATATTAAAGCTGCCTCAGGTTTAGAAGTCTTTGTTTCCTTATTTGACAAGCTGTCTTTTACAAACTGATCAGGTGACAAAATTGGAACAGGCTGCTCTAACATATCTATATCCACTTGATAATTGCCATTTACAAAAGAATCTGGACTTAAAATTCTCCTTGTACTTAAAGCAGGCACAGATCCTGAGTGCTCTGGAGTGCTAACTGGAGAAAGTGTGCAATTAAGAATTACTTCATTGTTTGAAACTGGCAGTGGTGCTAATCCAGTAGAAGTGTATGCACTTTCAGATTTTAATTCATTGTGCTCATTAGCAAATTTCTTGACATTACAACTGTCTATTTCAGGCAATAACTCTTCATTTACAGGTACAGCAATATCAAAGTATGTAGTCGATCTTCTCATTGCAAGTGGTGTGCAAACAGTGTTATGCTGTTCCTCTAGCACTGGTGAAATAGGAGAAAGAGGCAATTTATTTTCAGAGTCAAGAAGTGAGTCATTTCCTGGGGACTGACTATTTTGTCCTGTGTTCTGATTTTCACATGGCTGAAGTGGGCTTCTAAGTCTATCCACCTTCTGGCAAACTTGGAAGGTTTTATTAACACTTTTAGCATCTGAAGTACTTTTTTTAACTTTCTTTGAAGCAAACGTTTCTGAAGCATTTTTCTTTTTTATAGTATCCCAAAGACTCTTCTGAAAAAGAACCATAAATAAAAGTTAGTATGCTGTCTTTCTACATACTTCTGTGAAAGAAAGTGAGCATTACATGTGTATTCATTCTAAGTTTAAAAATACTATAAAGAAAAAAAAAAAAAACACCCAGTCCCAAATTCACCTTATTTCCTACAACAAAACCATTTGGTTGCACTTTAGTTTTATTCTCTAAACAGTACTGTACCAGTATCTACTTTCCAGCCCAGCTGAAAAATCTTGAAGACAATGGGCATTCCCCAAAACATTATAATATTTCAAATTTTAATTTTCCTTCACTTTCCTTCCTTGACAGAGATAAAGCAGTATCTCTGTCAGTTGTGCCCAAGTTATAGAATTAAGATGCATAATAAACACACACCTTTCTCTTCACTGGCTGCTCAGCAACACCGAGGAGCACAGCTTGATGTTTTACAATGCCATTGACAATAAAAGTTACCAATTCTCTGACTTTTCCTTCTTCTAACGGTGTCCATGTTACAGAGACAAAGATTCTTTGCCCTGACTGTTGGAGAAAAAGAGAAGTTTAATATGTAATACTTTGGTATACTTACATAACATTAAAAACAAGAATAATCAAATCAAGTGAGAAGCAGTATACAAAAGTAACATATACTCTTGATAACATTAAGAGATAAACAGTTGTTAAGTGTTTAATTGTCAAATTTTCTCCTCTGATGTGTAAATTCAAGCAACCCCCATATGCCCTTTTAGTATTATTTTTGATATGTCTCAATAAAACTGTAATGGAAAGCAAGCATGAACACAGAGCACAAAGGCTGAGATTACTCAATTTTTTGCACATATTAACAGAGTAAGTCCTCTGAAGTTACTTTGAGATAATTATATTTGGACTATTAATCAGAGGTTAGGATTTTTAGGATCTTAGCTTGACCTGTATACAAGTGGTTTTTTTTTAAAAAAGAAATCAAGTGCCCTGCAAAGATGAGATTTGACACACAAGGTCATTGAATAAAAATGAAGACCCTGCAAATAAGGAAGTTGTGAAGCCATGTATGACCCATGACCTTTACTGAATGGTTTTGGTGCTCTACTGCTATCAATACAAACAGACCAAAGCTGCACCTCAACCAAAACTGAAAGGCGGGACTGAAAACAACCCAATCTCTTAAGCATTTGAATTAAAAGTTCCATCTCCTTGGGTAGATGCATTTAATGAAAACATACAAACAATGTGTACTAATATGTACTATGTAGTAAAGCCAGTCAACAATAAACATTATTCATTAATTACTACAAGAAATTGCTATTCATATACTCAAAGCCAGTTCTACAAGCATGTTGCAAGATGTCCAGAGTTCCTTTCTCACAGAGGACCAAAGATACCCGTTCGTACTAAGTGTCATTTTAAAAATCGTCACTGATTGGATTGACGATAGTTTCTATTTCCTTGTGAAGACCAAGATTTCTTCCCCCCATTATTATCTTATTAATTAACATGTGAAGAACATGTTAATTAACATGAAAGAACAGTGATCAAACATCCTCTTGGGAACAGCTCCCTCAGCCTCTAACTAAGCAGATACCGCCTACATTTTTAAAAGGTCTTTTTAAGCACCTCTTATTCTTCTGTCTGTCTTTAAAAACACATTCCTAACCAACAACTATATTTCTTTGCATCTTATTGTGAAGAAAAAAAAAAAAAAAAAAAAAAAAAAAAAGCGGAACAATCAAACAGAAACAACCAAACCCCCTCTTTTAACCCAGGATTTGCCTCCGCAGCCTGCACCAATCCCAAGACTCCCGAGAGGTCCAATTCCACCATACGAAGCGAAGGAATACGGCCCGGTGCAGCCCGCCGGGGATCGGCTACGTCACACCGCAGCGCGAGGCGCCCAGGTGAGGAGTGACGTCTGCCGGGAGAGTGACGTCTGCCGGGGGAGTGACGTCTGCCGGTAACACTCCTCAGGCCGGCGGAGGGGCTCGTCCTGTCACCCGGACCCCTCCAGCCCCAGCCCAGCACCCCGCCCGCAGGACACCACTCGGGGTCCCCTCGTCTGTCACACGACCCTACGTGCCCACCCACCCACCCTCCTTCCCTCTCGGTACCTGCAGAGAAAAGCGGCGATGCTCGAGGCTGAAGCCCCTGGCAGAAGCCGGGAAGCGGTCGACGACCACCTCGACGTCCTCCGCGTTGGGGTTGTCGATGCCCAGGAGGCGGGTGCGGGAGGCGCCCACCCGCAGGCTGCCGAAGCTGAGGAAGGGCGGCCGGGAGAAGTGGCTCAGCACCAGCACCGCGGGCTCTTCCTCCGCCTCCTCCTCAGCGCCCCGCGTAGCCCAGCGCCGCCGCTGCCGCCGCCGCGGACTGCCGTTCAGCTCCCACACCACCGCTCCCGGGCAGAAATCCGCTGCCATGCCCGGGGCAGACCCCGCAACGGCACCAGAACCGGAACCGAACTCGGCGCCGCTCACAGCCTCTCCCAGCCTCACCACCAACGGCCGCTCCCGTTCAAACCCCGCGGCCCCGCCACCCCCCGCGCGGCCCCGCCCCCTCGCCTCTCCGCCAATCAGCGCCTCGCGTTTTATTTAAACGGCACAAGCTCGCCGCGGCCCGGAACCTGGGAGCAGCGGTACCGGAGCTCGAACCCAAAGCTCCGGTACCGGGCACCTCCGCCCCTGAGGATTCCGGCACGGACCTAGTAATGGCAGGCGGTCCCGTAGGCTTAAACGTGGATAGACTGAGTTATGCTTCAAAATAAAAACCACATTAAAAAGCCCAGATGGGTTTAGCGAACCTCCCCGCTAAAAATCTCTGTTAAAAACCAAAGAAAACAAAAACGAGAGGAGCCGAGTATTTTTCTAAATAAATTTAATTTACAAAAGATTTAAAAAGTAGAATAAGACGCACACAAATGTGGTGAAAAAAACCTGCCTCATCTGTTTATCTTTCGTGAGCTTTAAAACTGAAAGGTGTCCAGAATCCTGCTCCCACCCTGCTTAGTAACAGGAGGGCAGAAATCAAAACTTAGCAAGCACGCCCTGCAAGAAATCCTGTGAAGCAAACAATGTTAAGACAAAAGGACTTTCCAGTAACAAACAAAATTACACGTAGGACTGATTACTTCTACATTTACAGCACACTTCCTAAGTTCCTTACAGCAAAGAATTTCTGCAAAAAAAGACTTTACTTAAAGACTTCCATCTAAAATATCAATCTATACAGATGACATTTAAAACACTATCTCATATACCAGTGACAAAATATTGAGTTTATTTCACCTTATTCTTTCATATAAAAAGACCAACATTTAAACATGATATAAATGGTTATGGGGGATTAAAGTTTTTTTGCCACTGTTACCTTTAATCCATCGAATCCTTTTAAATTAACACGCTTCGTATGAACCATGAAAAAGATCCCTATGGGCTTACACAAAGTGACTGCCCTGCATTATATTCTGCCAGTGTCATTCTACAAATCACACCATAAAACAACCAAATCACTGAGAGGTGACACAGATGAAGATCCCATGTGACAGGAGTCACAAGGACCTACAGATAAATGCACTCTGATTCCCTTCACCTTCAGTCAGAACACACAACCTGGATTAGTTTTGCTCAACACAGAAAAAATAATAACACACAGTTTTCAGGAAAAAAACCCTATTCATCTACAACAGCCTTCTCAGAATTCATTCATTATTCTACATTCATGAACTTCTACACATAAATTATTTTAAATTTAAAAACGTGAGGGTCATTTTCATGTTAGATCAAGCACGTTACAAGGTGATTCCTTTGAAGCACTCTTCAGATGCTCTTCCACATTTGTTGCTAGGGAAATAAGCTTAGATCTTTGATGGTATCAAATAAATCTTTTGTCATTGTGGTCTGGCATAACTCATCTTTAAAAATAACAACTTGAATTACAATCCAGACTAAAGTAGCACTGTATTTTTAAGGAAAATACAGCCTGAAGAAGATATCCTCAACATTACAATTACTGATGTTCAGCATAAAAAGAACCCAAAAGCCACACCTGTAGGAAAAGTGTCAGTGCTTAAAGAGGAAATTCCAATATAAATAAATAAACTTAACATAAAATCCATTTAAAGAATTAAAGGCTGTAACTCAGTCAACAACCAGAAATTTGTTCAGCAGAAAAATACAGAATTCAACGTCTAAACAGAATGAGTGCAGAAAGTTCTCAGAACCAGCAGTTTATAAAGTACCAACACTGACCCCACTCTTCTCCCCAGAGGTCAGCATGTTTTAAAAACCCAACTTCTTGCAACGTGCCACTGATCATTCTGCAGAGAGATTTTTGAGACCTGCTTTTTCCTTCTTTGGCAACAAATGGTCAACTGAGTCAGTGGCTGCCAGATAAAGCATAGCCTCTGTTGTCAAAGTGCCCTCCAGACCAACAAGATGTGCACTCCTGGGTGACCACATACACACACTAAAATGGAGGTACCAGACACCTATGGAGTTTCAGCCCATGCAGCTGAGGTGCAGATCTCTGTCCTTCAACCCCTGTCCTCTCAAGAGGAACTGTCACCTATCAAGCAGAGATCAGCTACTTCCACCTGCAGAATGAAGTATCAGTCCATGAAAATTTTATTTGCTCATACATGAGCTTTAAATAGATGTAAAGCCATAAGAATTAGAGCTCATGATATTAAAAAAATAAAAACCTTGTATCTAGCACGTAAGCTTTCCTATTCTCTTTCACTGTCAACTGGCAATGATCCAGCCTGACCAGCAGGTAAAAACACTAACTAGTAAGGTTATCTGCAAATAAAAGAACGCCAAAGAACTAGTAGGTCATTTTTTCCAGGAATGCCAAGTAATTCTGGTCACCCAAACAGCAGATAGTGCTTGTTTTTCTGAAAAACAAGCAATTTTATAATCTGTTTCTTGTTGGGCACCCAAAAACATGAAGCCCTTTGGAAGATATTGACCTTAATGTTTTCAGAATAATCAACTGAACTAGACATAAAGCCATTATTCAGAATATATATATAAAAGGCACAATCATGAAAGAATTTTTAAAAGGACATTATCAAGTAAATATGCTCCAAATTTCATTTTAGTATTTTCCCAGTGCCTTCCAAAGAGACTGGACTTTAAAAGAAAGATTAGTTACCATTTTTAAGCCACAGTTTTGTTAAAATCCTACAATACTTTTTTATACCATAGGACAGAAAAGACAAGAAATAACAAAAGTTACATTTTCTACTCTGAGAACTACACTGACACAATTGATGCTGAATTATTTTTAACACTATCATTACAAATGCTGGAAATCATGAATCACATCCACATTTGGTAATACAAAAAATGATACATTTACGTCTACTTGAAAACTATACATAAACCAGCAGTTTTCAAGCCACGGAGTGTGAAGATGGCATAAACAGTTTTATTCTGAAAGGAGGTGGAGATAGAAAGCAGGAAAGGTAGTACTTGATAGTGTCCTTTCAGAGGGTGGCATTCAATGGCCTCATTATTGCTGTGTATTTGCTAGTATTCAGCTTCTTACCAGATACATTTACAGCATGTCAGTCTGAACATTCCCAGAGCACAGCTCTAAATTTTACTTTAGAGACACACACATAGCACAGTTAAACACATGTAGTTCTGTTTTAGAAACTGAACTTTTAAAGTTTAGGACTTCTATTGTGCTTCTTTGGCTAAGTCCTATTTAAATATTGATAACACTTAAAATTCTATAACTCTGCCACTATTTATCAGCTAACAGAAATCTTTGGTGTGTTTAGGCTAAGAATCCATTAGGGTATAAGCTTCAAAATATGAACATTCAGGCAGCTCTGGCCCCTTTCCTGCAAACTGCTCAACACTGAAATAGGTGGGGATTAAAAGAATCTAACAAGTATTTGGACAGGATTTAAAATCATTTGCACCATTTAGGTTTTACAGAACATGAAAATGACCTTTTTACCACAGATCACTCCTGCTCAGGTCATTGAATATATTTAAGTTACAATAATACACATACATACAGCTTCCCATTTTAAAGATTCCTTAAGATAACCATTTAAGAATGGGGGAAAAAAATGCTTAATTCTTGTGAGCAGTAATGAAGATCATAAAATTACCTCAGACACTTTTCTTTGGCATAACATTTACCAAACAAACACAGAACAATTATTTTTAAAGTAGGCTTAAAATAGAAAACTTGATGAGGCTAAGTTAGAACAGGTTTCATGAATTACACTAGACTTGTAGTTAAAAATGTTTGGGTTTTTTTTTTAAATTATGTTTAGTAAAGGAAAAGTTCAAAATAATTGAAGACAAAATACTCTCAAGACTTTGTTTTATAAACACAGTAAAAGAAAGTGAGAAACAAAATCTCATTAGCAACTCACAAGAGATTTCTAATTGCTGATTTGTATTTTTAATAGAAGTTGAGTATTGTTATGGAAATAACAGACTTTAAATTTTTCAGTGGGGCAGACTTTAGAAGACAAGATTGAAAAAGCAAGAAAAAATGAGTATTGAAATTATAAAGGATTAACCATTGCCTGGATATCCCCACATAATTCAGTATTACAGATCAAGGAAAAATTAAGAAGCTAAATTTAGGCAGCTTAATTATACTCAGGGGGAACACCAAACACTCCATTTAGTGTCTTCACAAAACATCTGAATCACTTTTCAGAAGAATCTAGTTCCTGTGTCCATTGGCTCGAGTCTGGCACACTTTAAACCCTCCAAAAACACATCAGGGTTCAAGTAAAATTATATTTTAATTTCTGTGTGAAACATAGTTTTATATCCGTGCCTGCCTTTACCAATCTTAATGGATTTGATGTAGTCCTTATTCTTCCCAAATGCTTTCTATTACACTTAAAACATTAACTGAATGTGAGATGCAGAAAGGCAATTTTTTAATACTAGCCAGATATGTAACTATATTTTTCAGCCACTGTCCTTAAAAGATATTTCAGAGCTTAATTCTTAAAAGACCATCTATAAGATTTTTAAAAACTCTTAAAATCACAAGCACTCTTTCAGTATACATCAAAATGTTCCTAAATGTTCAAATATTATGTAAACAAACCTGTTTTTCCAAAACTATGCCGAAGACTCATGAGTCCAAATAAAATATAAAATATAAATCTTAACTGCCATATCAGCCATCTTTGGCTAATGGCTTAGGAAGTTAGGTGGAATGTTATGGTCTGATCATGAATGTTCATTGTTTGAAATATTCTGTACAGTAGGAGCTGTATCCAGCCCCAGTAAAGTTCCAAGATATGACTGGTCTCTAGGATCCAACATTTGCTCAGGCCTTACAGGATGAACAATATTTGCAGGTTGTGGAGTAAGAGTGTATTTCTCTAGAAAGGACAGATCTGTTGCTCGCTGGTAGTCTGCCTGCTCAGGTTGTGGAGGGAGAATCCCATGGGATTGAGTAGTGTGCTGTACCAGATCAGCTTGTGGGTCAGACATCTGAACTGGTACCAGAGTCACAGGCACACAGACTTCTGTGGATACATTCTGCAGCAAACTTTTGGCTTCTGATTGATATGCTTTGGATTGTTCCACATACTGTTTAGCTTCAGTTTCATAGACTTTGTCATCAGAGGTGTACTGCACTGGCAAGGACACCAACTTTTCATCTGAAGAAGATGTCAATGCCTCTTCTGCAGCCTTTGATCCATGAACATGATCCATGTGATACTTCAGCTTGTCTTTCCGTTTGAACGTTGCGTTGCAGTGCTGGCAATTAAAGGGTCGAGCATCTGAATGAATAACCATGTGTTTTGTTAATGTCTTCTTAATTCTAAAAGACTGATTGCAGACTTGACATTTGTAGGGTTTCTCACCTGTAAAGAGAGGGAAGTATTACTTTTTCTAGGGAACACCATGTCACACATAATTATGCAAACACATACGTGGATAATGGCTTAGAGACCCAGTATAAAGCAATTTTACTGAGATTTTGAAATCAAGGGAGCCATTACAAGTTTGTTTAGAAGTTATATTAGCATACTCTTCTCCACACATGCAGCCCTCTCAGTACCTGAGATTTCTCATGCACACAAGAAGACAATCAGAACATAAGCAAAAAACAGTCTTTAAACTGTTATGATACTGGTACTAAATGAGCTCAATTTGGGTTTCTATGCATTTCAAAAGGACAGTAATTTCCCTGAACATAAGGCAGGAAACACAAAGAGAAACATATACAGACAAAAACCTTTTCAAAGGGATTTCAAATCCTTGTTTAGATTACCACTTGAAATGCAGTATTCTCTGGACAACAAAAATCATTAGAAGGTCTCAGTAAATTTGGAAAGGACATACACTGAACTAAACTAAAGAAAGAGCTATAAAGAGTACACCACAAACCTGTATTGAGGATTATCAATATTTCAACTGATACATCCAGAAAATAGTATTCAGGAATGACCAACATGTAAGAAAGAATAAAAAGTCTTGTTTCTTCCTGCTACTCTTGCTCTGGATGCTCAAAACCCATAGTTAAATATGTAATTCCATCAGTGCTGATGCATAAAAATACATTCCTACATGTTCTGTGTTTTTATTGAGCTTTATTTTATTTTTACCTGAGTGTGTCCTAAAATGCATTTCCAAACTTGATTTCCCTTTAAAAACTTTCTTGCAGACTTCACACTGGTGAAATGTTGCTTTATATCTTGAAAGAAGAAAAGGCATACCATGTTAGACAGTTCTATTATTAACTGGTTCAAAAAACCCAAAACAACTATTTACACAGTCTCTCCTGAAATCTTGAACTGAAAAAATAGCTCCAAGTTTGCAAATTTCCTGACATCTGCCTACCAATAGATGGTCAATAGCAGTATTTTTATGCTCAATCTTATTCTCTGCTGGGATTCACACTTAGCATTCAAAGAGCAGACGCCACTAAAACATCTGACCCACAAAATATCCTAAAGTAACAGTTTTTGCCCAACATATACAAGAGGCATTCACTTTGGCAGAATTATGCTATAAACAAATTACCAGGAATGGTTTAGGCCATTGGCTACCAAGAAGAAACAAAGAACACAATGTACTATACTTTCAACCCAGGCACATCTATAATGGCCTCTACACAATGCTAATTAGCAGTTAAAACACATCATTTGCAAAATAATTAGGTCCCAGCTTATTTGAATTTAAATTATTACAAATTTAAAAATCCTACTGCATTTTCAGTTTATAAACATAATTCTATAGAATAGGTCTATAAAGACAGACTGTTTCAAAGTTTTTACCTACCTTCAGAGACACTAATCTGCTACTAGCTTCTAAAATATCTAAGAGCAGGTAATTCTCACAGTGCTTAAATGCTGTCTAATAATTCAGCCTTAACCAGTCTGCAATGAAAATATTACAGGCACACATAATTGACAGACCAAAATTTGATCCTTTTTTATGTTTTAATTTTACTTACTAATATAGACTAAAAAGAAAAGATCTTGTTTAAACTGTGAAGGCAATCTTCTAACCTCTATTTCAAACCATAACAATGATATTTCTATCAAGACTAAGATAACAGGAGTGACATAAACACAGACATTAAAAGAGTTCTGCACTAACATACAAGTCCCAACAAAACCAGTTACAGTACATAAGTATTTACATAATTATAAAAAAAGCATGCTTACTTCTGCCAAACTTTTTCTCCCAGATGGACACTTTTATAATGAACAGTAAGGTGATCTCTACGGCCAAAACATTTTCCACATTCCTCACACTGATGTGCTTTTTCACCTACAAGAGAAAAGTTCTGGGTTTGGTTAAATCTTGGTTAAATTTTGGTTAAATCTTCTGGAACTTATTAAATGTCTAAGAGCTGTAACTGTAAGACACACAGTAGATCCATGTTCACAAAGTCCAGCCAACCAAACTCTTCCAAACCTTACTCAGGGCAGGACTCTCAGTTATCAAAGAACAAAAATCAGTAACTAGGTAGGTTTTATCAGAATCATGATTTTTATGATTTGTTTTCTATGACTTTAACTGACCCTTTGTCACTTCTACAAAGGAATTTACATTCATGATTTAAGGGACACTTTCCCACTCACTGCATGAAAGGTACAAGTGAATGACCAGGAAATCACTCTCACCATTAAGACCCAAAATCTGGTATCTTCAGGGGCTTTAAAAGAGAAGCTTACTTAAACATGCCAATTACTTTGGTAATTTTTAGAAATTAAAATTATATTGCGGTACTTATATTTTTAATTATCCTGCTTTACATAGTTACCTTTTTGCTTTAATGCTCCTGTTTAAAAGTATCTTGATTCTTTTTAGTCATCTCGAGATCTTCCACAAAGTGTCAGAATATTTCTTCTCATGTAAGTAGGAGTGTGGACAGTCAAAGAATGTAACTTTCTAGAAGGGGGAAAAGCAAATAGAGTAGAAAAGAGGATTTTTTTTTTTTTTTTTGTACTTGAGTTTTCAAAGATTTCTTTATTTTATAGCAGATATTAGGCTTTTAAACACCAAAAAAGAAGCTGTCTTTCAAAATAAAGGCTCAGAAAGTTTAGACTCTGATCACTTTCATATTTTCATGATGCCTGGAACATATGGTGCCACATTCCCTTCAGATTCTGTTTTGAAAAAGAAGTTTGGTGAATCTTCAGTCTTTCTCTACATTTGATAACTTTTCTGCTCTCAATGCAAAAGAAAGATCTTTCTTCTTACTCCTATGATCCCCACTTGGCTGTTCTCAGGGCTGACTTCCACCACCCTCCTTCCTTCCCTCATCCCAGACTTCAGAAACACCTCTTTGATGGTCTTACATAAAAGTGATCAGTGTACAAACTTTTGACAGACAGACTGTGACAGCTTCTTCTGTGTTGTGGTAATAATGTTTCACAAAATTGCTATTAAAAAAAAGAAATCTGAACTCATTATAAAAAAAAAATCCTCCTTTTTCACTTTTGCTTTTTTTATTATTATTTTTAAAGCAATTCACTGTTACATGTTTTTGACTGTCCCTGGACTTTCTATGTTAACATTGAGGAAACACTTGGCTTTTAAACCTTGCAAACATGTAAGAATAAACCTATTTTAGTAGACCTTAAAAGCAGTGAGAGGAACTTTTATCAGATCTAAAACATTGCACATACTGAAAAATAAAAGCCACGGTTAACTGTTATTTGGTTTTATTTCACAACAGTAATTTTGAAGCCAATTTTCAAAGAAAATGCCTACCTGAGTGTATTTTTTTGTGTTTTGTTAGATGGTCATGGCGAATAAACGTTTTCCCACATTCTTCACATTCATATCTCTTGTCATCATGGTGGACTCTTAGATGAAGCCTGCATATTTATGGTCATAAATATAAGATGCAACTTTGTTAACAAAATCTGTACTTCTAATCAAATGCAAAAACACCAGAAAACACTCTTTAATGATTCACACAAAATCAGAAAATAACTTTCAACTGAGGTATGCTCAAACTGCTCTTAGAAACCAAGAGAGAAAAGAGATAGACTCTCATATTTGACATTAACTTATCAGGATATTTTAGTCCTCTGCTTATTTTGTCTTTGAATAATAAAGACATAAAAGTTTCTGTGTGCAAGAAAGTCAACTTTGATACAGGATTTTTATGGGATTGTGTCTTTTTAGACATTTAACATCTTGTATTAAAAATTAAATGACTCCTCACAGGTTATCAATATATTTTCAATACTTAAGTATGTTTAAAGCATGACAAAGAATTATGTTGAAAACACAGATCTGTAACAATCACCAAATAAGCAAGACAGTTTTTGCTTCTTATTTAATAAAAATCTGCACCTGTAAGAACTTCCATGACGAAAACTCTGGCCACAAATACTGCAAAGATGAGGCTTCTCTCCACTGTGAATTCTCAGATGTTCTTTCAAAGTTGTTCTGTTTAACAAAGACAGTAAAATTTAAATTTAAGCAAAGTCATCGTTGCTTAAAAGTGAAACAGGCTGACTACCTGCTTTTCAATTTCTTTAACCCTGATGGATCACAATAACAGCATTAATTTATTCAGATACACACCTACATACATTTGGACAACACACATCAATTTTTTCAAGTTTTCCATGTTATAATTTCCTTGTTACTACGTGTATACAGGCAGAGCTTTAAAAAACAGACTTAAGAAAATCCAGATTATGGATGTTAATTTAATTTAACCCAGTACAGGGCTTATTTAAACACATATGGATTTACAAATGCATTCATATATGCATACATATTTAAGTCTGTTTCTGTTATCACCTTTTCCATGTAAAAAAAAAAAGGGTACCCAAATGAAAATTCCTTTCAAAAAAAGGAATTGGAGGGTAAAATTTACTGGATACGGAGCAGGTAAGAGTGTGAGCTGAGCAGAAAAGTATTTAATCTCCTTCCAGTACTTACTATAAATATTATTTTTAAAAGACATTTTTTATACTTTACACAAAAATTTGACCTTTTCATATGAGAAGAACTATATGTAAATATTCAACGTCTTATATACCATAAATAAAACTTGAAATGCATATTGACTTTTTTTAAACAGAAATTCTTTTTGCAGTTCTAAGTGAGCTTTATAGAATTGAAAGACTATCTGTACCTTTTAGATTGTTTACTGTCTCATTATTGCAATACTACAGTCTCTTTCAATACATCCATGCCCTCTTGACCAAACTACTAGAAAATACACACCACCACCAAAACCCATCAGAGACAAATCTTCCTCTTACAGTGCTCCCCAGGGTCTTTGCCAGTCATTGGAAAAAACTTAAGATCAACAAAACATACTGCAGTACACCAACTAAGCTCTTTTCATATTCCTCAAACAGAACATTACTAGAATCTTAGTCACAGTTATTGAGGTGAAACTATTCTGTCAAAATTAAAGAAAAAAAAAATTTTTGTTTCGTAAGACATAATTCACCATTTTGAAAATGTAAAATATCTCCTTTATAGAGCAGTGTAAGACACCTGCACTGAAGGTATGTTAACAATCACTGAAAATTCACATTTTTCTCCCTCATACATGTAGAATAGAAATGGGAGTGAGAGGAACCTTATTTCTACATCTTTTCTGTGCTTTTCCTGCACTAGAATATGAGCCAACTTTTAGAGCTTTCAGTTTTCTAAGCACTAACTTAACAATTGTTTCCTCCATACAGAGCAGCAGCCACAAAGGTTATACAGTTCTATTTCATCTTCTCTGACACCATGTTTGTAGAAGTCAAATTTCTCCAAAGTTCAGTTAATCACCAAAATACTCGCAGCAGAAACCTCTTTCCCAAACAAATGCAAGATGTTCTTGCACAACACTGGAACCTTAAGTGAATCAGAGGTTAAGTGTTTCTTAATATAGTTCTGGCTCACAACTAATTACCTACAGCTGTGTCACCCTTTAAGGCCATCAGAAAATTCAGGTATTACCTGTGGCTCTTACCCCTACCTTTTAATTCAACAGTCCTCTGAAATTATCTACGTTAAAATATCAGAGCTAAAACATAATCAAAGAAAGCACACTAAATATTTCTCTGGTCTGCTCACGTCCAAGCAGTCACACAACTTCTTACCGTTCCCTCACGGATTTTCCACAGATGAAACATGTCCATTTTCTCTTTCCTCCATGTGTACATTCTATGTGGCGTTTCAGATTTCCTGTATCATTAAACTGGCGGCCACAAATATCACAAGGAAAAGGCCCTACAACCAGACAGACAGACACAACAACACACAGAGTACTATTAAATGCCAGTTAAACCAAGCAAGAGGCACAGACTGCTTACTTGTCAATTTACAAAGCAAAAGTTTTGTCTAACAAATGATTACTGGTTACTATAGTAAGCATACTTTAATAGGACTGTGCACCTTCTGCTTAGATAAGTTATTTTTACTACTAGGTAGTAAGTTTCATGATTGCAGAAAAAAAATTTAGAGTTATCAGTAAAACATAATTGAGACTGTTTAGACTGTTTGAAAAACAAAATTCCCATTACTATCACCAATCTAGTTCCTACCCAGCAGAAATAATTATTAATAATTAAAAAGTCTTTGAAATATTTCTGAGAGAAAAGAAAAAGGTCTTTGGAAAACTTCAGGAATAACCTGACTCCATAGCCGAGAACCATTTTCATACAAAAGAAATTTTAAAACAAAACTAGCCCTTGTTCTCTTTCCCTCCCAGAAAGGTAAATACAATGCCTCAA
Source organism: Heliangelus exortis (assembly GCF_036169615.1). Lineage (NCBI taxonomy): Eukaryota > Metazoa > Chordata > Aves > Apodiformes > Trochilidae > Heliangelus > Heliangelus exortis. Next base: position 22,889,854 of record NC_092429.1, on the reverse strand, counting down.
CAAGATGGCTTAACAGAAAAAGTAAAAAAAAAAGTTAAAAAAACACAACAAAGAAGCCAACACCCAACTCCCCAACAAAACTGGAACAGAAAGAACTGGAAAAAGAGGTGAAGTGGAAACCAGACTCGTCAGGACATAAAATGGTGGAGGAAGGTTTGACTTTAAATCTATTGTTTACATGTCAGAAGGAGGTTTCTATACCGAGATGGAATTTTTCTTGATGCTTCAGTCTTGCAAATCGTGATTTAAAGTGCTCTTCACAGTAGGTACACTTAAAGGGTTTATCCTGAGAGTGAAGGATCATATGCTCTTCTAAATGAGGTCTTCGGGTGAAAGACTTCTTACAAATCTGCAATGATAATGCACTTTGTCAAAGATACATCGATTAAGCCCAATTTTTTTATCTGCTCTCTGCAGCAACACAAGAGAAAATGTGTTATTCAAAAAGCATATTCTATCCTAACTTGTAAAGTCTTGCAGTCAACATATACATAAACTCTAGTGGAATGAACTACATAAATTAGGATGCTGACCCATGGCAACCTAAATAAAACTACCAGCAACACCTGCATAAAGTTACGTGTTCCGTCCCCCTTTCTCCTGACTCCAGCCCCTACCAGACTTTATTCCTAGGGTGTTTCAACACACTAAGTCAGCAGAAAATAATCTAGTGGAAAAAAAGGAAATAGCTTAGGACATAGCTTTGGCTTGGTTTTGCTTGCTGAAAGAGGTCAGTTCAATTTGACTGTGGAAAAAGCTCTTATAGTATATGCTACTGTAGAACTGGAGTCATACCTATTCCCTTCTTTCCTCTGGGAAATTCTGGGACAGCATGCATTAAAAAGAAAATGACAATACCAAAAAAAAAAAAATCTCAAAATATATTTTAGAGACACGGAACTTTTGCAATATTAAAATTACATAAGCTTTTGAGGACTGTTTTCATATTAATATAAACCTAAATACACAGGACTGAGTAGCAGTCAATATAGTACACATGCAGTTCAATTACAGAACTGAAACCCCAGGTCAAATTTAGACATTTAAGCTGGGTATTAAAATTTAACATCAAGGTCCTGTGCTTTAACATAAATCAAAATAGTGCTTCCTGAGTTCAGTGTGAAACTTTTGCCATTGTTTGCAGTTTCTCAGAGAGCACATGAATAACATTATTCTCACCTCAGAAAATCAGAAGCAGCACCTTTATTTGTTTAAAAACTCATTAATGTTAAATAAAAGTCTAAGAAATCCTACACCTCTAAAAAGTGTAATAACCTTCTTCTTTTCTTTACCCTTTATACTCTGAGGAATATGAGCAAATTCAGAGAAACAGTAAAGATTAAAGCGTGGTCACAAAATCCTGGTGCTCGTGCATAGACTACAGCATAAACGTGCAACTCATAAAAATCCTGTACTTTACCTTTGTGGCACCTCAGCCCTCAGAACATACTAAGCAACCTGAAAACAAAGTCACAGTTCCTTGGGGTTCTGCTCATTCTCCAACTGTTAGAAAAGCTAAAATTCTATCCCTGCTTTTAATTCAAGTCCATTTGCAACAGCCATGTACATTATAAGAGCAGTGGCTTTCTTTTTAAAAATTTCTACTAAATAAAGGGTTGGGTTTTTACCCCAAAAAATAGCCAAGGCACAAAGTGGAGTCTAGTGAATAATCCATCCAGTAAGAGGACTTTCTGAGATGTTAACATCAACCATGCTGCACTATTAAGCTGTTTCATATCTAGTAACAAGTAGAACTTGTAATATGTTCATACAACAGAACTTCATCTGGAAGGTAACACCCATTGGTCAACCATGAAATTATCTCATTCCCAGCAGATGAACTGCAGGTTCTTATACCTGGTATCTCTCAACCTCCTGCTAAACATTTTTTAAGTGAAAGTTTGCAAAGAAAGCAAGTTTAGTAGCTGTGACACAGGAGACCTAGTATTACAGGCATAGGGGGACATTTAGCAGTTTGCAGAAACAAAACAGCTGACATGAAAAAAACCAACAAACAAACAGCGAAGTAGTTCATTAATTTGAAACCTTAAAACATTATTTGGTGCAGAGAATGGAAATTCTACAAACTCCTTTTTACAACAGATGTAGCTTCACACACATACCTCTCCTAGAGAAAATCAAGGAAAGGATTCTATGAATTCAGACCTAGGTGTAAATTTAGTTTTTTGTTGTTGTAAATTTACAACTTCACTGATGTGCATATTCAGCTAACTGAGAAGGTTTTCCACATTTAACATGTATTTTCCTCACTATTGACACAGTGTACACTTCATCATGAGGCTTTCATGGGCTGTATATACAGAATAAAATTCAGTCTTTAAATCAGGACACAAGGAATTTATACCATCACTTATAAAGCTGAGATGTCACAGAAACACATACCGTATTTTCATTTAAGTCACAAACAAACATAACAGCCATATGAAAAAAAATACTGAAGTATTACTTACATCACATTTCCAACCTTCACTCTTTGTCTTCTTGATAGAAAGAAATTCTTGTACATTCTCTGGATGAAACCTAGGAGGAAGACAGAAAGTTATAACTACTGTCACCTTCTAAGATGAAGATTATCCAAATGCTAAATATTAATTGCTAAACTTTACATTTTAAGAAGGTCAACCAACAAACCAGCAGAACAGAATACTGGTAATTAAACAGTTACAAAAGCATGAGTAACTGGCAAGCAGTGTTGACTACAGATACCTGTAGTATCTCATATGACAACAGGTAAGACTGGTAAGAGTTTCAGCTATAATGCTGTATGGATATTTATAATGCAAGGGGAAAAAATGGTATTTAAATAATAATACTTTATAATTAGACTGGGATAAACAAATCAATCACTTGAATGAATCTGCATGGAAATGATTTATCCATCTCTTATCAACAGTACAGCATCACATCTAAATCCAAAGATAACCTATTCTTCCTCCATATTAAAAGCAACACAGTTCATTAGTAAGACTTGTGCTCTGACTGACTAAGCTAGGATGGTAAATTTTATGGCAAAAACCAACAGAACTCCCACAGAACTGCTACTGCAATTTAGTCCTTATACATTCTTTATTGCAGGTCAGTTGGTGCTGCTCATCCCCATAACCTTTGAAAAGATACTTGTCTGAAAAAAGCAGTTCTAGAAACAGTATGCTGTGGAACACATACATTTTTAAGAAATGCAAGACAAATTTGCTCATACTTGCCTCTTCACATGCTTTGCTAAAGTCTTTTTGCTTGCATGAAGCTTATTGCAGTAGGGACACTTGTGTTCCTTTTTATGGAAGTCAGTATCACTGGAGTGTTTCTTTCTGTGCACTGTCAGGTTGGACTTTGTTGAATAGCGCTGGTGACAAATATCACACTCAAAAGGCTTCTCCCCTGTATGCACACGGGTATGGCTCTCGTATTTGCCTATACAACAAAAATATCTGTTAGCAGAAACTACAGCAGGTATCACCAACAATAGACACATTTGGGGGTTGCTGTATAATGTGGCTCTCAAATGTGGTCAGGATCTCAGTACCATCCACACTTGTGTGTGGTTCACAGCACTGAAAACTGCAACAGTGATCAAGCACATGCTGGATTCAAGGCTCCTCCACCCACTTCCACACTTAACTATTTTGAAGACAGAGAGAAAATGAGAGGGCTCTGTATTACAGCTAAATCAATGTGAGGGTCCCTCTTGTTTAATCCTACAGCATATTCTGTTCTTAAGTACTGGAAGTGATACTATTCCTCTGGCATTACACTGATTGTGAATTGCCTTTTCAGAACAGGGAACAGCCTTGCAACCAACTGGTACTTTCAAATAACAAAACACTGAATTACACAAACTCTTGCATAAGTTCTGTATCTGGGACTCAAGATACTACCATAAATGAGAATACTACTCTCCCATTTCTTACACACCACTTGGATTCTCTCTGCTGTTTGCCAGTTCTATTCTGAGGACAGAATTCAGACCAACACCAAGGATCTCCCTACCTAAAGCCAACAGCAGGCTCTCTGATTTGCACTAGACAATGATTTTTCTCCACAGGACATGCATCATACTTCTGGAACTTAGATTCAGAGAAAAAAAAGTCCTATAACTCATAAATTTAAAAAATTAATCAATTATCTACAATAATACAAGCTAATGAAAAAATATTTTATGTATCACTTTTAGTGCTACTTCTCATGTATTTTTTGAACACCAAATCAGAATTCTAAAACCTGAAAGACATGCAAAGAGGAAAAGGCTTCTAATGGGTGCAAAAAAACAAAGACACTCTTACAACCCTAAATACTCACAAGCCACTCATTTCTGTACAGTACCCTTTCAGTATTGGTAGTAAAGCTCTCAAATTCAGACATTTTCCTATGTTGCTTATATTTTATGCTATGTTGCTTATATTTTATTCAGCAGAAGTACAATTAAGTCCTGCATTTTAAATGTTTAATTTAATGTACAGTAATTTGTGACCCTGGAAAATTCATTTTACCTCATCAAGCCAAGTACACTGTGTGTGAGTAGAAATTAACACACACACATAATTTATAGAGCTTCAAAATTATGAAGAACGTAATGCATGTATTGTAAGAACACCAAAAATGCCTAACACTACAAGGAACTGTTTCTTCCCTAAGTAAGAAAGTCAATATCTTACGTGACCATAATTAAACATTTACTCCAGCTGAAATAATGCAAGAATTCTGGAGTACAGTAGCAATTTACTTTTAATGTGGGAAAGGAGGTCAGAAAATCTGGAATCTTGACTCTTCTGATATTAGAGTAACTATAGATATGACTGTAGACAAGCAATCCCAACAGAACAGGTTAAGCTGAGAAAGTATTACGTGGTGTAACTTCTTGGTAATACAGACCAGAAAAATGAAGACAGAAGTCAGGGTGACAAGGTCCCAAGCATCTACACACCATGTAAAATAGAAAACTCTCAGGCTGCCTGACAAGGATGCTGTTTTACTTTAGCAATAATGACAACTTAAAATTAATTTGCCAGAAAAGCAGTGAAAGAGAAATAAATTCAGCATTTGCAGATTTCTCAAATAATGCTCACAGTTCATTTATACTGAAACAGTTTAGCCACAGGCAGAACTACTTAACATCTTCAGAAAACTTAGCAGCATACTGGATCAGTGAGATGATCCAAGAATTATAACCTTTGCTCTCTACAACAGATTAAAATCTGTTTATTTCCCATACAAATAGCACCACCATATGGTAAGAGATCAACCTAACTCGCTCTTACCTATTCGATCAAATTTTTTGTCACACTTGGGACACTGCAGTAGTTTTTTGCTACTGCTCTGAATGATGACTGGAGCTAAGCCTTCAGGAATATTTCCCACTGAATCAGCTGCCTCAGAACACTCTTCAGTATCATTCTGTTCTTTCTCACTTTGCTCTTCAGACTCTGAATCTTCACCTGACATTTCCTCTTCCTGTCCCTCTTCATCAGCATTGCATTCACTTTCACTGTCTTCGAATTCACTTCTGTCAGATGTTTCCTTGCCAGAACTGACTTTTTCCAAATTGCTGTCAGAGGCATCACCACTTTCATTGTCACTGGTATCAAATTTAGCTGGACATCTACGGTTTCTCGTAGAGCGCCGAGTGGAGAAGTTGGCTTTCTCAAGCATTTTTAGCCCATGTTTTCTTTCCAGTGAAAGGGATCTGTGGGTTCTAGCCAAGTGATTTTCTAAGGACTTCTTGTAACAGAAACTTCGACCACAAAAAGTGCACTGATGACTATTTAACAGTTTGCCTGTCAGTTCATTGAGTGTTTCTACTGGTGTAGGTACATCAGTTACCACATCAGTATGTACATTAGAAACACTTTCATTATTCAGTAGCTTCACTGCATCTATGATATCTAAAAATTTTGCTGCTTCCAGCACTAATGGAATTTCGTTTTTATACACAAAAAACTCAGAGGTGTAGAGAAACTCAAGCAAATGCTGAAAGACAGAATGAGTTACATGATCTAATGTGACAACATCGGTGCTTGGATTTTTGCTCAAACAGGCATGAAAATAACTGCTCCCAACAGCCACAACAACTTTGTGAGCACTAAACTCTTTTCCCTCTACAATTATGAGTAAATCACAAAACGATGGATGTTTCTGTCTATCATCATTTAAGTATTTAAGTAGATTTTTATTATACTGCAGTGAGCTTAGGAGCTTTCTTTGTTCTGATGATGGTGAAAGTTCTTGGGAAGATTCAAGCTTATCTGCAGGAGCTATTTCTGCAGACTTTGAGACAACTTCTTGTGCGCAGTCTACTACAAGAATGTGTTCTGAAGTATTTTTCTCATGGCCGAGATGAACTTTTTTGTTTAGATTTGCAGCAACTCGTCTCCTTTTCTTCATTGCAGAAGTGCAACTTTAAAATCAGGAGCTTCATAGGTGACTGGCAAAAGATTCCCGCGAAGACTTGCTGGTGCTCCAGACCTTAAGAAAATACATAACAGCAATTTCATCATCTGCAAAAGAACTGTGAGAAAACATTACTCTTACCACTAAGTGCCTTTATTTAATTTACACTGTTTGTATTTCACTCTTTCACATCTACCTTAAACTTCTATATACTTAGCACTTGGTGCCTTTATTTAATTTACACTTTTAGTATACCACTCTTTCACATGTAACTTAAACTTCTATATACCTAAAGTTTTTAATAAAAGTACCAAACTCCCACCACTTCCTATCCCTAGCAGGGCACAGAGCTCCTCGTAGTGCACCAACACATCCTATTATTAGACCCCGAGAGGCGGCTGGGGCCGGCTCTGCCGTCTCCTGGACGCCTTTAGCCCGCGCAGCGCCCCGGCATGGGCGTGCACTGTTGTTATTATTACACCAAACGCATTCCCTTCCCGTTCAACCCAGCCAGTCCCAACCCCAGACAGCCCCAGCCCGCCCGCCTTCCCGGCAGGCCGCCCATCCCCTCAGACAGCCCGCAGACCTTCCCGGCGCGGCCCTCTCCCCGCGTCTGTCACTCCCGAATGTCAACTCCGCCGTCGCGCTCCCGCCTTCCTCGGCCCGTCCCACGGACGGTGCCTTTGTCCCAGCACCACCGGGTCAGCGGCGGAGCCCACGGGGGCTCTACAGAACCGAACTGGGAGGCAAAGAGGGCGCCCCAGACACCTCCCCCACCACACACCATCGCGGCGGTGCCCGCAAGCCCCTTCCCCCTTCTCCCTTCCGCCACTCCTCCACCCTCGCCAGCGGGACAGCAAACGGCCGCGCCCCCGCCGTCCCTCCCCACCCGTAACCTCGGCAGAGCTGCCTGACGCACCTGCGCGGCGCCGGGCGCTCCCCGGGGCCCGCTCGGCCGCCGAACGCCGCTGCACCCCCGCGCCCACTACCGCTACCGCTTCCACCCCTTCCGCCGCTTCCGGGTCCCGGCTCCCTGCGCAGCCTCGCTCCCTACGTGAGGAGCGGGCGGTGCTGAGCTGAGCATGCGCGGGTGGGCCTGCTCCGGTCTAGGGGCACCGTTAGCAGCAGGCCAGGCCAGGCCCGGACCAACCCAGCCCAACCCAGTCCAGTCCAGCTGTGGCGGGAGTTCGGTGTCTCTGTTCGCTGTGGCCCCCCGCCGAGCAGCCTTAGGGCGAACCGTGCCGGGGGAGCTGGGTGGCCCGGGGCCCCACCGCAGCCAAACCGGCGGCGCGGGAATGCGCGCCCGAACGCAGCGAAGTGTTGGCAAACACCGTGTGGGAGCGAGAAATGTTGCGCTGGAACAACAGTTCCGTACAAATGGTTCAGAATCTGCAAGCTGCGAGTACTTTTCCTCAGTACTGTTTTGCATTTACCGTGTTCTTGAGTATCCCGAGGGAATCGGCAGCCGTGCTGCTGCATTTTTTCGGTTTTCATCCTTCCTGGGTGGCCACGAGTGTCCCACGGCCCGAGGGAATACCCGCTTGAGGGTGTATTTCATCAGCATATTAGGTGTTCATCCTATTAATCATATTTTTGGCTTTCCAAAGATAACTAATTGCTAGTGACAGCCTGGTACTGAAAATGAGATTGTTTTTATGGAACCTTTAAAGACATATGTCTAATTTTAAGGCAGGATAAAACTTTATTCCATATTATTTGTTATGTATTTGTGATTTGTGAGTTGATACTGGTCACCACACAGCTTAATAAACACCCCGTAACTGGATGTTGCTTGTGCTTGCCCAACTTTCATGTCCATAGTCACACTTAAGCTGCACATAAACTATAAAAATGTCTTTATTACTCTAATCTGAATAGCAAGATTCATAAAAACATCATTTAGCCAGATAACTGGTTTGCTTCTGTAGCAAGTGTCTTCAGGTTGGAAGTAAAAAGCCATGTGCTATACAAGCTCTCACAAGTGAAATATATAAGGGAAATGTAACTCAGAACTGTTTTGCCAGCAAGTGTAACCAAGATAGGAAATTTTCATGGAAAAGGCCTGAGGCTTTCTTAGGAGTCAGAGTGCTGAGGTGTTTTTCAATCTCTAATTACTATAGTGCCATGAACCAGAATTTTCCATACCTGTTTCCTGGCATGGAAAAATTAATACATGTACTCAACATACCTTTTTTTTTTTTTTTTTTTTCATACACTTGGGAGATGCTTCGTGTGCAGAAAGTTGAATTGCTAACAGAAGCCATTTATCCCCAGTTTAAAAAAAACAACAAACAAATAAAAAAGCAGACTGTCCTTAGATGTAAATATATGAAGAATTATGACCAAATAGAAATATTCTGGACATAATTACATCCATCAACAGAATTCAGGGTTGGCATCCAGTGTCCCCACAAAGAATGTACAAGTTGCACCTCTGCATTACAGCATGGACTTTGGCCCAGTTATAATTTTCATCCCATTGGGTTTTAAGAAGTAAATTCATTCTATTTGCCCCTGCCGTTTCCTTCTGCTGCATTGTTGGGCTTTGTTTGTTTTTTTACTGCAGATAACTACCTGGTTTTTATTTATTTGTTGCTGATGCTGTTTACTGTGTGTTGTTTCTTGGCAGTCTACAAAGCATCTACATCTGTTCTGATTACCAAAGCCGAGTTTTTGCATTTTGATTTAGCACAAGTCTAAGTAACACTTTCTCTTTTGCTGTTTTATGTTTCATGAAGGATTTAGTTCAAAGAAAAATTATACAATGCTAAGTGATCCATTACCGTGGCTGGCACTGCTACAATAATTATGCCCTGGAAACAAAATGTCCTTGAGCTCTTGGTTGATTATACTTCTTTCACCATTAATTCTTTCATATTTTAAGTGGTACAGGCAAAATTTAACTACATTAATCCTTTTTGTTCCAATGCTTATTAGTGCTAAATTTTCTTGCCAGTTAGTAGAATAACTGTCACTAAGATTAAAAAGCTGACTTTTACATTAATTAGAGACAGCACCAATAAAAGAATAAACACTTGCTCACCTACATGAAACTGTACATGATTTGGAAGTTCAGCTTTTAAGATTTTTCCAAGAAGATAGTATATTATCTAATAAATATTACTGAATTATTGGAAATTAAGTAGCTTTGTGCAAGAGGGTTTGGTGTTGCAGGAGGTGGTTTCACCTTGAAATACTTTTCTCCAGCTCAGAGTCTGCAGTTCTGAGATACAGTGAAATTAGAAATGACAGATAGTTGAAACAAACACAATTTAAATAAGAAAATAGGGAATCAACTCTGATGTTAAGCACTTAGCTGCAAACCAAACAGAAATAAAATTATATTTTAAAAATAGAATGCAAGTTTTAAGACCTTGCTGAGCAATTTCAGTTTATTCCAGTTATATTCTTTAACAGCTCTTCACTGTAGGTACCTGGTTATAAAGCTTGTGGTAAAATGATTCACATCCCCTTTTAAACAGCAGCCTTCACTTTGGTTTTGACATCTACCTAAGGTAAATGTCTATCTAATATTAAAGGTAATTTGCCAGGTGTTTGTGGTGTGTGACACTGCTGAAATATGACCCATGCTGTCAGTCCTCCTCTTTTTATCCCAGATGTGTCAGTGATGGGTGGGACCTAGGGAGGAACCCACAAAGCCAATACTTCCTTTATCTGAGATTTTTCTGTATTTTATTGCCAGTCACCTAATACATACAAATGTTTTAGATTAGGCTGTGAAGTGAAAGGGTTGTAAGATTATCTAGAGACTCCAACAAGTTTTCTAGCCAGCAGTGCTGAATAAAGTCTGCTGCAGCCATTGCCAAGAAATTATTTCAAACAGGCCATGAGAAGACCACCCCAGTCTCCCAGTTCAGGTCTCTCTGGGGTATGAATCAACTGGGGGCTTCTTGTTCTGTTAGGGATGTTTGGCATGGGAAGCCTGAGGATCAGGCTTCTCCTCGTGTCTTCTCTCTAAAAGTGCAGCAAGGAGACCAGGCTCACTCTTACTGTGTCAGCCACCCTCACTCTATCCAAGAAGTTTAATGCAGGGGAGGGTGGGCCCTGTACCTCTGCTGTGTTCTCCTGAGTCTGCTCTTGGCAGGTATGCACTGAGTAACAGTAACAGGCAGTTGCTGTCTTTTTTTTGGGGGGGTTTAATGCAGCATGGAAGTTGCAGGGAGCTGTATGGCTACAGGTACCACACAGCACTCCTGGAACACTATTTCAGTACAGCCCTGGATTGAAATTAGCAGGGGCCAGGAATAAGAAATTCTCTGCTGTCACAATAATACAGAAATTTTGTTAAGTTTGAACTCAGTACTAGGTATTTTCTACAGGTAGGTTCATAGATGTGCTGCTTTCCCCTTGCTCTTCAAAAAACCCCCCAGGCCTGCTCCACCTGATCCACTGGTGCTCAGCAATCCAGGGGAAAAGAGGGAGAGTGAGAGGAAAGCTGAATATAAATAACAGCAGAGGAAACACCCAATCTTCTCCTCTTCTGTTGTAAGTCTCAAGCAGTGTTACAAAAATCAATGTATTTAAAACTATATTGCCCTGCCTGAAGCTGTGCAAAGAAGAAATGAGCATTTAAATTGATTTTCTGTTAGGTTGGACCATGCTTTCAATGAAAGAATTATAACTTTAATACACTACTGCTACCAAAGAGGTATTTTCCTATAAGCAAGGCAAGAACTGGGAAGAAACATAATCCCTGTTACTAGTTTAGATTGTTCATGTGACCATCTGAATTAAAACCAGAGCAGTTTTGGGCACATGACCTCAAGAAGACTTCACGTGCCCCAAATCACTTTTATTTTTCCAGCCATATCAGCTTTATTAATAAAATACATTGCCTCTCCCAATAAATCTTGCCTTGCTTGTAGACTTTGACAATCATGACTGCAAGAATATTATCAAATTTCCAGTAAAACAAGCACAACCAGCCTTTTGTGTGCAGAATTAATCCTGGCTCTCAAAAATCCTTGTATTATGAAAATGTAGAGGGTAAAGAGCTTGAAAAGGTTTCTCTGTGGCTTAGATTGCAATGTATGACAAGAGACCTATAAATGCTGCTGGAGCACCCTGTGTGCTGGGGCCCTGCTATGATAAACAAGAGTTTCCATAATGAAGGGTAGTGGAGAGCTGATGTCACTGTCACTTTTTTCAGTCAACCAGAAACCAATTATCCCTGGCTGACAGGCCCAATTAAATCATTGGGTAAAGGGAAATGCCAGATATCCTCCCCTAGAGTTAGGTAATTGGGGTTTTAGTCATGGCCAGACCCACTGCTGTTGGTTGGGCCACAAGAAACAGCTCTTACAGGAGTAAGAGCTTCACTCCCAAGAAAAGCTGTTGCACTTTGCATAAAAATGCTAATTTTTTAATATATATTCTCTGTCATAGTAGGAACCTGAAGGCCACATTCATAGAGAACACGAAGCTAGGATTCCTGCCATGAAAGGCTCAAGTGAAGGGTTTGGAATGATTTAGGTCTAGGTCTTTTATCTGGTACTTTTGCAAGGATATGGAGAGTTTTCAACACAAAATACTTTGAAACTTGAGAGAGTATTTGCCATAGTATTAGACCCATGTTCTGAGGATTGACTGGTTTGCTGTATGGGTACAGCAGAGCTGAACTAATGAGGCACTGAACATGCCAAGGTCCACTCTTGTTTGGGTATCCATTTAGTGGTGGCCCCCCAAGGTCTTACAGAGGGAGTTTGCTTGTGATGACCTAAGGCAGAGTCACTGAGCTAGCACATTTCAAATGACCACATTTAAAAACTTCAATATTGTAAGCAGGCCAGCTACTTTAACATGAAGTTCCACATGAGCTAAATGCTCTTCATCTATTTTCCAGCCTGTTTTCTGTAGGCTAGGGCACAATGCAACCAGATTATTTCTGTCTGGACATGAATTCCTTGTTGAATGACATATGAACCAGAACTATCTTGAGGGAGGGAACCATCTCCTGCATCTTTCCACAGTGCAGCTCTTGTGCACCTCTCCATCCCATCAAATCACAATTCCATTGCCAAGGCTTTTTCCTACTTGCAGCCCATCTGCTTGTGCTGTCAGAGGCAACCTATGCCTGCTTGAGCTGGATGACACAGATGCTGTCACATTGGAGCCAGTCATATACTTGCAGAAGACCTAAATTATCAAGTGTTTGGTGCACAGTTAAAGATACAACTAGATATGCATATAGAAATGTGTACTGTGTGCTTGCTCAGTAACTTTTATGTAGGAGAAAAATTTCATTCCCTATTTAACACATTTTCAGAAATGTACAATGCATAGAAGTTTCTGGATGGAGTAAAATGGTGGAATACTGACCAGTGTATTTTGTTGGAAGGGTAGTGCATGAAGCTGACAAATGACCAGCAGGTTTTAAGCCTTTGTGTCTGCAGATAACATCCACCATGTAATGACAGAGGCAGTGAGAAGCAGCCAGGTAGTCCTAGCAGCTTGGTGTTTATCACAGCTTTCCAGAGCTCTCCTTCCCTTTGTGATGAACCTTCACATGGTTACAGTTGTCAGGAAATCAACATTCAGCTTTCTGCTAGAGAGGCCAAGTGCTTTGAGGTGTAGGAAGAGATTAAAATGCTATTCTGTGCTCACCTGGATCACTATCCATATCACTTGTGGATGCTATTTTGTTTTGAATTCTACAGCTAAAGGTACAGACATATTTACAATACATTTTTCCCCCAAAGACACCCAGTGGTAAAAAACTGAAGGATATTTTTGGCTTGTATGAGCATTTTAATTGTTCGTTTGTCTGAGCCTAATTTGCATACTCCCTGATGCACTGCCCATTAGGGTTAGGTTTACTCATAGGATGAAAGGCTGCAGTTACAAACTTATGTTGTATATTACTCTGGTCACTGTAAAAAAACCCCAAACTACATAATGAACATGTTCTATCTACTCCTGAAGCATTCCTATGCTGTCAGAATTTCAGAACCCTCTTTTACTTTAGGTCACTTTTATTAGCCGATTTCTTAATTATATTTGCATAGTAATTACAACATTTTCCCAAGAAAATATAATTAGATTCTGATATTGAGAGGTAGATAACAATTAATTATGCTTTGAAGACACTGTTAAAAACCCAGAGCAAGACAAACTTACTTCCAGACAATAAAACAGTAGTTAAAAGAGGCACTGTGTAAGAACACAGCACAGAAGAAAAATGTTTAACAAGATAGAAAAAACGTATCAATTACATGCAAACTGAGCTAGTAAAATGCCTGTATAAATGCAGTAGCACGATGAAGTCTTGTAGTCACTCCAAAATAATTATAACACCATGAAACAATTCTAAAACGATCACCTTGTAAGAGTGACCTTCCTAAATGAAATAAAAATTGAAAAACCAACATGCTGCCTGGGTGTCAGTTGAGCTAAAACCATTTCAGTACAATATTATGATAAGTCACACATGTCTCAGTGTGGTTACTTATTATCCCAAGATTAATGTGACTTCATTTTAGAAAGAGGGGTGCTTATCTAGTAAACATAGCTGAGAGGAAATACAAGTTCTTAAATTAATTTTCCTTTATTAGTAAAAACTGAAAGAGCACTGTAACACCTTCAAACAAAAGGCTAGGGGCTTTCCTTCTGGAGGAGTTACACTTGCTCATATCCTATTCTATAGTTACCACACGTCTGTTTGCTAAGAGTACTTCATCTTTGCTGATCTCAGCTGCCACGGCCACGTGTGCTCCAAGAACCACTGGGTCTGGTGGTGAAAGGGCTGACACATGCTTGGATGTCTTTAGGTACTACAGATCCACTATTGCTTTTTCTCTTATGAGCATTTTTAAAATTCTGCTTATATTAGTGCATTTTATCTGAATCAAGACAGGGAGAAGAGACTTCAAAGTGAATCTGGGAGTGAGAATGCTTTCCTCTCCTCCAAAAATATTTTCCTTTTGCAAAACCAAACCACAGATTGAAATCTAGTATCAGTTTATTACCTTTAAAATATTTGATATAAGAAGTGCCTCGGATTAGTTGAAAGGTTTGGCTGAAGGAAGCTTAATTTAGGCATCAAACTTTTGAAAACACTTTAAAGTTATTTGACTTGTTCAAAGGAAAAAAAAAATAGCGAGAAGGTCATACCTTTTAAAATTGTCAAAACAGTCTTTTCCCAACATTTTTAAAATGAAAGTGTAAAAAAACTCCACAACAAAACAAAAAGCTACAACCCCCCACCCTCTTCCTTCTAAAAGGCTCCAAATTTTTCTGGCTAGCTCCACTTCAAAGACTGGATGGTTAAAAGAGACCACCATCTAACTTTATACTCCTACACAGTTTTTATAAAACAGCTCTCACATTTACATTGGCATACAGTCCAAAACACTCGTGCTTACTTTTCATGATAAATGTGAAAGGATAAATTTGCCTTCTGTTTTTGCAAGGAACACGTCAGGTTTTCTTCAAGTTTGGCCAGGTACAAAGATTTTTCTTCCAGTCTTAAAGTACAAATGCAACACCTGTTTTCAGAATCGCTGTGGCTTCTTACACTTAAAAATATATGATCTGAAAGAAATGCTGAATTCTTACAGCCACATTACCTGGCCACAAAGACTGTACTGGTCTGCTCAACTGGTTATTCCCATAATGACTTATGTAAGGAACACTTTGTACAGTAACTTCTGAATGCCTAGACTTCAGAAAATTGATTCAATTTCTTGACCAATTAGCCATTTGTGATTACCAATATCAAAATAAAATTTGGTGTAATTATTTACTTTAGGTTATTGATTTCCTACCTTACTTAAAGAGACTGTTCTATTGGGACAGTATTGTAATTAATTAATATAATATTGTATTAATCTACTTCATTAAATTAACGATGAAGTCTGCTGCTGCAGAAGTGGAGGAGGTCAAGGTTAACACGGCCTGTGTTTGATCTATGCTGCCAGAGACTCTTTAATTCACTACAATTAATCTTATTTAAGAAAAGAGTGAATTGTACAAGTTGTGTCTTTAGACTACAGCTGATTTCTACCATTTAGTAACGTTCAGGGCTATGTTTTCAAAAGAGCTCAGTGTTTGCTGTTTTTCAGGCATGTGACTTGTTTCCCTAGGTTATCTGGGAATCTGAAGAAAAAGTCCTTCAAAATTCCTGTGGAGATGAGGAATTTCTTCTCCTTCTGTCACACCAGTGAAAGCTTCCTCAGTTCTAAATGCAGCTGAAAGCTAAGAGTGAATCTAACCCTGCCAGCACAAAAAGCCCCTGCCACCTGTACAGGCCCTTTGGATGGTGGCTGCTGTGAGGACTTCTTGTTTGCTATGAACACATCTTTTCCCATCAATGCTTCTGTGTGGGACAAACCACCCTGCTTATAGTCAAGGAATTGAAGATGTATGTTCTGATAGCAAAATTCTCTAGTAGTGGTAATTAACTTTGAAGTGCTGGCTAGGAACTTGTGTACTCCAGAAACCTCAGGGGCTCAGATTTTAGAAGTCTGAATCCCACAAATCTGTTTGGTGGATGTCAGTGCTAACAGCCAAATCTGGGTGCTAAGACAAGACCTCCCAGCAGCTGCCCGTGCACAACAATCATCTTCACCAAGGCTTTCACTGTGTTGGAGGAAATTACTATAAAAATGCCTTAGAAAAAAAAATTAAAAGGAAGTCAGAAAGTCTTGATACCCAGGAAATCAGAAAGAACCATGTCAAATCCAGCCTTATGCAAAGACCTCAGCATGCCCACATACAAAATTTAAGATGCAGTTCAGCAACAAGCCACATGGTGATTTAAGGGGCTCTCTGGATACTAAAAGAATATAAATCAATTATACCCATTCTTTCCCCCTCTTACATCCCCAATGATGCTTAGAGATCAAGCTGTACCACCTCCATCTAGAGGACATTATCTTTTCACTCAGATGGGAACATGGGGACATCATGTCAATGTGTATGTTGTCTTCACTGAAGCTGGTATCACTGCCAGTGATGAAAGGAGGTGAGAAATATTCTCAATCAACACAAGCTTGGAAGTCAGAATATTTAATTTTACCTTGTGAACAATATAATTCAAACTGACAGACTTTCAGGATTTAGTTTAGTACAGAACTGTGGCCTTTAAGAAATGCATTGGCATTGAGATTAATGCTGTCTTAAGCAATACTTAGCAGGAATTTGATATCCCTTTGGGGCATTGCTGTTACCTGTTGTTTCCATAACATTATCTAACACTTTAGTAAAGATGCCAGGGTATCCAAGAGGAAATCAGTACTTGCCAGGGCCCACAAGAGACACTTCAGAGATGCCTGCAGGGAATTCTTGCTTTGCACTTTCTGAAAGTCACATCCTTTAACTGGAAACATGCAAACCAGAGAGCTCTGAATTGTCAGGTGCTTTTCAGAAATCATCACAAGCAGTCAATACAATGCCCGAATGAAGAAAAGGGGAAAAAATAGGGGGTATTAGATATTAGGGGGAAAATAAAATTTCTATTTGCCTTACAAATATTTTTGCTAATATTACTTCTTGTGTTTCCATTGCTAGTTGCAATACCTCACAGTGATTTATCACTGAAGACAAAAGTCACTTTCTTAGCTGTGAGCAAAGTGAGGCAAGGATCAGTTTCCTGGCCCCTAGCCCAGTGCTTGGCCTGTGAAACCAAGGAGGTTTTCAGCTTTCTCTGTTTGCAAAGACCAGGATTCAAACCGTTTTAGAGCCATCTCCTCCCTCCCAGCCTATGGGACTGTAAATTATCCTCTTGCCCTGTCCCTGGGACACAGAGTATTTAATAAAAGTACATATATAGTGTGTGTGTTAAAATCAAGTGACCTTGGCTACTAATCCTACCTTTCTGATTCTTGCTCTTTCTCCTCCTTTACACTGTTGCCCATTGGAGGTTTTGGGTCCAAATTCCTTCTTTATCTTAGTATTGACCAACTGAATGAGGCTATATACTAATTTAAATCTTTTCCAAATAACTCTTAAACTGTTGCTTGCCTATACAACTATCTCTTCTGAAATAGAGTTTTCAATTTAATTCCAATACTTACAGTTTTAGGACATTTTTGCTTGTTGTATGAGTTATCTCACTCAGAAGGAAAGAAAAAAAAAGAGAATTAGAAGAGGATTTCTAAGTCTGATAACAGGTCTACTCTGCTGAAGTGGAAGGCACAGCAAGAAAGATTACATTTACAATCTATTTAGCATTTAATATATCAGTGCTTTGGAAAAAACCTATTTGCCTCATTTTGTCAAGCACTCCTGTAACCTTGACAGTCACAGGATGATTATTGGTACAGACAGAAACTTCCTGATGAGACAGTTCATTAGCAGCAAGGTACAGAATACTAATTGCAAATTTTCATCTGCATTGACAGGGTCTGCCCTAGCATTCATCTAGGAGTGGAATTGCTTCCCTGGTGGCATCAGCCACACACAATACAAGACAAATATGTTATTTCACAAAAATTCATCAAAGATGAAAATTAGTGAATCACACACTAGTGAGTTCTGAAGGTCTCAGGGGAATCCTGTCATACCTGACAGAGTCACTTTGATTTGCCTACCTAAGTGTAAAATACTAAGGAGATACTTCATCTGAAAAAACAAACAAACAACAAAAAAGCCAAACCAACCAAAAAAACGAACCCCCAGCTTAATCTCCTTGCCAGAAATACAGTAATTTGCAGTGTTCACCTTAACTACTACCTGACCACAAGCAAGTGCAATTCATGTAGTTCAAAATACAGCTAGAAGTGTAGGCTAAGTTTTCACTCCCACCATTGCTGTCATGTCCAAAATCAGATATTGGTTGGTGAACAACCACAGAACAGTGAATCAACTTGACACTTTTCTAGTCTTTGGTTAAATTTATATTTTAGGTTAGGAGGTAGAAATCCCTCAATACTTAGTAGGAAAATGGCTACACAGGGAAGCAAAAAAAATTAAATTAACAATTTTTAAAAAAGGATTACATTTAAGGAAGCAATAGGCTTGGCATATCTTACAAAACAATTTTATATTTTCAGATAAAACCCTTCAGTTTTATAAAAACATTTATAATCTGTAAATCAGCAGAATTGGAAGCTTGTGCTCTGGATGGGTCTTTTGGAAGAGAATGTTCTGTTTTGAGGAAGGAATAAAAAGAGCAAAGCAAGAGCTAAAGAGGGAAAAAGGATTTTTACATCCTAATAACAACGAAAAAGAAGTTCAGAAGAAATAGTATTTGCAGAGTAACACAAGACATTAGAGATATTAATCAAATACTTAGGTGTGGAAAAGCATGGATTAATTATGTATACAAAACCAGGGACTGAGCTAATATAGGCTGGAATTTGTGCAGGAAATCTAATGCTATATTCAGAGAATCCTAGGATCATATGGGTGGGAAGGGACCTCCAAAACACTCTACTCCAACCACCTGCTCAGAGCAGATCTGGTTTTAGCAGGCTGCCCAGGACCACCATTTATTCTGCCACCAGAATTCTGCAAATCCGAAACCTCTCCAGGGCAATATTATCTTTAGCTCAGATGCTCTTCTACTCATCTATGAAATCACCCACCTGCTAACCAGTGTGTTCACTGCCAGTGAACAAAAAGGATTTCATAAAAGCTTCAGGTTAATCAGCAACAAGCACTTTTTAAATTTACATCTTCCACTCTTGGAGGAATTTTACGCTTTGTGTGAATTATTTAACTGTTCCAATTTGTAGTTTAGATTAAAACTGCTGTAACATTTTACAGATTGAAAAAGAAGTACCAATTACTTAAGAAAATCACCTATAAATGTATTTGACCCAGAAGGCACAGGATGGCATCAATAAAAATCACACTTCAAATTGGAGCAACTTGAGACAACCAGTAAACAACATGCCTTGCAGTGAGAGGCTGAAGATACACAACAAGTTAGTATTGCTGTCATCTGAAAGTTGAAAACAGTGCTTTTATCAGGGAAAAAAAGTTGTTAGACAATGAAGTTTCTTGGTCAGAGATGCAGTAAAATATTCCAGAAGACATGGCACTGACTAGTGGAGTCCTATACCACTTGCAGTGTAATTATAGCAAAGAAGCAACCTGAGCAGAAAAGGGCATCCTTGAAGTGAAAGAAAATAGCAACACAAACCCTTTTTCCTGAGAAGGTGGCATAGCCTCTAACTTACATGCCTGGCAGAATCTCATCAGAGCTAAGCTGTACTGAGAAAGTGTGGAAATTACATTCAGAAGTTGTGTTTCCCTGCATACAAATGATGTTCACCAAGTACCAGTGCTGAAGAAATTCAACTCCTCTCCTGTAGGAGTCTTCAAGGAACTGAGGAAGTGATAAGTTAATTTAGTTTCCTCCCCATGAAGTTCTGGGATATGAACAGCTCATGAGGCAGAGGAAAGATTTGAACCAGGCATTGAGACATTTAGCCCTAAGTTTCAAACAGGGTGAAAAAGCAGCTCTTTTGGCTAACCTGAAAGCAATTACGTTTTAATAACTTTCAGAAGAGCTGTTCATGCACTTGCTACAGGGCTTGGAATAACCACAGTTACTTGGCTGATTATTTAAATCAAATGCCAACACATGTTTATACACTATAGATATGTTCTCAGGTAAGTATCTTCATGGCTGAGGAGTGATGAGCTTGTTTCAAAGATTTCACATATACTCATGTAACTTGCAGAAAAGCATCCAGATTTAATAGATGAGACTTCTTCCATGCAGGGTTTACCATATATTGCTCAGAACTGAAAATTTAATTTTTGCTCATGAAGCATTTTGGCTCTTTATTTCTGCAAAGGCTCCTCTTCTTAAATTCACTGATATATTAAATCTGAAGGTCTTGAGACCAAATGTATTCTAACAATTGTTGGACGTATGCTTTCTTAAACTTCTAGATTAGTGTTTCATTATTAAAGGTGAAATTAATTTAATCAGCATTCATAACCACCATAACATGACATATCAAATTCCTGTTAATGGAAGCTAATTCCACAAAAAAACAATTTAAAAATTGTTCAAAATTAGAATGGAAAATGTCCCTCTAAGTAAGTTACACAATAACAAACTTAAATAATAATGCACTTAAAGCAGACAATCAGCACTGAGCTCAACTGCATAATTGAGCTCAACTGAAGAATTCCCAGATGGCAAAATAGTATTTTCTTCTTCATGTTATAATGCTTACATATTTTACTAAATAATTTCAAACAGAGCCTAAATAGGCAGATGGCAAGGAGAGGAAAACATCCAAACAACATTAAATGTACATATAAAACAAAGGAGATGACTAAAATAGAACTGAAAAATCCAATTAGCCATTTAAATACCTTTATTGTTATCTAAGTACTTTCCCCTAGAAACCCAGTTCATCGTAGTACTCATAATTTGTGACATTTGACTGGGAAATTCTGCCATAGGAGAGACCAGGGCTCTTTGAAGCCCCCTGAAGAGCTGTGGGTGTAGCAGGGGAGTTCAGAGGAGCTGGAGGCTCCCAGGATGGAGCTCCCAGGACAGGCAGGGAGGTGGAGAAGAGCTGAGAAGTGCCACATGGATATCAGGGAGTGGGTGGCAGTTGCACATGAACGAGCTGGGAAAGAAGGAAAGACCTTGCAGCAGGGAAAAATTTAAAATTATTCAGTTCACTGAGCTGAAAGAGTGGATGTGAAAACTCCTACCCATTATAAACAACTTTCTTAAATTAATGTTGGCATCAATAGTGGCTCATGATTCACCTGATGCCTTAAGCATACGAGTGGTGCAATTGGCTTGCAACTCACCTGATGCCTTAAGCATACACTTGACTTTGAGTCTGTGCTTAATTCAGCTAAGAGCACATTTAAAGTTAAACACACTACCAAGGGCTTCCCGAACTGGGGATTAGGATGCCAATGAACTGAAGAAGACAAGAGACAAAAACCTGATCTATTGCACATTGTCTGTTTTGCATCAGTATAATACAGAAATGGCCAAGCAGATTTTTCAAGGTTGTTCCTGGGCTTGGAAATTCCTGGTCTCTGCACTGTGGCAAGGAAAACAAGTGGGAAGCACTGAGGGCCAAGGACCAGAAGGTGGAAATAGGTAATACATCTCCCAACAGGCAAGTCATCTCTTGGCAAACATTGGTGTGGTGTAGCTTACACATAGCACACCCTCAGACTTAATATGCCCGAGTTTTTGAGGTGCCAGAAGGCCAAAAGTTGTACTGGGAGTGTAGTTTCTGCTTGCAGCTCTTGGGGCTGTTGCTGTCCTCATTCCCTTTCCCTTCTGCTAGCCCAGGCCGAGGCTTTGATAACCGAGAGAAAAGCTGTAATCAATGGATGAGGCATTAGACACCAAGGCACCTCTGGGCAGGAACGGGCACTGCCTGGGCCGTGCAGAGCCACAGCATGCACTGCCATGGCACCTGGGGAGGCTTTGCTGAGCACGGGCAGACTCATTGCACTTGCACCAGCCCCTGTTATCTAAAGCCTGAGCTGGCTGGAAAGGAATGGAGTCCATCCTCTGCTCTTATCAGTCTCACCATGTCATCCCCTGACTCTGTGACAGTCTGTAAGTGACTGCTCCCCTGTCAGCAGCTCAAATTTACAACACAGCCCCATGCAACTCAGGTGATCTGCCCCAGCTCCCAGTTGTTTTGCTTTTTAGTGGTGGTAGAAGCAGTTAAACAGTATAAACAGTAACAACAAAAACAAAAGAAAAAATACTGTGGAAAAGAAAAGGCAAATATCTAACCAGGAAAAAAAAAAAAAAAAGATTTGAGAATAGGGATGTTGCGCCTTTTTACTTCACGAGCTAATGAGTTAAGATACAAAAAAAAAAACCTGCAGTAAGCAGAAAGTGCTTGTGAGCTGATGCTCTGCAAGAAAGATAAAGAGTTTATACTGTGAAGCAGGAGGAGTGTGACGTAGAGGAGATTTATTAGAAGATGAGGTGTGTGATGTGTTTTGGAAGCTGACGAGATGAGATGAGGAGCTCCTGTGGCTCACCAGCACACGGCTCCGCTGCAGCCGCCCGGGGACAGACTCCAGTCCAGCTCCCAGACAAATCTGCACCAGGTTTGAAAAATCACTCGGATCTGCCAAAGTAAAACCTTAAACAGGCATCGACTGCCTCCTGAATCCAAGTCTGTGGGTCTGCAGGGAAGAGGCTGATGAGGGGCACAGGCAAAGATGGCTTGTAGGGGACAGGGTGCCCAGGGTGTTCCCTCAGTTTCAGAGCTGAGGAGAAAGCTGTGAGGCTCAGCACCAGACCCTTGGAGAACAGACAACTCGTCAGAGGATGTCCTATCAAGATGAATATGGCTCGTTCAAGAATTAACTCTCTACTCCTCTTCTACCTCAGTTTTTTGCTGCTCATCCATTTAAAAAGTAAGATTTTAACTTTTTCTTATTGTTCTGACGTGTCCTCTGGGTACAAGGCTAGCAGGAAGCTTGTGTTGTCAGAAGGCTTTAAAAATTTGATGGAGATGCCAAAAAGATTTGGTCCATGAAACTAAGTTGTATGTATAAACTCATTGCATGATAGTTTTCCTGATCTTTGTACTTTTTTTTTTCTTTTTAAAGGAAGAATGCAGGTATGTTTAATACCTTCCCTTCATGTAGTAAAAGTTCAGCAATAAAATCTTCTCTTAAAA
Source organism: Heliangelus exortis (assembly GCF_036169615.1). Classification (NCBI taxonomy): domain Eukaryota; kingdom Metazoa; phylum Chordata; class Aves; order Apodiformes; family Trochilidae; genus Heliangelus; species Heliangelus exortis. The sequence goes on along the minus strand of NC_092429.1, from coordinate 22,866,848 downwards.
TTTTACGTGATTAAAAAGTCTGTGTTTTGATACTGTTCATCCAGCAGATTTAAACCTATCTGATTAAAATCTAGATTAATTTATCCTTTACTAAGCCTGTTTATGTTATGCATTCTAATAGCTCCCATTGCTTTATTATATAAGCATTTTTAATCACAACCTTTAGAAATCAGCTATCAAACAACTGTGATATATTTGGTGTTCTAAACATCTCCATTAGGAGAGAATATAAAAGTCCAACTATTTTTATAGAGACATTCACTCTCCCAACTTCCCCATAAACAGAAGCAGGCAAAATATTGGAAGTCACAATGATGATTTTGTCAGATGGCTGTGAGTAAATACAAGGCAAGGAGGCTAAATGGCCTCAGCTGGGGAGGCTGCTATGTGTTTATGAAAAGCAGGAGCTCTTCAACATGTTTAAAATGAAGACAGGCAGGATGTCTGAGGAGCCTGTTTGATTTGTGTCTGCTGAATGTGAATCACAATAAGACAAAGCTCTGAGCAGCTGCCATTGAACAAGAAGCCTTGGCATTAGCACACAGCGTTGTGTAATCTGGGTCACCTTCTGTTGCTGCATCACTCAAATTGTTACTTGGACAGTTTACAGCCCAACATAAATTAAAGACTGAAATGCAAACAGATGCAGTTGGATCAACCCACACTGAAACAAAACACAACAAAAAACAACCTCCACCACTTTAAGATATGGGGGGAAAAAACAGAATTGTGTAGAAACATGGTTTCCTTCTTTGGGGATGTACTGATGTGACCCAGGGAAGCCAAAGAAGTGTCCTTTCTAAATTAACTCACAACAGGACATATCCTGGAGGGGGAAGAGGGAAAAAAAAAAAAAAAGAGAGAAAATGGTTCTCCCACTTTCAAAAAGCAATTTTTAGTCTGTATACTGTAGAATAAAGAATCCAAAAGTCTGCTATCTAACTAAAAAAAAAACGGAACAGGAACAGTGTTAGTTAAAAAAATATTTATATGAGGCAGGCAAATTGGAACAAAATATAAAAGATTTGGGAAAGATAATAAAAGGCTATGTACTTGTAAAATAAAAAGGTAACATTAAAAGCATCATACACAAAGAAACCACTGCTAGAATGTAAACAAGAAAGATGCCCCCAATGAATCAGTTAAAAAAAGTAGTTAAACACAAGTTTTGGATTTAACCTTGGGTGAGCTCTGCTCGATGCAGGATGCCAAAGGAGGGAAAGTAGCTGTGTGCCATTTAGTGCCTTTTACACAGCACAGTTGGCTCAGATGACATTTCAGATGTGGGATGAGTTTTCACTGGGTTATGGCCATATGGACAGTCTCAGGCAGGAGGCTTTTCAGTCTGGGAGGACTCTTCCCCTCAGGATTTGTGGCTGCTGAAAACTGATGTGATACAGATTATTAAACCAGGCTGGAGCAGCTACAGTGGGAGCCAGAATGAGGCTCAGGAATGTCTGTGTCTAGGGATGCAGAGTATTTAATGAACTTGATTGGTAGTTTCTTTTGAGAAAGTTTTCACACTGTTTGAGACTACTAACAATTTATGCAAATAAAAGCATAACTGTCAACAGATAAAACAGAAATAGAAACAGAAGAATTGGGTACAACTAGTTCCCTACTTAAAGCTAAGAAAAGCCAAGATGGAAAAGCTGAGGATAAAACAGAACAGAGATGGTTGCTGATATTTATAAAACTTATATTAGACATTATATTTTTAAAATCAATTCACTGCACTTGTCTACTGCATTCTTATCTTAGGTCCTGCTTAAAGTGTCCCATATGATTATTTATTCTAAATAACTTAGGAAATAAATATTATTTAGCCACAAAGGCTTCCTAAAAAAAAATACCTGTGTATAACTTTTTATCAGCTCATCCATTTTCCAGAGGTGAACAGAAGTATGCATAGATTGAGAAGTGTCCCATACAGACACTAGGTCTTTTAGTAATAGTTGCAATTAAATTAAAACATTTTTCAGGAATATTGCTCCATGAAAACAAAATATTTTAAAAGAAAAAAATGCATATGTTGGACTAAAAAGAGATAAGAAATTGTTCAACTTTAATTCTGCCCCCCTATTTGTAAAATAGCTCGTGTACTTTGGAACATATTATGAGATATTCTAATTCTTGTATAACACTAAGTGTTGAGTAGATGGTAAACTTTAATAAAAGTCTTCTGGTTGCACATAAATCTTCTGTAATGCTGAAGACTAAGGTGTTAAAGAATGTAGACCTGTCACTTGTGGTTCCTTTTGAATCGCCAGGATTTACATTTATTGTCCCTGCTAACAATACTTAACACAAAAAAATACAGTGACAGAGATTTCAGCCTGTATATCACAGCCTTCCTACAAACAGTGGGGGTTTTGTTGTTGTTGGGGCTTTTTGTTTGGGTTTTTTTTAGGGTTTTTTTTTTCTTTTTACTTCAACTGTACAAGACACTTTTGGAAAGACCACTTGTAATTAATTTAATCTGCTGGAGCCCCAAACTGATACATGATGCTGTCTGGTGCAATATGATATAAGAATACAGGTGCTCTTCTCAAATGCACTTGGTAAAACCCAACATAATAGTTGCATCCTGCAAAGTTATATTTCCAAAAGGACTGTAAGTTTAGTCCTTCCTGGGAGAGAAAAAAAGGAGCCCGTTGGAGAGCCCTTAGGCCTTCATGTTCACACTGTGGACAGCTTTGAGGCAAGAGCATCCAAAATGTACCTTTTATTCTTATTTATCCTGTGCTTCTTTATCAGATATTCCTGTTTTGCTGACACTGGTAGATTTTATAGGTGTAAAATTAAATCAGATAAAATAAACCCATTATCTTTCCATTGCTATTGCTCTTTATATACCAAAGAGTTTCTGCAACCCATAGGTGCTCAAAAAAAATATATAACAGTATGTATGTTTTTTTTATAATTCCCTGCATTTTATTTTTTTTAATCTCCAAAACACAAAACATGAATATGTCAGACCACATAGAATGAATTATTTTTGCCTAAGGACCATATAAACACAGTTTGAGCCTTTGTCTAAAACTGCAACCATATGAATATATGAAGTAGTCTTCCTCATTCCCTAAATGTGAACATAGTGCTACCAACCTGCAAATGCATTTATGCCTTGTGCCCATGGTTGTGAGTAATGTACACAAGCCCTCATTACAAGTTGGTTTTATAGAGTGCTTTGTGGATGTAATTTGTGGAAACAAATGATACCAAATGAACTACTTACAGAAAATTAATCAGGGAGGTATCCAGAGATTGTCAGCTCTGTAAAAGGAGGCCCCACAAATCATTATGTACAGTAGGTGACAGGAAGCATGTCCCAAACCCAGAAGAACATTGATAACTAATTGGTGCCATATTGTTGCCTAACAGGAATTGCCAGCATGTAACTCTGGGCAGGGTTGCTTAAGAAACAAAGGAAGAGAAATTATATATAATATATAAATTATAAATGTATTTATAGATCGATTTTGGAATTGATTCTGTCTAGGGTCAAGTGCAAGTTCCAAACCTTTTATGTTAATACAACAACTATTTTTTTTAAACAAGTTTTAGAATGGGTTATCTATCACTGATGCGGAATTTTTTTTTCTAGCAAAAATTCAGAATAAAATTTTAATCTAAAAATAATTTTTCTATATTTTAGTGACTTCATGACCTTTCAGAGAAAAAATTGCTATTTACTTCATAATAGTTCCTCTAAATGTTCATGAATTAAGAATGGGATTTAATTTGGGATTGCTGATAACGTGAGCAAAATATCTGAGCTTTACTTGCACCCCTTTTCCGTCCCTCTGAGATGTTAGCACTACGCAGCTTTTCCCCATGGACAAGATCTTTTAATTCCCTGAAACTGTTCCCATTACTCCCACAGCTTCCAATTACTGCTTAATTACTGTGTTAGGAATAAAGCTCTACTTACAAAGAGATTTGTGAGTTTGCTCATCCTGCTCATCCCTTGTGCACACTCAGATGCTGCAAGCAGCTTGCTGGCTCCGTATTGTTCGGCTGCACATTTGATGAGTCCCTAGCAGAGCCTCATTAGCCCATTGGGGGGCAGGGGCCCTGTCAGAGCTGCAGTCACCACTGTCTGACAGGCAGCAGGAGCCCTGCAGCTTGCTTTCTGTCCTAGCTGTCTGACATTGCATCTATATCATATGAAAAATAAAATCTCTTTAAGAGGTTTCATAGAATCTTAAGGGAGTTTAAAGCAACAGCTTCTAGACCCGCTTGTAAGGATGTGTTTTGTTTTGGGGGTTTTTGGTGTTGTTTGCTTTCACTTAACTGTTTTATTATGGATAACATCTTCATCTCTGGAATTAAGGAAAATCCCAAGAACGTAAAGTAGTAACCCTATGATTTTAAAACAATAATGTACCATCTACAAGATGGATCCATTTGCATAGAAGTGACATTTAGAGCATCCCAATCCCACCTGTATTTGAACCTTTCAATTCAAATTTTCAAGAGGCATCCTTAAGGTGCTGCACCTTAAGGCAGCATTCCACCATTCCAATGGCAAAGTGAGACTGCCAGGTGACAAGCAACTGCTCTGTGCTTCATAAAATGGGAACTGTTGACACTGAGAACCTCTGGAGGTTAAATGTTTCCCCATGTCCTGCATTGGTCATCCAGAAATTACAATGCAAGAGAACAGCACCTTTGAAAATTCAGCCCTCAGGTGACATTAATTTTGGCAATACAGGATAAAACACTGAGTGATGTACTCACAACCAGGGAAGGAAAAGGGAATTCTGGAGCAAGGACACCAATCAATCTCTGTAAGCAGGTGCTGGTTGTGACTAATGATGTATTAGGAAAGAAAGGAGTTTGGGCAAAAGGGTGTTTATCACTCATGCTCAACCAGCAGCACAGACCTTGCATGATTCCTGAAACAAACACTGTGCAGCATCAGTGATAATGTACTGGAGAAACTGGTGCTGGAACATTTAAGTGTGTTATACAAGCAGACATAAACCTCATGTTTTATTATATGCATAAAACTTTCAAAGGTATCTCCTCCCAAAGTTTACCTCTATATCTATATCATCTACATCTATCTACCTACAGGTTTTCCCCCATTAATTTTGATGAACCTAGGACACTGGGGGACTCCTGTCCCAGTGCAACTCCCCACACCTTTTTCTTCTCTGCAAGACTAAACTCAGAAAAAGTAACACATTTTAGAGCATGCTAAAATCCTGATGGCCAAATTGAATCTTTTCCTATTGAAAAGCTATCTGGAAAGGTAAATATTTTACTGTTATGTGTGGAAAGGAAAACGACATGTAAGACACAGAAAAGTAATCGATCCACTATTCAGTACTTGCTATATGCAATTTTTTAGTGCTGCTGTGAGCAAGAGATAAGCAATTAGGAAAATGCTGAAAAGGGACAGCAAAAATAGGAAGGCATTTAGAAAGATGCTCCCTGCTAGAAAGGGTCACTGGAAGAGAAGCCTGAGGGAGGACATGATTACAGCCTTACCTACACAACAGAGAATAGCAATCAAGGAAGATGAGATCAGTTTCTCCCCATGACCTTTGGAAGAGCAGGCTCTGCAAAATCATAGATTTCAGATGCTGCAGGGAAGATCTGAGTGAATTTTCCCAGTTGAAGGATAATTAAAGCTCTATATCAGAACTTTTTAATGAACAGGTTAGATAAGTATCTGCCAGAGATTGTCCAGGCTGCTATTTCCCAGCTGGTGTTACACAGATGAAGGGCAGGCAGCATCACCTTGGGGGGGATCTGTGAAGCTCTCAGGCAATGGAGCCCCAGAGAAGCAGAGGTCCATTCCTGCCCCAAGCTTTGTCACCCAAGGGCTGTGGTGACACCGAGGCCCCCGGGCAGCTCAGACACAGCTCCTGGGCTGGGCAAGCAGATGGCTCCCTTCCTTCCTGCATCACAGCTGGGGATTTGCTGTTCAAAACAAAGGCAGTGCTGAACCCAGACCTGGTTGTGTCATTAATGATAAAATTGTTGCCTTAATTTCAGCTATAGTTCCCTCTCACTTTTTGGGATATCAAGTACCTAGTATCTTTTTTTTTTTTTTTTTTTTTTTTGGTACCCTAGGCTTTAAATAAGCTCTTTGGCTATTGAGGGTGCTCAGTGGGGATAGAGAGTACTCCCATGTAGTTGGATTTCAAGGTTTTAGAGTCAAATCACTTATCTTTTTACTTGAAATTTGAATATATTTGATTATCGGTACGATGCAAGAAAAGACCATTAATGACTGGATTATTAATAGTATAATTTCATGGTCAGAAAGCCTGGAAAGGAATGGAAAGCATGGATTGCCTGCTGGAGCCTAATTTTACAGCCAGCTTCTCACTCCATATAAAAAAATCAGTGCAAGACTGGAACCTACTGCACCAAAACAAGTAAAATGGTTTCCCAGGAACTTCCTGATAAGTGGCCTTTCTGAACATATTACAACAAATAAACTTTGTTCTAGGAGTCTGCACTGATACTTCATCTCAGAGAAATTTAAAATTTTGTTTTTTTACGGCAATAAAAATCACTCATTTATAAGACATTAAGGTGTAAAAAACATATATATATATCCTACCAACTACCAAGCAAAAAAAAGATATGCATTAGTCCATTTTCCTTAACTCCTGATATTTAGTGCATTCCCTCTAATAACTAAATTAGATAAACAGCAATATAAATGCCTTTGATACTGCCTGTGCAGGTTTACAGACAAAGACCTCTCAAGGATACTTTTACATTTTTTGGGGGGGGGGTTTAATAATTCACATCTCAGCATTAAGAAAATCATTTAGACAATGCTTCAATCTCTGGGCAACCTTGATTACTGCCTTTGCTTTCTGTGGCCTGATATTTATGTTTTCTAAGGGAAGCCTTTAAGCCTAATTGACTCACCCAGAGTCACAGGCAGGTGTCAGCAAGTAGATGACACCTATTATTTTCTAAATTGATACTGCAGATTAATTTGTTGGTTTTAGAGACTGACTTGTTTCACCAGTTTGTAGTGAAATGAGTGAATGGATAAATTTGCCTTCTGTTTTTGCAAGGAACACGTCAGGTTTTCTTCAAGTTTGGCCAGATACAAAGATTTTTCTTCCAGTCTTAAAGTACAAATGCAACACCTGTTTTCAGAATCGCTGTGGCTTCTTACACTTAAAAATATATGATCTGAAAGAAATGCTGAATTCTTACAGCCACATTACCTGGCCACAAAGACTGTACTGGTCTGCTCAAGTGGTTATTCCCATAATGACTTATGTAAGGAACACTTTGTACAGTAACTTCTGAATGCCTAGACTTCAGAAAATTGATTCAATTTCTTGACCATTTGTGACCAATTTGTGACCATTTGTGTCAATTTCTTAGCCATTTGTGATTACCAGTATCAAAATAAAATTTGGTGTAACTATTTACTTTAGGTTATTGATTTCCTACCTTACTTAAAGAGACTGTTCTATTGGGACAGTATTGTAATTAATTAATATAATATTGTATTAATCTACTTCATTAAATTAATGATGAAGTCTGCTGCTGCAGAAGTGGAGGAGGTCAAGGTTAACACGGCCCTTCTAGGAGCACCACGCTAACCTGATTGCACCACTGGAGCTTTGCCTCAGCACCGCACTAACTTGGTTGCGCCACTCGAGCTCATCACCAGTAGGGTGAGGCTTGAGTGGCGCAGCCGGCTAGCGCGTGGTATATCTACAGACAACCCTGAGCAATGCCGAGGCCGTGGGTTTGAGCATGGTGCTCCTAGAAGGAGCTGATCTCTCTGCTGGCTTGCTCAGGCGTGAGATGAGTCTCTGCTTCAAGTTTCACCTTTTATTGGCCCCCTAATCCTGCTCATGCGCAGTAGGGGCCCGCCCTAATCAGGCACAGGTGGGTTTAACACAAGCTCATGCCCACTACCTGGCAATTAGTGGCACCTGGTTGCCTCATTTCACTACACCAGTTCTTACTGTACTTTTCTGTTTCCTCAACCTTTCCCACTACCATATTGTACGGAAGCCTTTTCACACCAGCAAATAGCAGAAAAACCCTGACCTGGATAAACCTTTTTCCTGTGAGATTCTTATGTTTACTCTATATTGATCATTTTTTATTCACCCACAAAATGGGTCAAACCAGCAACTTGCTTCCATCTTTTGACAGATACTCCAGCTGACAAGGCTTCTCTGGGAGCAGCCCGAGCCGCGGTGACACTCACCGTGTCACTGCCACTGGCGCTCTAAAGGACTCCTCCAGGCTGAGTAAATCTCCCTCCTCTCCAGGCATCAACAGAGCAAGGCTGCTACAATTTCAGGGTTAGGGCAGCTTCTGCTTCCCTGCAATCTTATCAGCAGGGACAGAAATAAAAATACTTCTAGGGCTAAATATTTCTGTGGGTAGAGAAGGGGCATGGGCTGCTAACCCGCTGCAGCGTGTCCCCGCTCGGCAAGTCAGGCTCAGGGCACTTGCCTGGTGCATCCTTCTGTGCTGGGGAGTGCAGTGCTTGAGTAATTGTGGCCTGGGTGGATGCTCAGGGGAGAAACTCCTTGCTGCTTTTTTACTGCTCTTGCTTGCCTGCCCAAGGCTTAGCATACTGGAATCTGGTTTCCTTAACCTTTCCTTGAGTTATGAGATAGATGAAGCATCTGTAATTGCATTAGTCAGGGAGTCTCCCTTCAAAGTGCCCTCTATCCCAGTGACTGAGATCAAGACTGTGGGTGAACAAACCAACCTGCATACCCCAACCTAAGGACAGACCATGGACACAGTGGCCTGACATTTCCCTTGCAGGCAGTTTCTGAGAGGTACCACTATGTTTCTGTATTGCAGGACAACCAGAGCCCTCTGAAGCAAGTAAACACAGGGCCATCGTATTTCCCATTCACACTGCCAGCACATGAGAGGCAGCAGACATTGGTCACTTTTTTCCCTCTTCTTCCTTGTTGCGGTTTCCAGGAGGGATGGGAGAGAGCAATTTGGTAGTTCTCTGTTCCACAGGGAGGGCCCAAGCTCTGAGCTTGACTGTGACACATTTCGTCCTCCCTTTGAATGTGAGCCAGAGGACTTTGAACGCAACAGAATATGACAGGAAGCCAAAGCAAGGACATACAAAGATAGACAGTCATCAGTCTGCAAGGATCCAAGCAACTGCAATTTAAGTAACACACAGTGATGGATTACTCCCAGCAAGGAATCCAAGACTCTCACTGTGACTGATAATTTAGCCTTGAAAAGACATCAGTATACAGCAGTAGCTTCAGATGTGTTTTGCTAAGTTTTGTGGCAATTTTCAGGTACTTAAAAAGTGGTGGTACTGCTCCTGCTTGGCTAACCACACATGAAACTGAATGTAGTCAAGTGTCCACACAAAGAAGAGACCAAGCTCTGTAGTCAGCAAAAAGTCTGAAGTGTAACTCCCCAGCCCCCTAACAGCTGGAAAAATCCCCTGAGAGTGTGTCTGAACTAATACATGTTGCTGTGCTGCTGCTGGACATCAGCCACCTCTGGTGCAGAACTGGTGTGGGAATGTTAGCATCATGCTGAAGCCAATAATGTGTTGAGAGGCAGAGCATGTCAGATCAGGCACTGTGCCATGCTGGTACAGAAAAATGGCAAATCAGGGCTGGCTCAAAGCATGCAAAAAGGTGTTCTGTCTGCATCCACTTATCTATACCTTCTAATTTATACAGGAACCTTTCCAGGGTCCCTCTCTCAAATGCCAGCAGGGAATGCTAAATATACCACCACACTCTGTTAGTGATCCCCTTTTGGTGGGATGGGAGAGTAAACTGGAATGGAGAATTATGTTAATTATGGGGCACATTGAGATGCAATTCAATTGCAATGACCAAGATACAAGCACATGTTATGTAGTTCATCTTTGAGTCTGCAGACTCCAGAGCTTCAAGAATGGCAAAACCACAGCTGAGGTCTGACAGTGTAAAGAATACCTACTGTACCTGCTCTTCTCCAGTATCCCTTGCCTTCCCTCAATAGTTTCATGGGTAAGGTGCAGAAAGAAGACACCAGTCTTGTAAGACAGAGGCTACAGAACAAAAGAAATACATGATGACAGAGAAGGTGGCAGAGAATGACACTGAAATATCAGAGATTATATCAGACCTATTGACCAGGACAAAAACGTGTAAGGCCTGGGTAGGCTTTTCCTGTCCCCGATCAATATAAAAAGAAATTAAAAGAAAAAAGAAATTAAAGTTGAAAATAAAACTTCACTTTGATTCCTACCTTAACATGTAGGAAAATATGAAAATTATGTTTGTGGGAATGATAATCAGAGCCTCTTCGATCACCATCTGTATATGTATTTGGAGCTGCTTATATCATGACAGCAGAATGCAAATAAGAACCTCTACAATGTAACTGTATAAGGAAAACATCTGACCAACATTTTGTAGGAGCCACCAATTCAGACTTTTTAGCTAAACTCACAGAATCATTGAGGCTGGCAAAGACCTCCAAGGTCATCAAGTGCAGCCCATGACCTAACACATCCACACTGGCTATACCATGGCACTGAGTGCCACATCAACCTTTCCTTAAACACCTCCAGGGATGGTGACTCCACCACTTCCTTGGGCAGTCCATTCCAATGCCTGATGATGTGAGGAAGTGCTTCCTAATATCTAACCTAAACCTCCCCTGGCACAGCTTCAGGCCATGCCCTCTTGTCCTGTCACTCATTACCTGGGAGAAAAACCCAACCCCCACCTGACTACAACCTCCCTTCAGGGAGTTGTAGAGAGTGATAAGGTCCTCCTCCCACGTCTCATCCTGGTTACAGAACCCCAGCTCCCTCAGCCTCTCCATATAAGACTTTCTCCCTGGTCCCTTCACAGCCTCCTTGCTCTCCTCTGGACCTGCTCCAGCACCTCCATATCCTTCTTGAAATGAAGGGCCCAGACCCGGACACAGTACTCAAGGTGAGGCCAATGCAAGGGGAGAATCGCATTCCTAGACCTGATGGCCACACCATTCCAGATACAAGCCAGGATGCCATTGGCCTTCTGGGCCACCTAGGCACACTGCTGGCTCATGTTCTGCTGGTTGTCAACCAGTACTCCCAGGTCCCTCTTTGCTGGGCCACCCCCCTGTAGCACTGCATGGGGTTATTGTGGCCAAAGTGTAGGACCTGGCACTTGGTCTCATTGAACCTCACAGGGTTGGCCATAGCCCATTGACCCAGCCTGTCCAGGTCCCTTTGCAGTGACTTCTTCCTCCCCTCCAGCAGATCAACACTCCCCCCATCTTGGTGTCATTCATTCTCTCATGTTAAACACAGCTGACATTCATAATTCTTTGTTCACTCCTAACGGACATATTTTGAAAGCTTCAGTCCATATAAAAATGCTCCCTGCTTGATATAACAACTATCTTTTCTCTCTTTACTATATATAAAAGTTTTGATACATTTTAGTCCAACATCTACCAATTTTGGAGCTCCTTCAGAAAGTGCAAAGTGACTACAGTAAGTTTTTATTTATGCTTTCAAAAGGCTGTTTCCAAAGAACATAGGACTTCCTGAAGAACAAGTAGAGAACTCAGAACTTCCACCACTGTTGTGGTAGTGAAATGCCAAGACTGAGAGGTGTATGGAGCAAAATTTCATGGAATTAAACAGACAAAGGAAGGACTGGCACTGAAAATCTTTGAAGAATCTGGATTTAAAAAAAAAAAAAATTCTCCAGCAAACAGGCTGACTTAATGAGCTAACAAGTAATGGAAAGAGGCAAGAAACGAAGATTCATGATTCAGTTCTGCACACACGGCAGAACAAAATTAGATCTACTTCTGCTACATCACTTCTATAGCCTTCAGATACTGTATTTTGTATTATTTGGGGAAGTCCCCACAAATTCATAGATTCACAGAAACACTTTCTGTTGCCATTGATCTTTATGGGCATTCTCACTGCCCAGTGCTTACACAGGACCTGCATCCCCAACCATCACCTAAGATCTGAGAATAGTTTTGCTGCAGTGAGGTAGAAGTATGCTGTAGATACTTTTGCTCTCCCATAAGTAGCCTTCAGCAGAGTTTCACTTCAGTTTTATTTATTCTAATTTAGGTTTTTAAGCTCGCTCATTTTTGTGAAGATGCTGCTGTGCTGTGTCCAGTCCTGACCAGCATGGCTTTGCTTTACATGAAGAGAAGCTAGTGGCTGGAATCCAGAGTGATGATTTTTTTTCTAGCCGATGGAGAATGATGCCTTTTAAGATACTTGAGATGTATCAGGACTATATTCTTTGATCTTAATTAAGGAATTCGATGATCCGGCAACAATGACCTCTGCTCATTATATCCCAGCTCTTAAATTAAACTTTGAGGTAAACACATTCTTCATTTTTACTAAAAGTAAATGAATCATAGAATCACAGAATCATAGAATCGGCTGGGTTGGAAGGGACCTCAGAGATCATCAAGTCCAACCCTTGATCCACTACCACTGCAGTTCCCAGCCCATGGCACTGAGTGCCACATCCAGGCTCTTTTTAAATATCTCCAGGGACGGAGAATCCACTACTTCACTGGGCAGCCCATTCCAATGTCTGATCACCTCTCCGTCAAGAAATTCTTTCTAATGTCCAACCTAAACCTCCCCTGGCACAACTTGAGACCTCTTGTGCCCTCTTGTCTTGCTGAGAGTTGCCTGGGAAAAGAGACCAACCCCCCCCTGGCTCCAACCTCCTTTCAGGGAGTTGTAGAGAGTGATGAGGTCTCCCCTGAGCCTCCTCTTCTCCAGGCTGAACAGCCCCAGCTCCCTCAGCCTCTCCTCATAGGATCTGTGCTCGAGTCCCTTCACCAGCCCAGTTGCCTCCTTTGGACCTGCTCCAGGACCTCGATATCCTTCCTGAACTGAGGGGCCCAGAACTGGACACAGGACTCGAGGTGTGGCCTCACCAGCGCTGAGTACAGGGGCAGAATCCTTCCTGCTGGCCACGCTGTTCCTGACTTACCACACTTTACAGAGATTTTTGTGCAGCAGATAAGCAGCACTCAAAACTGACTTTGCACCCTGAATAGCATAATTTCTTATTTTAGGCTAGCATAAGAATGTTGCTTTAGAGGAAACACACAGAGAATTGCCAATGCTATTTATTTGTGCCTCAGTTTTGGACATGGTGTCCAACTTTCCTACAGACAGGGGAACCCTTTCCTTTTATGAACATAACAGCAAACTTCCAGAGAGCTGAGAGACTGATATTCCTGATTTCTTTTAACCTGCACATAGTTTTATGCCATGGCTCTGAAACAGCCTGAAGAATTCCAACTCTTCATGGGTGACTGCTTCTTTTCTGCAGTCACTGATGAGCACCAATACTCCTATTAATCACAGGCATGTGGTTATGCATGCTTACAGTAAAACTGGGTCCCTGAAAATAAGGAATTTTTATTAAATCATTATAGAAAGTTCTGAGAAGTAGATGTATCAGAGGTAACAGGTGCTGAGATGTCTGCACTAGTGATGCAGTTGTGAGGAAGCTGGACTAGAGGATGTCCAGAAGTCCCTTAGTCCCTTACAAGCCTCACTATTCCATGAGAACTGTTTTCATTTCAGCTGAGCTCATTGCTTCAGTGCTGTTAAAAAAGCCATTTCAGGGAGTATATCAGAAGTGCTGTCCGAACAGTTCTGGAAAATTTATTACCTTTCAGTAATAAAAAGATCATTACAGTTTGTGGGAAGCTGGCTGGTGACAGGAAAAATTGGTAAGTGCAAAGTATGAGGAAAAAGGCTGCAAAGTATATTTCATTATATGATGTATATTTCAATTATACGATGTCATTAGAAAGAAAAATAAGATAGAAAAATCAGTTACTAGCTTAACTTTTTTGAAAAAATCCAAAATCTCCACTGTGTTATAGACTTGGTGACTGTCTCCTCAGGCAGTAAGAATAGCAGTAGGAATGTGAACATGGTCCTGAATAACACCCCATGCTCAGAACTGTCTACTGACATTAAGGCTGCAAGCAGTCTTTACACAGGGAAAACTCCTATGTGCAGAACAGAACTTGAATGTTACAGTGAGTGTTCTGCTGCCACAGGGACATCTGCAAAAGTTGTCAATTCCCTTGAAAAAAATTCTAGTGTTTTTAAGATCTTGACCTTGATAAGTCCAGTGATTCAGCCTTTCATACCGTGGTCATGCCCTATTCCAGCTCCTATGTGCCTCATTTCTGTTAATCTTCTCTAATTAGTTCTGCTTCTCAAGTTGAGAATATTTTTCTGTGCTAATAGTGATGGTTTTGCTTTCATGTTCAAGGCCAGTCCAGAATTTCACCTTGTAAAATGCATTTGTCTTCCTAAACCCCGTATACAAGTGTGAGTGTTTAATCATCAGTTTAGGCTTTCTCAAAAAGTTTTAAGGACTTTAAAGTTATCATTAAAAATGTGAGCATGCCCAAAGCAAGTAATTCAAATATGGAGGAAGAGGCTTCTTTTGGATTCTCTCTGTGTGCAGAGAAATTTTTTCCATAAAAATACTTTCAGCTTTATCTTCATGAGATGTATTGCATGCTTTATAAAATATAAGCAGATTGAACCTCACAGACTGCAGAAAAACAGCATCTCAATTTTACAGGTCAGAATGCTGAGCTGGAAAAGGGTGAATACTTTGCTTGCAATAAGACAGTTGTGAATACAATCTATATAATTTCCCCATTTGAACCAGTGATTTTTAGATCTGTTTCTTACTTCATATGCTATACACACATATAAAGATATGTTGGATATATTGGGGGGAGGGGACACACTTCTCTAGATTTTTCTTGAGCCTGAGATCAGTAACATAGCAAATATTTTTTGTTCTCACTTTAGAAAGATAAAATGATTAAGTCTTCATTCATTCTCACAACAAATTTTGGCAGTCCTTGGAGCTGCAATTTCTGTTGCTGACTATAAGGATTTCCTTATAATGTATCACTTCTTTTATTTGATAAATCTTAGCCTTATTTTAGGAAGGGACAAATACACTCTTTGTAGTCACTAACTTCCTATCCTTTGTGAGGAGGAGTGAGATTCAGTGGTTACTAGAGGTACATGATGGCAGAGGTGTAAACACTAATGGGAGGAGGCATCTGAGCCTCGGGCAAGAAACACATTCTTCTCCAGCTGATGCTCAATTCAAAATGGCAGACTATTTTCAGGTTAAGAAAACTTGACTGGGCAAGGGGAAAAGTGAGCCCTCAGCAATACATAACTTAGGCTACAATCAGTTTAAACAGCTTAGAGCATTGCTGCTGTGACTATGGATAAAATTTGCAGTTCATCTAGAAAAGTCACCCTAGGTTAGATGATTTTATATTTAATGTTGTCATAAATTGCAAATAGACATAATACAGGAACAGAATAACAATGGAGTTATTCCAACATACTATTGTTGGTATTTCTATTGTTATTTTCAGTTATTTCATAGGCAACAAGAAAATTTGTTAACTATTCAACCTACTTCATTAGAACAAATTATAATAAGCAAATAGAGTATTTTGAAAATATGACCTTTTTAATTAAAAAATGTTGACATCTAATTCTTGTATCTGAAAATACAAGCAGCGAAGTATTTTGAGGAGTTTATGATACATTATTCCCTTGAAACAATTTAGTAGTTAATTAATTTTTAAGCCTCTTTGGTAGTATTTACTAAGTGATTTGGAAGCTACTAATAATAGGGGGTTTATTTTTCCAGAATGGAAATGATACTGACTAATGCCCATCTAAACCCTCTTACATCTATCTTGATGTGCAGAAGCAGGACAGAAATAGTAAGAAAAGCCTTAATTCTCACCACTTCTAAGGCTCAGGAGGAAAGCACAGAACACATGCACAAAGATCACAATCACAGACTCACTACCAGACCAGTTCTTAATCTGAAATCCTGAAAACTGCTCTAAAGGTGAGCAGCAGAAGCACTGTTGGACAGAGCTTTGGTGCCAGAGTTTAGTCCCCTGTGAGCTGTAAAACTGCCCCTTGTTTACCCTTGTGAGAATGTGTGTTTTCCAGGGATGTTTCAGACAATATTGTGAACTGTGGGAGTGAATGAAGGATGCATCTTAATTCTGCACTGACATGGACACTCAGCACCATGCAGTGAAGAACTCTGACTGCAATTTGATCCCACTCAAAACTGTTGCCACAAGCAGATGTTGTGGTTCCTGACACCCAAGAACATCAAGTTCTAGAATTGCATCAAGTTGGAATACCCTCCATCCTCCTGTAAATAGGCAATAGCATATCTTTCCACGCTGAGCTATACTTTTTAGAAAGAGAAAAAATAAATACTTTTGAATCCCTATTCTTTGACTTCTGAGAAAGTGTGCTTGTTAAAAATGAATGTACCAGAAACTTAAATCAGAATGGTGCCTTATTGATAGGGTAAGTAGGGACTCTAACATATCTAGAAGATAACAGGGAACAAGAATTTAGGAGGAAAGGCAACCTTGCAAAGTGCTTTTTTAAGTCCTTCTTTAACTCCAAGTTATCACCCAGACATGTTCATAGTGCAGTAACCATCTCCATCCTCTCTCTCCCAGTGCATGGTGACAATGGTTTCATCATTGGAATGTTTTCTCTACAGAGCACTCTGAGTTCTGACAGCTCTTTTCTCTTTCCCTCCTTCACACTGTCACCCTTCTGTATTTGCCCTGACACTGTCTTCACGTTGTTCTGACATTGTTCTGACAGTCATGAAAACTCAATCACTGCAGCAAACAGCCATGACAATCCAGGGAAGAAAAGGGAAAAGAATTATGAGAATTGTTAAGAAACTGTGAAGAATTAGAGACTAGTGAAAACAAGGTATTACTTTTTCAAAACCATATTCCTAGGGAGCTTTTAATAAAAACTGCTTTGTAAAAACTTGAGCCCAGCAAAAACCATCTCAACAAAGTCAATTGGCATTTACGGATTCTGTACCTGAAATTCAGGTGTTCCTAGGTGACAACCTCTGTTACTGCCATGAGCTCAGATCCTTTACATGAGGTAATAGATCCTATACCCAGGGACCAGGACAAGCTGGATTACTGGAAAATGCTGATTCCAGGAACTCTTCAGCTACACTTACTCCTAAGCATGCTGTTCAAATGGGGATCCTTTTGGTATCTCAACCAGGAAAGAAAGGGGGCAGAGGAGGACGAGTATCACAAGTTAGATGGCACATTACTTCCATTCGCTAGTAACAAAATAGAATTTTGTTTTGATGGCTCACAGCTTAGAAGAGAGTAGCCTAGAAAGAGTGTTACTGCCTGGAAATTATCAGGACCCATGCAGGGGTTTGGCAGAGTCACCTGTTTTTAGGCTTGTTGGTTGTTTTTGTTTGGGGTTTTTTTTTATGTTGCTATTGTTGTTTTTTCCAGAAAAAAAAATCCCTGTATATATGCAGTTTTGATCCTAATTCAGATTCTTGGTGCTTACAAGAATACTTAGGCAATACAAAAGTTACATTTAAAAACTATTTTATGTTTTCATGCATACAGTCTGCATCTTACCTGAAGAATTCTTGGTCAATGAATGTAATTTGTGGATGACAAAAATGAATTAGCATGTATAATAAAGAAGATGCTAAGAGTAAACTGAGTATGCATATATACAAACTGATGCTTGTCTGGTTAATTCTGTGGCTAATTTCAATCACACAAAACCAATTAGGCAAAATTAGCCTAAAGAATCATTGGGAGAAACAATATGCTTCTGTTTATCTGGAGAGCAAAGTGAGCTTTAAGTGCATCTCCCTGAGATCCTTTTGTGAAGCACAGGCTGGATCCAGTTAAGAAAAATGGCACAAAGAAGAGGGCTTCCCATCAGTGCAACCACTACTGAGCTATAGGCTGTAATCCAGTCTAAATGCTGCACTAGATGGTGATACCCTGACTGGTGTGGCAAGCTGAATGACAGACATTTTGGTGCTGTCTTACTGTTTTGCCTACAAACTCCCTTGAATATTATTGAAATAATATTTGTTACAGTAGGCTTCCATGGCCAAATCAATATCAAAGTGTCTTGAAGAGACACCACAGCTTAAACTCTAATTAAGATGCTTGTCCCTTTTAAATGAGTCACTTTTTGAGGAATAGAGCAGTAGTGCCTTGTTCTGTACAAGACTATCTATAATTAATAATCCAAGGATCAAAGAAATGTGATCCTAGGAGAAAACTGCTTTTGGGAATCCCCAGGTATTAAGTGCTAAGAATTACTCTGCAATCTGTCCTGCAGTCTCTCAGCACAGTGTATTGTCTGATGCCCTTTGGAATTAGGAAACAAGCCCCCCTCTTAGAGCTCTCAGCAAAAAAAAGCTCCCAGGAAGACAGTCACTAGATATTTATCATGTATTTAATATTACCACCAAATTCTACTTAATTTTTTCCTTGCCAGGCCTTTACTATTACACAGATCTCATCTATTTCTACAGCATATTTTACCTAAAAGCAGGATCAGGATGGTGCCCTATGGTGTATTCTGTACTGGTAAGCTTGAACTGGTATCACTGTGAGGAAGATCCCTTCCTCAAAATAGTTTCATCACTGTATGGGACCAAAGTTTCTTCAGATAGAGAAAGCTTCTTGACATCAAGCTGTGGAGGCTTCAGTTCTCTCCTGCTTGTTAATTTTACCTTCCACTCCCCAGCCACCACACCACCACCATCTCGAGCTCTCTCTGTGTCTTAGAGCAGAGCTGTGTGATAAAAAACTTTGCTGTCACTGAAACAGGGATGGTTAAAGCTTCTATCCAGGGAATAGCAAGCCAGAGCATTATTGTCTGGACAGCACTTCAACACAGCTCCAGAAGCACGATGCCTTGGGTGCTGACCTTGTATCCTGGGGCTGCAATTACTGCAGGCTCACTTACCAGCCACACGAAGTTACTGTAACTTCTGATTCCTGCTCTGCAAACACAAGTCTGCTTTGGATCAGGCCTCAGAGGAAGGAAAGAATGATGCATGGAAAAAAATCTAAGGCAGAAAAGTCAGAACTAGGAAAGAAAGGAGAGAAAAGGAGACAGATCTCCCTCTTATATAAGCTAAATTAGCAGAGGAAATGGAGAATATTTAAAGAGAAATAAAATAGATTTTAAAAATACCTCCATGAAATGACACCACTATACTGGTTGCTTCCAAATAGTGTTTACTTATTCATGGTTTTAAATTTTTGAACATTTTACTGGCAAAAATCTTAGTGCTCTAATTTTGGTGAATGCTTGCTGGATGGCTCTTCATTTATATCAGATATTTAGTGTCCTAGTGTTAGGTGGTTTTATTACAAAACACACCACCACATTAGACTTATAAAAACAATTTGTCTTTTAGTGATATTCCTTTAATATGAAAGGCTTATTACTTAGTGTGTTCCCCAAGGAAAGCTCCAGGGAAAAAGGAAAGCTCACCTTCCAAGGAAAGCTCACCTTGACACTGGTGAATATTCTGGTTTTGCTTTACTTCTGCAACCAAACATGTTCCAAAGGTTCCACAGAACCTGCTTTAAAAGTGTCTTTTCAATACCTACTCTTGTTCTTCCTTTGGGTCAGTCACTCCCCCTCAAAGAATGAATGCAAACTGGAGACTGGGATCAGTGTTGTGAGACCAGGAGATTCCCTGCTGATCTCTGACTCTGCCTGGCCCATGCCAGCACACTCATTGCAATTCCTGGGAACAATATGATGCTCACACAATGCTTTCAGCATGCAGAGTGCTTTGAAAGCATCAGCACTTCAGTGCAACACTTAAAGAAAACCCCAAAACTTGTCCTTCCTCTCCATGTCTGGCACGTGTAGATTGGCAAATCAAAATGTTCTTATTTTAAACTGAGAAACTGAGAAAACCAGTCCTACCTGAAAGGCACTGGGAAGCAGCAAGTGTGGATTGCTCTGCAAAAGAAAGAAAGATGGGGGCTCAGGAAGACAGCAGAGCAGTGGCTGTACCTAGAAGGTATCAGTCCTACTGCACCTGAGCAAGTGAGGGCAGCCCAGGGCAGCCCCAGCCCAGGGACTGCCTGACAAGTCTACAGTGATGCTGCAGGCATTAAATCAGGATTAGGATCACTTCTGGGGCACAGTAATCAGGGTCAAGCTGTGGCCCAGTGATCACCAGGCAGGTCCATAGTGAGGTCAAGCCTAGGTGAGGGTGCAGGGTTTTATCAGTGGAGTACAGGGCCAGGCAGATACCAAGAGTGAGAGCCTGACCTTAAAAGTATCTTCCAAAAAAAGAGAGCCAGGTCTCTGCTTAGGCTGCCTGAAGACACAGGGCTGTGCTATCAGTGTTGGCCCTGAGCTGTGGCAGTCAAGTCCCCAGAAAGGCAGACATGCTCTGGTCATGACAGGAAAGAAGTTTCAATGGAAGCCTGTACTTGAGTTGTGGGTAACCACAAAAGAGGAAAAAAAACCAACAAAACCAGAGACAAAAAGATGGATTTGTGATCCATCTCATCAAGTGAACTTTGGGATACAAGGCCAGTCCTGCTTCTCTGATACTCTGAGTTAGAACAGAAACTTTAGTATTTTAGAGACATAACCTGCTGTAGACAACCTTGGCTTTGGCAATACTGCTAAATGATCTGGCACTTCTGGGGACAATGTACCATATCACTGAGCTGAGTAGTTGTTAAAATCAGGCATAAAAAGGACTCAAAGTTTTTTTACCTGTTGTCCCCAGTGTAAGTTCAATCCAGGTTCTCACAGGGCAGAGAAGACAATGAGATCTGCAGCTGTGACTGCCTTGGCTTTTATTTAACTTTCCCTTTCATTTGATTGCACTGCATTTCTTTCAGGTGCAGCTGAGTTCTGGGGTGTGATCAAGGGTGGTATTAAGCAAGTACTTGGCTGGTACACTCTAGGATTGTATTATGAACAAAGAGAGGGTGGTGGAGGGTCTTAGAGAAAAGGAGAACTGGTGGAACTGGTTTTATGGTGTGTTGAGGGTGGACAAAAAGTTTTGCCATTGTTCAGCAAACAGTTCTTGAAATCTAGGGAGAGGAAACCATGGTGGCCTGTGGACTGAGCCTAGTAATTGCATATCATAAGCTTGAGGTCATTTGAGGATCTGCCTCTGAGATTTCTATGCAAATAAAATTTTGTAGAGCCATGAAACAAAGTCAGTAGATTTTTGTGATGCTACAATACAGGCTGTTTGCATGTCAGCAAGGATGCCAAAAATGTGTCAGAGCCATGACCATAGTAAAGCTTCATTGTTACATGAAAATGGCATTCAAAAGACCAGCCCTCTGCAAAAGTTCCCAGTGTAGCATCCCCGTATTTGGCTCATGAGTCATTTTTAGCTGGATGGTATCAGTGAGAGTAACTTGTGCAGGTCATGATCATAGCACTTCCACCAGTCTCAGTTTTATGTCACTGGCCCTGCTGGTGGCTGCTCTCAGCACAGGAGCTCAGCCAGAGAGCAGATGGAACTCTGGTTGTGCCCCTTCCCCTTCTTAGCCTCCACCCTGTACAAAATTACAGGAGCTGCAACTTTTGCCAAGCAGTTACTGAATCCCAATTGGTAATTAGGTCATGCAGAGCTAATTGTAGGTGACTTCTATTGAGAAGAATTTACTAAATAACAGAAAGGGCTGGAATGTGAACTCCTCTGCAAAGTCTATGCTGGAGAAGAATGTCCTCACTGTGCATCGTAGCCTCACTGAAGCTTTCTGCTGATTCCCCTGGCATTTAAACCAGAGGCCACTGTATGTGCAGTGACATCATTTCTGATCTGCCACAGGGCTGATCACTTTTTTAAAGTCTGGGGAGACAGGAGAAGCAGCATCAAGATTTTGACATGAGAATATTGTTACATAGTATGAGACTGAAATAGTGTGAGAAAAGGCCTCTGCACTCAGCAAGCCTGGAGGGTCAGCATGTGCTCTGGTGGCTGTGGGTATCAGTGTGATGCCAGTCCAAAGCTGGAGCTGATCTTGCTGTTCTGCTGCATTTTGTTGACTGCAAAGGTTCTCAGCTGTGGTACTGAGAACCTACTGGAGGCAAACTCAACATCTGCACACACAGGTACACAGCTGTGCACTTAGAAACATTGAAACATTCATTTCTTTACAGGCTCCAGGTCAGAGAGTAGAGAACCAGCTGGGAATAGAAATAGATCTATAAAAATCTCTTATGTGTTTTGCCATAGGTTTTTATCCTTGTTCTGGCATGTAAAAACCATCATTTTCTGAATGTGTGTTTTGTTGCTAGAGATTTGATTGGGCAGAAGGGATATGGGGCATCTGATATGATGTGCCTTGATGGATCTTCTGGTTATATGAATGCCATAAAAACAAGTGCTTGGGGAGAATATGTTGAATCAGGAGTCATCAAAACGTGGCTGTGAACATATGCCTGGGTGATATACTTGACAATAACATTTCCCCTATTATTTACTAGTGTATTACATGTGACCAGTGAGCATATATATGTACATTATATATTGTCTTGAAGCCAAAATGTAAGAGTGAATTACAGAGAGCAAAATCCGATTTTCTGAATTCTTTGACTTGCAATGTGGATAGGAGAATATCCCTCACCAAGAGAAATTCTTGCCTTATGTTACAGGTTTATATGATGCATTTCTAAGAGTAAGCCTGTCCAATTTTGACTGACATAAAGCAAGCACATCTGGGTCAGCATCACAGACCTTTGAGGCTGTTTTAAAATCACAGCACCTTTATGTGCTACCGTGTGTTGGAATCTCTGCTGTACACTGTTTTCATATGAAGAAAAAGAAGAAGGTAATGAAATAGAGGGCAGAACCACAGATAAAGGAAAATGAAGAGGATGACTTCTAACTGCTTTCAAAAGAAAACAACACATGGGCCCAGAATTTGGACCTGAAGTCGATTTTTTACTCAATTTTTTGCCCTCAACTCCAGCAATTGGCAGCATTTCTGACTGCTTTTTCTGTCCCACTGAGCACACCCTGCTACTTGCATGTCCTGGCCTAAATGAAATCTCAGAGCTGCAAGTCAGCAGTGGATGGGCTGTGTGAGGGGCAAGGTGTCCCAGCTCAGCCCCCAGCTCCCTGCTGAGGCTGAATTCAGTGGGAGCCAGAGCCTCTGTTTTACACAAAAGCCAAGTGCTGTAAACTCTTTCCAGACTCCAGAGAAGCTGTGAAACCTTGTGTCTCTCAAGGTGAGATTTGTCCTCTTCGACAGGCAACAGCTCCTTTGCTCCCTGTTTGGAAATAGTTGAAAACACCAGGAGCAACTGGATTTCACTCAGAACTCACAAACCAAAGTTTTATGCTGTGCCACTCCCTCCGTGTTCCTGAAAATCCCTGAAAATTGATGCAATAAAGAAGTGAGACCATTTTTTCGGTCTTTCCACAACCCTTTTGAGTCCTAGCACCTTTTCCCTCATTATTTTGCCACATATCTACTTCCGAGGTGTCTGTTTTAGGTTTCCTCATCAGCTTAGCTGTGAGTACGGGTGGTACCTTTTGAACAGCAAGCATTGCTTTCTTTTTTCTATTTCCCCAGCACCACTTGCACCCCTCACTGGGTACTGATATCAGGTTTGGAAATGCCAGATTATGCTTCTATGAATTTGAAGAGGCTTGGTGCTGTTGTATTTGCACCTCTTGGAAGCAAGGCAGGAGCAACACCTTTCACATAAACCTTACCAATCCACCATCCAAACAAGTTCATCCAGGTGTGCTGAGAAACCTCACTAAGGGCAAGCAATACAGGATAAGATTATAGAGTAGAAGATGTAATTCACAACCCTAACTGAGCTACTTAGGTTTTCTCTCTTTGTTTCTATTTCTGGAAAACCTTTCCAAAACATCCCTGGAGGTTTTTAAGAAGAGCCTGGATGTGGCACTCAGTGCCATGGTCTGAGAACCACACTGGAAATGGGTCAAGGGTCAGACTTGATGATCTCAGAGATCCCTTCCAACCTGGCTGATTCTGTGATTCTGTGATCTCACAGGAGAGATCTTAACACACATGACTGTATCCTGAGTTATATGGTGAGGGTGTCCCCAGCTTTAATGAAGCCCTAAGAGTAGTGCAAGCAGGAAAGGTATTGACTGAGCCCTTGGGAAAAATACATTTAACTTGCAGAATCACTGTATTTTTCCTATAAGCAGTGAAGTTTATTATCTAAATCTGCTGCTAAAATCTGCTGTTTCAGATTTTGAGCACAGTAAATTTTCTCTCTGCTTTGTCTCTAAAGAGCTGTCAGAAAGGAAAATTTGAAGCTGACCCCCAGATTCTCACCTGTATCATGGTTGTTTCTCACCTATTTATCTCCCATGTCCTTCCAGGAATCACGTTCTGTACTATTAAAAATATATTCTTCTGTTTGAATAAGAAAAGAAATTAAATAAAGAAATTCTGTAACTTCAAAAAGGAGAAGGAAAAGTTAAGACTGTGGAGCCATATTGTGAAATTATTAAAAAGGAAAGATATATTCAGATATAATGCACATAGTTGTGGGGATTGCACAGCAGAAATCAGTTCAGTTTCTACATCAGTGTTTATATCATTTGCTGTAATGGGTATCATCTGCCTTTTGGCTCTGATCACCCACTGTCCTGCATCTTATACAAATAAAAATGTCTGTGTACAGTCAAAGCACAATGATCACTGAAACTGCAGTTCTCTGGTGCCAAACATAATAGAAGTAGCAGTGGGTAAACTCTTTTGTTCACATTACAACCCAATCTCTGCACTGCTAGTAGCACCATGCCACGCTGTCCAATTGAACCAATAATCTTCCAAATTCCATCTGCAGGAGCTGTTTTGCTCCTGGGACTCTTTATTCTTCTATTCTCAACACAGGCACTAGGGAATGATGCCAAATACAATGAGACCCCAAGAACCTTTACTTTTAGAAAGAAAGCACTTACCTCATCTTTGAGGGGTTGGTTTTATTTGTCCACTTCTGACAACACAAGTCACAAGCTAAGGAGCTGCACCCACTGCCCTGTTTTCTCCAGCTCCTTGCACTCTGTGTGTGTGCACACCAAGCCTTTGAACAGGCACAGCTCACTCTGCATGGCAAACCTGCCATTGCCTGGCTGCTTTGTAGGAAGGGCTGTCAAAATATTGCTGTGCTTCTCATCATCAGGAGGTGCAGCTGTAAGGATGAACACTGCTGAGGTGCTCCAAGGGTAAGAAACTCTGGGACTGCACGAAGGTAAAAAAGAAAGGAAAGGAAAATGACATCAGGCAATGAGGGTCTTCACTCTTGGGCAGTGGGGGCTTGCAGAAGTTTGGAGAATAGCAAAATGGAGACAGATTTAATATCCAGGTCTGTAATTCGAATCACAGCTTTAATCTTAAAGTGTTTCCTATACAACATTTTAAAATTTTCATCCTATTCAGTTGTTACACTTACTCTAATAGACAATACTTCTGCTTCAGAAAATAAGTTGTTAATTTATTTTCCCTGTTTTTGCTGATATAAATGTACTTGGAAGCAAAACTGGCTTTTTTGATGGAAATGGAATATTTGTATAACTGCCTTTTTTTCTTGTTTGCCTGTGTGCAGTAGTGGTTACTATGGTAATAATTCTAAGTCAACATTTAAAACCCGAAAGTGGTTTCTATAACAACATGCTAGGATGTTTTGGACACACAACTGAAGTTAAAGATTCAGGATTAACCCTTTATGATCACAGTATTCACAGACACAATTATGAGTGTTTGCTTCTTTGGCAAAAGTTTGTGTGTACCTTCTCAAGATGCACTTTTTCCTTGAGGAGACTGAAGAATAATGACAGTCGTGGGCAGAGCAGGTCAGCTCCAGCTGGCACTTCCATTCCAGGTGAAGCTTGAAAAGCAGGAATGGCACCACAAGTAACTGCAAGCTGCTCATTACATTAAATAATGAAGACTGTAGACAAATGCTTTGGTGCATGGGCAGGAAAGGGGTAAAATAGCCTCAGTGCAATGTTTAGAAGTTTGAGATGGAAGTCTGTCAAGCAGGACTGTGTGGAAACAGAGAAACACAGATATTGTCTATTCATGGAGAATCAAAATGGAAAAGCTATTTTTAGTGCTAAGATGGGCCCCTTACCCAGTTCTGTTTTATCCAGAATGGCACGGCTTCATGTCCTTCCCCAGCTGCCAAATGCTGGTCCATGAACAGCATCTCTGCCTTTCAGTCCATGGGGAAGGTATCTGATCCCAATCTCTGTCACTTCAGTTATGCAGCTGTGCTCATCTAGTTCTTCAAGATACATCAAGATTGAATATATTCAATATACATGTGTGCCCACCCACGACTTCTCAAGGTTGTCTTTGCAAGGAAGTTATTGTAACAGTGATGGAACTGCATTTTCTGTGCACTGCATATCAACTGATGTGCCTGGTTATGCCAAAGCCAGGCAATCTTCAATGCAGTAGTAAATGCTTCAGACAATATTTTAATATTTCCAGCTAAATGCTAATTATGTCAAGATCTCACTAAAGTTATGTATTTTAGTGACACAGATTCACACACTTCTTTAAAATCCCAAGGGAAGTTTTAAAGAAGAAATGAATGGAAGTATTGAAGTTTCCTAACTCCAGACACTGGGCTATCTAAACCCTTGCTGCCATCATGTTATCCCATGACTTCTTTAGTGAGCTTATTTGATCATAAGGTGAGCTTCAGTTGTGAACAAAGGCTTTATGCTGAAGACAGTTTGAAGTAATAGTACTAAGAGAAGCAACAGTTCCTTCACTTATTCCAATGAATTTTTATCATTCTAGTGGCTGACCACAACCCAGATGTCAAGGATATAATCTATTTTAGCAAACTAAAAACAACAAAAGCCTTCACCCAACACATTTTCCGGGTTGTTGTTTGGTTTGGTTATTTGCTATTCTAATTTGATCATTTTTTTCCATAGCAGTATTATAAAATTTTATTTCTCAACCTATAGACCAGCATACTGGGATTTTTTTGCTATCCATTTCTTTCCAAAATATATGAGTGAATAAAAATTCTGTGAACTGTGAACTGCTTTATCTGTATGTGATGCAGCTTCCCACTTTTAATTCAAATGGATGAAGCACTAACCCTTTGTTTAACAAAAAAAAAAAGGTAAAGGAAAAAGAGAAGTCCCCTCAAAGCACAGTAAATGTGTCGATGTGGATGACTATGTGGGCATCAAGAAGTATCTCTAAGTTTGGATTTTTTTGGTTGTTTTATTTTTGTTTTGTTTTTTGTTGTTTTGGGTTTTTTGTTTTGTTTTTTTTCCCTAGAAAATAGATTGGCCTTGTTAAGAGGGTCAGAAAATCTCTGCAGCATGCTTAAAAGACCTAAAGCTGTAAGTGTTGGGAGCTTCTGTGAAGCTTAGAGTTCTCCTTCAGGGAAAAAAGGCACATTTGAAGAATAGGATTGATAGGATTGTGATTACAAGCAGCCTCCAGGCATGATGAGATGATTAGCAAAGTGCAGGCGTGGCCACATCAGGTGAACTCGGATTAGTAGTGATTAAAATTTGATTTTAAATGCTGCTGATTATGATATTTCACCAATTGTAGGGAGAGTCATGTCTGGAAAGAATAAGTCTTTGTTGAAAGATGTTTCTGCTAGGAGTAACCCAGCACAGTTTGGAAGGGTTTTTTTCTATGGTTTTGAATAGCTGAGATTGCTAATCAGATTCTCAGAATTGAGGACCATCACTTTACTTTAAATTTTATCTATTTAAGATAAAATAATATTTTGAAATGCACACATTACCTCTTCAGTTCTCCGATTCAAATGAAAAAGCCATTAAAAAAATCAGGAGAGACATAAGAATGAGTTCTTCCTAAACTACCCAATTTACTGCAGAACATTAGTTTCCTTATCAGGAGTCAGAAGACCTATGCCAGATTCCTTAAGCCCTTTCAAAACCCCTGCCTTGTTCATGTTAACTTTCCCACTAATTTCGCTTTGCCCTCCTATGCTCGTAGTCAGGCACTTCCAAAAATTATTTTGTATCACTTCAGTGGTTTCTGGTTACTAAGAAGTCTTTACCAGACCAAAACTATGCATTTTTAGTGCTGGTTAGGTATATAATGTCAATTATTCATACACTAACTACATCAATTTGATGGGTTTCAGTAAGATTATCATAAAGCAAAAAACCGGTTATTTAGCAGCATTTCTCGCATTTAATCGTTTGTTCTAACTCAAAAAACGCAGGTAGTGGCATGTTTCTAGCAGTACTGACAATTTGTCAGTAGATGGCAACCTTTACTGCAAAGACTTTTATTGCCAAGCACCTCATCTGCATCAGAAGTGTTTAACCATGGGGTAAAATGCTTGGCACTAATTCCTCTCGTAATTAGATTAATGTACCAATGTTTATAAAGAGACTGATAATTACCTCAAGTGTCAGTCAGTGTAAATCCAAAGTGATCAGCATTTTGTTTCCGTTTTCCTAATGCTACATTCGAGTTTTAAGACTGTCAGGACAAGTCACTGCTGAACTGAACTTAATTGCTTAAGAATGAAAACGGCTCCTCTGTGTATCTGGGCTAGAACATGAGGCTTCTTCAGGTTATCCCTCTGCAACCTTAACAAAAATCAAACCCCCCAAAACACTGAAATGTTTCTGCCCTCTTCCTGAAAATGTAACAGAGAATACTCTCCAACCATCAGCTCAAACTGTGCCAGCCTTTTCATCAGACACAAGTTCACCTCCCACGTGCAATGGCCTTTTTCCTTTTCATTTCCAAAGAGTTCTCAATTACTCAAAAGATTCCCAAATCCATACTTCCACATCATTCCAGAGCAGCAGGGAAACTGAGTCTCCAGCAGGCAGGGAGGGAGGTGGTGTGAACACCCTGTCCTAAAGATGTGATAAATAATGTTCAAACTGGCAGCCAAGGATCCAAGGGCTTTCTGAAGCAGTCAAGTCATTTAGGAACATGACTTTTCTTCAAAAAATCATTGGAATGTCCTGGTGAACTGGCTGCCATCTGAAAACCACAGTATGGTTACTTCATACCCTTTGATGATCACCTTTTTTGAAATGCAGTTTTGCTTCTGGGGCAAAACTACTGTATAGCACCCCTAACAAATCTCTTGGTCCTAGCCTTTAAAACACAAATAAGATAAAACTCAAGAGTGACTACATCTCTGCCAAGGCTTTCAGAACTCTTGTGTTCCTCAAAAACTAAAAAAATAATAGAAAACTTGGCATAGTGCATTAGGATGAATCCAAAAGCTTAAATGCTTATCTGTAAACTTGCACTACAAATCAGACAAAAGCACCTTCTAGGGAGCATTGGATTAACTGAATTGTATATAGGCAATTTCTGCATAAGAAATTAATTTTATTAAAGCCAGAGGAGTTGAAATTAAGATACTAGTTTAAAAAATCAAGGAAAGGTTTTCTGCTTCATGTTTTTCCCATTGTGGTGTCACCTTGGAGACAAACTGGTTGCCTTCATGACAGGCTGTGCTTTTAGGGCTTTCTTTCCTCTTCTCTCCTTTTCCATCCACCATTCCTGCCTCAGAGAACTATAAAACATTTTAACCACTGCTCAGAGCTGGTTTATGTTGTTATCAGAACTGCAGACTGGAAAATGCTTCAGTTTCACCCTCACACAGACATTGCAAGTTGTGTTGTTGCATGCAGCTTATCTCTGTAAAAGCAGTAATAATTAAAGAAATTTCTTCTCATTTCACAGTGTTTCTGCTTAAGAAGCACTTGGATGGTTGACCTCACCTCTTGTAATTTACACATACAGTGCAATTGGTAGATAATGTTATAACTTAATTGTAGGTAATTTCTTCAAACTTTCATTCTTAGAGAATTTTAACCAGGTAGAGAGACTGAATGGAAAGCTCTTTAAAGTTGTTCAGTTCCAAGAAAAACATGGGATGCAAAAGGAATGCTGTTTTGCTCATTTTACTGCACTCTATTAATTGCAGTTAAGTTCCTTATTTTGCAAGCTAAAGAAAAGAAACTAAACACATGGGTAATATACAAAGTTTTGTTAACTAGGGCAGCAGAACACACGTGAGGTTGTATTGAGGAGAGGAAAGGTCCATGATACTGCTGCCTATGGAGCAGCACACCATGGCCAATGCCTTTAATTTTGCTTTCAGTGAGAGCTCTGAGCTGGGGGTAAATACAACTGACACCACGTTAAGATGAATGATCTGCTCCCAGTGCAAAACTGAATGTTAACAAGTCTGGGGATGGTCATTTTAAGGGTGGGCTAAATCAGAAGTACTGATGCTCCAGTTCTCCTCCTGTTAGTCAATGTTTAGCTTGCTTCCTTAGTCAGATCTAACAGCCTGCATTAAATAAAGATAAACTTTACTAAGAAAAGGCCATACCTTTTCTGGATGTGTCTCCTCTGCATCTCTGATATCTATGAGCATGACAACAGCTAAAAAAAGTTCAGCATTTCTCAGTTTTTCATTATACATGCAAAACCTCAAATCAAACAATCAAGAAACTATTTCTATGCAATCCTTCAATTCACAGTTAACTTTAAATCATGACACCGTTAATACTAATGCCACTACATAAATCTCTATTCTCCTTGTTCAAACCAGTATTAATTAGATATTTGACACAGTAAATGTATCTGTTTATGAGCATCAAGTCTATTCAGACTGGAGCTTTTTATTCTTACAGGTACTACTGCTCCTGTATACACCTCAAGTCACAAGGCACAACAATGAAACACAAATAACATTTCCAACATTTCCCATTTATTATCATAGTGCATCTCTACATAGCTGGTTTTCCTAAGCTGGTAAAGCCTTCTGAAGCTTTCCTCCCCCAGTTCCCCTTACTAGGGAAAAGAATAGATTAAATTATATCATGTATTAAAATTCACATCATAAAATACATTGCCAGCAGCCAGTTTGTACCCTCTAACAGTCCCCAGCAGTTGTTTGGCATCCCCAGTGTCCCAGCCAGGGATCTGTCCCAGGACTTCATGTGCACTGCTCATCCCAGCCCTGATAAGCACCTCTACATGCTGCTTCCCTTTCAGTGCCCCATCTCCTTCTCTGTGGTGTCCACCCTCCTAAATCTTATTTCCAAGAACCAGGAGGAAATTAGATACTGGTTTTAGATGGGTCTGAATTCCTCTAAGAAGAAGTCCAGCTCATCCACAGCACACTGTTTGCACAAACATACACTATTCTGCCTTTGTCTTTCAGGTAACTGCTGTAGAAGACACCTTCTCTTCCTATTTCCAAACAAGATTCCAGAATAAAAGTTTAAACTGAAAGAAGGAAATAGGATGCTGGCAGGACCCTTGTATAGTTGGTTAAATACAACTTTCATTCTCTAGCACACTGGTCTTTCCATTTATGAACTACTACCCCACCCAGGAAAAAAAAAAAAAAAAAAAAAAGGAACATTCAAGCTTTATTTAATAGCTTGTATTTATGTATATAGATTCTTGGCCAAGATATGCCTGCTTTTCCTTTTTTTACCTATTTGTGAGGCAAGTATATTTTTTTTCCTCTGGCAATATGCAAAATGTTTTACCCTTATATTTGGAGGAATGTCACATCATAATCACATTAGAAATCTGATGGTATTCAGATGTTCACTATAGAGTAGAGGCTTTCTTGTAACACAATGAAAATAAGTTGCAAAAGAAAAAAAAAATATACTGGATATAACTTACTGTACCCCAGAAGAGATTTTCCAGTGTGATCATGGGGAATTCAAATACTTCAGCATTTGGTTTTTAGGTCAGTATTTATATGGTCCTGACTTCTAGGTTATTTATGTCAGTAAATAACCACTTGCCTTTCTTCTCTCCATTAATCTCTGTCTATGAGGTTGGATCTGTCATTGTTTCATTTTACTAGTACTAGTTTTGGGAGGGAACTCCAGGATTTCTTTCACTAGCCCCTCTTCAGCATTAAAAAGCTTGACTTGTAGGCCAAGAGAGAGGTCTAGAGCAAGCTGCAAAAAATTTTACAATTAACCCCATGGGTCTCACCCTCTCCACAGCCTTGAGTCAGTTTACATGTAAAAATATTCCCAAACCCTGCAGGATGTGCCCTGGTGATTAATACTGTTTCCACAGCCCCATACCAAAGCGATGGCAAGTCATGACAAAACCAGCACAATATTGGGACATTAATTTAGTGATCAATAGAACCCCACTGCACTTTTCACCTATGTCTGTGCTGCTTTGGGGAGACCTGATTTTAGCCAACGTTAAAAGCACACAAGCTTCAGCATAGCTCACTCTATATTGTTGGCAGTGAAGCTGCAGCTTCAGAGGATTCAGCCCAGGTCAGTACACCTACCTCAGGCACTAGGAATCTGGCACCTTGCTGCTCTTGCTGAGCATGCCTAGCACTGAACTTCAGGCAGCAGGTATACAGTTATGTACATATGTTATGCTTTTCTGAATACAAGCATTTATTTGGATAGAGACAGTTAACAATGATTTTTAAATTATACACTTTCACAGCAAAATTCTTGAGATTTTTTGGGGGGGTTGGGTTTTTTTCTACTAAATGAACATCCTTCACTACTTTCACTGCTTCAAATCCATCAGTGTTTCTCAGTTGTTTCTCAGAGCAAGCTGATAAGAGCTCTCTCCCCTTGATTGGGAAGTGAGAAGTAGTTACTGCTGTTGTCTGTCAGACTTCACAGCAGCAAGGCAACTCCAAGTGGCCTTTAATTACTGCCAGGAGCTCTGCTCCTGCAGGGTAGGGAACACGTTTAAACTATGTTCACCATGTCCCTCCAGCCTCAGAGGCTCTCAGAGGTTTATTTTGAATCTAAGGTGTTTGGGAGATTCCTCGAGGTGGAAATGCTGCACAGCTGTGAAATTATTATTTATAATAAGGAAGTAAAAATCAAAGTGCATGATGGTTTGAACCCCTTACTTGAGCTATAACTGCACCCAAGTCATTTAGCTTTGTTGAACTCAAATGCAAAGAATTTCCACCACAAAATAATATAAAATGGTACTGATTGTGGTTCAACTCCTTTTTCTAGTAAAAAAAAAAAATGTATTAAATATGCCTAAATGCATTCCATATTGTTGGATATCTGTTGACAACCATCAGTTCTGTTGCAAAGTGTACTCTCAATATAGTGCTAAGCAATCCTTACACTCCAGACCATAGTTGCTGGAAGAGGAAAGAACAGGAAATTACAACCTATTCATACTTTCATAATTGTTTTCATTTTACATTTAGAAGTCTACTAACAAGCATCACACAGTCACACACAACAGTCAACAACTGGAGCTTGTGGTTTTGAAGCACAGTTGTGCTAAGGGTTGCCCTTCTTTCACTGTTGGTTACTCCCAGGGCTGTGGATGTCCTCAGGATCTTTTGTGTTTCCTTTCCAGAGTCCCTTTGCATGGGGAATGAATCCAGGTGCCTGTCAAACACTTGCCAAAAGAACTCTACGTGCAGTGCTGGTCATAAAGATGATCCTTGCCCTTGTGCAGATCCATCAGTGGACAGCGTGGAGGAACTCTGCAATAAGACCTCTGATCCTTGCTCCTCAAACCCTTGTTTCCAAAATGCTACCTGCTTAAGCTCTGCTGGGAACCTCAGCTTTACTTGTGAGTGCCCTGCTGGCTATAATGGATCCACCTGTGAAATAGCTGTCAGTGTGTGTGACACAAACCCTTGTGAACACGGGGGCACCTGCCAGCACGGCCTGGCTGGACCCACCTGCCTGTGCAGAGCAGGTTACACGGGCACACTCTGTGAACTGGATCTGGATGAATGCATTTCTGAGCCCTGCCACAACGGAGCAGTGTGCAGGGATGGGGTTGCTGAATACTCCTGCTACTGTGTCCCGGGCTTCCAAGGCAAGCACTGTGACCTGGAAGTAAATGAATGTGTGTCAGACCCATGCCTGAACGGGGCAACGTGTCTCAACCAGATAGGACACTATGACTGCATCTGTCCCCTTGGCTACACAGGTAAGCACTATCACAACACCTTCTTTGCATCTTGGAGAACCATCATAATTCATGTTCCAAGTTCAGGTCCCCCAGCCACTCACTTATTTAGTCATAATTACTAAATTACTAATTACTAAACCAGGTATTACTACCTGGCATTTTGGTCCATTACCAGTGTGAACTACTGATCTCTTTAATACTTCTGTACTAAAGAAATCTCACATTTACCAAAAAATGCAAAGCAGTTTGGGGAACATCAAGCTATTCAACAGGACTATGTTAACTTTCATTTAAAAGAAACAAATGTTCTCTAGATGCTTGCCAACAGAGTGGTATGTGTATTTTTTGATCCTCAGACAAAACCTGTGTTTCACAAGTTTAAAAATTAGATCTAATTAGACTTGTCTGATTTGCTAATTATGACAAACTGAACTCTTAAACCCAGACATTTCTTGTTAACTTCCTCTTCTCTACTGTTCCCAGAAAGAGAGGAATCATTTGCAACTGGAACATAATATAAGTTAAATAGAAAGAAAAGTATTATCATGGTCTCAAACTGCCCATTTTTTTCTAATCTCATTTTTTGTTGCTCCATTTTTAAGGTATGAATGTGATTTTTTTTTTAACCTCCTTCCTCTACTGGAGGGCATATAAACCTTGCAGGAAACTGTTCTCTTCGAATTTCAAAGCTGTATTCAGGGCTAGAGCTGCAAGAGGTAGCACACTGGATCATTAAGAGGAGAAAGGGGAGGCATTTTAGTGATAGATTACTAGTTGGGTAAGCAAAGAAAAAGAAGATTCATACAGCAAAAGGGGAGGAAAGGGGGGAAACATCTCTTGCTTCAAGTGATTCAAATGAATAAGAAATGAGCAATGTGGTTTACAGCTCCATCCCCCAACCCTCAAGCAGGAGGGGAAGCAGAGGTAAAAAGCAGCTTTCCCCTGTCTGACACAACACTCATTGGAAGCCAGCCCTCAGTTAATATTCCTCATGAGCACAGAGAATGTTATTTGAAGGAAGCTTGTTACCTTCCCACCACCCTGCTGCTGCCAGCGGGTGCCTGAGCCCAGGCCAGCCCAGGAGAAAACTGCACAACTGGGGGAAAGCCAAAGAGCAGAAGGAAGGAAAAACCTATTAACAACCAGCATGGTCACTCTGCAATGATCAGACCCAGCCCAGACCTCCTGTTGTATTCAGGAAACTGTATTTGTCTGACTGGCACTGTTGGTGGGGTCCAGGCCTGGATCCATAGCCCAGGAACTCGGTTTGAAGCAGACGGAATGTGCACCTCAGAGACACAGAGAGAGAAAACATAATAAAATAGTAAAGCCCCAAACAAAAAGAAATTAAGTTTTAGCTCAACACAAACTGCTGGAGGAAAATCACTCTGCTGGAGTCGCTCCACTTTCATCATGAAATTCTGCTGTTTACCAGGCTGGAGCTCTCTGCTCTCACCAAAAATCAAGCAATGTCACCAAGTACTGTTTACTGAGCACAAGCAGAGTTAAGAAATGAGGAGAGAAACAAGGAAGAAGAGGTCCAAAATACAAAGCAGAAGCAGCTGCAGTGTTTTGATATACAGCTCTGACACTACTCCCAGCAGCAGACCAGTAATAATGGTTCTGTAGAGGAGAAGTGGACTGTTCCTTCAGCAGTAAAGCACCAGCTTTTAAAGGCTCCTTAACAAA
Organism: Heliangelus exortis; assembly: GCF_036169615.1. Lineage (NCBI taxonomy): Eukaryota > Metazoa > Chordata > Aves > Apodiformes > Trochilidae > Heliangelus > Heliangelus exortis. Next base: position 22,831,334 of record NC_092429.1, on the reverse strand, counting down.
ATGATTTATCAGAAGCATTCTTTGCTGTTGTTTTCTGCACCTTGCTGTGAGTTGCACTAAATGGGCAAGCCAGAGGGATTACTGGATGAAAGCTCTGAGGTGTCCCCACTAGTCATAAAACCCCTCATTTACTCTGTTAGGGGATCTTGCCAACCATTATTATCCTGGCCTGACACCATGAATTACTGTGGGAAGTCATCCAGCCTCATCTCATTTCCCTAAGATGTTAAAAAGGTTATATCTCTTGATATGTAGGTTGAGAATGTACAGTAAATCTACAGCAGTAATGTTAACCAAATGCTTGAGTTACTGGCTGTGGTTGCTACTTGTTTTTTCATGGACTATGACTGCTATTTTGTGTGATTGGTATGCTGCAGCACTTCTTAAAATAGCTGAGAAATGTCACACATAATTCTTACACAAATGGAAGAGGTTAGAAGGCACAAAGAGCCAAAGACTGGAAAATTTAGCATGAAATCTGCAGTTTCTATGATAATGCTCTGCATGTGTGAAAATTATTTACAAGACATGTGTCACACAGCTGTTAAATAATGAAACTCAATTGGTTTGTTGAAGTTTTGCTGGCCACCTTAATCAAATGCATTTTTTTTCCCCTCCATTGCACTAATTGCACTAGCTTTTAATTCACCCCAACAGAGCTTGGTGTAAGAGGCTGTTATTACCCACAGCTGAGGGATGTTAATTACCTTCCTGGACACAGCTGAAGCCAGTCTGCCACTGCCAGGGAACATTTTAGTGTGTGCTATCAGGAGTGCATGGCAGCTCCAAAAACCAGGAGAAAGTCTTTCAGTGGCAGATACAATAAGTACCAATGGGCTAGATAAATTCCTGGTGCAATACCTTTTGTTATGGTTAACCATACAGTATGAGGAAATTATTCCTGAGGGATTTTTAATTTATCATGAAGTTTTATTAATAACATGTTTGCCGTGCAAGTATTTAGAGGAGTTGAATTATAAATTTTAGCACTCAAAGACAGGCAGAGGCACTTCACCCTCTACCATGGGGCACAGATTTAACACCCAAAAAGCTCACAGAGGGATCATTGTGGGTTTCAACAGCAAATGGTATTATTGACCATCCAGCAGCAATTGGGAAGTCTGTTTGCCTCTGCAGATTTCAAGTTTCAAACCAACACTCCTGCCTCTGTCCCAGGTTATCAGCTTGCTGCTGGGATTCCTGACTGCGTGGCTGTGATGGGAGAGGAGCCCAGCAGTTACTGGCCACATTTCAAATGGGTTTCAAAATAAAAATTAGCAGAAAGCACTTAGATCCCAAGAGAGCTTGTCATGGTTAATAAATTCCCAGCACCAAAACCTTTGATTTGATTTAGCCCCACTGTTCTCTGCTTGTGTCTAGTGCAGCATTGCAAGCTCCATAACAGCTTATGTCTGTGCATGCATGCAGGTAACTGGAATTAGTGAGGACCTGTGTGCAAAAGGGTCCTTCCCTTTAATTTTTCACAAACTCTCTTCCTGCCTTTTCAAAGCTAGTGCCTAGAAAATAGCCACCTGATACACTCCATTAGCTATAAGATTACTCCATAAAGATTGTGGAATTTGGGAACAGTCTTTTGTACCTGCCATGCCCAGGCACAGCACCACAGCACAGGAGAGCAGAAGGGATGGCCCAGATGCCAATTTCCAGGCATACTAAGAACTCACACGTCCACCTGGAAATACACTGAGCCTCTAAAACTTTGACCAGAAGGTGACTTTGCAATATATCTGAAGGCAGGGAAATCTGAAAATGTCTCTCTCTTTCATCCTTGCCTGCATTTACATTTTATTGACCAGGGATGTACAAAGAAGCGCGCAGCAGGACTTGTTTGAAAAGCAAGCAGTCTAAGAAACAATCTTAGTTCTTCAAAGAAACTGCAAAAGTTATAAATATCACTTATATCCACCTTCCCAGTCTTTCGATTCAAACCACTTGTGTGGCTTTACACATATCTGCTGAAACACTCTGCCTGCTGTAGCACAGGACACCTTTGCTCTTGCTGCTGCAGCCCCACAGAGTGACCGTGGCAGGGCTTGTTGGTGCTTTTGGCATATGATATTTGGCACGCAGCATATAGATGACAGAACTTCAGCCTGGAGGTGCAAATGCATACCTAATCTTTTCATCTCTTTTCTTCACGTGTAGGAAAGCCTGACAGCAAATTAAGCAGAGGCTGGGAAGGAATGCCCCCCCTTTGCATGGTGTATCACTTGGGCGGGACGCGTGGCACGCTGAGAAGTTTTCTTCTCGGGCAGCGTTGCCGAAGGCAGGTTCTGGGCTTGATAGATTAAACACAGGAGCCAAAACAACAACGCTGTGTTCTCCTGTTAATCGTCAGGCTGTTCTCAAGCCTGTAGTTTTAAATTTGGCTGAACTGAGGAGCAGTTGAACAGGGCTTGTTTTGTCACATGATTTTTAGTGTTCGCAGTAAGCTGTTAACAAGCTCTGGCAGATTTACGGTCACTAGACAGACTTCTGCAAACACAGTGTTTACAATTACAGTGAATTCACAGGGCAGTGATCACAGAGGGATTGCTCACTATATCTGGCTGTAATGTACATTACCATAAAGCCATAAGAGAGTGTTCCTGTGCTGGGCTCTCACAGCAGGCTCCTTCTGAAAGTAGTGGCTTGCTGATCAGTGAACCTTCCACGGGAGGCACAGGACCAGTGGCTTCACCAATTCAGGGTTCTAGATGCAGTCTCAAGGAACTATAAAAATATATTCCCTAAAATCACAGCAGTAATATTTCTTAACTACTGAGAATATGAACCTGCACTTCAATGCTGATATCCAATCAAAAATAGTTATTTGCTAGCATTCTTGAATTTTGTTTTGGTATTTTAAGATATTTCCACATATTTATCCATAAAATGGATTTTTATTCTTTTTTTAAACAAAGATGCTTTCTTCAAAAAGCTGCAGATTCTTTTTCAGGTAGGAAATTCTCCTGAAAACCATTTAGTAACTACTTCTTCTTTGGTAAACAAAATAAAAGATAGGAAAGTCCCCTTAAAAGCAGCTCCTTCGTAATTTGCTCTTTTGCGTCTGTTTTGTGGCTGACACAAACAAATTGACTTGTCAGGTGAAAATAGTTTTTTTCAAAAATACCACTTTATTACTCAAAATATTAAATAAGTGCATAAGCCTACAAAAGCGTGGAACAATCAAAGCAGGAGCTGCAAGGCATTTGTAATGAAATTTTCTTTGTCTCTCCTAAACTGCTTGAGATAAGAAAAAGGAGTGTATATTTAAACTGCCAACTATCATAAATAGCTGTAAATTAATATCAGAACAGATTTAGTTCCATCAATTATCTCTGATGAGCAGCTCCAGCATTCTGACCTGTTGCAAAAGTGGCATCATAGTCTGATTACACTTTGCTAAATCTTAACAAAAATGTAGCAGTAAAGGACAGATAGCTTCTCAATGAAATCAATTAACTGTGCAGTTTTAAATGGACTTTTCTGAGGTAATGAAGTTACGAGACACTTCTGTTTTATATAAATAGGACAGTAGCATGGTTTGAGTAATCTGACAATCAGTTCATTCTCTTTCCACGTTCAAGCTAACACAAAAAAGTTGTTATTCTACCTATTATTGCAAATAATTGGTGGTTTGTTCTTTTGTAAACTCTCCCTAGCCTTGAAAAAACTACTCTTGCCTTGGAAATTGAGGAGGAAGTGCCTTTTGAAAATCAGCATTTGGCTTAAAAGCCAAAAGATTACGCCAGGAAACAGTCCTTGCTGAAATCCCCAAAACTATCTCCTAAGTTTGGGGGAGTTGCTTGTTTTGTTGTTTTTTTTTTTTTTGCTTTTGAAGGTACTAACTGTGAGCTGGAAATAGATGAGTGCTCATCACAGCCATGCCTGAATGGTGGGACCTGTCACGATGCCCTGGGGACCTTCACCTGCTCCTGCACACCCGGGTTCTCTGGTGACCTCTGTGAAACCAACATCGATGAGTGTGCCAGCCTGCCGTGCCTCCACGGGGGACAGTGTCAGGATGATGCCAATGGGTATGTTCCTACAGCTGGGTCACTCAAATGGGAGGTGCTATTTATTAGCTATTAGCAGATGGACATGATGGGAGAGCCTCCCACCTGCCTGGGTTCATTTCAGGTTGTGGATTTCACTCCTTGATCCTGCACTGATCTCAGATCCAATTTGAAAGGAATTGAAGAATGCAAGTGTCAGAGCCAGCAGCACACCAAAATATTTATGGCAAAGACTGACCATGGAGTACATTTTTCATGGGTTTTTTGTTTGTTTGGTTGGTTTTTTTTACTTTAAATATATACAACTTATTGTTTGGCCCTGAGGATTGTCATCTAGAGATAAATATTGTTTCTAACACTCAAACTTAATTTCCAATAGAGATATGGGAGAGTATAAAATTGAATTTGCCAACAGCAGCTGCCCACACTGACAGCCAGAATCATCAGAAAAAGGCAGAGGAAAACTGCAGTAATAGAAACCATAATAATCCATATCATTAGGAAATATGTCGGGAACTTTACAGGCATACAGGACACTTCCTTAGTCAAAACAACCTGCAGTCCATGGGCAAAGTCCAAAAAAAAAAAAAAAAAAATGGAGAATACATGGAAGCTGTGAAGAGCCCTACTCAGAGGTCCAAGCACAGCCCAGGCAGCCAGAGCTCCAGCATCCATTCACCAACACTGGCTTGACATACCCAACATGAGATTCTTAAACCAAAACCCCTTATCTGAGCTCAGTTGTTACTGTTATTATTATTACATTTATTGATAATGTTAACATATTTATGCAGGTGGTCCTCTCACCAGTATAAGGTTTATCCTCCATTCTGTATTTTCCATTTTTTATAAAGCAGTTTTGAAGATTTTAGTGCCCCAAAAATGGGTCCAAAAGTCACATCAGCAAAAGGCACGCTTGCCTTGAACGAGAAGGGGAAGGAACATGTTCTGGGAATGAGCTTTTGTACAGTGTGGTGACACAGCACCAACCTTGGGGAGCTCCTTTTCAGCAGCACTGAATGACTCTGAAGAGGACAAAGCAATTTCCCATTTTCCAGTGCAGCCAAAGCATGACAGCAGGGTGAGGGAGGTCACCTTGCATCCCACTAGTTCACAGCAGACCCACTTAGTAACCTGCAAACCTTTTGAGGATGTACACAAGAGGTGAGCAACTGGGATGCTCATTCAGGCCAGACTTAAACCTACTCATTCTTCTCCTAACTTTTAAAGCTGAGGTACACGTCAGAGCAATTTTAATTGGCTTGAAATACTGCAGGATACCTGAGGAACGATTGGAGCTTTTCCCACATTTGTTACATGATGAAAAGGGTCAGACAACAAAGCGATTCAAAACAGAAGGGTGTCTAGCAATTTCCTCCCTTTTGTGTAGTTTTTGGGTTAAATGAAGAATTTAATCTTTAAATAGTAGTCTTCCTTTTCTAACTAATGTTACAGAGCACAGCTGAGGCTTTGTGCATGCCACCAACTCCTGCAGAAATGTGAGGTGACAGATTTAGAATTTAAAGCCATAAATACAAACACTGAACAAAATTCTCTCCCACATTTCAGACCTATTCTTCCAGTGAGGTTTCATGAATGCAAAAAAAGTAGAACTTGTGCAATAATTTGCAACTGGTTTTGGTGGGGGGTTTTTTTGTTTGGTTGGTTGGTTTGGGTGTTTTTTGTTGTTTTGGTTGTTTAAGAGCTAATTTCTCATTAAACTCAACAATTTACAGAGGTGCCTTAGTTGGACCTTTGGGACCTGGTTAGTGTGGGCACAGAGGATACCTCTGCATGCTCCAACACTTTTTTCCATAGGGAAGCTCCCCAGGGAAAAGAAGATCTTCCTGTATTGTTTTTTGCATATTGGGAGAATATCAAAAAGAAAGCCTTAAAAAAAAAGATTCAGTAGAAAAAGCCATCTACCTGCTCAGTCTACAAGTAGGTGCCCACAAGCAGGGCACCCTCCAGAATCCCTGAAAGTCAGCAGCAATGTCAAACACTTAAAGATACCTGAGGAAAAAGAGCACAGAGCTGGGGCTTCACTTGAAGCAGTAAATTGTGAATATTCCTCACTGCTCCATGATCCTGGACTAAAGGAAAAAAGTAGCACAGACTAAGGCAGAAAAAAAAAAATCTTTCATCACAAAGATGGGCAGTACCAAACTAAAGGCACATGCAGGAAATGTGTGGAAAATAGAGCAGAAGAAAGAGACTTCTGTTTTGAGAATATACCGTGGAATGAAGATTATTTTTCTGATTCACATCTTCCACATTACTTTTTATATCCTAAATTCAAACACCACCTGGTCTCAGTCATCTCTGATTTTGATTTAGGAATAATCCATACACTAGTAATAAACTGGCCTGCCAGAAGTTTTTGCTTATGTACACTTAAATAGTATAGTAAAAAGTTTGCACTTCTTGGACTGAAGGAGCCAGTTGTATTCTGATGGTCTCTTATGTTCAGCAAGTTCACTTCCTCTCCATCTATTTACTCCAAGTCTAAGACTTAGTTATTAAGCACAGAAATCACCAAATATGTATGCTTATCTACTTTTCAGCAAAATTTCCCATTATTTTAATTGTACAATAACCAGTTATCATTTTAATGTAAAATTAAGATATAGAAGAATAAATTTTTGTTTCTGATAATTATTATTAGACAAAGATCATCCACGCATGCACATTTAACACAGTTATCTTGCAAAGGCTTATCTTTTCTTATGACATTCACAAGTTAACCTTATACCTCATGACCTAAGCATACGAGTTTTGTATTTGTATATTTTTTAATAATTACTTCACCTGAAAAAAGCCACTAACAAAAACCCCCAGACATTTCTGATTGCCTGTATATTGTTAATTTATATACACTAGTTTCTTTATGTCAAGAACCATAATAGTAACATTGCTATCAAAACAAAGCTGGTATTACTGCTAATATCAGAACTAAGCAAGCAGTTTGACAATTTCATTCTAACCTAATAATAAAATGCTGGTTTTCCTCAAAGAAAAAGCATCATTTTCTCAAGGAACACAAATTATTTTTCTGCCAATTCAATTTCTACCATTCCAAGAGAAAGGGATACTAATACACTTACTCCCTCCCCAATTTCATTTTGTTAATAATGTTAAGTCCACACAAATTGGAAATTGCAAACCTTTCCCCCCTCAGATTAGAAGAAGAGAAAAAAAGGATCAATAATTCTTACAAGAAATGATCTGTCAAACCCAATTTGAATTCACAGGCCATTTTTTTCCCCAAGTAAAACCACATATTTAAGGAAAAAGATCATTGTTGGTTCCTAATTTCAGTGGTTTCTCCTAGAGCACCAGATGGTGGTCTGGAGCCTGGACTCAACTGCACAAGCTGCTAGCAAAGGCTACACAAAGAATCCTGCACAGGTTTGGGAACAAAGCCCAGACCTTCTGACTTCCAACTAGAGTGAACATTGTATTCTGTCTTGCAGGTACAGCTGCAACTGCACTGGTACTGGGTTTATGGGCATATACTGTGAGACCCTAACTCCCTTATGTTGGTCACAACCATGCTACAATAATGGCACTTGTGAGGACAACGCTGACAATTACACATGTCACTGCTGGCCAGGTAAGCTCTGTGCTCTCCTATAAATATCTTCTTGTGTAGTAGACATTATTTTGCTAATATAATAAAAGGTTGAAGCTACATAGCCTTAAAAATACTCTATAGGCTCATGTTTAGATAGGCTTCACTTACCATGAGTCAGAGCATCTCTTTTCCTGCTAAGGATTGATTTTCTTGCACTGCAGAGGAGGGCAAAACCGGAAGTGCCAGCACGATGAACTCAAGACAAGAGATAAATCAAAGCTGGGATCCATTTTAGTTGCTTAATCCAATCCAAGTTGCTTAATATTTCAAGCCATGGGATATGTGAACCACTGTTGCAGCTGACCCTTCTTAGTCTTCCATAACATGATCTTCAGTCTAAAAGATCTAAAAGTCAAACTTTTTAATGCAAAATATTTTCTGTTTATGAATAAAGATTACAATAGGTGTTACACTGAGAAAGTAGTCTCCTTCATACCACTAGTGCAAGTTCTTCTGTGCAGCAGAATAGATGAAACAAGCTGGGCTATGTTCTCCTCTACCAGCAGTGCTTGTATATCCAGCCATTTGCTAAAAGGGTCTCCTGGCCCCAGCTGTGCTCTTGGTCCTTACCAAGGATGCAGCAGCCTGGTGCACTGTGAGGAGTAAGTGCCACAGTGTCATTGTACTACATTAGGAATGGAAAAATTCAGTAGAACCCTCAGCACTTCCCAGAAACCAGGGAGTTTCAGGATGCTTCAGATAAAGGACTTCACAACCACCAAATAATTTATACTCCTTGCCCTCCTCTGTTGGAGGGGGCTGGTGCCAAAGGAGAACTTTGTGCAACCCCCCCCTGTACTCAGCCCTGGTGAGGCCACACCTTGAGTCCTGTGTCCAGTTCTGGGCCCCTCAGTTCAGGAAGGATATCGAGGTCCTGGAGCAGGTCCAAAGGAGGGCAACCAGGCTGTGAAGGGACTCCAGCACAAGTCCTATGAGGTGAGGCTGAGGGAACTGGGGGTGTTCAGCCTGGAGGAGGCTCAGAGGAGACCTCATCACTCTCTACAACTCCCTGAAAGGAGATTGTAGCCAGGGGGGGGTTGGTCTCTTTTCCCAGGCAACAATCAGCAAGACAAGAGGGCGTGGTTTCAAGTTGTGCCAGGGGAGGTTTAGGTTGGACATTAGAAAGAATTTCTTTACTGAGAGGGTGATCAGACATTGGAATGGGCTGCCCAGTGAAGCAGTGGATTCTCCATCCCTGGAGATATTTAAGAGACTGGATGTGGCACTCAGTGCCATGGGCTGGGAACTGCAGTGGTAGTGGATCAGGGGTTGGACTTGATGATCTCTGAGGTCCCTTCCAACCCAGCCAATTCTATGATTCTATGAACCCAAGGGCATTCCTACACCACCAGGCACAGTGCCTTGGCATCCACACATCTCCACCTTACTTCATAAAAAAGACCAAAGCCTGTGGAGCACAGCAAAGCTCAGTGAGCCACCACAGTGACATCCTGGGACATCTTCCCACCTCCAAGAAAGGAAAAAAGAGCAAAGGAAAGCTCATGTGCATGACAGATCCCCAAACCCCGTGCCTCCCACATCCACAACGATATTTTTCGGGTCAGGACCGTCTGGATAGCACATCAGCTAAATGCCTTCCCCTCCTGCAGGCTACACGGGGTCCCACTGCGAGGAGGACATCGGGGAATGCCTCAGCAGCCCCTGCCTCTCCGGGGGACTCTGCGTGGAGCGCTCCTGGGCCGCTCACTACGGCCGCGTCCCGGGGCTGCCGCCCGCCTTCCGCCACGACCAGGCCGAGGGCTACGTCTGCAGCTGCCCCCCAGGCTTCTCTGGTAAGGATGCCGCGGCCAAAGCTCCGGGAACGCTGGCCCGCAGGAGCCTGGTTGGTGTTGGGCCTTTCCTTAATGCAAGACGGGCTTTTTAAGGTGCCGCGGTGCAGAGGGTCCCTCTGGTGGTCGCCACACGGAGGCTTCAGCAGGGGGTTGTGAGCGAGGGGGGAGGTGGGTGCTCAAGTTCTGGGGGTCTTTAGAAGGCAGAGGGCTCTGTGTGAGGCCCCCGGGGAGAGCCGTGGTCTCTGCCACCGTCCTGTTGGCAAAGGTTCAGCATCCATCCCCGCATCTGGTGAAACGATGCCATGAACTTCAGTCAGAGGGTGTGCTGTGGTCTGTGTGAAATCCCCCGTGCCCCGGTGTTAGGCTACATGAATGAAAACAATGAATTATAAATCAGGGACAATCATAAACAACTACGCAACAAAACTCTCAAGCTCTCGGTGCTCCTGTCCTCAGGTAATTCTGTACAGCAGCCCTGGGAACTGACAGAAATGCTGCTTCTGAACAAATTTTTGTATCAAGTTGGCAGTGGAGTGTGCTGGTGATACTCTGCAGCTTAAATGAAAATTAATTTCAAGTTGTGTGCATAGCTGCATTCTTAAAGGAAAAAAACCCAACCAACTATGGTAATTATAGATACCCATAATCCTAAAAAAGAAGATGTGTCAAAATTTGCATTTAACGCATCCTACGCTATTTAGCACAGCCATAAACAAGTTGGGTGTGGATTGCATGCTTCTGGGTTTAAAATATTTTTCTGTCAACTCCATTCCCTTTTCCCTTCTGAAGGAAAAAACGCATAATAGCTGGATCAGTTTAACCAGTCTTCAATTTCTTGTTCCACTCACCTCCTGAGCAGCTTACAAACTTTCCTGTGTCTCCCAGTGGGCTGCATGATGGATATCTGCAATACACCAGATAAAGAAAATACACCTAGAACACAGCTTTCACTCAGAAATCCCGATTTATTTTTTCTTCAAAGTGACACTGAGACTTGCTTTTTGTTCCATCCCTTCTCTTTGACTGTCCTTCCCTAGGCTGTCACTAAGTGTTACTGTTGTACTTTTATTCTGCCTAGGAGAGTACAGTGTGGGGCTCCTACTGATATCCCCCAGGCTGTCCTAAGCATCCTCACCTCCCACTTCTTTCTCTTCACTTCCTCCCAGTGATGTCTTGCTCTCAAGATTCTTTTGCTCCCCTCTTGCTCTGATTTAAAAACTCCTGTGCTCTATCAGGCAACCTGAAAGATGTTTCCTTGTTTAATCATCATCCTTTATCCTTTCACTTCCTTATCAATTGCCATCACCTGGCTTGTCTACCTTATTTGGGTTGTGGTTCTGCTCATTTCATTCACAGGGAGGAATATTTTACTCCCCAGGGAATCAGTGAAACAAAGTACAGGCAGAATCCAATGGGTTTTTAAAAAGAGCATCATGATCTATTTAAATATATTCATTTTAAATCATTTATTTTCAGTAGGTAAGCATCTTAATCAAAATGCAGGACTCTTCAAAGCATGACTGTGAGAAGGCTTGGGATGCTGAAATTTTTTGCTGAATTTATATGCGTTTATATACATTTTTAAAAAACCTTATATAAGCTTTGTAATCCCCATATCTATTGGATGCTATACATAACTTTCATTAGAAAAAAAACCAAAAATAGTTTTACTTACCAAACACTGTGCCCAGACAGCTGGAACCAGGAAGAACACGATTTTTAACAGGAATGGCTGTAAAAGCTGCGTGTGAAATGTCATTTCACAACATGTTGCAAAGCTATGACAAAACAAGGTTAATCTTGTTGCTCCTGTCAGCTCCTTCCCTGACTTTGTTCTTCAGCAGGACCAGAACTGGTCTTTTCTTGCTGGTCTATGTGACTTACAATGTAGTCAGACTATTTACATTATTTTGAAAACAGAAGGATTGCTCTGACTGGCACTTGGCATCCTATGCTCCCAAGCTTTGCTCTAGCAGCCCTGGGTACAAGGCAGCCAACCTCCCCAGTCCCTCCCAGTAGCACTGCACCTTTCCCTCTGGCTCTTCTTCACACCTCGAGTCCTGTGTCCAGTTCTGGGCCCCTCAGTTCAGGAAGGATATCGAGGTCCTGGAGCAGGTCCAAAGGAGGCAACTGGGCTGGTGAAGGGACTCGAGCACAGGCCCTATGAAGAGAGGCTGAGAGAGCTGGGGCTGTTCAGCCTGGAGAAGAGGAGGCTCAGGGGAGACCTCATCGCTCTCTACAACTCCCTGAAAGGAGGTTGTAGCAAGGTGGGAGTTGGTCTCTTTTCCCAGACGACTTTCAACAAGACAAGAGGACACAGTCTTAAGTTGTGCCAGGGGAGGTTTAGGTTGGATATTAGAAAGAACTTCTTTACGGAGAGGGTGATCAGGCAATGGAATGGACTGCCCGGTGAGGTGGGATTCTCCGTCCCTGGAGACATTTAAAAAAAGACTGGATGTGGCACTCAGTGCCATGGTCTAGCAACTGCACCGGTGGGTCAAGGGTTGGACTTGATGATCTCTGAAGTCCCTTCCAACCCGGCTAATTCTATGATTCTATGACTCTTATCCCAGCTAATCTAGAAATGGAGAGTGCTCAATATGAGCCTCAGCATCCTTGAGTGTCAGAAGTGTTGACAAAAGTCTATAAGGTGGAATGGAAATAATCATCACTTCTGATGGTGGTAGATAATTTCTTCAGTTAAAGACGAATTCATAATAATAAATCATGTGTTTTGATCAGGAATTAAGGAAGATTTAGAATAAGATTTTATAGCAGTAGTATGATTCCTGGTAGCAAATCAGTCCCTGATTAGGATCTCTCAGTATTTATATGAACTAACAGTCACCAAAAAAAAACCCTAAACAGGTCAAATCCCTTAATCTGAATATCAGTGCTTCTCACTGACAGCCAAATCCTACATTTCTGCAGCCACAGGTCAGGAATTCTTCCAGTTTTAAGACCCAAATAGTTGTACATGCTTTAGTTATAGAACCTCAGATTCCAATTGAAATATTTGCTATAATATTTGCTATATTTGCTACAAATATTTGCTATAAGTAAAGCACCCACAGAACATGATAATTATACTTCATTGTTCAGAATAATATGAAGAAATAATAATACACAGACCCTGAATTGTCAGGGCCTGATCCAAAAGCCATTGAAATCAATGGAAAGACATCATTCATTTGGGGAGAGTTGCTAATTTTGTAGCAAGCATAAAATGGCATCTTTGAACTTACTGGATATGATTGCAAACAAATTATTGCAATTCAGCTGAAAAACTGAGACTATCAAACTTTCAGACTACAGCTTTTAGCCCCAAGAGCAGGACATAATGGAGACTAAACACAAGCCTACATCAGGACAAAATATTTCCCTGCCCAGCTGGGAGAATGGAATAAGTATTATCTGGCATAATCTTGTTTTAGATATAGGTGATCACTCAGGTGACTTGAAAAATAGTCAGTAGTCCTACCAAAAGTCTTGGAAGGAATTGCACAATTTCACTTTTAAAAATAAAAAAATCCAGCATCCCAGCCTGGAGACTTTATTCCAGCTCTGAGAAACTCGTAGAGGATACTTGCTATATATTACCCTGTATCCAAGAGAGAAAATTCCTGCATAGGTTCTGCAAAGGGTTAAACTTCTTCAGCTCCTTTTAAAATCAAAGGGGTAGGGGATACTCAGATTTCAAGAGGTCTCACTGTTTCTGCAGTAGCAAGCCCTAGATTTTTTATATCACCCTGGTCTCTGCCCCCCTAACACAGCAGCACTTTCAATAGATTGCACTTTCTTTGAAAGGGCTCATGATTTGTTACTGCCAGCTAAAAGCTAAAGTTACCCTGGAACCATGTCCTTTCATACCATGGACATATTGCATTGCTCTACCACTGCACCTTTTTTTTTTGAAAAAGCCTGTTATTTGAAAGGTTAAACTTTTCACTGTCCTTGTGAAAACGTGGGAAAAGAGGGACAGATCTATGGGTTTGGTAGTGACCTATTTCACCAGGTTGTAATAAACTTAACACCATGTCAAATCTAAAGAGCCCCTGAACTTGTAAGGCCCATCAAGTGGCAAATTCCAAAGGAGGGCTCAGCATGCAGGCTTCCCACTGCCTCAAAAGTGATTCTGCCCGTGGTCCCCAGGTGGGTGGGACAGGGATGCTACCAGGGATGAAGAACATTCACTTCTCTTCAACAGAATGAGTGTAAGAGAAGCAGAGCCCACTGACCCGTTTGTTGGCAGGATACCTGGTGCCTGCCAACAGGCAGAGAAACACTGGCTGCTGAGGAGCTTACCCACTGCTGGTATCTTGTCATCTACTGTGTGCCAGTTGTGCCACCAGCACTGCTGCTTGCTTTGGCATCATAAATTCTTAAGTGGTTTTTTTTGGCCTTTTCATTTATTTGTCTTGTTTTCTGTTTTTTCCCTTTTAAATCTTGGCCCTTTTCCCAGTCTGTTGGACTGCTGCAAGAGAAAATATGATCAGACTGGCATATGCAGGGGGGAAAGAAACTCTGTCCTGGAGCCAGAAGATGAGGCAGACAAATGGCCAGTGTGGGAGAGTACTGAACACTCTTCCCAGATACTGAACTGGGAACATCATGGGACCAGTGCTTAAAAGCATTTCTGCAATTAAACCAGAGTGAAAGAAACACAGAAGCACACAGGGCATTTCCCTGCACATCCTCAGATGCTGCTACAGGCAGACCACCCAGCAGATGACAGGGTAGACTGGCTTAGCCAGCTGTACTCCTCTCCTCTGTGCCAGTATTATGCATACATAAATATGATTTTTGAGTAATTTGTAGGATAGTAGGCACATTATCACTAACTTGGGAAGCTTAAAATACATACATTTACTTTCAGGTTATTTTTATTATTACCTTTTTACCTTAATCACCAGTACAGTGATCACTGAGCTGCCATCTTTCTTTGATATATAAAGCCACAAAAGTCTTACAAAATGAAATCAGGCAGATGGATAGGAGAGTTCTCATCTTGTCCCCAACCTCCAAATTTTATTTTTTCCTTTATTTTCTTATCTGTCCTTCAGCTGTTCACACCATGATCATCAATCATTTCTCCACTACACTACGTTAATTCACTTTATTTTGTGGCCCATCATCACAGTTTAAAAGGTTATTTTCTCTTGAATCTGAAACCTCAGAAGAAGACAAGACTGTTAAAGAAAAGAATGACAATTTAAAAAGGGAAGAGATACAGAGAGAAAAAAATCCATTTTTTTAAATTAAGGTGTCAAGGGCACCTCTTATCTTTTCAGTGGGACTCAGGCTTCTCCCACAGGCAAGGCAAGAACTCAAGTTCAAAATTAACAGGTCTGGAAGTACTGTTACCTAATTATTATTCCTGTACAAGCAAAGGTTCAAGAAGGAAAATGCTGCTACTATCAAGCACCATTTCAAGGTCAGCTGCTTTCAGGAGAATTTCCAAATAGAAGTACTACACACATGAAACAGAATTAGGGCTTTATGTATTTATGGGCTTCTTACCACTGCAGAGAGGCTGTAACAAGGATACAAACATACATGTTTTCCACCTAAATTCAACTCACAGTCAGTACAGGATCCTTTTTACACTGTTAGACTGCTGTGAAAGGTTCCCTTACAAAATTGACTCTGTGGTGCTGGACAGTTATGCAGCAAGACATGAAAAGTGTTGCTATTTTCTCAGCTTGGGAAAGAAGTTACAGCTTTCCTAGAGATATTTCTACATTGCTGCCTGATCTTCCAGGCTGTGATCTCTGTGTACCCCTGTGTTCAAAAGCAACAGGGGAGGAGGAAGGGGAGGACTTTCTCTCACCACTCCTTGCTGGTTTCCAGCAGCTCCAGCATCATCAGAGCAGTGTAGGGAAGGGCTGGATCAACACAGGATGCCCTCAGGGCCTGGCAGGCACTTGCTGCCTGTAAAACCCCTCCACAAAGAAAAAAAGACAATTAGGACTTTAAAGTACTTTTTCCATCTCTCCTAAAGGCTCTGATCTTGAAAGAATATTTGGACAGGCTTTTCATGATTCTGTCCTCTAATAATATTTAACACTTCTTCACTCAGTAGTATCCTGGTAAAGAGGTGTTCACAGTGTTGTCAGCATTGGCTCCTTCTCAGTTTTCCTCTGTCTCTACTTTTGTCACAGAGTTCTTCCTTCTTTTCTTTTTTCTTAGTTATTGGAATTGGTCAGGATATTCTCTTTGAATGACAAAGCATGTCCTTTAGCTCTAACATATGGATTACTCTACAGAAAGAGGCAGGCAGCTTTGCAAATGGTTTCAGTCTCCAAGAATGCAGCATGGTCACTGGTTTTGCTTGTCTCTTTGTTCATTATTGATCAAACTGCTTCTTTGCCATTACCACTGATCACTTCTCACATGCTCCCAGACCAAACTCATTGTTAGGTTACTGTAATTATTCTTTCTGTGGATACTCTAATTATTCTTTCTCTGGATGGTCCCCCAGAAGGAAAGCTGAACTCCCAGTTTGCTCTGTAACATAATGGCCACGTGAAGGAAGCAAACCTCCCAGCACTGATGGCAGCACTGATATATCTGGAGGATTTCATGAGTTTTTCATTCTTTTACTGGTTTGCACTACAGAACTCAATAGACATTTCTAATTTCTACTGCAGGTAGTGTTCTCCAACAACTGCAAGGAATTACATTTAGTGCAAGAAAGTCTAATTTTTACATTCTTCAGCCATATAAATCACCATAGCAGCAAAGATTGATTCGTGTTATCCATGGCGGCTCTTTCCTTACCAGCCTATATCATAACTAATGCCATTTTTTTTTACAAAAAGCAATCTTATGACTTAACTTGCCATCCAAACATGGCAGCAAGAGCGATTGTTTAAATGTACCAACTTCTGTTGTAATGGTTACCTTGTGTTTATCCCTCTTTAAGGGGAAGAAATTTCAGCAAAGAGCAGAATGTACCTCTAAGTGATATTGATACCAGCTGATCATCTTTCTGTATTTACCTCAGTATTCTGCAGCCTGGCTTTCACCTCACTTAATGAACACAATCAAGTTCAGTCACCTGTTGTTGCTCTGAACTACATAAGTATCCCTACTTCAGAAAAAAGAGAAACAAAGACTAAGGAATTTGTTAGGATCATCAGGTATGACATTACCTTATAAGCAGTGGAGTCTCACAACCATCCATGGAAGATGTATTTGTACATCATTATCAGATCCAGTTACCATATTTAATATGCTCCCAGTACATACTGAAATAGTTTCAGATCCTAGGTACAAAGTATGAACTCAGCATGGGTGCTACCTATGCAAAGGGCCCCTTTATAGTGAAGAAAAAAAAAAAATCAGCTTTATAGAAAACTTCAGCTTTTTCCTATTATTCAGCTGTTCCTGTTCTGAAAAGAGAACCCTTTGAAAGGGTATCTCTACTGGCTAAGACCAATCTATGTTAAAATTCTGTAAAAGCTGAACCATTATAAAAGGAGCCCTTGAACTTTTAATGACAACACTTCACAGAATTAGGTCCCAGACCCAACAGTATCTTTGCAATGCTGAGAATCATATTTAACTCCCTGCTATACCTATGTACATGTTTATTTCAGGAAAAACATGTGTTAGGTGAAAATATCTCCCCTCCTGTTGGACTGGAAATGCATAGACTGCAGTCATCACTTCTTCATTATCCAGCACCAAAAGAGGCATAAATATCAAGATGTTTTGGAATTTTTTTCTGAGCTAGAAATATGTGAAATTAAACCACTTGGAAGTATCTACCAATATCATTTTAAGAACATGTATAGTTTTCAGCTGACCCATCATTACTATGATCTATTTTCTCGAGTTACACTGATATGTTAAGTTGTATAATGTAGTTTTGACATGATTGACAGAGCCTGCAAGCAGTAGATATTTTGAATCTGGCAAATCTCTCTGTGTTAAACAATGTTGCACATAAACACTTTTTAGCATGAAAAGCTTTTTTTCTTTTTCCTAGAAGGGAAGGAGGAGGGATGAATGGCTTTTCACCCATAAGGTCCCAGATCTTCTAAACACAGATAGATAATGTCCTTAGATTTAAGGAATCTCTTGGTCCCATACCTGGCAGAAAGTGCACTGTAAAAAAAAAAAAAAAAAACACCAAACAAATAATTGCATATAATTTAGCAGCAGGAATAATGCTTTTCAGGCACCTTTTTTTTCCTTGACACTCATTCCTGGTGGGCAGTTCCATCATATGACTGACCACTTGTTAAAAATAGTCTAGATATCCAGGAAGAATTTTCCTTCTGGGTATTTCTACAGGCTCTTCCTGTTTACCTTTTTGATTTCTTTCTTACATCTTTGATTAAACCTTTCCTTGCCTACTCAGTTCCATCTATCTCTATTGAACAACCTCCTTTTTGTTATTTGTTTGTGCAGCCTGGGACCAAACAGAGGACTCATTTTGCCCTACTTTTCTTGGGGCTCAAACCCCAGTAATCTTCATTTCCCTAGTATTAAAGGAAACTGCTGTGTATTTTATGATACATTTCCTATTGCTACTTCTATGTCCCTAGAACACCCTGGCATTACTGATGATCCTATATATTTCCTGACATGAGATGTTTCTTACATACACACATACATCCAATGGCAAAGACAACCAATAAAGAAAGTAGATTTTAAAGTGTGGTTTAAGTAATAACCATGTAGAAACCCCGATGAAATCAAAGCTGTTGCACAGACTAATTTGACAGCAAAACTTTTCTCTTCTTAAAAAATTGATTGTTCATCTCAAGAGCTACTTTGCAGCATATGTCTTTTACCATTGTATTGTATAAGCCTGTATAATTCTGATCAAAGTACAGTCAAATTGCAAAGTCAACCAGATGCAAAATTTTTCCCCAAACAGAAATGAACTTTCTTTCAATCTACCCATTGTACAGTTTTCATTAATCTGGAGAAAGTGCTTAACAAGCAGACATTAAAGAGAAGACCTGTGTTAAGGGACTAGTATATTTTACTTCCTTAATGCATTCTAATTTATGGAATATTTAAGGTCAAATGTCAAGTGATAAACAAAATGACCCAATTTAATAGTTCAATGTTTTACTCAACAGATGATTTTGAAAACAGCCTTAATAATTTCACCATTGTGAAGCCCATTAAAATCCAGTTTATTGGAAATACAGTTAATTGTACAGCCAGACATTTAAGAGGCATTAATTCTTTTCTCCCTCCATAATGAAGGAATTCAGGAGTGACACTGGAGAAGCTTGAGGGGTTCAGTCAGAAATAGTCCATGGGCAAGGAGTTCTGAACTGGACATGTATTTGTATGTGTGGATGGATGGATAAATGTGTGTATACACACATGAGCTAATACACACACACACACATATATATATATATGCAAACACATATGTAATAACTGCTTCAGAGTATTTTCTTGCTATGCTTAAAGAAAACTTTTCTTTGATCACTAATTAAAAAAGTTCACAACTTTCATCTTTTCTATTTTGAAGTGCACAGTCTCCTAGCTGGATTGTTTTGTGTTAAGAATGAAAGATTTGCCTTTGTTGCTTTCTGGAAGATTTGCAGCATGCCATGTGTATGCTTGTTAATAAGCAGAGTTTATGCTGGTCTTCATTACTAATTAATTATTTTAATTGCATGGCCTCTCACAATGGGAAATGTGTGATGTTTGCATGCCAAACCTGTATATATTTGTTATGAAAGCAGTATTGGCCTATATTCAGATAAAAATTCAAGATGTATGAGTAAACATATTTAAGATTAAGGTATGCAAGCTGCTGTTATCTTGCTATGGCATCAAATATAAAGGCAATAATGCCATTCATCACTTTGTTCTGCTAGAGGTTACATTTTTTGTATAGTTTAGCTTCTCTGTTTCCATGCTCACAGATTTTCACATCCCTTTGAAATACCATTTCTCACACATAAACATCTCTGAATAACCCCCAGCAGTAGGATGCTGTTCTCATTCACCCTTGGTAAAGGGCTTTACTTGGGAAGCTGCAATTTGTATTCCACCCTCCCAAAAAATAGACACTGCCCTAATTTGTGAAAAGACAAAAATTGTTTGAACTATTGTAAGCATTGATGCCAGCAGAGCTCTGAGACATCCGAGTTCTCTGTCCTCCTTCTGTACCTATTAGCCAGTAGAGGGAGTGTGAAATCCTGTCTATCATCTGCTACACCTTAGCAAAATCTACTTTTAGCTGATACCTCCATACAGCCTTAGATCCTGTCCAGAATATCCTTTTCTCAGGGACTTTGTGACTATCACTGTTTGCTACTCCAAATTGTTGACATCAACTTTTAGCTTTTGCACCACACCATAAGGAGTTCAGGGATAGCAGTCTCCAGCCACTCGTGCAAAGTCCACTCAGGGCTGTAAGAGCTATGGAAAAAACCCAAGGACTACAGTTTTATGTACAGATGAGTGATTTGATGACCCAGATCAGGGCTATTCATAGATAAAATCTGTTAGCACCTTGAAGGCTGGGCTTTCAAACAAGAACAATAACATAATTTTCCATCCCAGAGTATTGGATATTACTGATTATGCCAGTGGTCCTGCTAATGGAGCTATTGGGGTGAAAAGAGGCAGAGGAATTCCTGTGCTGCTAAAGGATAAGCACCCACAATAGATTTTGCACCCTCACTTGAAAAAAAAAATACGTGTTTGACCAAAGCATTGTGCAAAGTATTCATGTTTTCCTCTCGATCCTTAAAATACCACTGAAGGACTATTTCAGACCTTACATAAGGTTCCCATAATGCCAGTGGATAAAAGACATCAGTTTTTAAAGCATAAAAGGCACCTCATCTAGGCTTAGAAATGTCAGTAGTAATTACAAACTTTGTTTTCAAGTATAATCAATTCTTTATTTATGGTGTGAAATGTTATTTACCCTTTTGAACTTTCACTATTTGAAGGCAAGCAATATTGTTGGCATGTTGCTTTAAAAATAATTGCTTCTGGACTGAGAAATTGAATGTCAAGTTCCAACTTGATGTAAATTAAATAGGTTACATTAATAGTCTGGCCCATGGTCGAAGTGAGTGTTTCGATTCTGGGTTTGACTTCAGGACATGACCTCTTGATCACACAGGTCAGCACAGATGGGAAATATTGAAGAGGTACCCTAGGTTGATGTGGGGAAGAAAGTGTCTTGTACTGATCTATCACAAACTGTCTGATCCATTAAAGAGAAGCAATGTCAGAATCCACAGAGAATAAAGCTTGGTTGTCACAGGTCATTATGCTCTTCAGAAAAAAAAAAAAAAAAAGGTTGTAAGGAAAATCACAATGATAGGAATCCTCAGGGCTGTCGTGTACACATAATCTTCTAAACCTTCCTGAATTAATGCTGCCAAGCCTATATATAGGGGGGAAAGAGGAAAGAATCCAAATATTCTTCAGTTTTACAGTAAAAGTATGTCTCAGATTTCCCACCTGTGCCTGCTATAAAGGATCGTTTGACAACATACAGCATTTTAAATTTAAAAGGAAGATATCTGTAGAGCTAAGTCTCACACTTAAGTGATCAGGTCTTAAGAAGAATTGCATGCCTGAGAGCAATCCTGTTTGCAAGATCAGGCAATATATAATTCTTCAAGTGGAAGGAACAGGTGAATTGGGGAGGAATTTAAATGTGATTTTTTTTTTCCTTTAAAATGTTATCTCCTGTCTTTAAAATTTACTTTCATCTCAAGTTCTGAGCAACTGTAGCTCTCTCAGCCTCTCCTCATGCCAGATTTTCCAGTCCCTTAATCATCTTCACAGCCTTCACTATTCACTACCCCAGTGCATTCACCTTTTTGTCTTGTACCTGGGGTTCCCAGCTCTGGACTTGATGTCACCTCTCCAGTAGAGGTGAAGAGTCACCTCCCTTGACCTGCTGGAGGACAGAGGGGCTGCTGGCTCAGGTTCACCACTCTGGCAAACCTGCTTGCCAGACACACACTGCTGGATGGGGTTATCTGTCCCCACATGTAGGACTTTGCAAATCCCCTTGCAGAACTTCATGAGGTTCCTGTAGAGCACCTGTCCACGTTGGCTGAGGCCCCTCTGAATGGCAGCACAGCACTGATGTATAAAAAACTCTTCCCAATTTTACTATTCCAATTTTAGCTGTTAATAATAATAATAATAATAATAATAATAATAATAATAATAAGTCACCTAAAAGCTGTTGCTGGATTGGACTCAGGAGTTTTACAGCTTGCTAGCAATTATTTAACTGATGAGTCCCAGGTCTAAAGTCTTCTAAAATATGTTTGGACACTTAGTAAGAAAAAAAAAGCTGGCAAAGTAGAGCCAGCTACAGCCATAATTTTATGTGATATATTAAATAAAAATTTTACATGAATTGTTCCCTGTAGCCTCTAGCTAATTATTCAATGTTTGCTAATGGGAAGGACAAGTGATCAAGCCTAGTATTTTCTGTACGCTCATTTGCACTGTTTGAAATGAACTCTGAGGTGAAAAAAGCAAGGCATGATATTCTTCTGTTATGCTGACTGATTTTTTTTCAGGTATAAGGAGAATTTCAAAGAAGTTAAACTCACCTTTTACTGGAATCTGGATGCCGATTCCTTTTTAAAAAAAATGAATTAACTTTAAAAAGTTAAGACTTCTCTTGGTTGCACAGGGAGAATCAGATTAAATAAAGCACTCTCTTGCCCTGGCTGACAATGAACTTTGCACTTACAATAAATATCATCAGTTTAGATAGCTAATTTCTGCTGCTAATTAACTGCTGGAAATTGATTTGGTGTGGATCTGATTGAGACTGTTCACCTACCACTGTAATTTATCAAGTCTGTCTGTGTTAACGAGATGACACAATTACAGAGAATCATAATTATCAATACAGTTGTGGCTCAGAAGAGGGCTCAGAATCTGTTTCTAGGCCTGTTTGTGAGGCCAGGACATCATGGTAAATCACTACCTATAGTGAAAAATAAAGCAAGCTATTTAAATGCTGTGCTGTGAACGTGCCTGCAACAGCTACAAAAGGCAGAAAGGGACCTGGGAGTCTGGATTGACAGGAAGCTGAACATGAGCCAGCAGTGTGCCCAGGTAGCCAAGAAGGCCAATGGCATCCTGGGCTGGATCAGGAACAGCGTGGCCAGCAGGTCCAGGGAAGGGATTCTGCCCCTGTACTCAGCGCTGGTGAGGCCACAGCTTGAGTCCTGTGTCCAGTTCTGGGCCCCTCAGTTCAGGAAGGATATCGAGGTCCTGGAGCAGGTCCAAAGGAGAGCAACCAGGCTGGTGAAGGGACTCGAGCACAGACCCTATGAAGAGAGGCTGAGAGAGCTGGGGCTGTTCAGCCTGGAGAAGAGGAGGCTCAGGGGAGACCTCATCACTCTCTACAACTCCCTGAAAGGAGGTTGGAGCCAGGTGGGAGTTGGTCTCTTTTCCCAGACGACTTTCAACAAGACAAGAGGACAGAGTCTTAAGTTGTGCCAGGGGAGATTTAGGCTAGATATCAGAAAGAATTTTTTTACGGAGAGGGTGATTAGGCAATGGAATGGACTGCCCGGTGAGGTGGTGGATTCTCCGTCCCTGGAGACATTTAAAAAGAGGCTGGATGTGGCACTCAGTGCCATGGTCTAGCAACCGCAGTGGTGGGTCAAGGGTTGGACTTGATGATCTCTGAGGTCCCTTCCAACCCAGCTAATTCTATGATTCTGTGATTCTGTGAAAAGTTAACTTTAGCAGATAAAGACATACAGAAAGTAGATTTAATCTAGCTCAATCACATACCCACAGTCTGACTCAGGAACCCCCCAGTAAGACAGCCAAGAGTCCTTGGCAAGCACACACATTCTCAGCTTCAGGCCATGCAGTCCCAGTGCATGAGGTTGTTATGTGACCTGGGAAAAGGGAAGCTCCTTGGAATCTCATGCTTCCCAGCTTCAAGATGTGCCAAGCATATGAAACTCTTAATAAGCAAAGACATTGTTTTGGATGAGTTTTCCCAATGCAAATGAGATGAAATCACAGGGAATGAGATAAATGAACACTGCTGCTGATGTGAAAAGAGGTGTGATCTCCTGACATTCCCATTGATACAGAACTGGACCGAAAATCACAGCCCAAAAACTGAGGTCTTCTGCCTCTACAGCTGCTCTTAGCAAGCCACAGTTTACATAGGAAAAAAACCATCTGTCAGGTAGCATAACTGCCTTGCAAAAGAATTTAAAACTGGATAGTGCAGGGTAAAATACTTGGTTTTCTGTATTCAAAGTGATAATAATTTATTTAAAAATATGTACGTAGGCACCGAGCTGTGTAATTATACACACCATGCAGATTGTATTCATCCAGATCATGTTCACCCTATTTATACAGATATGCTATGCACAGCTCAAAATACACACAGCATAAACATGTTATGGGTGTCCACACATTCAAAATTTATATTTTTCCATTCTCAAGCCTCCATTCTCAGTTAAGCTCTATAGGTCTTATTAAAACTATGATTTTCTAGCCTGCTGGATTTTTCAGCTTGCTTCAATATGGACTGACAATGAAGTTATGTAAATACAATCACTTTCATATGTTGAGGAGATTCAGATTGGTTTTTAAAAAATAAGAAAATCTTGCAAATGACTGAATATGTACTATTTTCAAAGCACTATTTCTAGGGCAGAAGCTGTTTCACACTAGACAGCACAGTGGCTGTGCTTGCCCATATCAGTTAAAACAAATAGGAAGCAGACAAGAGACAAGGTAGAAAATCCCTTTTAGGGCAGACTAGACACAGCATATGGATGTGTTCATCAACAGCAAGCACCCTTTTAAAGCCCTTAAGTGTTTGTAGGACTGAAAATTAATTTGTTTTCTAATTCCAAAGATATGCTTCAAACAGATTTTAAAGTCAATGAAACATGACCTTGTATAATCTAATTAAATAACTTAAAGGTATTGGTTGTTTTAAGATCCCTCTGGACATACTCCAGTTCAAATGTACACACATCATCTGTACAAGCTCATAAACCTACAAGAAATGCAAATCAGATCATAAGTGCTTTGAGTTTGACAGTGTCACCGTGGTTTTCTAAAACGTAAAACAAAAAATTCCTGAATCCTATGTACTCTTTTTAGAATTTAAGGGACACACAAAAAACCATACTGAAAGTATCTTTCATTGGTCCATAAATATCTCGCCCATAAATAAACAAGTATAGACTAATCAAATTAATTAAAACTCAGTATCCAAATTTCTTCTCTGGATGATTTTCCAACCCTTTGAATGAAGCACTGAACCCTATTATAACCTTCAAAGGTCACTTTCAAGCTAAATTTTTTAACAATTCTACTACCTTAATTCTCTACATTTTGTGAACTGAGTTTTCTGCTCCAGCACACATAACTGTATTTAATTACAAAACACATATGACTGTTTTTTTCTATTTTTTTTCCAGTCTTTTGCTTTGTCATTGCTCCTGCGGTCTCCTTTCTTCACTCTCCATTTTAGCCCAGACCTTTTTACAGATCTTAGCTCTGATCTGCAGTCTTTCAGAGCATCACTCATACTTTCCATATAGATTAATGGACATACACATTCACACTCTCTCCTCTTACTACCCATAAATGCCTCTGCATCTAACAAGAATTCTGTCTCAAAGGCCAACCAGACATCTCTTGGGGCACCATTGATTTCTGTATTTCCATTTCCTTTTTCCCATTCACATTTTTCTGTAATTTTTCATCTGTTTAGTCACCAAAATCTTTCCTGCTCTTTCCTCTTCTTTCTTAAATCACCCTTTTTTCATATATCCCCTCTCCCCACTTCGAGCTGTCACATGCCATAATTGTTCTCTCCCTCCTCTCATCACCCATTCCTTGTTCACAGCAATGATGCTGCCAGAAAACCCACTCCAGGATGCTTCCTGGGAAAACTGGGCTGCCACTGTTTGATTTTCTTTCTTACCTCCATCAGTCAAACACTTGAGCAGCTGCCTCTTTTACCTCCATACGAAGCTGACTGTGGAAGTAGGGAAATGAAAAGAAAATGAGTGCCATGCAGGGACATATTTCTTCACCAAGTTTTTCCCTACTCCAGATTCAGACCCTAATCCTACAATTGGATCCACATGGCTGGCTGTGTTAATCGAAATATGGGATGGAGGTGTAGGCTACAAGCACCAGTTTTGCCATTCTGCCCTTCTAGGACGTGGCCCCTCAGCATCCCCAGGCTGCACACGTCTGACCCCTGGTTCTGCTGCTTCACTTGCAGAGAATTCCTGGGCTGCAGAACACTCCTGGGCTGCAGGAAAAGCTGATGGAGAAGGCTGCCTCATCTACCAGGAAGCTGAAGCCAATGCTTAACTCAGTCAGCTGTTTCCAATATTTATAAAATAAAATAAACACACCACACCTCACTAAACAACTAATCACCTACACCATGTACACAATTTTCTTTCTGCTTCTTTTTTCAACTGAAAACTATTCGAGGTGTGCCAAAAAAAAGATGTGAAACAAGTGGAAAAACATTTCCAAGTATTTTTTCTCTCAGAAAATGTTTAATGATCGAAGAGATTAAGGGATTGGGGGTTTTTACTACTTAAAAAAAATCCGTTTTTACTGAAAATTCATAGAGGTCTCTGAAGCTTCAGGCCAGCAGCATTTAAAAAGATTGAGTTACAGCATGCCATTCTGAATGTAGCACATTATGAATTCCACATCCTTCAGCTAGAATGACATATTTAATGATTAAGCCAAGTCACTCAACTCTATTTCCATTTTAATTATTTTTCCTAGCCAGTATTAAATTTATATGTACATTTCAAATGGCGAGGGGAGAAATAGCAGAATAGTGGATTTGTCTGCAATAAAGGAATAACTAACAAGGGCTTATGACTTTACAAAATTAGAGTTCTGTGTGAAAAGTATCATGTGCAAATTAGCCCAACCTTAGCAAATGCTTATTATCCTACTATTCTTAAGTATCCAGTTTTCTGTGTGCTCCAGCTCTGCCCTGGATTCTGTCTTTCATTTCATATGAGCTTTTCCTGCTAAGACAGCAACAAAAGTTGCCATAGCAGATCAGATCACTGGTCACATTAAGTTCAATATCCAATATAAGCCAGTTCCTTATTGAAGAAAAATAGGAGAAAAAACCCTCCACTTAAATACCTCTCACTTCCTCTACGCTGATGTACATAAGAGTAAAAGCTCCTTCCTGACCTCCATGACAACTGATTTATGCCCAGAAGCATGGGGTTTAATTACAATGATATAGAGATGGTCAATTTATTTCCTTGCGCTTACTCACTCATGAATGTGCATTTCCTCCTTCCAGCAAAGAGTAATTATCTCTTTGCAATTATCAGCACAGATGTGCCAAAGTTAGAATTTTCATGATTTGAAGACCTGGAGCTCTGAAGAATATCTGCTCTGCCAGATCCCTCCGCTCGACTTAGAATTAATGAGTCCCCTGAAAAACCATTGTTTCTGCATGAAGATTTTGTAATATTTTCTAAAATTGTAAAATATAGGTGGTGGAAGTGTTATTGCAAATTCTTTGTCTTCCATAAAGCATATTCTAAAGGGTATGCTACAATTTGAGTTTCTCCAAGGTTTACTCCTACATGCATTTTATACCTAGATGCATATAGATTTATACGTGTGCAAGTATAGTTTGACACAATATTGCCCAGTTGCTGGGAATTATTTTATTCAAGGAATTTATAGAAACTTGTAAAAAAATGAGTTGCAAGGGACAGACTTGCAGCTATCTTTTGGGCTGTCTACATGTCTGTGATAGGATCAGCTGATTCATGTCACACTGCACTTTTGTTCTCATCTGTTTTTAAGGATCCAAAACAAACCTCATGGCTCCCTGTTATGCCACAGCTTTGTTGCTCTATTGTAATTAGAAATGTTTTCCTAAAGTGATTTAGTTCAGGACAAATCCATGACTATTTCTCTTGTTTACTATGGTCTCAGGGAACAGTGTGCTCTCTTTTTTTGTAATAAGAACTGGTAGTCTGTCTCATTTCCTTTGCTTGTCTATTAGCTGAACAGCTCCAGCTTTTTAGTCTCTCCTCACAAGCCATATTTTCTAGACCTGTGATTCTGCTCATTGCTGTTTTCTGAATTGTTCCCAGTTGATCCAAATTGTCCTTGCACTGCAGAACTAACCATGGACTCCATATTCCCACTAAGGCATGAACCAAAGCTTTGTAAACTGGTACTATTGTTCCACCCAGTGCTGGTTATCCTGGCCTGAGGCTGTAGAAATGGAATAACTGGAATAATGGAATAAATGGAATAATTAATTCTTCCATAATTGAATATTTTTCAGATAATTTCTTCAGTTTCCTATATTTACCTATAAGGGTAATTTTGTCTTTAACACACTCAAAATTTAGCCCTGCTTTATGAAACAATTTAGTAAGCAAGCTTTCTATACCATCATCTGAATCCTTTATGAAAACACTGACCAGGGCAAACTCAGGACAATCCAAAGTTGTACTCAGTGGAGACTCCCAGTTTGACAGAGACCTCCGAAAATTTCTGGGCAGCATCACAAAAGTTTTATACCCACTTTATGGTGGTTTCATGTAGCTTTTTCTCCTCAGTTTGTATCTGAAAATGTTATAAAAGACAATATCAAACCCTTACTGTAATTAGAATAAATACCACTATTTGTAGCCCACTTGTTTGATCAGAACACCCACTGGTGGTTCTGCCATGGCTCCAGGCAGTTCTCTAAATATTCTGGTAGGAAGATCCTGTCTCAGTGTCATCAAATCCAAGTTTTCACTGAGCTGTAGTAGTGTGCCTATCCCAACATGTCACCAATGTGTATGTTCATCACCTTACCCCAGAATATTTACCCAAGTCATGCTGCAAAAGGACTGACAATTACTGAGAACCTGCAACTTTCTCTTGCTATTTTCAAAATAAAATGCCTCTATTCAACTTCAAACTGTAGCACATCTGGTCAGAACTACTAATAAACTAAGTGCATATTATCTTATCAACATTAACTTTATTTTGTTTAAAGCTTCCTTACTTACCTTTTGAAGTAAGGTAAGTTAGAAGAGTTCAGATGACATTCTTACCCCTTGGTACTTGAATTTATTTTAGGAAAAATCATTCAATGCATGCACGAGGAAATGGAAGGAGAAAGATTTTTTTGTGAATCACCAAAAAAGCAATTGTGAAATGCAGATTAAATTAATCCCAAACTATATCCTGCAACTGTCTTTTGGTAAAACTAGAAATGTATTTGATGCAAGTTCAGGAAATTCCTAATTAATGAGTAAATAAGTCGAGGGAGAAGAAGGAATATACAAACACGTTTGCTCAAAAATGGGCATTTTCTTGGGAAAAGGCTGAGAGAGACTTCAGGATCCATTTTTAAAGTTTTAAAATGAGAAACTGCCAAAACAAATATATAAATTTTGCCATATGCCACTTGGGTGGCATAAATACAAACCCAGGAAAGACTTTCTTGCTTTATAATTATTGTACTCATTACACAAAGAGATATTGTTTTAGCAATATTTTAAGCAATTAATCATGTAAATAAAGTATATATATAAAAAAAATCTGCTGCTTAAATTATCACAAAAATAAGTAGTTCAATCTCCTGAACTCTATTCTCCTCTCTTAAAATTAGGTCCAAATCAAAATGGCTTGTTCAAGAGCTGAAGAAAGAAACAGGTTTGATAAATGATTTTTTCCCCATCTCTAGCACTCTTGAAAATCTGCAGACAGAAATTTCCAGGAAGTAGCACAATGAGAGCCAATGGAACAAAAATACTTTAGAAAATAAAGAAGCCAGATACAATTTTAGGTCTTTTCCATCTTCTTGAGATTTACAGTTTCTCTGCATGACAATGACTGTAAAAGGGTTGATCTAGGTTGAAAAACCTCTTGAAAATGAAGGAAAATATGTCTTAAAAACCAATACTTTCTAAAACAGAAAAAAATGACAAATCGGTCATCAGCAGATCTTTAAAATCAGCATTTTTGTGAAACATAATCAAGGTTTAGTGTGAACACACTTGGAAAAGACATACTGAAAAGCAATTTAAGTAGAATACATATCTATTGTGTAAGCAGTTTAATGAGTCTTACTTTAAGCCTTGTTGATCTGGCTTGGGCAAAATACACCATCAGACTACATCAGCAGGTACAGAAGTGGAGCAAGCTAATCCTGGAAAGGAAGACTTTATACCAAGAACTGGTCTGAATTTTTCAGAAACTTACTTTGTGGACTGCTTTAGTGCAAAAAGTTCTTTTTCCTTGGGAAAAAGATGGTTGCAACCAGGATACAGGTTTACATCTTTATAATGACAATGTTTACAGGTAAATATTTTTTTCTTTTTGTGGCATTATATGTGCACTTAGACTGCATTGAATGCATAGTATCTATCCAGACTGCTTGCTTGTACTTGCTTGGTATTTATATAGTGTCAAGGAACTGGAAAGGCAGAAGGCTGTAAAAGGATTTCTAATCCAAAGGGTAGATCAAAAGTGTAACTTGAACAATACCCTTATAATTGTTTAATCAAAATGAAAATCAGTGGCATTCAGCAGAATGATGCTTGGATAATTGCTTTTTTTCATCTCGCTTCAGCATGAAAACTTTGCTGCTAAATTTGAAACAGGCAGTTTAAGAGGTTAACAGTTAGAAAATAGTTACTCAATAGTAAGAATGTTTAAGTGAAAAAAGGAGGCAGATATGAGTGATGTTAGCAATCCAAGTCAGAGGAGCTGTTTTGTCTCTGTTTTGAAAGAAACTTCATGTGAGTAAAAAGTAATAATTATCTATAAAAATATTTAAATTTCCAGAAAATTTGGGTAGGTGTGTAATAATATATTTAGAAGACAAAATGCTGAATGATTTTACTTTACTTTTTAATTAAAAAACACTAATATGTTTAGCTAACCTAATGCACGTAACCACTGAAAAGAAAATAACAGTTCCACTTGCACTTGGTTTTGGTTTGTCTGAGATCTTCTGAGAGTCCTTTTTTACATTCTAAACTTCTCCAACCTGAGCTGTTTGAACTGCTTATACAGTTCTATAAATAGTGACTAATCCTTTTATCTAGAGTGCTTTTATCTTGAGTGACAGTGGTTTTTACTTGCATAGCAATTGGCAGATAACAAGCAATATCCACTTGTAAGAACAGCTGAACTATTTATTCTTTATGTGAAAAAATGTCTTATTATTTGTCTTTTGCTGTGACCTATATTTTTGTTTGTGCTGCTCTTATTATGAAGTAGTAGACTATGCATGCAAGTGTATACAGGTGTGTGTGTATATATATATATTTCTATTTATATATACACAGACACAATCCTGCAAAATTATTATTTGCAACTTATTATTAACAGCATTACTTCGAGAATGTTATTCAGAGACTGAAATACTTATGAAATTACACATATTTAAGTGGCTCTACAACAGTCACTTTGCATTTAGTAACTGATGTTAGTGATTTTCTATAGGCAAGGAATACACAAGCAATATGTACCTCCTCACAAAACTAATTTTATTTCTTCGTTAGACATCGATGCTTTTTTTATCAAATGTTTAAGCTAAATTTAAACGTAGAAACACACGTGATTTCCAAACAAGATTAGCATTCTCATTAAATCATTTCCTTAATTTTACATCTGATTTTTTTTTTTTAAGGAGAGAACAACACAGATGCAAAACATTATTTTGAAGTTAGGTTCAGTTTATGCTTCATCCTTTCCAGAGCCACTTCTGTAAGCTGTGACTCAGACCACAGCTACAAGGTGAAGGAAGGTGCCATGGGGTAAGGAACTGATATGCAGGGACTCATCACATCTTCCTAAAACCACCAAGTATCCAGACATTCACTATGCTGATTTTTTCTATGAAAGGTTTTAGAAAGGCTCCCAGCCTATAAATCCTTAAGCACGTTCTGACCACTCTGAAGCCCTCTGACAGGGCTAAGTACATCCCTGATCCTACAGCTTCCAGGCTGCAGAAATTTTATCTCTGCCACCAAGCCATGAAGAAACCTCATTCCTACAGCCCTCACATGAAGACTGAGTTGTATACAAGACCTGTGCACACATGGATCTTGCTGTCAAAGCAGGGAAGGGAGCCACACCAGGCAGGAGATGTAATAAAACAGTGACCAAAAGAGGGAACAGCTCACAGTAACTTCGCTTTTCATGTGCTAGAATAGCAAAACCAGGACAAGTCACCAACACAGAAATTGCCACAAACTGGGCAAAGCAGATATTGTCCTGGCCCCCAGTCAGTCAGTCCTGGTTTGGGAAGTCCACTTCACTTTGAGAAAGTCAGTCCCAATAAGTCATATTTCTGCCAGATGCCACTACTCATTAAGGTATAGATATACATCTCCTGTTGGAATGAATACAAGGCTGGCTGGAAAACAGAGAGTGCTGCTGGAAACCCCCCTGCCAGGCCAGGGAGATAGAACTACCTGTGTTTGATAGTCTGGAGCTTCAAGTGGAAACTATAACCTGTTATTGAAGACTGATGAGTGAGAAAGGTCACTGCAGGGAGAGCCTTTTACATACATTCTATGACCAATTCGTTCCAGTCTTTCAGACTATTTCAACCTATTCTCAGTTCCCTTCTGGCTCTTCTCTAATTTACCACTCTCTGAGATGGGTCTAGTTACAACTGTGATTGAATAAAATGGACAGTCAAGGAATTAGCCTGAGTAACAACATTTATCTGTTCCCATTTGAAGCAATTCATTGTGGCTGAATACTGCTCTGTAATTTTCCATGCAAAATGGCTCTGGTTTGCTGCAAAACTAAAGCTTGTTGCAGATTTCTATGTAGGTGTGGTGCCTGGTACCTGCCTGCAGCTCTGTCAATCTCAGCAAACCTCCTTGCCTACCTCACAGGCACCAGTTTTGCTGTGGTGATGGGCACAGTTCTGGCTATTAACTACTTTGTGTGGATGACACTAGTTTGAAAAATAACTGCAAAATACTTCTTATTTTTCTCTAGAATAACTATGAAAGGAAGTGGGAATATCAGGAGTGCAATGCAACATGAGCTTTTAAAAAAACTATTTGGATATTTTGACTGCTTCCAAGGGCGATGAGAAACAGGATTTCCCTGATCCATTGCATACATATTGGTCACTCGAATACTCAAGGGAGAAGTTATAATAATTCCTACTTTGTAGATGAACAACCGTGCAGAAGGATAAACAAATTAGTTTTGCAAGAGGAAGAGATTTGTTTTTCTTTGTAAGGTCTGATATAGTAGACATGCTTATATCTCTCATCTATCAAATTATAGCAAAATTGAGATGAGGATCTCTCCCTTTACCCAATTTACCAGAAGTCAAACAGAAGAAGAGAAAATATGAATCTGTATTACCCCTCTTTCCACAGGAGTGTTCTGAGATTTTTGTTTGAGAAAACATTCCTTACATCTTGTCTTCCTTTATATTTTGTATATAGGAAAGCTACAGAAAGTTCCACTGTAGATACATGGTACCAGGAATATTCTCCTAGATCATACAGCTTCTCTCAGATCCTCAAATCCCAAGTGAAAGCTCCTTACATTTTGCAGGGATGTTCACCTACTTGTCAGTCTGTCCCACTATATCATATAGTACTGATAAGTCCTGTGACTCTCACTTGAAGATTATTGCTCCAAGACATTTCATATCTGACCAGGAATACTGTCTGGAATTCTTCTACTGTTCAAATGAATGAGAAACTGAAGGAAAGACCAGCAGACTACAATCCAGGTCGTCAACATGCAGTGTTCTGAATATGAATTAGGCAAAAATTCATGGCTTTTTACTTGTGATAAATAATGCAGTTTCTCCCACAGCATTCTAGATTTCTACCACAGAATATGGGGGAAACAGTTACTTGATCACATCCTTTGGAGGAGATATTTATCTCAGTTTTATCATTGTCCATATCATAACTGCCAGTTTGTTTGATTTTTTTTTACCCAAAATACAGATTTTTCTATAATACATTGTACTAGAAAACCATGGCATGCGAATGGTATTTTATATTGAACAAGTTTAAAATGTGTGAGTCAATCATGTATTTATCAATGCATTTGTCTCTAATTAAAAACAGTTTAATAAAGCACAATATCAAAAATCTCAAATTGAGTTCTAGATATCCAATCCAGAATGTCTAACTCTTCACTTATCCTTCAGGTACTCACTGTGATGAAGACATTAACGAATGTTACATGAACCCTTGCCAAAATGGTGGAATCTGTGAGAATTTTCCTGGGAATTACACTTGCCATTGCCCATCTGCAGACAAAGAAGGGATTTATTACGGTGGCTGGAACTGCACAGAAGTTCTCCGTGGCTGTACTGATCACCAATGCCAAAACAATGGAATCTGTATCCCACATCTGAAAAATGGCCAACATGGATTCACCTGCACCTGCTCACCTGGCTATACAGGAATCCACTGTGAAACTGAAACCACGCTTTCTTTTCAAGGAAATGGGTTTCTTTTGCTGAAGAACCCCCTGATCTCTAAAAAGGAATTTTTCTACAACATAAAACTGAGGTTTCAAACTGTGCAGCCTACAACCTTGCTGTTTTACCGAGGGGAGAAAAATACATTTGCAAAGCTGGAGCTACTGAATGGCTACTTGCAGCTCTCCCTGCACGTCAGAAGCCAGCCACAGGCTCTTCTGCGTATCTTCCATAATGTCAGTGATGGAGAATGGCACTCAGTGGAGGTAACCCTGGCAAGAGCTGTAACTCTTCATTTGCTTGACAGCTCTTGCATAGAATCCTGCCTCAATAAAAAGTCTGTTATGATAGATAAGGACCACGTGATGCTTGCATTTCAGAGCACGTTTTTGGGCGGCTTACCAGTGGGGAACATTAGTGGCAGCCCTCTGCTTACCACCTATAATATACATTCTGCACCTTCGTTTGTAGGCTGTCTGCAGGACATTGAAATAGACTTGAATGTTGTTACTCCAGAGAATGTATCACTTGAATCATCTTTAAATGTCAGGACAGGATGCCCAAGGAAGGACTGGTGTGAAACCCATCCCTGCCAGAACAGGGGACGCTGCACCAACCTCTGGCTGAGCTATCACTGTGACTGCTACCGGCCCTATACGGGGCCAACCTGTGCAGCAGGTAAGGGAATGCTCTTTGCATTGATATTGGAAGTGCTTGCTGAAAACACAATCATAAACAATCGTTTTTACCCGGTGTGAATTGGCCTGGCCCTTAGGATCTGAACAGCGTCACCAGCAGGTCCAAGGAGGTGATTCTGCCCCTGTACTCAGCCCTGGTGAGGCCTCACCTCGAGTACTGTGTCCAGTTCTGGGCCCCTCAGTTCAGGAAGGAGATTGAGGTCCTCAAACAGGTCCAAAGGAGGGCAACCAGGCTGGTGAAGGGACTCGAGCACAGATCCTGTGAGGAGAGGCTGAGGGAGCTGGGGCTGTTCAGCCTGGAGAAGAGGAGGCTCAGGGGAGACCTCATTGCTCTCTACAACTCCCTGAAAGGAGGTTGGAGCCAGGTGGGGGCTGGGCTCTTTTCCCAGGCAGCTCTCAGTAAGACAAGAGGGCATGGGCTTAAATTGTGCCGGGGGAAGTTCAGATTGGATATTAGAAAGAATTTTTTCACGGAAAGGGTGATCAGACATTGGAACGGGCTGCCCAGGGAGGTAGTGGACTCTTCGTCCCTGGAGACATTTAAAAAGAGACTGGATGTGGCACTCAGTGCCATGGCCTAGTGACTGCAGCGGGAGTGGATCAAGGGTTGGACTCGATGATCTCTGAGGTCCCTTCCAACCCAGCCTATTCTATGATTCTATGATTCTACGATCTCTGGAGCTTAATGTCAACTGCTAAGAAAGTGCAAGGGGTTAGTAGTAGCATGCCTTCATTATTTCCTAGTTACCTTCCCAGGAAGGTTGAGTTTCAGCCTGACAAAAAAAGTCAGGCTAAACTGGTGGATTCCACTCATCCAGTTTTAAAATCTTCTTAGTGCTCTTAGCAGGCCATAAACTCCGGAAAACTGTAGTTCACTGGAGGTTATGTACCCCGAATAAAATTTAGAAAGCAAGCGAGTCACTTGGAGTTCAAGTCTTACTTTCAAAGCATTCTTTGAAAACTTTATCCTCAAGCTCTCTAGACTTTTATAAAGAAACTAATTTAAGACAATGAAAGGCGAGCAAAAGTACTGCAAGTCAAAAAAAAAAAAAAAAGATTCCAATTTTAAACAATGAATGAGATTATATTATTAACTTAATCTGATTAGCCTAAGGAAGGGCTTCAGAGGCTGGAAACAGGGCCCATTCATCTCTCAGCTGGTCCCAAGGCAGCTTTGGACAATCACTGGCAAGGGTGGCTCTTACCAGAGAGCTGCTTGGTAAACATGGCCATGGTTCAGCAAACAAAAGAGCACATCTCAGCAAACATCCTCTCTAGCTGTGACAAGCAGGAGCACAAAAGCTGCAGATGCCCATAGCACTTCTCCTGCTAGAAATGATCTTTCCAAGTGCAGGCTGAGGCAAAAACAAAGGACAAAAACTGGTTCTTGCCCAGCTCCAGTGTATAAAACCTTCTGGAGCTGTAAATGCAGAAAACCTCCGAAGCCCTCAGGAACATTTCTGGACTGAAGTCTTAAATCCTTCCCCAGTAAAAGTTTTAGAGTTTTCAAACAAGCAGTTTTGCTTAAGAAAACTGTAGAGGAGCAAGTCTTCCCCACAGCACGCTTGTCCCTGCTTCCTTCTTTGCCCCCATGCTAACCATCCACTCGTGCTAAATCATACCAATGTTTAGGGAGGAAGAAATGCATACATGCATATATTTATGTATATATATTTGCCAAGTGGCCTGGAAAAAATGAAATGCAACAGCAGAGCCATCATCAGATTGGAATGGACAGATCCTAAACTGGTGTAAACTGGCATGGCTGCGCCAGTGAAGCTGCATTGATTTACATCAGCTGAACAACTGGCCCCAGGGGTTTATTGAATGCATGCCTGCAGAAAGCTGTAGCCTGAAATAAATTTCAGAATGTTTAAATGCAATTTAATTTTGTATGCTATACTTAATAGTTATCAATACTTTTCAATAGTTTTTCTTTTTTGTTTTATTGCAAAATGACAAAGTCTGAGAGGTAATTGTGACAGACTTCTTTGAAGTCTAGCTGTAATTTATCCAAAGATTTGGAAAGCAACTTTGGAGTTTGGGACAACATCTGGTAAATATGTTTGCCTTCTTATATGAAGCAAAATTAAAACCAGTCAGGGCCAGGAGAGGCTTATACTGGCATTAGAACTGTAGAGAATGATTAGAAAGCATGCATTATGTTTTTATTTTTTTTGCTGGCCACAGTATTCTTGCAAGTCATGGCACAATGCCACTTTGATACATAGGTTCTAGATATATGCCATATTTAAAAGACTGTGGCAAGTTTCTTAAAAAGCAGACTGGGGGAGACTTGTGGTAAGGAATCACATAAGAAATGCTAGTGCCTTTTTGAAGAAAAGTTGCTGCCAAGTATTTAATTGACAAGAGGCAATATTTTCACTACATATACAAAATAACAAACAGATGTTGACTCATTTTGATCAACATCCAGATGCTGT
This sequence comes from Heliangelus exortis, assembly GCF_036169615.1. Taxonomy (NCBI): domain Eukaryota; kingdom Metazoa; phylum Chordata; class Aves; order Apodiformes; family Trochilidae; genus Heliangelus; species Heliangelus exortis. The sequence continues at coordinate 22,794,286 of NC_092429.1, read as the reverse complement.
GGTCCAAGAGGTTAATATTGACCAAGGTGAGGCAAGCCATCTCATCAAGCAGAAGATCAGATTGATAACATATATATGCATATTTATAAATAGAAATGTAACAAAGCAATCTTAAACATGAAATAGCTTTTTGAAGATTAATGTGTCTTTCTAATACTGCAAATGTGCAGCCCTCATACCAGCACTAATTTTCTCTTTTACCCTCAGGAAAAAATATCTGTCCCTAGTACCACCTTACAGAGAAGATATAACTTAAGGAGATTTAATCCCTCAAAACATGTATTTCAACAGTGACTTATTTCTACATATGGGCGTTTTAAGAAGCAGATGTAGATATATCAGTAATCTTATTCATAGAATTAAAATATTTCAAATATATTTATGAAATTATCTGTTTAGGAGCACGTGGGAGATTTATTCCTGTTGCAGAATGACATTATTGTGCCACATAGTAGTGCAGTGTGGCTATTAAGGATCTGTTGGAGCTTCAGAGACAGTCCCCTATTTTCATTGTTTTTTTTAATGTAGTCATAAAAAAAAAAAAAAAAAAAAAAAAAAAAAAAAAAAAAAGTAGTGTTTCAGGCAGGAACTTGGCCTATCAGGTCTTACCCTAGGAATTTTACTGCACAAAAGAGGACTGACTGTAGCTATGTGAGCATTTAAAAACAAGCTTGGTTTATTCTTTCTATGAATTTGATACATTAAAAGTAGCTTTTGAAAATTTTTAGGCAGGAAGTCTATATTATTGAAGACAAGATCACAAAAAGTGTAAAAATAGAAACACTTTGTTGTGCTTTAACGAGATGATTCATCAGAATAAAATACGGTTTGGGTTACATTTTTTGTATCCTTACAAGTCTGAAAATCATTACTGAAAATAGCATAAGGGGGAGAGGCAGATGGTTTTGGTTTCATCGTTTTAATTGATAAGCACACACACACACACACAAAAAAAAAAAAAAAAAAAAAAAAAAAAGGCTTACTTGATCCTGAATCCTTTGTCTCCCATGACTCTGGCATTATGGTCACTCAGAGAACTATTGAGCAGGCTTCATGGCTGGATACAAGTTGATGAGCATGTGTTGAGACTCAGGAAAGGAAAGTCTTTCAGAGAAGCAGGGAGCCCATGCAGCACCAGATAGATGCCCTGCTTGGAGGCTTTCACAGGAGGGGTAGCTGAACAGCTTCCAGCTATTTCAATATTTGGAATCACTGCAAAAAGTATCAAAAAGTTGCAGAATTCCATTAAATTCCATGGTCATCAGAGGATCAAAGTGGTTAGGTTCTATTCAAAATGATCTTTTTTAGGACCAGTCCAGGAAACTAGAGAAATCTGTCCTTGTTTAGCAATTTAAAAACACAGCACTATACAGAGAATGATAAAGGGGAAAAATATGCCCAATAGTAAAACATCTGGGCCCTGCACTGAGGCTTAATGCTTCAACCATGGAACCCAACAGGAATTTAGAAACAGAACCTATTTACAGCTGGATCAAGTCTGTATTCATCCATAAATACCAGAACATCTTACTGCCATAAGTAAATATTACCAGAAGTAGCTATTTGATCATTGCATTGTGTCCTTTATCATTTAGCCCTCACTATTTTATTTCTCTCCCTTCTCTCTTCTTTTATTTTTTTCCCTATCTCTAACCTCAAGAGTATATTCCAGGCCGTTTTGGATCTGAGGACTCCTCAGGCTATGCTGCTTTTTCTGTTGATGCCATTCAGGATGAAAATCTCAACATATCAATGTTTGTCCGAACACGCAAATCTTCTGGCTTGCTCCTGGCTTTGAGAAACAGTACTCACCTCTACATTAGAGTCTACTTGGAAGGTGGGAAACTCACAATGTTAGTGCTAAATTCCATTAAATTATTAGGGAAACACTCCGTGAATGATGGAAACTTTTACTTAATAACATTGAAAATAGAACCAAATAAGGTGGAATTGTTTCAGTCCTCACAATACCTAGGCTTTCTTTCCACCCCAGTACTAACCATCCAAAGTAAGCATATCCTTTACATTGGAGGCCTACCAGATAACAAAGAAACTGATAGAAATGGCAGGTATTTCAAAGGCTGCATCCAAGATCTAAGAATGAATAACCAGCTGCTGGAATTCTTCCCTATCACCAGTCCAGTGAATTCCCTTATCAACCAAACTCTGATCAACATCACAGAAGGCTGCACTGGTGACAACCTCTGCAAGGTAAGTATTCCATTTTTCAGAGCATTTTCACATATTTATAATGGGAAATTTATTTTAATTTTTTATACGTTATTTCATTGTTAAGACACAATAATGACAGGAAAATATGCAAAAATGCTAGAAAGAACAGATTTTGTTGAGTTGTGCCACGTATGATGAACATCAGCAGCAAATTGTGTTTGCATAGGGGAGAATAAAAATATTTTAAGGTTGTAATACAGTTTTTCACCACTTTTTGAACATGATCTTTATCACTTCTAAAACAGAATTCTCCTTTTTTCCCAAACAGCCCCTCTATCCTTAAGAGTTTGGAGTCCACCAGGTTTTATTCACGCTTAGGTTATCTCTTCTCTTTCCCTGTAGTCAAACCCTTGCCACAACGGTGGTGTGTGCTATTCACTCTGGGATGACTTCACTTGCACTTGCCCCCCTAACACAGCAGGGAAGGCATGTGAGGAAGTTAAGTGGTGTGAGCTTGGGCCCTGTCCTCATGAAGCACATTGCCAGCTGGTGCACCAAGGATTTGAATGTAGGTACATTTCAGCTATTTCTGTCATCACTGGAGATTAGAAACAATAGAATTTTTCCAGCGTGTCTTTAAAACTCAACATTCACTGCCTTTAAATCTGGTTCAAACGTTATTTCTGTATTAAAAGATTAATTGTGTCAATTTTAAGTAACATTAATGGGAAGACTCTGCGCTACAAAACCCCGAAATTTTCATCCGGGCCCCCCTGACACAGACACTGGTGTTTACAGGACCTTTGCTTTTGAGTCATTCAACAGAACTTTTTGAGGTTGTACAACAGATCAGCACATTGCCAAAGTGTAAATGTACTCTTCATATCTCCACTGCAAAGAGATAAGAGGATATCTGGTGTTGGATTAACCTTAGGAAGTTCTCCATTCTCCTGAAAAGAAAAGCTACAGGATATACATTGCATAATTTGATTTTTAAATGTTAAATATCTGTGAAGAAAGTCATCTAATACCAGCAGTACAGTTATTCAGCTAGTAACTTCATAGGAAGTTACTGTTTGCAAATTGATGACTCTTAGCTGTCTTAAGAACTTTAGCCATCCTGCATCTCTCTTTCCTTCTCCACTTTCCTTCTCCTTCCCACCCTGGAGTGGAATTTAAAAGCAAGTAAGGATTTTGAAGCAATATTTTTTCTTTTCGCCATCAAAGAAAGCCCTAACGATGCTGTGAAGGAAGATAAATGCACACACAGTCTGATGGAAGCTGTTAGAATGGCTGACCCTTAGGAATGAGAAGGTTGGTCAACAAAAGATTTCTATCATAGACAATTTGCTGGCAGATCAAAATGATGCTCTTTTTGTTGAGACTGTTAGAATCTGCGTTGCAGCACTTGTTAAGATTTATAACTGAAATTAAAATAATTGCACCTTCTCTAACAGGCATCTTTAATGATAACAACAAAATAGGTTCTCTCATAAACTGTACTGTTGAGTATTATGGTAGAATATAAACACAGAGATAGAAAAGTATCTGAGCTTGTTTCCTTTTGTGAAACTCAAGGTCATTTACACTGTTAGATCACATTTAGATTTCTCTGCTGTTTTATGTGGCAACAAGAGGGAGTTTTCCTAATAGATATTAAAAAATTCCTGCACTACAGAGCTATATTTTTAACTAGTAGTTTTCTTAGCTACAGCCTAGACTTCTTGTTCAACACAGAGTTAAAAAAAAAAACAAAAAGAGGCCAGTGGGTTCTCTACCCTCTGGTGTCTTATGCTCTTTGTAAGCTATGGTAGAAAAGGAACTGTTTTCCAGGGGCTATCCCTCTCTTTCACCCAGAGAGCTGCAATTAGCAAACCTTTTAGGAAAACCTTTTTTTCTTAAAAAAAAAAAAAAAAAACAAACAAACAAACAACAAAAAAAAAAAAAACGAAAAAAGCCAATAAAGGAAGCTAAATGTGGGAAGCAAAACTGTCCAGTGTCACAACTGAGAGTAGAAGCATATGCAAACAGCTTGCTGTGCTCAGGAATTTATAAGGTTTGTACAGGAGAATTTTAGCTTTGTAAGTTTAAAAATCAGATTTGCGAGACATTTAAAAAGATCAGAAATCATTTTGAAGAGCTCTTTCATTTTCAGTATGGTTTCTTCTGAGCAAACTTATTCTATGAGAAAGACAGAACATTTGATGCACCAGGCAATGTAGTTACACCCCTGCTGCCTTAGGATCAGGATAAACAGTCAATAATTTTGTAGTAGGATTCCCAGAGGTTCTTTTCATCAAGATTTACTGAGCTCAGAGATAGTTCAGGAACCCATCTTATATCAGTACTAGGATCTTGCAAATCTCAATTTTTCTGTAGTACAAAGAGAAGACATCCCTCCCTTCTGACTGGCTATAATCCTCAGAAATCTAAGAACGTGCAAATTTGTGCACTTTAGTAGAAACCATGCTAATAAAAGTTGTGAAATACCTTTGTGAAGATGTCCATAAAACTGCCACAATGCTGCCCATCAATTTTCACAGCAGTGCAAACTGAGTACTCCACTGCCCTCCCAGTCCCATCAGCACATCCTTGGTGCCATCAGCTGGGCTGTGGCACCACATGCACAGCAGGAGAAGCTGGCTTTGAACATGACAGACAGGACTCCTCTTATATTGATTTTGAGTTTGTTGGGGTTTTTTTTGCCAGCTGACTTCAATTAAATTCATTGGTTATGCATCAGTGAGAGTAAACTGGGATCCAATCAAATACTTTATAAAACCTCTTTGGTGCTTAGCCTGAAAAAATAGGAATGGAGGACAAAGGTTCACTCCATCCAGATCTTTGAGAGGGAATAAACTAGCTGCCTGTACTTAGGAAAAAAACATAAAGTGACAAATATAGATCTTCCTTGGAAATACCTCTCCAGCCTTGTGTTTGAGTTGTACGCAATTACAGTCACCTTCCTCACTTTGTCTAAGGAGGAAGAAGAGAGATTACACTCACCTAGAATGGTATCTTTAATACTGATAACTTGAGATGATGCAAAGCAGCCCTCCTTTGGTGTCACTCGAGCTGGTGCTGGCCCTGCCCTGTCACTCCCATAGCCATAAGGGACAGGCAAGCACAATGGCAACACTGGTGGATTGGTTTACAGCAAACTGATGTGACAGGGAGCATGGGGCACTGAAGAGATATTGCTCCACATGTATTGGTTTAAAGTTGGCCTGGTTTCTCAATTTTTATCTTTGCACAGGTCTTGCTAATGCAGTGTTTAATGGCCGAAGCAGCGCGATATTTTACAGAAGCAATGGAAAAATCAGCAGAGACCTCACCAGTATCATCTTTGGCTTTCGGACTCGAGACACTGATGTGATACTGCTGTATGCAGAGAAGGAGCCAGAGTTTGTGAACATCAGTATCCACAACTCCAAACTACTCTTTCAACTGCAAAGTGGCAACAGCTTTTACAAGCTGTCCCTCACTAGTTCAGTGCCTGTGAGTGATGGGAAATGGCATCAAGTGATGGTCTCGATGGTGGAGCCCCTGTCCCAGTTCTCTAGGTGGCTCATTGATGTAGATAACAAGAAAGACACTGCAACTAGCACAACTGCAGCAGGAAGCCTCAACTTTTTAAGAGAAGAGACAGACATCTACGTGGCTGACAAAGCTTTTGACAGTCTGGATGGCCTGCGAGGATGTATGAGCACCATAGAAATCAGTGGAATTTATCTCTCATACTTTGAAAACGCTGACATCCCTACTAAAAAACCTCAAGAGGAGCAATTTCTCAAAATATCCGCGAACCCTGCTCTTACTGGTTGTTTGCAGGTGGATCTCTGCAGCCCAAATCCCTGTATGCATGAGGGGATGTGTGAGGACTTCTATACTTCTTACCATTGTGTATGTCCCAAAGGATGGACTGGCACACATTGCGAAGTCAATATTGACGAATGCTCTTCAGATCCCTGCGTCCATGGGAATTGCACTGATGGGGTCAGCTCTTATGAGTGCACTTGTGAACCTGGTTACACAGGGGTAGATTGTGAAGAGGACATAGACAACTGCCGTGGCCACCAGTGTGCAAATGGGGCCACTTGCATTGATGGGATTAACAGCTATTCCTGCCTGTGTGCTGGTAACTTCACCGGGAGATTTTGCAGGTACTACAAACAAGACAGATCCATGTGATTTTGTCAGGTCTCTCCTACAGGGGTATTATATCACTGATGTCCCCATTTTAAATACAGATGTTATGCATCCATCTATATATTAATCATGGCTAAAGAATTAATGTATAAAGAGTCTGCAGCAAGCTGTACAAATCAATTAGGTGTGGACCAAGCTTAGGCAAACACTGATGAGGCAAGGAGGCAGGGAACAAGGCAAAGATCTTCTGCTGAGCTGTGCTGCCAGCCTGGGCCCTATAAGCTCTAAGAGACAGATGTGTTACATGCTTTTTAGAAAAAAAGACTTAAATGGTTTTGAAGGTCTCTCAGGCCAGCAGTCCTTGTGGTTGCAGACACCTCACAGCCCACTCTTTCCAGAACTTCTGAGATTCCTTACATACCTGTTTCTTGTTCTTCTCAGACACCCCATGTAAAGGCTGCAAGGTCTTCCCAGCCCTCTCTCTCCTCTCCTCTCTCTCCTTCTCTGCACACTGAAATTTCTCTCTTCTGAGCATGCCCTGTTGCTCTCAGAGAGGGCAACATCCTTCTTCTTCCTCCAGAGGACTCCAACAAAGTCAGTCTGCCACAGCCTGAAACATGCATACAAGCAGTCATCTTCATGCTGCCCAACCATAGTCTTTTAGGCTATAATTACACAACTGTGAATTTTCATTGACCTTTTTTTTTTGATTAGTCAGAACACCCTGGAATCTGATGCTTTACATTGGCCCAGTAGGCCCAGTAGGCCACTGTCTTGCATGCTGAGCCTCAATTTTGTACTCTCTTACTAAGTGTCCAGGTGTCGCACAGAGCCATGTCAATCATGAAGGTGGAGTATTGTCTTTTTTTTTTTTTTTTTTTTTGCTAAGAACTGAATATTTAAATTTTCAAAAAAATAGGTAAAACATGTTTTAAGAGAAGTAAGCCTCAGTTCCTGCTCTCTTTCCTTTGGACTATACCCCAGCCAGTAGTATCATTGCTCCTCTGGTTCGGTTGCTGCCTGACACAAAGCATGAGCACTGAGTACCCCAGGCACCAGGCGTGTCAGTGAACACAGTTGTGGGTTTCCTTCCCAAAGAGGAAGTCAACGGGGCCCTAAATATGTGCAGCCTCTGATACTGTTCATTTACAGGTAAAATCTAATGTTTTTCCCATTGGTATTGAATAGTATCTGCAAGCAGGAGCACTGCTCCCTCTGCCTGGAGACCAACACTACCAGATTCTGCATGAAAATAACAACTCAGCCACTAAAGCATTGGAGTAGGGCCAAATGAAAAGCTGAAAGAGCATGAGACATCCAGAGACAAGCAAAGAGCTAATAACTGCCATTGCATTCTTATTTACCTAGGTACAGGAAATTACCATACACAGTTTGTGGGAATGAAGACAGGAACCTCACGTGTTTCAACTACGGCAACTGCACAGATCTCAGTGGGGAGCTGATGTGTGTGTGCCTGCCAGGATTTGCTGGAGAACGGTGAGATGTTCACCCAGTGGATCTTTGTGGAGCAATTCTTCCAAAAGCTGTTCTAGAAAGGTCCAGAGGATAACAGCCACTAGGGTTTTCCTCTCCTGCGGAAATACAGACAAAGAAGTTTAAGTTCAGTGTTTTCTTGCTTAAGTGACTTTGAGGGTCTGAAAATATAGCAGTTTTACTTAGGCAGAAATGACAAAGAAATGCAGCAAGATTCAATCCAATATAGCACCATTAACCTTTAATTCCAGGGCATTATTTCTTAGACAGCAGAGTACACTTTTTTTTTGACCAGCTAGAATGTTAACTTTCCATAGGTGGGAATACATAAACACATATCCTGCTCATACATAAAAATCAGCTGCAATACACTGACACACAAATGTGCAAAGCCATTTCACTTTTCCACGTATGTGTCATGAATATACAATCTGTTCTTACACAGGGAAGGTATTAGATGAAATACCTGGTGGCATTTCAGCTTGCTGCTTTATTGCTGAATGCTGAAGTGTGAAGACAAAATTACTGTTTTAAAAAGAAATTAAGAAATACTTTTCACATGTTACAGTTTAGTCTGAAACAGAGAGGCTTTCCTCATAGTGAAATTCATATCTTAGAGCATGTTGCAATTCACACTTACTGTTTGATAATGTTTCACAAACAGCTCTGGAGCAGGAGGCCTGACAGCTTCAGGGTGTTGGGTGCTGTAGAAATAATTATTGTTCCTGTGGTAATACAGTCCCAACAGGTAAGGGCACCTTTTTGGATAATGACAAAAGAAATATTGCAGGTGGTCTCTTTGTGAAATTAGCATTACATCACAATATAATAACAAAAAGGTTCAACAGGACCAAGGAACACTGGCCCTGCAAACAGAAAGAAGTTTTCATTCTCTCAAAAACTTATTTTGTGGTAACATTACAGTAAGCTATGAAAGATAAATGAAAAGGAAATTTCCACCCACTCAGTGCACAGTGTAGTTGGCAGACATGTCTGCATTTCACTGTTGAACTCAGCCAGCAGGTCCTTATACCAGCTCACAGTATTCAAGAAAGAGGTGAGGGGGAAAAAATATAGAAATAAAGCATATTCTTATCAACTTATATTTCTGTATATTTCAGATATACAGATCAGATATTTCAGATGTGGGGCTTCAAGGTAGAAGGGAAGTACTTTTTTCTTCTTTGCCCCTCCAGGAAACTTGCAAACTACAGCTTTGGGAATGAACCTTTGTTACATCCATCCCACTGGCTGGCAGTAACCTCTATTTTATGGTTCCCATGATTCTTGTATTGAGCAGCAGCCTTGTACCAAGAGCTCTGTACTTTAAGTGACTATCACAGCAAGGCATTCTTCTCCCATGTCTAAAACTGACTGTTTATACTCTTTTCCTCCAGGCTGCCAACCCACAAAGGAAGTATTTTTTTTCCCTTTTTTTTTTTTTTTTTTAGGACAAAGTTAAATATATGAGTTAATAAGAAAATTAAAACCAAAACTCTTTTCATATATATCTATTAGGTTGAGAAAGCAGACATTTTCCTTTTAAAACAGTGTTTCATCCCTCAGAAAGTCATTGATGCTTTCTATGTCTATCAGTTGACTTGGGATCACACAAAAAGTAATACCTCAATCAACTTATAGATGGAAAGAGAAATGTGAAAAAATAACTCTTCATAAAAGGAGTTATAGCTGTCTCTTGAAAACATTTTTCATTCAATTCAGGCTGGAATTTTCAAAATTACCTAAGGAAGTTAGGTTTTAAAGTGTTCTGAAACTCAGCTGGAATTAAGTGCCTAATGATCTGGAAGATTTGGGGGGTTGTAGTTGTTTTTTTATTTGCATAGGTAATTTCATACCTATATAATTTTTATAAGTGGTATGCATACTTTAATTTAGCTTTTTCAAATATATGGATGTAAGCTACCATTGAAGGAAAGTGCTGAAACATTTTTTAGAGATTAATAAAGAAAAGCAATTAAAAGTGTTTAATACAAAGAACTCTTCTCTAATGTAACACTAAAAAATTACTGCATGGTTATGCATATGATTGAATTAAGAAATTCCTTATAATTTAGAGGGATTTTTCTCACGTTCTTCTTCAAGAATAAACCTGCATTTAAATCTGGATTAACCATTAGCATTACTAGAAAAAAAGAAGCATGGAATTAAAAGGAACATTGTCAGAGCACCTACTAGCTTTCAGACCATCTCACACATTTCTCATAAACAACATTGGTTGTCTTGAATAATTATGAGAACTCAAATTTCCTTTGTCATCAGAATTAATTCCAAAACATGTGATGATACATATTTAAGCTTGTCAAGCTGTGTTCTTCACCATTCTTACTATTCTTGGGGTCCATCTCAGAGAAACCAGAAAACAGTGTCTTCTGGGGTCTACTGACATTTCATATAGAAAAAAAAAAGCAAAGCAGGTGAATATTCCCAGGAGCAAAATACATTTGTTTGGCTTGCATGCAAACTACTGAGAAGGAAAATGTGTCCTCAGCTCCTGGGAACAATGAGAAGGGATAAGCAAGTTGTTTGTAGGACTTGTGCCAGATCTAGTCCTGAAATCATACACAGACTTTCATTTCATGCTGCTAAGCACCATTAACTATGAAACAGGTTACAGAAATGAAATTTCCAGATTAACTATCTGTGTTTCAAATAATGCAGGAAGTTCAGGAGCCTGGCTACTACCAAATTGAAATAGAGCATCCTCTACCCTCCCCCAAAGTTAATTAAAAATGTGCCCGTTTAATGCCTTTGATTTTTGATTTCAGATGCTGATTATTTGAAGTCTTTCCTCTAGGTGTGAAAAGGACATTGATGAGTGCAGCTCTGACCCCTGCCTGAATGGGGGCCTCTGCCAGAACCTGCTCAACAAATTCCATTGCCTCTGCGACATAAACTATGCCGGGGACCGCTGTGAGATCGATGTAAGCGACCTCTCCTTTTTTGTCTCTTTACTCTTGTGGCAGAACCTCTTTCAGCTTCTCTCCTATCTTATTCTACGAATGGATGATGAGCCAGCAGTTGAGTGGGGTGAGCAGGAAGACTACTAAGCAGTCTTTAAACATTTGTATTTTGATGCAGCAGAAGATGCCTTGACCAAACGGCTTAGTAAAGCAACACAAGCATCAGAATTTTAAAACTTGTTTTATATTTCTTTGAATGATTTGCTGTGGATCACTCTGGATCTGGTTTAGTTCTTTAACTTAATTTAAGAGCAAATGCCAGCAGATCTTAAAAAGTGTTTCATCCCACCTCCACCTGAGTACTTCACCACATACACACTGCCAGTGGGCAACAGTGGGGCACACCAATAGGCAGTGAATATTAACAAGAACTATGAGATCTACTGATGATGGTGTTCAAACCCTGTTGCTATCAGTGGCAAAGCCCACTGCCTTCCATAAGGTTAATTTGGCCATTAAATCTTGCAGATGGTCACTATCTTTGCATCACATACCATGTTTGCTGCTGTTTCTTTGGCAGGAAGGTCTCACATCTGTAAAACCATGTAAGATATTTTTTGATAATTAGATAATGGCTTGGATTAGCTATTGGCTGCATGCTGAGGACACTCTCACATCCATTTGAATTAGTGGTAATCCCACACTGATATCACTGATCCTGAACCTCTGCTCCAGTACACCTCCAGTATATAATACTGAGATAAAATACATCCATCTTAATCTTCATCATGATTCCTCTTTCCAGAAATGCCCAGTAAGTACTTCAGACTTTAAAGTCATAGAGTTGTTGCTTATTTAAAGAATAACTTCAGGTTTTAAAGCTTGGAGGTATAAAAATTATAAATTCAGAGAAATCTGTTATTTGTCAATAGATATGAGTGTCTTCAGGAAAAAACTATGGGATTATTCCTTCTGAGGAAGTGATCAAGGTAATTCAGTTGATTGGTTGTCTGTGGATTCTTTAAAGAGTAAAAATAAGGGGCCTGACACTTATGAAAATCAGGTTTAGCAAAAAACTGTTGTAGCAAAATATGTGTGTAGTTGTCTCTGAAATTGCAGACACAAATTAAGTATATAATTAAATAGAAAAGCGAGGGGTTTTTCCCCCAGAAAAGTTCTTTAATGCAAAAGGCATTTATGAATAGTGCATTTCTTTGGGCATTCAGGATCATATTTTATAGATTCTCTACTCCTCTAAGTCATTTAAATAGTGTCCTTGAGTGCTGATTCAAAAGAATAAGCATGTATAAGGTGGTTTTTATTATTAGGTGATATGGCTTGTAGCAGTTACAGGAAAGACTGACTCTATACAATGAAGTTTTATGACTCCAGAGGGAACAGCTGATCTTTTGCAGAAGTCTTTGAGCCCACTGATATTAATTTCCCCCACTGACCCTAGTTCTTCAGTCCAACCCAACTTACTGTGGATTGGACTTGGAGTGTCTATTAAGAGCAAATCCCACCTTTAATTCAAAGTTTTAATTCCCTTTTAATTAAAGTTGCATTAAAACACCTTTAATGTGTGTATAAATGAGATGTTAAGGTTCCCATTTTGCCACTGCAGGATGTAGCAGAAGTCACTGCCTGAGGATCAAGCCTCCATTTTTTTATTTCTCACCTTTCATAGATGTCCCAAAGTCTGCTATTTTTCTAAATATTACCCAGCACATCATTGCAGAAACACTCTACAGTTTACTCCTGTTTTCAGGGTGGGGATGTGTGGGGGTAACCCAAACACATTTTTTTGCACATTTGTGGAAAAAATAATGATTCATCCCTGTGCTATGTCACAGATTCCTGTCTCAAACACCTGCCTTAGTATGAAAAAAAAATCACATTTACTTATAATAACTGCACTACAGAAGGATAATTTCTTCACTGTCTTTATCATGCCAGGAAAGTGATAGGCATAATTTTCTTGTTAATCTCTTATAAAGGGGGAAAAAAAAAAAAAAAAAAAAAAAGTCATACAGCTAGAAGAGCCTTTCCTCTTTGTAAGCAATCAATAAACACAAAATGGAAATGCAGGTTCCAGCACTGGGGATAAAATTAATTAAGCATTGCCCGAAACAAAAGTGTATGTTCTATCAAATGTAGGGCTTAGTTTCCTTACTGGGAAGCTCACCTGGCACTGTGAACCATAAAACACAGGCAAAGACAAGAAACAAAAACTAGGTTTGGACTGGATGAACTCTACAGATCCCTTCCAACTCCAGTGATTCTGTGAAAACCAAGCTGCATTTTGGATATTTTTGAAATTAAGATACAGGTTTGGAAAATTGCTTTTTACTCCAGAAAAAGTAATGTGCTCAAACCTAGAATGTCAGAGGAAAATATCATTAGTTTTCTAAAATAAATCAGTATTTCTGTTTGAAATTGTTTACAGTATCAAAAAAGTAAAAATAAAATCAAACCTCATCTTCTTTTGATTTAAAATGTCAGTTTTCTTTCCTCTGGATAAATTTAAAAATAATAAAAAAATAATATGTTAGAAATGCTATTCCAAGCTGTAGCTTTCACACAGCTAGAAATGTTACTTTGTTCAGTATTGCTGAAACAAAAAATGAAAAATTTAAACACAAATTGAAATTTTTAATTTAGCATTTTTAAATGCTAGCTGCAAGCACATAAATAAGAAATTCTGAATACTCAAATTAACAAAACTGCTGCCACTAACCAAGGCTGCTTAAGCCAAAGTTGTTTTTTTTTAAAAAAAATAAATTAAGAAAATCACAATAAAGTTTGGGATTATTCTTCTCACTGAGTTTAGCCCATCTCCCACATAATTAAATTGAGCAGTTATGTACTTTATAGAATATGCACTACACAATAGCCTACAATAAGCTAAAATTTCATCCTGGCACTGTTGTTGAAGAAAACTAGAAAGCAATACCTGTAATGAAGGTATGTCTAACATACTACAGCCTATGCTAAATGCATAATATAAAAAATAAAGAATAAATCTGTATAGAGGTTACAAAATTCTCTCTCTTCAATACTAGAAACTTGATGTAAGAGAATTCTAGATGCACGTTTTATATCAATTTACAGCTATGTACAAGTTATCCACCCAGATTATATTAGCAAGGCATTATTCCACCCTTTCTTTTGCTGAATTCATGTGTCATTGACTTCTTTCCTTCCTCTAATGCCTTCTCATCGTAAAACAACCCTTGACTCCTTGACTCCTTTTTTTTTTTTTTTTTTTTTTGTACTTCTGTATTTTCAATGACATTGTGCACATGTACATAACTTTCCTATCTTTATACACAAAATAAACCTTCTGCCTTTGTCTCTGTCTGTCTGCTCCTCATTTTCTGCTGATGTCTCTGTTCATTCACTCCACCTCTGCCAAGTTTCCTGCACATTCCCAGGTTCAGCACTCAGCACCCAGGGCTGGGCCTCAGCACCTTTAGCTTTTTTTTTTTGGGTTACCCATCAGGGTGCTTGCTCTGCTGGGGAGCTCTGGGTGCCTTCCAGAGCCCAACAACCTAAACAAGCTCCCTAACCAACAACTCTAATGCAATTTGCTCTCTGCCAGTGGTATCCTCTCCCCATTTCAGCTGCTGAGAACACATCTGCTTGTGAATTTGGATATACCCTTGGTGTTGTGTGCTTGGTTGGATTCTTTCACTCCCAGAACATTTAATTTCTAAGAAACTAGGTCCAATAGTCAATTTTACTCAGTGCAGGTGACTACACTATGCTGGTGAAACAGAAAACAGGGAAAAGCTGCCTCAAGCTGGCAGTGATGAAATCAGGTTCCATTCTTTTGTTGCAAATATTTTTCCTACCCTGATGGCCTAAAGTTCAGCTAAGAGGGCACTTGTATTTATTAACTTTTAGCACTTAAACTGACATTTTAAAATCTTGAGTTAGCGATTCTCCTTTAAAAGTAGGAAAATTGCATTTGCAATTAAAAAAAAAAAAAATCCTTCAAAATTTCTACTGTGACAATGACAAAGCCTGGTACTGAGAACAATAGCCTAAAAAAAGCAACAAAACCACTTCAGCAAGTCTTCTGTGTTACTTACATTGCTGCCACCTGAAATACACCTATCAAAAGCAGAGTTTGGTTGTTCATTTTACTTTATATTTCAAGAGTTTCCTGAGGCCCCACAAGACCCATAAGCAGATCCTGCTCATGCTGGGAAAGGCAGAGGGGTCCCTGCCCTGACTGGAGAGCAGCTGGGTCTGTACCCTGAAACTGCTGCTGTATCAGCTGTGCCTTTGAGACAGCAATTCCTCACAAAGCACCCCCCTTTCCTCTTGTACACATGAATATACATGGAACTTGCAAGTGATGGTGGATTTCCTGTCCCAGAATTAACGTTCTGCTTAAGGTTTCTGCTGCTCTGTGCTCTGATGGGCACCACTGCTGCTTTCAGACCCTCTTCCAGCTGGTACCATTCCATCCTCCTGGGGGCAAGGACAAGCATCATGCACCAGAGGTTACAATTCACAATTTAATGTCATTAAAAATACACTGATAAGCATGTAAGATATGTTCAATATTGAATGTAAATTCAATAAAACTCTCTCAGGCTTCCACACCAAAGACACACAGAATTTTGATTGAATCTGCTCTAGAGCAATTAGCTAATGTGTTCATTAACTGCAGAGGTTAGTCATAGGAACCTGGCAAATGATACTTAATTACAATAATTAATGCCTGGTGACTCATGAATAATGCACCCAATAGCTATTTACATATTCATACTTATGAGGCTATTAATGGATAATTATAATTTGACTAAAAGTTGTGGACATCAGGAATGTAACATTTCCATTTTCCACAAATCTCACTGGCTTTACCTGTTTGTCTTGCTCTTCTATACTTTTATCTTGCCATTATAGACAGACATATAAGCAATAATTTCATTTTTAGGATCTACAGAGGTATATATAACCACACAGGTTAGTTTGCACATTGCACCAGTTCTGAGACAATACTCTCATCAGTTTACACCTTGAGGTTACAAAACGATTTGGAAGAGTTTATGATATTATTTGAAAAGAAAGAACAATGTTTCACCTCCTCTTTCCAGAAGAAAACTTCTCAAATATTAGTAGATGGGGGTGTAAGAGCAACACTGGCACAGAGCCAAGGAATGAAAAAAAAATCCCCAAGAAGAAATTTGCACAGTTTTAAGAAAAAGTATTTGGTGAAACAACTTTTTTCCTCACTGACATCAGTATAGATTTGCTTGCCCTGAATTTATGCTCTTTCCTAGTGCAGAGGATTAGGACATCTTCCATATTTCAGAGTTTCTTCATTTGTGAAACTAGGGTAGCAATACTGTCTACACCTTAAATCTGAACAAATTATTCTGCATAAGATGTCTGGTGGTTATCCTCCAACACAGAGATTTCAGCCTCCATGAAAGCAGATAAGTTGCAAGCCCTCCCAGGCTTGGAGAGGACTTCCAGAGCCATAGAAGGGCAAAAATACAACACGGAATTAAAAAATAAAAAAATCTTATTAAAATATAATTATTTTAAGGCAATATAATTATTTTTCTTCATAGCCTAAGGTTTAATGCTAAATGTTGACAACACCCTGAGAGTAACATTTAGTTACCAGCCTCAATAATGTAGTAAAATGAAGATGTACAGCTGGATATGTCACCTGAAACTGAGAAGTAGTACCCCCCATCTTTCCAGACAAGCCACTCACCTACTGCTCCTCCACAGCAGCTGAGGGCCTGTGGATGCCTCAGGTCACTGAGAAACTTATCCCAGCTGTCATAAACAGCAGAGAGTGAGGAGAAGCTCTTGCCATAGGTGGAGGTTCAGCTCCAGGTTCCCCTCTCATGGTGTGGCTGAGCTACCCATAGCTCCAGGCAAAGATCAGGTGAAGCCATTGTGGAGCATCAGGCTGATGTCTCAGTAAGTCAGAATGCTTGTTTGTACTGTGAGTTCTGTGGAGAAAGACTCAATATGTACAGCAAAATAAATAAATTAAATAATAAGTTAAATAAATAAATTAAACCATTTTTCTGAAATTTCCAATCCTTCCCAGCTAACTCGTGTCTGAGATCCTTGCCTTGCAATAATATAACTATGAGAAAACAGATATTTAAACCCACTTATTTACATGCTCTAAGATCATACTGAAGCCAGCAGTATTTGAGGACCAAAGGAGCCAGGACTGAACCCCAGCTCCAGGCTGATGTCCACAGCTCCAGCAGAAATGGTCAGCACAGCCAGCCCATGACACTTCCCTGCTGGCTTTCTTCTGCAAGCAGGGAGCAAAGCGAGGGGTTAAGAGAACTACCTGTGAGCAGAATCCAGCTCTCACCTATCAGAATTCCTGATGGTTCTGAGATCTAGACAGGGAGCAGAGTGCCAGAAGGAAAGCAGCAGTCTGGGCTATACAACCTGCATCCTGTAAGGCACAAAAGGTGTTCCTGGTACTTCTGATTTGTTCTCTGTGGTACCTTATGTTGAGAAAACCCTCATCATGTCAACTATACCATCATGTCAGCCAGCAGGACTGAGCAAGGAAAAATCAGGAATTTATTTGTTTTCAAGCCATTTGCATGGCTGTAGCTCACCCATCACAGCAGAATCATTGCCTTGATGGTAGGAGCCAGCAAGAGCCCTGATTTATTCCTGTGCCAGGTCAAATGTGGGGTAAGAAGAAACATCTTTAGATTTGTAAAATGAGCAGCTCTGCTCTGCAAGTCATTGGAAACGTCACAATGCCATTTTCACAGTTGTTTTTCAGAGCAGAACAGCCCCTTTATATCCTTTGCTATTTTCTATTAGCCCGTATTCAAAACAGGGGATTTAAGTAAAACTTCTAAAAGGATATTGCAAGAAACACATTTAGTATGTGTCACAACATGAGGTACAAAAACATTAGGGTACAACAACAATAAGGTTATCTGATGTGTCTTAGCTGGGAAAGACAAGAAAGCTCCTCACAAGGCCAGCATTACTGCATGCATCAGTGAAAAGCAGTTGAATATTTAATGTGCATGGTAAATATAAGCAGAAAAGGGAGCCCAGATGACATATGACAGTGTAACAGGAGAGTGTAGGAATCAGCTCAAGTAAGGTATTCACATAACATGTTTAGTATTCAGACTAACACATTTTGTCTGTACACCATCCTTTATGTTGCAATGGTATTGTTTTCCTTTTTCTCACCTTCTGATGTTTTCCCTGCAGACTCACATTCACATCACTTGGACATTTACTTCACTCCTTGCTCACTTTATAGCACATTCATGCACTCTGTGCCTCCATTGTTCATATACTAAATTTTATGTCTTTTTTCTTGCATGGTTCATGAGACAACGTTCTTTTCTCTCTTACCTGTTTTTTTTTTCTTTCTTCAGATACTGCAGCAGGCTTAGCACTGAGGGAAAATGTTCTAAAAGTTGCTTAAGAAAAAGTAACTCATAAATATAAAAATAATACTCTCCTCATTTGTGGTATGAAAAGTAAAGACAGTGAACAAGCAAAGCATCAGGTCTGTGGGGTTCCAGAATGGGATTTTGGCAGAGGATGAACTATGTCCAAACATTGCAACACAACAGGTGCTTTAACCAAGTGGTTCATTGTTGTTTTGATGCAGTTACAGGTAATGAGAATGATGGAGACAAATCCCTTCAATATCTGAGACTATTTAAAATCAAAGCAAGACTCTTCAGCAGTCTTTATTCTGTAAAAGCCCCTTGGGCCATGGAGCTGAGACCTCAGGCCCCAGCACAGCACATTGAGGACAGCACTGAGAGGAGGGGCTGTCCAGAGCCTGGGGAAGAGCATCTGTCCTGGAGCTTAGATAATAAATAGCACCTGATGTGGAAATGGGAGTTTAGACTAAGTTCAGACTAGAAACTTCTAATAGGTAGATATGAATAATGTTCTACCAGAGTAAATTGAATGATCGTGCAGTTTAAACACAAAGAATGTTGCATTTCACTCCTAAAATGAAACCTCACACAGTAAAAATGCCTGATTGCAACAGTTTCATAAAAGACCACCCATCTGCCTCAAGTTTTCCTGCTCAGGGATTCTTGCCTCAGTGCACTTGAGACTGTAGAAACACCAAGCAAGTGATTGACTGCAGAAGACAGAGTGGGGGAGTAAATCCTAAAGCAGCCCTTGCCAGGTCTCATTCTTAACAGGAGTGCAGGAGGCTGGGTAGGGCTGATCACTGCCACGATCTACCAGAGACTGACCACTGACCACAGGTATTTGTGCAGGCAGCATGAAGAGGTTAAATTAAATTGTTATTTCCACCAGGGGCTGCCTGACTGGTGGTAGGCTAACCATGTCTCATTTTGTGCTTCATTTACCCTCTCTGACAAAAGGATACCAGTCTGCTTCAAAAGGGATCTCCAGACCAAAAGCTATTTAAGAAATAAGGCATCAAGGATGGAGCTGAGAAGGGAGAACAGCTTAAGCTGCCTGTTCAATAGAGGATAACTCTGGTATCTGGGAAAGATGGAATCAAAAGGGGGGTTGTATCAGAAATAGATTACACCCACAGATAAAGGTGGAACAGTGTTTGTCTCCACACATTGTAGAAAATGTTATTTTCAGCCAGATCTAAATTAATCATCTGGTGAGAAACCTGGTGAGTTGCACTCAGAGCTGTGCTCCTTGCCTTGGAGATCAGAGCTAAATTCAGTCTGCTGAACCCAAAGATTGTTTTCCTAGCTCTTAAGAAATACATGATCTTCAAGAAAACCCTCTGAAATCTTCTTATAAGAAAGACACTCTCAAGGCTGCCATTGCTTCCTAGCAGATTAAAGCTCCCTAACCTGGAGTTCAATGTATTTTCTGTTCATCATCTTTAGGTGGCAGTAAGGTAAAAGCATGGAATAGAAAGTTAGGAGAAATCTCTAATGCTTTTTTTAGAGAGATCTTTTTCTTCTATGCTCTGCTGTCTATACCATAGAGAGACTTCATAAACCACTTGCATTTGCAAATATCCAAAAATCAATTATTAGAGTTGGCTTCAGCCAGCTCACATTCAGTTGCAAGCCAGCTGAATGCCAGCAATATTAATGCAATTACCAGATTCTATATTAGGTATGCAGTAGTTGATCCAAGAATCCCTGAGGACAGAGTTAAGGATCACAGGTAAAGATACACTCCTATGTTACTATCAACAAGATGTGAGTATGCAAAAAAAAAAATCAACACAATAAAAAATAACTCCACCAATAAATTAGAGGTCTAAATCAAGATCAAAACTGTGTTTCTAATTATAGATTTATACATTTTTTTTTTTCCCCTTTTACACTTTTCATGTATGCATCTCTTCCAAAGTCTTCCCTGAAGCTAAAGCATATTGATGGGTTTTGTCTCTAATCAACTTTCTGCTAGGAAAAAAAAAAAACAAACCGGGATAAAAACATACTCAAAATTTTTTATCAAGGAATATAATTAGCAAAGTAACATGACAGTGTCACGGAGCATGTTAAGGCAAGTATTATGAAGCCAATAAAGATCCATCTTATACCATTTATATATTTACAGTTGGAAGCAGGAGATGGCTGCAATCGAAGTGCTGCACCCACCAAAGGATAACTGTTGCCTTGATACCTTCTTGTCTGACAGTGTGAAACAGCCAAATAGCTACTGACTTCATCACCACTTGACAGCACAATATTAATACTAGGTAGCAGCACATGAATTTTTTTGCAGAAGCTTAACACCAATAGGGAGAAGGATTTCCTGGAATAGTTTTAATATTGTAGGAATAGCTTCTTAGCCCAGAAATGAGGATGGGAAGCATCTGGCAATTAGGAACAATAACTCTCTGCCTCTACTATAGCATAACTGCTGACCCACCTATTATCACTGGACAGAGCAGGTTTTTATTCCCACAAAAAGTGGGAAGAGGATAGACTGACAGTTCCAGCAGAGGTTGTACCAATTACTCCAGAGATCCAGGACCTGGAGATGAGCCTGCTTCCCATCATCCCATCAGGGACCAGAGCCCACACAGCATGACTGCATCTGTATGAGATGCTACTCTTTGCTGGGTATTTAGTGCTGATTTCAGAAATAAAAGAACATCTACCACTATCATCACTATTAAGGAAAAATTTTTTTCACCTCAAGTGTTGTGTACCAAAATGTGGAGTTTTGAGCAATCGGTTCTGTGCCCACAATTTAGATTCTACAACTTGATTAAAGTTAATTGAAATTGATAATGCAGTGCACAGGCAAATCACCCCTGCTGAAAACAATAAGCATGGAAACCTCTTACTGAGGAGCAATAACATGCAGGTGCTCACTTAGATGGGCTTTGTGCTTCCATATTGCAAATATATTTCCCCCTTTTCTTTTTTCCCCCCTAGTATGGACAAAAATTCAGTCTAGAATGAGAGAAAAGAAATATGTGGAAAATTCAGAAGAATCAGAAGTTTGTATTAGAAATACTTTAGTTTCACCCTTGATGTAGCTGTTGATATCATGGCCTTCCTTCTTCTGTTACACCAATGCTATCATTCCCATCAGCACTTCAATGTTCTGACATCACTCTTCAATGCTACTCTGCTCAGGTGTTGAATTGCTTCTTTCAATGAAGAAAGCAGTTTTGAAGTTCATTCTTCTTCCTCATCATTTTAATTATTCCACTCAGACTACTGAATCTCTCTTCATCTCTTTTCTTCAGGAACTGTCCTGCCTTCATCATCATTCCTATTCTTTTCCTGCTTTGGGGTCTAACCTACTGACCTCCTTCCACCCACTCCACTCTCCCATGACAACAGGAGCAGGCTGCCTCAAAAGGCCACCTCTCTGTGTTCTTTAGATCCCCTTCAGGACTCATTTCTACTTCAGCAGCTACAGGGATGCAGTGAAGTCTACCTGGCTATTTGCAGGGCAATGACAGAAGCTGCTGTTTTCAGTGACAGTCCCTTGACTTTAAATATCACCCAGTCCTTCCTGCAAGATGCTTGCCTGATAAGGTTTTTTATCCACCACCAAGATTTATTCATATGGAACCTGCTGTCTCAAAGCTGTGACACAGTTATCCCTTATGGAGAAAACACCACCTGAAACACTGCACTGCTGCCCATGTACAAAACCAATTCTGGATGATACCCCAGAGCATTTATCAAACTGGAAAGGGATGTTACTCCCTTGAGACTGACACCTTTACTAAAACATTTGTGTAGTCTACGATGTAGCAGCAATGGGACAAACTCCCCCTCAGCACGGGTTGCCTGGATTTGCACCAGCTATAGATTTTTCCCTCTCATCCTTACAGATTGCAGCAGATGGTGAAGTTCCTACACCAGAGGCTGTCGATAGAATTTTAAAAGGCAGCCCAGAACAACACATTGGAGCTGCACATTTAATCTGTGTGGCACCACCAAGATAATCCTAAAAAGAACTGAAGCACACTAACAAAATTATCACAGGCTGTTGCTGCAGAAATGCTACCAAGGAGTCTTCCCAGAGCTTACTATGAGCTTACCTCCCAAACTGCTAGGGAGTCACCTCTCTGTCTGTGACCAACACTGCTGTCTAGGAGAAAAGGCTTTTAATACTCTTCTAATACTCTGTCGTGTGAGACACTGATCCAGCAAAATATCTGATGGTGATTTGAAGGGGTTACTGATGTACTTCCGGCATTTTTGGCTCACCATGGCTGAGCTCACATAAAATACAGAGGTGGCCAGCCCCAGAAATCTTAGTTCTTCTGCCCAAGACAGATCATCCCAGCCCTACTAAATACCCCTGTTTTAATGTCTGGGTCATTACCATGAAGAAGTTAATATAATTCAGACATAATACTAGAAGTAGTTAAAAAAATTACAGTTAGTGTATTGAGCCTGATCTGAACATTACTGCAGGTACCAGCTTTGAGGAGGAGGGGCAATTGTTTTAAATTTTTAAAAAAGTGCTATTTCCAAGTGATTGAGGACTGGTCCTGCAGCCTGATGTGTGGGGAGGAGGTCTGTGTATGCTGAGCTGGCTTGAAGATGCAGCCAAATGTGAATATCACCCTAGTTTAACCAAAGCTTGATTTACTTTTCATTGCAGCACTTCAGAGAACTCCATCTCCAGTCTCTTGCTCCAATATAATTAGAACAAACTTCCTTGTTAACTTCTCTAGTGTCACAACAGTGTGACTTTACGTGTCAGGAGAGAGGCTGTCAGAATTTTTTAATAAGGCACTTTTCTTCCATGCCCAGCTAAATCCTAGGCTTCAGTCATCTCTATCTTCATTTTCTCACAGAAAATCAGAGATGAAGTTCTTCCTTGGTAGAAAAAGATTGCAATTTTCTGATCTATAAATGGTCAAGCCAGATGATCAATTTATCATTATAGCTGCTAATACTAATTCTCTCTACACTTGTGCTTTGATATCAAGAATTGTCAAACTGCAATAAGCTGACATCTTCTGGGAAGGAATTAATTCAAACTGTCACATTGCAATGAAGACAAAGTTTTCAAACCACATTTTATGAAAAAAACGTATACTAGACAGAGGTGGTAGTGAGCATAATCCTTAAGAAAGATTTTAAGAAAATATTCAAATTCTGATGTCCATCAGAAAAAAGAGAAATAAAACCCACATTACTTACAAACATTCTTCTTCAAGATGAACTGCAGTGTATATATATATATATATATATATATATATACATATATATATATAATACTGTGGATCTTCTGCACACATCAGAAGTATCCACCTAAATTTTACCTTCATCAATGTCCACAGAGGACCACAAACCCAGTTAGGTTTTCACTCAGGCCCACCAGCTATGGGATTGTCTTTTCCTGCAGGTATCACAAAGACAACTCAGAGGCTGGTGGCAGAAACAGCAAGGGCAGTGATTACCCATTCAAGATTATCCACAGCTCTATAAGTATACTTAGATTTTCAGAGGACTATCTTTATCCAAGGCTCCAAGTCTGAATCTGGTTCTCCTACACCTGATCTTGTTATTACTCATTAAGGAAGCAAAGCCAGAGAGAAAACCTCTTTCTAGATCTGTTTTGTTTTTGTTTTGTTTCTTTTGCTTTCTGCTTCTCAATTTCAGAGAATTCAAACACTTTTCTTACCAGATAATCCTGCAGCTTGTTAGGCACCACGTTTAAAGTAGAGCAAATGCTGCACCTTTCAGGCATGATTTCCTTCAGAGACAGAAACAAGAATGGCTGAGCAAGGTGACTGCCACAGAAAATGCACTTTTGAAGCCTGCAAGATAAACTGAAGAGTTGTAAAGTGTGCAGAAGGAAAAGGAGTTGGTGGCCTCACTGGTGACACAGTGGAACATCAGCTGAAGGGCACTGCAGACACAAAGTGCTGAGTCCTTTGTGGCCACAGGTACCAAAGCAGAAAGGAATGAATTATTCAAGCACTGAATGATAACTGTGTGCAGGCAGAGTCAATATGGGTAAGAGCCCACACAGTTAACAGCACGAAGCAGGAAAGCAGGATGAATAAACAATCTTTCCATTAAAGAGGATAAAAAAGTTAAAGGGAAGAGGTGATGCATATAGAATCTTAAAAACAATTTGCCATTTCCCGTGGCCTGTGCAGTGTTCAGCTCTGCTGGACACGAATCTGCTGCCTCTAAATAGGTTCAAAATGGATTGTGGGTTCTATTCAGCAGCCTAACATCTGGGTCAGCACAGGACTTGGGATGCAGTGGTTGGTGCTTAGCACAAACAGACCAGCTGCTTTTTGCAGGCAATGCAAGGGAGAGCAATATGAGCTTGTTTGAAAAGATGAGGGGGAAAAAATTACAGAAAAGAGGACTTCACATGCCACTCATTTAAGTCACTTTTATTGGACCAAAGTCAATTGACAGATTTATGGCCACTATACTGCTGTTGAAAATAAACTGTAGGCCCACAAGCTGGGGTTATCAATGCATCTTGTTATAAGATTTGTGTGAAATTGACTGGATTTCTTCTTGAACTACTGTGATTCTGATTTGCATTCAGCCCTTAACAGAAAAAAAATCCCATAGGATGGTTGCAAATCCTCAATGAAATAAAGCCAGCATATCTATGGGATTTTTAATGGAGTTAATGGCTTTTCTTTGGCTGCTCAGTTTTATCCCTGTATGCCCCCAAACTCTTCAAAGTAATTCTGACATGGATTAGGAACAATCAAGAAAATTGTCTCTCATTACTATAGCAGATGGTTTTGATTTGAGGGCAGTAAATCTGGACAGTATGGGTCAGACATTCTTACCATGAATGAAGTGCAACCTCATGAGTGGTGTCAGGACTTGGTATCTGGAGATCTTGCCAGCAAGATCTCCACTGCACTCAAGCAGCTGCAGAATTCCCAGAAAGCACACACATGGCAGAGAAAGTAATTCTCTGGGGTTTGGCAGTCCCTGGGTTTTAAAGCTCATGCTGATGTCTCTGTCTCATGAAGCATCCAGAACCAGGCACGTTCCTGTGTGAGTGCTGAAATGAAGGGTGATTAATTCTTAATACCCAGGCAGAGAGCCATGCTCCTGCTTTCAGAGCACCTTGTGCCTCCCAGAAACACAGACTCTTGCTCCAAGCCACACTTTCCCCCACAGAGCTTGTGCCCAAGTGGCAGCATCCTGAGGAAGCTCACGCTGCTGCCTCACTGTGATTCCTCAGCCAGCACCCAGCTCACTCTTCTCCCTCCCAGATCTTGCTCAGCCCTTGATGTCTCTGGCCATAATTCTCATCCCCCATATCAACATAAAGCAGGATTAGATCTGCTAAGCCAGGCTGATGTAAAACACACAAGGGGAAGAGGCCCTGTGTACTTCGCTGGCTCCCTTGTGCTGTTCCACTTGTCTCTGACATAAGGCACACATGGAAACATTCACAGAAAGCAAATCCCTAATGTTTCCCTCTATACAATAACTGCTCAGGAGAGGGCTTGTTTAAAGATAAGGGTACATATACCAGGTTGATAAATGCTAATGAAGTTTCACTCTATGCAGTGATTTATTTTATCTAATCTAAAGGTTTTTAATAGTTTTTATTTAATAATTAAAAAAAACACCTTGAAAATTAATAACCTTTGAAATTAAACCACTAGTGAAAATCCAAAATTGTTTGTTTTTAAAAAAAGACCAAAAAAAGAAATTTTTTAAAATGTGTTTCCTGGCTTTATAGATGAAGCTATTCACTACATTAAAACTAAATTAAAGGATTCTTTTTTTTTTTAATAATTCTGCCCACATAAATTTGTCTTGTTCCAACTGACACCCATACAAGAACATGATACATGAGATACCTTAGCAAGAAGCAGCTTGGCCTTCTAATCTTAGGAGGCCATCTTCATTTTATTGGTATTACCATGGCCCATCACATCATTTCACCATCAGCACACACCATCACTGAGGATCCAGCTTTTACTGACAGCCACTGTATATTAGGGGCAGGGGAGCTCTCACAGCTCTTCTGTCACTGACTTCCTATAAACAGGCTTAGCAGAAAATTAAGGTTGGAAGAGCCCTTGGGAGAATCTCCCAGCCCAACCCCCTGCTCAAAGAGTAATAAGAATAAACAAAGGTATTGCTCAGGTAGTAAATTAACCCACCTCCTGTTACCCTACCTATAGTGAGCTATTCTGAAGTTGTATTCAGAAATAGCTGTGATTACCACGTGCTATTTATTTGCAAGAATTATTGCTGCAAGGCTGTGGCAGTGCATGGCGGTCTCCCTGACAACAATTCTCTTCAGCAAAAGATTTGTTTTCTTCGTGAATTTTGTTTTTTCTTGTTTCTTTTCTTTCTTGTTTGTTTTCTTTGGCTTTTCTTGTTTGTGCTGAGACACAATGAAGTTTGGTTTGCTCTTTCCAGAGCTTTCCCCTTCTGCTTTTGAAGCTCTAAGGCCACAGGACACCTCCTGCCTGGGGCTCTGCCACGGATTTGTGAGAAACACACCCAAAAAAAAGTGTGTGTTTGTAGGAAGCAGCCACCTCCCAAGCAGCCAGCTCAGTATCCAGACTGTAACATGCTCACGTGGGGCACTGAACCTGTGAGACAAGAAGCTGAGAAGTGATGTTGTGATGTTAAATCAGGGAGCAGCAGCTGTGCATTTGCTGACCACCCAGTGCCCCAGGATGCCCACAGCCACCAGTGGTGTGTTGCAGGCATAAGCAGTCCCACTCTGCTCTTTGAAACACCAGAGAGGTTCGTAGCCCAGATCCATCCAGGGTGGAAGCAGCAACCCAGGGCTTGCCAGAAAAGCCTGAACAGTGATATGGGATCTCCAACTTCTTTCTTCAAGCCCACCACCTACCACTATGCCAAACACACAGCAGGTTCAGTAACACAAAACCTCTTTTTCTGTTGTCTCAGCAGCACTAGGTTTCTAAAAATGCTGCTGAGTCCTTTTTCTTTTTGAGATCACCAGTTACATTTATCTCAGTCTATCAGCATCACCAAATAGAGCCAGCAGGCTCTGAGATGACAGGGGACAGAGTTCTTCAGATTTTTTTTCTAGATCCGCCAGTTGATTTTTCAAATTAATTTAACTGTTCAGCCGTTAATTACTAAAGCAGCAGTTTGATTTTGATGGGACCAGACTGCAGAGCCTTCAGCCACTCATTCAGTGCTGCTGCTGCTGCCAAGGGGGGTACCTAAATGGTGAACTCAGGCAGTGATCTATGGGCTGATAAACCAGGGAACAGCATTTGAGCAGCAGCTGTTTTTTTGGATCAGTAGAACCCACTCACAAATATGCCAAAAAGGACACATTTTTGTATTTAGAAATTAGAACAAAAAAAAAAAAAAATCAAAGAAATTAGGTTAGCTTATGTATCTGCTCATGGTAATGCACCCAGATCTCTAGATTTTATCTAGATCTCTAGATTTCAAGCACTGGGGTAACGTTTTTTACATATTGGATCAAAATAAAGTGTTTTGTCCAAAACAGGTAAGGGCAATACGGATAAAATTCACTGGTCAACCTAACCAAATCCATCAAAAGGATAATAGTTATTAAACAGAAACTAGAATTGGAACAAAATGTGTAGTGGATTGCTGTGGTACAATGTGAATAAGGCTTCTGTAATAATTATTGCAAGCCAAACCAAAACAAAAACCCTGTTATGATGATTTTAACTTGAGAATGAGGTTTAGATATGTGACTGCATTTTAGCAACTAACAGGAGGGCTCTTTTTCTCTTCAATTCCTTTGCATAAAATTTAGTTTAAAGAATAAAATTAATTAGAAGAAAATCATAATCGTTTGCCTAGATACAGATTTATAACATGAATGGAAACATTCATGGGCTGGAAAACAGGAGAATAAGTTCAGGAATTTCACAAACAGGAAAAAGGCAATAGCATCAATTGGTCCACAGCATGGAATTTCTGTCACAAATGTCCTGTTCAACTCTAGGATCAGAGTAAACTGGGACTATCTCGATCCTCAGTTTTCTAGAGCTAAGAATGCAAATAAAATACAGCTTCTGAGAATAAAAATTCCATTAAAGTTTTGCAGCATCTGAGACAAGAGGAACAATGGTCTGAGGAGGAACAATACAGTCTAAGACAGTAGAGAATAAAAGGAAGACCTCAAATATATCTGAAACACCATCAGCAGATAAAATGACCTTCTCAGTCCAGTGCAATTTAATAGATCAACTTGCTTCGTGTCACCTTGTTTTAGGGTTGGAGTCACAGGGTCTGTATCCAGAATTAGCTTTTTTTCTATTGGGAAAAGTGTTTTTCTTCAGCCATCAAGGACAGAGGAGAATATTCATCCGGTCATGCATCCCCCAGAGAGAATCCCTGAGCCAAACTTGCTTTTATCATTATAGGAGGACCTTTTACATCAGCGTGGAGGTGGAAAGAGAAAAAAAAGAGCAAGGATTGTTTTAACATTTCCCCTCTGGCATTGTTGTTCTTCTGCAAAACCTCAACTCCAAGAAACACATGCACAGCAATAGCAACCCCTTACATTAGATCCATCACTGGATGCTAAATCAACATCATTCTTAGGGCTGTAATTCCACTTCCTTAGAAACTACGAGCAAGCAGATCACTAAAATATCCTGTTCCATACAGTATCTAACTGGGAAATGGGCTTTGACCTGCTGTTTTCCACTTCTAAATATTTTGGGATTTGAAAGTTCAGCCTCAAGCACACATTCATCTATGGCAGTTCAGCTGTCACTTGTAATACAAATCAAAAGATGATGGATGGCAGAATCTGCCCAGAAGTTCAACTCCTACTAGGGCCATTCTGTCTTTAGTGACCACTTTTCCACACTAAGCACATCATTTCATTTGCTTACCTCACCATAAACATTTTTACACAAAAAACCCCATATGAAAATGTGTTCCTTTCATCCACCAACAATAAAATTTCTCTGGTCTAAAGCTTTTCAATTGGCAGATTTGTTTATGCACACTGTGCCTTCTGACATCATCACATTTTCCATTGCCACATGAAAACAGAAAAAAAAAAAAAAAATCAGAGCATTCTTACATTTATCCTGTACTTACTGCTTGTATTTCTGTAGATGAAGCTGCAAAGCCTGGGTGTTGAGGAAGAGCTGGATGAATATTTTGAAACATTTGCAAAAAAAATTCTTATTAGTTCCTCACTGAATAGATTTGCACTCTTGTGTAGCCTCTGTACACTTACTTCATGGAAATGTGCTGGTAGAAATGTTTACTGGCAGGAATGCCTGTGGAGTTAATATCTTTTACAAAAATATTTACAGGAAGAAAATTTTCTGTATGCAAGTACAAGTATTCACATAAAGCTTTGACTTGAATATATATCCAGTCAAAATAACTCATGTTTAACTTGCAGCAGCAAGGACTAGCAATACCCTGGTCACAACTAAACTAAGGATAATGAATTATTATTAAAGTGATCAAAGAAATAACAGCTGAATTACTACCACAGTCTGCAGACATTAACTTATGGATTATTAGGTGAAATTCATCCAGCTCTGCCTTTTACGTTAAACATCCAGCACCACGTGTGCAAGTTTCTGAAGAGTGCAAAGAAAATTCTGGGTGGGCTAATGGCCTCCTCTACCAATAAATGGTGCTTCAGCAGCAGCTCATCTATACGAAGCCCTGTCCATAAAATTGCTTTTTGTTTCCCTTCCATGGTAGCTCACCTGTGCCTCAGCATTCTCTTGCCGTAAATTATATTGCAATTATTTCAATCCTTCCAGTTGGCAGCTGACTTGATGTGGAACATATTCGCCTCCATTGGCTCAGTAACCCTGGCCTTGTTATTGATCCTCTTCTTGGCAGTTGTGGTTTCAGTCATTGCTGCCAATAAACGGGCAACCCAAGGGACCTACAGCCCCAGCCGGCAGGAGAAGGAGGGATCCCGGGTGGAGATGTGGAACATGGTGCAGCCGCCGCCGATGGAAAGGCTGATTTAGAAGAAAGGGCTCCTCCCTCCTGGAAGATGGCTGAAAGGGGACAGTGTATATATGTTAGATATATTAATATTAATTTTGATACCAGGAATACTCATAAAGGTTACAAGGACTTTGAGCATTCGATATTTTCAATACCATTAAAATTCTCGTAGCATTTAAGTGAACCGGTGCCATTTACCACGGTTTTGGAGCAACTTGTCCAAGGACAATTTTTATTTGCACTGGAAACTCCAGCCTTGATAATCAGCAGCAGGCATTACAGACAGTAATGGCTCCTGGAATACACATAAGTGCCTGTCTTGGATCCAGCAGGAACAACAGCTTCTCCTTTGTTCTTTCCTTTGACTGCTGAGCAACCACCGCTGCAGAAGGAGATGCAGACAAATCAGATGAGCCTGTACCATAAAGACATTGCAATTCTCTTATCAAAGGGTTTAGTGCTAGAGCTGTGTCTCAACATATCTACTTTCATCTGTTAATCAGGGATTAAAAAGAAGTTGTGCAAAAACTCTCAAAAATAAATGCTTCGAATTTAACTGGTTTTCTTTCCTCTGGTTCCCTCATTTTATCTGCTGCCCCTCCACCTTCTACTGAAAAGAATGTCAATTTCCACACATTTCTCTGAGTATAAAAGAACATGTCCTAAAGTGTCCAGTGAGCACAATCTGAACTCTTAGGATACATTGGAATATAAACATCCTAAATAAATTCTGCCCATCTACACTAATGGTATTTTCTTATTACAGTGTTGCTGTTACCAACAGTCCATTTTATAAAACTATTTCTTCTCATATTGTAACCATACATTGGCTGCCAAAACACATGCTCAAAAACATTTCCTAAAGCTCATGGAAAATACCAGAAAAGAGGCAGAAATGGCCTACACATAAAGCACTGACTTGGAAATAATTACAACAGACTTGGTTCTTCTCCTGGACCTCAGACATCTCATATGATCATGGGCAAATAAATTTTTATGCTTCAATTTTCCTCTTTTAAAACAGGGGTAATCCCGTTTAACTACCTCGTAAACCTCAGCAGCAAAAGGATTGCAACTGTTTGTTGAAAAAGAAACAAATGCATAAAATGTGATGGAATAACAGGAGAAGTTTGGAAGAAATCTTGTCGTGAAATCTTCAAGAGATTTAATGATCATTCTTGGAGTAGGAAAGACAGTGCCAAAAATACACCCGGTTCAAAGGGGTACTTGAAACGTAGAGGCAAACTTTAACAGGATCTCATCCAGTTAATTTTCACACGTAGTCAAGAAACTAAAGCATAAACATTGCTCCCACACAAGATGAACCCACAATAAAGAGGCAATGCAGCTCATCGTGGCATCTCTTTCTCCCTGCAGTTCAGCTCATACATTCCCACAGTTGTGAAACATCCCAGATAACACACATCAGCCCCCAGATGGTCATCCCAGGAGTTGCACAGTAGAGTATGCACACCAGTATCCAAGAGTTTAACTCATCTTTTTAATTAATGATCAATTCATAATTATCTTGAATGAACCCCTCAGGGAGCTGCTGAAGATCCATGTCACCCACATTTATTTTTGTCTGAGACAATTAGCAGTACCTGGGGCAGTGCACTCATTCTGGACTTTTTGCAGTCATCACCAATATCTTCCAAAACAAGGCACTACAGAAAATACAAGTGGATGGTAAGATTCAAGCTGAGTTAGAAGAGCAGAATGTAGTCACAGCAACAATCACAAGAGATTTGATTCTAGCCCAACTTACAGCTTTACTCCTGCAGCTATACAATTGCTATACAGCTGGTCTAAAACCAGAGTTCAAATGGCAACTAAGGAAAGAATGGTTACCAAAATAGTAATGGTTACCAAAAATATGATGGGAGGTAAGAGATATCAAAGATTCAGGGTAGAGCTTCTCAAATCATGGCATTATGTAAACACACATGTAATAGCTTTTAACCAAAACTTGCTTTAGCCCAGCATTTGCCCCAAGTCGTTTCAGAAATAGCAGAAGAATGGTTATAACAAAGATCTAACTTTGAAGTTCACCCTTCTTTGAGCAGGAGGTTGGACTAGGTGACATCAGAAGGGTCTTTCAGATTAAATTAGTCAAAGATTCAAAGAAAAACGACAAAAGAGAGACAGCAGCTGAAGAGAGAGGCAGTTTGCAAGGGGCAGGAATTATTGTTCACCAAGACAGAGCAGGAAGAAGGAAGTGGCTGGAAAGTGATTCTGCTCCTCCCTGTGTTTTGGCTTTCTGGATGAAAGTTTGGAGACAGCAGAAAAGCAATCTGTCGGTAATCAGATATTTGAGAAAGCTGTTGCCACACAGAGAGTCTATAGGGCTGATCAAGAAACCCAGGGATGTATACAGAATAATGAAGAGGCAGAGGAGATGAAAGTCTGAAGAGTTTTCATACAGCCCAAAGAGAGCTCTGAGCAATGTGTTCCTAAGGAATTAAAAAGACACAACAGAAGAAAATCTCACATTGAAATATGAGTGAGCTCTGTAGAAGGTAACTCAAGGAAACAGAAGGCAAGGGGAAAACCTTTAAACTAGGAATGGGGTAAACTGGGATTGGTGTCAGTCTCAGCAGAGAGGAAACAATAAGAATAAAAATTGTGAAAATTCATGCAAAAATGAGAGAAGGAAGTGAAAGTTGGGTGGCACCTGAGGAAGGTGGAGGCAAAAGCTGGGTTACAGCAAGGGTGAAGCTGGGTTTTCATAGCAGTGAGGCCACGGGAAAGGGAGGGAGGAGAGTGAGAGAGAGGTGAGTCAGGAATGAGAATTACCCACTGAAGCAGATCTGTATGAGAGATAGCTTAGAGGGAACATGTTATGTTGCAAGTAGGGATTAAAATACGAAATATTCAAACCCCTATTTATAGTCTTACAAGAAACAAACAGGCCCAAAAGGCACAAATGTCACTTTTAAATACACTTTCTGAAAATCTGAATTAACAAAGCAACATCCAAAGGAGGAAGGGGGGCAGATGCTGCAGCAGGAGGAGCTCAACAGCCTGGAGAAGCATAAAAATTCCCAAAGCCATCACTATATTGCCATGATATAGTGACCATGAGATGCATGGTTAGGAAGACTGACTCTTCTGGGCCATGTCCCAGCCAGGGAACAGCAGTTAAGACAAAAGAAAATACATTATAAAGAGTGTCTCATACCATCCCTGCTGAAATTTAAACCCCAGATTAAGACTGATGCAGGAGATGTCAAGCTGTTTGCTGCTTCTCAGCCCAGGGATAGAATAAAATGTGTACAGAGCAGGCATTAAGGGAAGAGTAATAATATCTAAGAGTTGTGGAGAACATTTCTGCTGCTTTGAGTGCCCTAAAAGCACTGATAGCCTCCATCAATATGTCTTCATACAGAAGACTTAAAATATTTCAAAATTACATTTGTTTAAACTATCTCACTATTTAATTAAAATTAAAATAATTTATTTTAACCAATAAAGAAATTGAGATACAACTTACTCCCCATCTTTACACATCAGAAGTTTCTCTTCATGTCCAACAGCCTCCTGCAAAGAAAAACAAGTTGCTAAATTACAGCAGATGCTCTGCTCTGCACCTAATCCCTCTGAAGATACTCAGAAGCAGGGGAAGCAACTTGCTCCCTTTTCACAATCCATTCACTTTTCCCAGTTCATTCCTTCTTCCCTTGAAAGAGGGAACATCCAGCCTGTGAAACACTGAGGAGTAACTTCAGAGGCCCAGGAATTTTTACCTAGGCAGCTCAAAATTATCACAGAGCATCCCTGCATTACGTGCCTTCTCTGTTTTATGTAAAATTAACTATTCCTTCTTTCTCTGTACATAGTATGTTTCTAGCTTATTTGGTGTATTGACTTTACTGTTTTCTGAGTTCAGGATCAAAATGACCAATAAATAAAGACTGTGTGAAACCACACGTAACCTGTTTTGGTTGGTTTGTTTTGATTTGATTTTCTTTCTCTATTTCTCTCTCTTTCTTTCTTTCTTTCTTTCTTTCTTTCTTTCTTTCTCTCTTTCTCTCTTTCTTTCTCTCTTTGTCTTTCTTTCTTTCTTTCTTTCTTTCTTTCTTTCTTTCTTTCTTTCTTTCTTTCTTTCTTTCTTTCTTTCTTTCTTTCTTTCTTTCTTTCTTTCTTTCTTTCTTTCTTTCTTTCTTTCTTTCTTTCTTTCTTTCTTTCTTTCTTTCTTTCTTTCTTTCTTTCTTTCTTTCTTTCTTTCTCTCTCTCTTTCTTTCTCTCTCTCTGTCTTTCTTTCTTTCTCTCTGTCTTTCTTCCTCTCTGTCTTTCGTTCTTTCTCTCTGTCTTTCTTTATGGGATTATTTCATCATGCATTTGCAAAGGAAATTATCCCCAGGCCAGAACTATATTTGCAGTTTAAAGAGTAAAATTTGCCATTTGGAATCAAGTGATCAAGAAACCTTTTCCATGCTTGGGGATGACATGAGTGTGCTTTGTGCTGCAGCTGGGGTTGCCAGCCTCAACATTCCAATCTGCCCCATCCTCTGACTCCATCCCTGCCAAGGGAGAGTCCTGTGCCCATCAAAGGGAGGGGGTTTGTGCCAGGTTCTAAGGAAGCAAGGACCAATACAGCTTCACAGGAGGTAATTTATACAAGCTGAGAACCACAGGCTCTCTTTTATAAATGACTGCTGTCTTTCCAACATGCTGGATGAGTGCAGCCAGAAAAATGCTAAGCAGTAAGAATTTCCTGCACTTAATCTAAATCTCACTTTCACAAGGGGCTTTCTGCCCTTGTGAAGTTTCTCTGTTAATTTTCAATGAAGATCAACAGCCTCAGAAACCAAGTCCTGTTGTTCCAAGGCATCAGATAGTTGCAACTCCTTGGAGGAGCTGAACTACACTGATGCTTGCAGTTGGGCTGCCAGCCCCTCTCCAGCCCAGCTTGCTGTGACTGCATCCCCAGGACACCTCTGGGTAAGAGAGATTCCAGACAAACTGAACATTATTCCTTCATTTTCACGTGCCTCCTATGAGCAATGCCCAACCCTGGCCCAATGGTCATCTCAGCAGCTGATATCCCAAATAGCAGAGAGCACTGAAGAGGCAGCTCTTAGAAGAAACTGCTGCTGACAGCAGGATGATGCTGTGAGGCAATGGCCATCAGCCCATTCTGCCTCACTTCTTGTCACTTCTCATACTTGACATGGCCTCTCCTTCCCAGCTGAGACTGGCCCATCCCCACACCTCTGGCCTCTGGGGCTTTAGGAAGGGGGACCCACGCTCAGCCCTCTGAAGGACTGCCATGAAGGTAAGTAAGCTGCTATAAATTCTCTTAGCAAGAACAGCTCATTTTACAGAAATGATCCAACTGGGACAGCAGGAGAATACGACCTTTTTGGGGAGAAATTCTGTTCCCTGCATGTTGGTGTCAGACACCAGCACCCTGTGCTGCATCCAGGGCAGCTGTTTGGCATTGAGAGGAGGGCACTTGGAGCACCTGCCAAATAATTGCAGCATACAATGTGGTGAAACCAATTCCACCACCTTGAGGAATTACTCCTACCCCCTCCTTTGATAAATGTGTATCAGCCACTGCTGCCCTGTCATGTATTCCCTGTGAAGTACACTGCTTCAGGGCTTAAGTTGAGCATCATGACTTGTTTTCAAATAACTGTCCAATTTTTTGTTTCTTGCAAGTTTAAATAATTCTACAAAAGCACAAGCTAATGGGGGAGAATCCAGTGTAACAAGGGGACTCGTGAAAAAGCTGATTTAACTGCTTGAAGGAGTAGCACCTCTTAAGTCTGAACCTGAGGAATATCTCAAAAACCACGAAACACAAGCTTTGCCATTATTTTTGTAACTGGATGCTGTAAGACCTCACTTTCCCAAGCAATTAACACTGATGAGTGTCATCTGACCTTGTGGGTTAGAAACAGAAAAGATGCTTTTATGTGCTCTCTGGAAGATGAACACCACCACCACCGAGGACTTGTTTCATGATGCCACAAGGAACCTTAAAAATTCTTATTTGTTGGAACAAAACAGGGTTATCTTTCCTCTCCAGTACAACTGAGTGATCTAAAATTCTGACAGTGCATGACTTACAGCTGGGATGCTGTGCTAGTTTTCCAGCCACAACAGGCCTACTCAGCACAGGGCTCTCCGATGGGGAATCCTCGAATCCTCTCCCTTCCAAGGTCTCCAAAATTCCTGTCTCCTGGGGAAGCAAGAAAGCCTCTGGCCCATCTGTCTCTGCTCAAGAAGAAGCTGAGCCACTGAGTGTGGCTGAGACACTGTCAGTGTCTGAAGGCTGGTTAGTGATCATTGTGCAAACAGATGCTAATTAATAATAAATATCACCTAAATTGCAGTATTAGACAAAGAACATAGTTTATAATCTTTTTTAAATGGCCATTATAAAGTCCCACAGCAGAAAGCTTCTCTCCAGGTAGGAGACAAATGTGACAACTGAGTCTTTTTCCCAGCCAAAAATTCCTGTACTATATTTTATTTAACATAAGCCCCAAGTCTCCTGCAAGTCTCACTGCAGGACAAACCTTCCATGTGTAATGTCACATAACATCAGAAATCATGGATCAGAGGATTTTTGGCCAAGTTCCTCTTCCTGTGCTATTCAATCACCTCCCAGCTAAAGAAAACTGACACCTTGGAAAACAATCCAAGGAAAGAGCATCAGCTCAGACATTGTAAATCAATAAAGTTGAACAGTGAGCAGCTGACACTAAAATTTTGCCTATTGCAAAACGTCACAGTTGGATGGCTGGATGGGGCTTTCATGCCCCACTGAAGCATGCACAGGCTTCAAACCACTGGCATGTGTCAAGATGCTGCAAAAACTCACACTTATAAAAGGTACATCTGGTGTGTGTTCATTGGGAGCAGAGTGAGGTCTTGTTTGAATTGCACATATGAGTCTGATGTGGAGAGCAGGCAATACCCTATGCCTCATAATGAAAGCATGTTTTAACCTAAACTCCTCCATCTATAATGCATGCCACGAGGTGTGAAGACCTCTTGCACATTGAAAAGCCAGGGTATAAATTATGAATCAAGGCACAAGTGTAGTCCTGAAGGCCAGAGTTCTCAGTTCAGTGCTGATTTTTCAAGGTTTAGGTCCCTTCAAATTATGTTTACAGGATAAAAATGCATTGGAGACTTTATAGAGCAACCAATTTAAGCAATGTTGTTGTATTTTGACTTGGCTTCACAAAAGTTGCTTTCAATTTCTGCTTTATCAGGCTGCAATTTTTCTTTCCCCAAAAGCATTTAGTGAAGCATTTACCAGCAGTTCATCCAACTCACACACCAGCAAGACTGACATGTTCAAATCACGAGTTTAAATCATCTTTTTTGACCAGAGAAAAACCAAACAGGCCTTCTTCTGGTTTTATGCTCTTCACAGTCCCAGTTAAAGCACGATATGTTTCTCAGCTCAGTGTTGTGCCTGACCTTCCAGGTTTCACCTGTAGATTCAGCAAAAGTGCAATTTTCCTTGGCATGTATTGCAATAACCTGTGATGACAAAAATGTCTGTTTCCAATTTAAACCCACTTAGTTTCACTGGGGACCTGTGCTAAACTTCACTCAGCAGCAAAAATTCAGCAACAGTGCCAGCAACAGTGAGAGCAGCCCCAGAGGGTGGGCTCCACCTGGCAATCTTTATTATCCATGACCCTTTGGGCTGGGATTTCTTTTTTTTCACCAGTACCTACAGCTATTTGTCCCCCAGCATGTTGGCAATGTCCCATTAGTCACAGCATGGGGCAGCCCCAGGTTAAGTAGCTGCTTTCTGTCCCACAAAATCAAACCCTTGATGTCTTCCATGTAGCCAGTACACAGTATTAATACCATTTCAGGTGTTACTCTTGAGTATTACTTCCCCATCTTTAGGCAGCTTAGAAAGGCATCAGTCTGCAGTCAGGGTGTTTCCACAGGTTTTTGCTCCAGCTTAAACAGTTAAATGTAGCTTTAGCTGCTTTTAGTTATCTCCACAGCAAGCCAGGAAATGATGCCCAAGTGCTGTGTGGATCCAGCAGTGCCAGGGCATCCTGCTGGTTCTGCAGCTGCTGGTACCAACCTCAGTGTCCAGCTGGACTCACCCAGTGCCCAAGCAATTTATTCCAGAGGGATCTGTTGCAGGATCACAGACAGCTATTTCCAACCTGACCCCAGGGAGAGGAAGGCTGTGGCAGGTTTTTGCATGAGAAATGAGCCCAAAAGAGAAGATGGTTGTAGATCTTCCTTTTGCAGATGGCCCAGTGCTGGCACAAGTGATTAAACCAGCCCAAGAAAAGATCATCCCAGTTCAAAACTGTGGGTAAACACCAGCCAGAGAAACGTGGCTGTGCTCATCACCTGCATGGACTGGATTTGCCTGTATTTGTCACTCAGTCCTGGGATCCTTTTTTCTCATTTGGCCTGCCTGAGGTGTAGAAGTCATTAGTCAAATTTTCTGAAGAAAAAAGGGGGAAAAAACAATTACACAAGTACTGGTCTGCTGACATTTAAAACGAGACAATGATGAGCATTATAAAAAAAAAAAAAAAAAAAAAAAGGTTAAAAAAAATTCTGGGCCAGCAACCCAAAGGACCACAGACAAATCATAAAATAGGATGCAACTAATTAGGCTGAAATGCCAGCAATGTTCAGCAGATCATTCAAAGTATCCACAGTGTCAGGCTGCTACCATGACCCCCAGCTCAAATATGCCAAGGGGAAATGTAGAAAAGAACAGAATCAGATAAGTTAAATACAAATATTTTAAAATGACATTTTAATTTCTACATTACCATTGTAACATTTTCCAAATCATTAAATAAGCATGTCACCCAGTCTCAGAGCAGGCCAAATGTCAGGTGTTTGTATGTATTATTCAGCTGAACATTTTAAGTACATAATCCTTCTCATTGCTAAACAGGTGGTATTATATTAACAGGTTATTTTCTTAAAGGGAACAGTGAAGAGAAAACTGCTGATACTATAGAATGTTAAATTAGTGACTGAGGAGCCAGTGCTAGCACAAAACTGAACAAAGGTTTGCAGGGAGGGTGGGGGGAGCAGGCAGCCAAAACTTCCTGCTGGACCTGTGACTTCTAAAACAGGTGACACAGTCTCAGTCATCTGTCAGAATCACCATCGATCAGAAGTCATCTATTCCAATTTCAATCAAATCACCAACACTAAATCACTCTCCAGAAAACTGGGCTCCACAAGTTTTAAGATGAGCACGTCAAGACTAAAGCTTGAAATTAAAATATGTTTCTTAACTTTTGGCTTTTTAATAGTCCAGGCTGAGAAAAGCACCCTCTGACCATCCTGAACACACAGAAACATTCCTCTTCATCATTTGGGAAGTGTTTTAAGATAAATCAAATGAAGTGATTTTATACCAGGATAAAAATACCCCTTTTGGAAAGTACAGTAGTTGAGCTACTCATAGGACTATACATACCTGAAAAACAAGTTTCTGCAGGCAAATGAGTCTCGTGCAAGGCATCTATGGCAGTGGAGCAGCATGGCATCAGGATCCTGGCCCTTTGACATTCAGGAGAAGAGTGAAATAGGCAGGCACAGAAAGCAGACTATCTATGGCCAATAGCACATTCCAAATGGGCTTTCCAAACTTTGCTCTTAGAACTGCACTTGTTTATGTTTCATATAGAATTTGTAACAGGATTGACAGCCTCCGGGAGTTTAAAGCTTAAGAAGCTGCCAGCATTTTTTCTGACAGATGAAAATCTGCAGCCTGACTCTGCTCTGTTTTATCTCAATACCAGCAAACCCGCAACATCACTGCAGGCATTGCTTTGGTTTGTTGTTGTTGCTATTGCTTGTCACATCAAATAAAAATCAAAATCTCTTGGATTTGATGAAGTTACTTTTCCTTTTATGAACATGAGGTTTACTCTGAGTTCTGGAGAGAAAATGAAATGCTTTGTCCATCATCCAGGTGTGGCTGCAGCTGTGTGAAAGTATCTTGCAAAAGCAATATTCTCAGCTGCTTTTGGAACACAAACAACCAAGAAGCTACTAATGAAGCAGAGTGTGACATCTCCTAAATAAGTCCCCAGCAAGACACTGCTTTGAGTCAGTTTTTACCCTCAAAGGCCACAACTCTTAAAGACATGCCAGCTTTCACACCCAGGGTGCCACCATGGGACTGCTGTGCCAAAGCCCTTTTCAGACACTTGGGATAGCTGCAGTGACAGGGACAGAGTCCCACTGTACCATCTGGGTAAAATTTGCCAACTCTGACCAGGTGTCATATTACCTCCTCTTTTTTGATCTTTTTGCCAATCTTAGGTTTGAAACAACTTTTTGAATGGAGCCTTCCATAGAAGGCAAGCTGCAACCACACACAGTACCTTGAGACAACAAACTAAGGAAAGCAGGCAAACTCAGTCTCTCTCAATCCTCATACTTGCTCACTCCTCCTGCAAAAAATTACAAAGACTTCTGCATTCCAGAACATCCTCCATTGGCTCATAAACAGGACCTATGACAAGAGGCTCCTTGGCACAGCCATCTGTTCATCAAGAACTGAAGAAATACGTGGGCATGTCTACTGGCAAAATGAAGAAATGACTGCAAGATGTCCCACACTTCAGCAAGCAGTGCAGATCTCTGCTACCAGTCTTCACAGCTTGCATCACTCTGCTAGCTACAGTAAGCTAGTAGGAGTTTAATAGCAAGTGTTAAAATCACACCCTCTTTGTTCTGCAGGAACCTCATTTGTAATTGTTTCATCAGTTGTGGATTCACTGCATCAGTATGGAAACCAGGCTCCATGGATTGTCTGCACGGGATATCAAAATGCTTTTAATTTAGAAGAGTGAATCACAGATCAGACTACACTGCACAGACATTTAAAGTAAAATCCTAACAGAAATAATTATACACTCACATAAAACGTCTCAGCAAAGCAACTGTATAAAGAAGCTAAGTCAGACCCTGAGAACTTATCCACAATGTGTTATTGTTCCATGTGTTATTTAGCCTGTCTGAGCTAAAACTAAACCACACCTTCATTTTCCTTCCTGACCCCACCCAAAGCCAAGGGGTGCTCCCTGCACAGGCAGTGGGAGCGGGGGGAGCCCTGCGGTGCCCCGGGTGCAGGGGCTTCAGCCAAGGGTTCTGACAGACCCAAGTGGGGATGAGGTGAGGTTCTGGTGACCCAGCAGCACACAGAGCCACCCCCCAGTCAGACCTGATCACAGGAACTATAGGAGGCTGGGCTGATACTTGCCACACTTGGCTTAAGAACACAGAAATGCTGGGTGACATGATGATCACAGTTTTTTTAATATCCAGTGTTAAAGGTCCAGACCTTGTCACCCATCAGCTATTACTACTGTACCTTCTGCATGCAGGTTCCCCTGAAAAGCTCAATTTCTTAATCTATAAAATGAGATAATGTGCCTACTTTTTTGTGAAGAACTTGAAGAGCTACAGATAAAAAAAAAAAAAAAAAAAAAGTTGTTTAACAATAGGCATGATTAGACAAGATTTTTAAAAGCAGCAAAATACCATTGGAACTACAAAGGTAATCAGCATTTAACTTGTGCATTGTATGAACAGTAATTAAGAAAGAAAAAACACCTTTCAGCTTCCCCTATGCTTGAGAAACTGAAATGACTGTTCAAGAAGAAAACCATCCAATACCACACAGAGTCAGGGCATTGTTCTAATCTCTATACCTGATAAACATGAAGCAGCTATTCAGGTCAACCCAGCAAACAAGAGCCTGCACCACCCATGGAATTTTGATACTGTTAAGTTTTATTTTATAGCACAGTGTTGGGCACTTTATGGCAATGTGGAGTTCACCAAAAACTTCTACTGACACCACAAACTTGGGAGGGGGAGAAAAAACCCTGCCCCAAAACACAGCACACATCACAGTTCATTCTCTACATCTACACAGTGCACTACTGACAGGAGACTAAGGTCTGAATTACAGTTCTTGAGATGGCTTTGAACAGTAGTCCATAGGGTGCAAAAACATGGAGTAAATTCTTAGATGTGGTTCTAGTTTTATTTAAGGTCAGTAAATAATTAAATTTTTTAAACTGTTAGAACAATGCTGGTTGGGTTGTTTGTTTTTTTTAAATCTCCAGAATTATTAAAGTTATCAATAAAATTTCAAAACATCCTGTACTTCATGCCTCTCCTACATGTATTAAATGCTCACAACAAGGACATTGTACGGAATGGTTTTTTAAATGTCACAAAAAAAGACCATATACAACAACATTCTAAAAAAAAAAAAAAAAAAGAGAGGCATTGGTACACATAATGTTGCTTTGTTCTGTGTTGAGGCATTTCTTATCATATCTGACACCGATCAAAAAATAACAAACACAAATTGTCACCTGGCTAAACATGTAAGCATCTAAAATTCTCTTCCTCCTCACAAATTGTGAAGTAACAGATGTGATGTGCTTTAGTGCAAGCTGCACCAAGACTGGCTGTTCCACAGTGCTTTATTGCCTCATTCAAGTATATTAATTTAAAGAAGTTCTCTAGGGAAAATGAAAGGTTAAAACAAAATGTACATCAATATACAAAGAAATTAATTTACAGAAATAAAAAGGATACTGGCAATATTAGTAGATATTTTAAGTAATGACTTATGATAATTAGGGATGTCACAAATGGGATTCTTAATACATATGGTCTCCACCATGAGATTTCACTTCACTGGTGGTACTGAAAAGCACTGCTTAACTCCTCATCTTGATCAAAACATCATAAATTCTAATATTTTAATTTATGTCAATTTAACCAGGTTACAGTTTTAAGCATTACATAGAACTACTGGTATGCAAACATTGACTTAGGCCTTGTCATTTCCATAGAATGTGACATCCACAATCATTCCCAGTCATTGGAAATATACATTTGCCTCATTAGAATATATTCTTCATATTTTTATCATACAACAATTTTTCAAAGCTACATGTAATTCTACACATTTTGAAAAATACCATTTCAAGGATCTGCTTGGAAAGCAGATGTGCACTACTAAATTACTTTGAAACAATGAGAAATATTGCACAAAATTCACCAAAGATTTGAAAGTCAACACATTTTCCCCCACAACTAAGAAGCTCCCTTATTTTCAACAGAAACAAAATGTCAAGTCACACAGAATCATACGAAATGTCAATGTACTTGAGCTCAACTTATTTTTCAAATGTTAATACTGTTACTGGACTCTAAATACATAAGTTGTTAGTATTGACCTAAGTAATAGTACAAATTAATTTGAGTACCCTTTACTACAATAAACCTTAGCATAACTTCCAACTGTGTTACCTGCTTCCTACTTCAACCCAGCAGAAAATGGCAATGGCCCTGCCCATCTCATGGCTGGTGGATGGTTTTCAGCAGTAAGGTGGCTGTGGACTCATCAGGCAACTCTATTTAGAAGCAGTTCAGCAGCTTCCAGTACTTTCAATTGGCCACTGACTAAAACTGTAAAACAGACACTGCAAAGCAAACCAAGAAAGGATTTGCACAGAAAAATGTACCATCCCTTTTCCATTCCTTTATTTTCAACCACCCTGAGGACCATGAATTCTAGACCAGCTGTGATTCATGCTCTTGGGGTGAAGATGAGGACACATCCTATTCAGCCTGGATTCTATTAACAGGTAAACAACTCTTGGCAAAGACATATCCATCTAATAGCAGCAAAGAAGGTACTGAAGACAAGTCACATCACCATTCATACTGGTTTTGCTGGTGCATTTTTTTTTTTTATTTCTACATTCATTCACCAAAAATGTAACACGGTATCACGGGCACAGACAACCTTCACCATCCTGAGCTTTGCAATAAGGAAGCTGCTTGCCACAGGTCTAACTTTACTAGCCCCATTTATTCAGCCTGAAATTTCAGGCTGTTGGGAAGATGCTGGCTGGAGTCTCACAGCACCTGGACAGAGCCTGGCACTAAGAGAGAAGATGCTGACTCCTTGGAAAAAGAGAGCAGCCTTGGCCTCTCCCTGTGGAGTCAGGGCAGACCATGGGGCTCCTTCCTGCAGGACCAGGCATGACAGTCAGTATCACACAGGGAGTGCATTTCCAAAAGGGTCTCATGCTGGCACTTTGATTATTGCATGAAATGTTCCTTCAATTAATTACATGCATAGAGAAGATTTTAGATGCTCCAAGCAACTCCATTAGACAGCTGCACAACGAAAGATTGTTCTGTAGCACTGAATATAATTGATTGGTGGAGAAAGAGAAGATGGTCTAAAACCTGGCTAAACTGTTCTTCTGCTTAGACCTTACATTTTTACAAGAAGACAAGGTTGTAAACTGGCTCATTGTAAAAACATGAAAAGACATCTAAAACAGATTTCTGAGATCTAGAACACTCATCTAATAGCATGGGTGGGATTTTCATATGCATGTGTCTAAAACTCCAGCTGAAGTCTGTGTTACCATGCCTGAGAGGGGGCTGCAGTCAGTGGGGAGAATTGCTGATGACCCCATCCAAACAGCAGCAGAATCACTGAAATGCTAAATGACAATGAAAGGTTCAGTCAGCAATTCTATGACAACATCTACATCTACTTTTTTCCTTCAGAACAAGCCTATATTTTGGAGCTACATGATGCCCAAATACATGGGCTGGAAGAGCAAACAACTGCCTACTCCACACAGATTGCCCTCTGCATGCATAGAGGGTGGGGAGGCATCACCTCTGCATCCACAGTGCTGTCCTTCCCTAAAAAGCTGTGCTGTTTTCAGGTGTTGCATCTCTGTAAACATGGATGGGAAGGCTTTGACT
Source organism: Heliangelus exortis (assembly GCF_036169615.1). Lineage (NCBI taxonomy): Eukaryota > Metazoa > Chordata > Aves > Apodiformes > Trochilidae > Heliangelus > Heliangelus exortis. The sequence continues at coordinate 22,749,372 of NC_092429.1, read as the reverse complement.
GGGACAATGCTTTATCCATTCTGCAGATCCCATAGGGGATTATTCCATAAGCAATATCACCTTTGCCTACGTGGCTGGGTTAGAATCACTACAACTGAGCTAGAACACTACACAATATCCTGAAATCTGGGTTTCCTCAAAGTTATTAAACACCTCCTGAGGACTCCCAGGAACAACTCAAGGGTCCCTTTCTCTTTCTACTCCTCTTACTTTTTCCCCCCAAACCAGATAATTGATACGGCTCATTTCAGGCAGATGCCTATGCAAAACAAACTTGAAGAGATTAAATTCAAGTCCTAGTTTGACTTTCTACATCAGATATTTTTTCCTATGTGTAAGTAACAGATCACAAAGCTTAATCAGATAACCTGGTTTCTCCCTTAAACAGGAGAAATGGGAAGAATTTTGAGATCCTGAAGAAAAGAGATGCTTCTTAGGACCCCAGGAGCTCTGACTGAGCAGAATTCAATTCTCACCATTAGCTGGTGATGAATGATGATTTTCAAGGACATTAGAAGGGTTTCCACAAATAAAAAGCATACAAGTGTGAAACTTGTAAAAATTACTGGACCTGGATGATTTCTCTTAATATAGAGCCCGACGTATTAATAAAAATACTGTATATGTGGCCAATAAGCAGTTTTATACTATCACAAGGACAGAGAATAACAGTGTTAAACCAGAAATATCACTTGGACTCTGTATCTATTTGGTAACTGGTAATTCTGTCTAAATAAGGCACAAATATTAGCCTTTTTAAAAGATCACTGATAGCAAGTGGAAAAGATTCTGCAATATTACAGAGATAAAAATGCACCTACAGTTAAATTCAACATAGATAATAAGACTGAGCTATTTTTTAACCTATATAAGGTTAAAACCCAAAAAAGACATACTCTTTAATGACTGTAAACACTCTATGGGCTTTATAAATAGTAAGAAAACAATGTGGCATAAGCAGAGCAACTAATGTTTTGACAGAAGTAAAAATAATTCTAAGTTGAGTTTCATGTTCCGTCTTTCAATTCATCTGTCCACATCCTTTCAGCCTGCATATTCACTCAATGAAAGAGTGATTTACTACTGCAATGGCTTGATTTTGAAATATTCCACTATCACACTTCCAATTTTATTATCCTCATAAAGACTGTAAGGATATTAGCAGCCTCACGTGGCTTTCATGTCTTTTCTACATAGGTGAGGATGGGACAATCTCTGTGTTAATAGGAGGTCAGTGCCTGATTCTCACGTAAAACCAGTAAGATTTATCCTATCAGAGAGGCATTTTTGAAAACCATTCTCTAGCAGCATTCCTGGACATAGGTGTTTGATGGTTTTGAAAGTAACGATGGTCACAATTTTTGGAAAAAATTTCCAAATTTTTTCTATTTTTCTCCTCAAGACATTAACACTGTTTATTATCTTTAACAACTGAAGGAGACAAGAAGTCATTTTAGATTGAACTGTGACAGAAACACCATGTCAGAGGAAAAGAAAACATGAATCTTGAAAACCTCATCAACAAAATGCAAGGACAGGAATGAGAACGAGTCAGAAATGCTACAAGGACCAAGAGCTTGGTGCTGCCTCTTCTCTGAGACACAGTGGGCAGTGCTACATTTGGGCAATGCTTGGTACCAGCAGAGGAAATCCATTCCTTCTCCTGAATCCTTAATACAACCTCTGAACAAGCATCCATGAGGTTGCTCTGCAGCTTTCTCACCTCAACAGCACCTGAGCCACCTGGTCTGACCCACCTAGAAAGTTTAGAGCAAACATTTATAATAGTTTTTATGATACTTTTGACGTCTAACAGTGCACAATATTTTGGCAAATAACATTTTGATGTTGTTAAAAAATCTGCAATAGATCATGTGAATGAACAAGAAGAAACCAAGGGACAGATGAACACTTTGGAGTACAGACCTCTCTCTAATCTGGAATACTAGATTCTCCAGTAATACAGACTGTAGATGCCCTCAGGAATGTTAATGTCCTAATCAGACATATGTGTTTCTGGAAGATTAGCACTTTTACAACCTTTAATCTTCATCACAGTGATTAAAAAATAATAATTCTCGAGGCTTATTCTCAATGCTAAGTACTGGCCCTGCCAGTTCTCATTCTGGCACAAGATGAAACTTTGGTATTAAAAAAAGCCAAAGTCTCACTCTACATCCCTTTGGTAAAGCAGCAAGCATTGCCCCAGTAATGATATGGACCCACACCCTTAGGTCAGGTGCAATGTCATAAACCAGTCAAAAAGCCCCTTTCAATTTGTGCAAGCTAAAAGGAAAACTAATTCATAAATCTCAACATGGCAACCAATATTAAACTTTGCTACAAACTATGATTAAGGTATTAAACTGCAATATGATCCAAATACTGACCTCCTGAGTGTGCTCACTCAGGCCTATACTGAGGTTGAGACTCATCATTCAGGCCAAAGAGAAAGAAAAACGATTTCTGACATGAGTTTAGAAGAGCAGGACATAGTTCTCAGACATAGTTCACTTTATACTAATTTCTGCCAGCTGTATCACAAATATCCTTCAAAGCTGATGGCTCCAGTCTGCTGATGCTTAGTGCCTTTTCTGTCCTGAGCTATCATGAAGGACAATGCATTCATGGCAAGGTGGAGAAGTGGAAAAAAGAAAAAAAGAAAAGGGGAGAAAAACTAAAAAAAAAGAAAAAAAAAAAAGAAAGTAAAACAAAAGAAAAAAGAAAAAGAAAAAAAAGGAGCTGCTGGATATAGCAGTGAGAATTTTTAGACTTTAAAGAAATCCAAATATTCCTCAGGAATGCTGCCAGAAGGAAGCCAAATGCTTGTTCTAAATACAACATACACCAAGTCCATTTATTCTCCTTCACTGAATTCAAAGAGAGTTTTGGTTGTTCAACTTAGCTAAAATAAGAGTTGAATATCTCCAGACTCAAGCTGAATCTGTAATTTTAGTTTTCTAGTCTTACAAGTAATTTTCAGTCATGACTCTTCAATAATTTAACTAAATGCAACTTTTACATAACAGTAATTAAATCTACCTTTGAAAAGGTAGCTTCTAAAAGTGGAAAGAAAATAGTTCAGAGGAGGCACAAATTACTTTTCAAACACAAACTAAGAAAATTAAAAAATGGCAGAAATCTCTAAATTTTCTACACTTTCCTTTCTGAAAATTTTTAGGTATAAGACTCTATGTAGGGAAACCAGATATTATGTCTTTAAAGTGTCTTAGTCGTAAACAGAAGTCAATAAATGTCACATTATTGTCATTACTTCATGTACTTTACAGAAGAAAGAAAAGCATATGCTCGCTGCCTTTCTGAAGTCTGGAAGACAGGGCAACAGTTTTAGTTTGGAGTAAGTTCCAAGTTATATTCACAAGAAATTCCTTAATCTAAAAAAAGTTTCCTTTTACCCCTGCTATGCTGAAGCAAATTCTTGCCATGGAAAATCATTATTGCTGTTTTGCAGATTTGCATTCATCTTCTAAGATAGTGAAAACCCTTCTCAAAAGATTAAGGCAATTATTATTCATTACAAATAGTAACATTTGTACATTTCAGACAAATCAGATTGCTGTGTTCATTTCATGCTTTATGGGATGAACAGAGTACCTTCAAAACCTGGTTACCTGTTAGGTGAAACATTTCCTGTTGCTTAGAGGAAGCAAATGCTACGAAGCACCATACACAGAGACTAATTAGTACCTGATTTAAGAGTGCATTCATATATAGAGTTCCATTTTGTGGATCTAACTACAGCCAACAAATGAACTGGGTAAACCAAGAAGAGATGTACCAATGGCAGCAAATGCATACTCAACTGAAGAGAATTATTTTTATAATCTATCTTATTAATTTTTCATCTTTTGGTTATCATGTTATATGGAGTTATATGGAGTCCTGAGTAGTCTCCCATTAACTTCTGATGGGAGTCAAGTTTCTCTTCTCATAGTTTTCTCACGTTTTATTTTCCCTGCTACTACTGGATAAGCTATCCTCTGAAATATTTAAACCATAGTGAAAAGCAGAGCTCAGTTTACATAGTGACACCACTTCTTGAAGAAGCCCACCCTCTTCTGGAGTTCCAGTTCCTTCTTTCCCATCTTTCTCCCAAGGGACCAAAATGGATGGATGTTGAGCAAGATTTGCTGGGAGCTGTTCTGAGGTATTGCTTAGTGTTTCGTTCTGCTTTGCATATTTATAGGAAGAATTGCCTGCTTTGAGGCTTTCCAGGGAAGCAAACTGGGCACTGGCTTGTACTGGAGAGGGGGTTGTCATACTAGTGGTGTCCATCTTGTCAGGAATAAAGGTTTTATCACTACTTTCTTCTTCCAACCTGGAGAGAGATTCTCTGTGGCCACCAGAAGGAACTGGCTTCCTTGGTGATGGGGGCAGCTGCTTCCCATGGAGGACACTGTCATCCTGGCCAAGGTTCCACTCTGCATGATCACTGGCACTGCTACAGAGCAGGGTAAGGTTGCTCTCACTTGGTGCATTTGACTTGTTCTATAAGAAAGAACACATGTTTATAAAAATGTTACTACTATATAATTAACATTACCACTAAGTCCCCAACACTGGCACTTTTGAAACAAAAGTAATATCAGGGATTTTGTGTGTTCTTAAATTATGGATCCTCTCTGGGGTTCAGTGTTACAAAGCAATCCAAGAAGCACTGTAAGATCAAGTGTTTTGGCTTTTTTTTAACACTTTCTGACCAGAACACTGGGTCCCTTATGCTAAGGATCCTCTTTTGTACAGAGGAAGGATTTCTGCCTCCCCTGTCCATTCAGTCTTTTCACAATCAGTCTTGACAGTGAACAAAGATACACTTTGCTTGTTCATAGCCATAATAAGAGGAGTTGGACTAAAACTAAAACCAGATGGCATTTCCTCTGTGCCTCAGTAATTAATTATACCAACTTTCAATATTAATTTTTTTTGCCAAACAAAAATGGACATTTTATTAATGTGACCCTTGTGTGACACTCATGATATTTTACAGGCTTTTTTAACATTTGCACCAGAATTTGCTGTTCCAGTAACAAATATTCTATTATAGGATCCCTTTCAGCAGCAGTAAATGTTGAAGAGCTGGTAAGAGCTGGGATTGAAAACATTAACTCTCAGCTAGCATCAAAGCAGTGACCTGGTGAAAGTTTAAAAGTTGTCAGCAAACATTTTGTTTACACTACAGGTCCTGAGCAAAAACTAAAAAAGGGATCAAGGAGCTTTCTTAGAAAGTTCTGGAGCATTATTCTAGCAGTGGCTTAGGTATAACTACCACATGGATCTCACGACTTAATCAAGATGGAAACATCACCATATCAATATGTCTAGTTTAAGGATGCAAGATTAAAATGGAAATAAATACCTTCTAAATCACACTAAACAGACTTTTAAAAGACCTGGAAATAACAGATTGAGCAGCTAAATACTGTACTAAACTATATGACTATGTAAATTATCATATTATTCACAGCACTATATGTGGTTAACATTATGAGGGGAAAATGCAGCTCCAAGATGGCTTGGGTAAACAGAACAAAAGTGTAATCAATCTCTTGGCTGGTAAAAAACCATCATGCAGTGGTTATCATTGGTAAACTTACACAGGCCTAGGAAGACACAGTAGCAATTCTAAGGACTATGCTGCAGTGTCTGAGCTGTGTGTTGTTGATTTCCCAAGTGCTTATAATGGGATTGGAGCTGGTTTTCAGGTGCAAGCAGTACACTAACCTCAGTCTTGTAATCAATGTCATCCATTGACCTAAAAAAATCCAGGCTCTTAGCTCCAGAGAGCTTCCCTTGATCTGAACTGTGTGTGCTCAGCGTGTCCAGAATCTCCCCAAGCAGGTCCATTTCTCCTTGATGATGAGGAGTTATTCCAGTTTCACCAGAATCATCACTATCATAAAAGTAAGCAGAAGCTTCTTCACTATCTTCTGATGATAACCTAAAAATAAGAATTTTTCCATCAGCTAGAGACACAAAACTGGTTTATTACAGCCACTTCCGTAAGTAAGTAGGAGATTGTCTCCTGAGACTTTTGAAAGGTAACACAAACAGAATTTGTTTCTACTTAAGAATTTTCCTAAACATAGATGTCTGATATCTGTGGAGAAGCAGTTACCAATAGCTGGAAATCCTGTCTCTTAAATGTGTTATTTCAAGTCACCCTTAATATGACATTTAAGGTCCTTCACAGCTGATATAAATATGCACTCATCATGAAAATGTCTCCTGAATTCAGTCAGAGAATGCTTCAATGCAGCTTAAGCCTCAACTTAGGATTTTCCTTTAATTCACACATAGACTCATAAGCCAATATTTCTCTTTCAGACTCCTCAGAAAACTTTCAGTTGTCACAACCACAACACAATGAAGTCATTACCAACTACATTGATAAACATAATTTTGCTGCTTCTTTTTCTCTTTAGTCTATGAACAGAGACTATATCAAGTTCTTATAGGCACTAACAATAATGAGAAGATATAATAGTCTGCCCCTCTTTTTAATTAAAAGCAGATTCAATCCTAAGGAACTTGATATCATCTGGATCAAGAATCAAGCTAGCAGCTTGGACAGGAGAAAAATGCATCACTTGAACTCAACTCTGCTGAATAACACCAGTTACCCTTTCTCCCATACATACACACCCACCAACACAGGCTTCTTACTTGCTTGTTCTCTCCATTTCATCATCATCATCTTCATCCAAAGCAAAATCCTGATTACTGAGATGCTGGTTGAAACGGGTCTGGAAGATAGAAAATTAACACTATCATTTTTGGTTTTGTTTTCTATTTTAGCATTACTTATTTGGAGACTAGCTGCCACTTTCCTTATTAAAACTTCCTGAGCATTTGACTAGGAAAACCACCAATCAAATCTTCTAAACATGGTTACAAGAAGATGTGAAGTCCTCAAGTGTCACCAACTAAAGAGCAGGAAAACCACTTTTCTTCATGGCCTGTGGAGGACCTTATCATTTATGCCAAGGCTGGAGTGCTGAATTATTTATTCAAAACCTTGAATCACAGAAGAATGGCTATTGGAGGAAATGCATAACTCAAGTCTACTACATATCCTTTCTTGAAACTGTAGAAACAAAATAATGGTTTACTATTTTCTCATAGAAATATCTGCCAATTTTTGGTTGATGTGCTCTGCTGAGCATGAAGGAAAAATGAATTTTTGAAATAGCAAATACAAAAGAAGTCAAGGGTCTCTTTACATAGTAAAGGTGTTACACAGAATTGCAGAGTAAGTAGTATGCCAGTTGAAAAACTGAGCACTAAGAATGCCTCCGTGCAGGGCAATTTATTGTAAACTGCAGTTAACTTAAAGTTAGCACATACTCAGAGCATCCTAGGGAGAGCTCATGTATGCTGGCATGCTGTAAATTCACAGGCTACCATACTGAGTATACTGATTCATCTGTTATATCACATTATTATTTAGCAAACAGAACTAGGGTAAAGATTCCTACAATACCTGAAAAACAAGTCTCTATCTTGACCAGAATGTTTAAGGATTTTAGTCAGTTGTGGTTCACAAATTACTTCCTTAAGGTCTGTGCATCTCTTATGCTTGTTCTATACCAAAAAACCTACAAAGATTAACTGTGCGGGCAACCAATATACTGAAGATATTCTGAACCTTAGAAAACTGGCCATAATTTAAAGACATATGGATGGAGTTTGTGCAAAGGGAAAACAATGTTAGTTAACTTTAAAAAAAAAAAAAAATCATACACAAGGAAAAAGAAGTTTTATTGCCCACAAATTTTCAGGCAGTTCACCAAATACCCAAACTTCCAATAAGGCCCTGATGGGAAAGAAGTTTGGCCTTAATTTCAGACCACAAATAACTTAGACATCTTGTACTGTGAGGATTTCAGTGCATCACCTATTACAGATGTTGTCAGTGTTCTACATGTACCAGGATACCCCCTGTAACCCCAATTGCTTTCAGAAATCTCTCAGAGTTCACTCTTTGTATGATTCACTTGCTCTTGTTCAGAAAGAGAGGATTTAATTAAAGCAGCAAGCTTTAGTAACACTTTCCATAACTCATCATCTCCAAAGAGGAAATGTGGTTCTTAATGTGTTAAACCAAGTAACAGTTGATAGCAAATGAGAGAATTATTAGAGCATTGAAAACTATAAAAGAACTCAAACTAATATTCACAAGGGGCAAAAGTTACAGGACAGAAGACAGAGAAACTGATATTTCTAACACTTTCCGAGTTTTGTGACTTCTTTGTGTCATTTGCATCAGTGTGGTAATCGATCATATTCATGCCTGTAGCTAAAGAGAGATTAACCACTCTCTTAGTTGGTTATCTCACTGACCACTGTCTCAACTACTGTCATTGTTTTCAGTTTTAGAAGTTGTTGCTTTAATTTTCTATCTTTACTGGGACAATTATAATACTTTATAACATCGGTAATTCACTACTTCCCAAAAAAAGTTCTGACATGACACTCATTGACTCTCAGAGGGCAAAACTCTGCCATCCTTTCTTGGAATTTTCATCAGAATTAGATGCTGCCATCACATTTACTTCTACTAATGTAAAGACAAGGCTTTGCAAGAAAGAAGGTTATTTTAAAACATTGATAAATTTAAGAAACAAAACCAAAACAGACACTTGTTCATCTGTCCATCTATATCCTGGGTTAGCAACTGCTGGAGGGCCGGGCCCAGAGAGTGGTGCTGAATGGTGCTGATCCAGGTTAGCGGCCGGTCACTAGTGGTGTCCCCAAGGGATCAGTGCTGGGCCCAGTTCTGTTTAATATCTTTATTGATGATTTAGATGGGGGGATTGAGTCCACAATTAGCAAATTCACAGTTGACACTAAGCTGGGGGGAAGTGTGGATCAGCTGGAAGGCAGGAGGGCTCTGCAGAGGGACCTGGACAGACTGGAGAGTTGGGCTGATTCCAATGGGATGAGGTTCAACAAGGCCAAGTGCCGGGTCCTGCACTTTGGCCACAACAACCCCATGGGGAGCTCCAGGCTGGGCACAGAGTGGCTGAGAGCAGCCAGGCAGAAAGGGACCTGGGAGTCTGGATTGACAGGAAGCTGAACATGAGCCAGCAGTGTGCCCAGGTAGCCAAGAAGGCCAATGGCATCCTGGCCTGTATCAGGAACAGCGTGGCCAGCAGGTCCAAGGAAGTGATTTTGCCCCTGTGCTCAGCACTGGTGAGGCCACACCTCGAGTCCTGTGTCCAGTTCTGGGCCCCTCAGTTCAGGAAGGAGATTGAGGTCCTGGAGCAGGTCCAGAGAAGAGCAAGGAGGCTGTGAAGGGATCAGCACAAGTCCTGTGAGGAAGGGCTGAGGGAGCTGGGGGTGTTCAGGCTGGAGAAGAGGAGGCTCAGGGGAGACCTCATCACTCTCTACAACTCCCTGAAAGGAGGTTGGAGCCAGGGGGGGTCAGGCTTTTCTCCCAGGCAGATATCAGTAAGACAAGAGGGCATGGGCTTAAGCTCTGTCAGGGAAGGTTTAGGTTGGATATTATGAAGAAATTCTTTACAGAGAGGGTGATCAGACATTGGAAAGGGCTGCCCAGGGAGGTGGTGGATTCTCCATCCATGGAGGTTTTTAAGAAGAGCCTGGATGTGGCACTCAGTGCCATGGTCTGGGAACCACAGTGGTAGTGGATCAAGGGTTGGACTTGATGATCTCAGAGGTCCTTTCCAATCTGGCTGATTCTGTGATTCTGTGATTCTAAACCCAGAAGATAACACTCACTGGTTTGTTGAAACACTAATGATTAACAGAGTGTGGATGGCAAGTTTAAAAACAAAACAAAACAAAATGAAAAAATGAAGAAGAAAAAAACCTAAAGTTGTTTCTTAAAGAAACTGCAACTGAATAAAATTAATTAGGAACAGCAAGCACCACAAGCACTGTAGTAAACCCTCAGAGTATCTATAAACAGCAACATGCATGTGTGCTAGTGAAGAATAACATCATATGAAGGAATATAAACAGAGCATATATTGATAAAACAAAAATAAAATAAATAAAATAAAGTAAAATAAAATAAAAACTTTTGGTTCCTGATGGTCAGACTGTCTCTTTTAAAAAGTATTTTTGCTACAAATGTAAATGTTTAGGGGGATTAAATTATACAGGAAGACTGCTAAGAACTAAATAAAATAAAATGGGATTTACATGCAAAGGAAAAAAAGGAAAAGGGGAAGGAAAAGAAAATATCTGGCCGTAAATAACAACATTCTCCAGAGTTTACAGCCCTGTGAACTAGCCACGGAGACAACAAGCAACACATGTTTTTGAATAGGTGACTTTCCTCTAGGAGCTGTAATAAAAATGATTGCAAGGGAGGGGTATGTCCAGACTACTTTGCAAAGAAAGAAAAAGAAAGAAAGAAACTCTTAATAAATTCCAAAAGGAGAACTATAAATCTTTTTCAGTGCTCCACTAGGCAAAGTGACATAGTATGTGCACCTGCAAAAGCTGTCAAAGTCATTTAAGAAGTCCTTCCATTACTAACATACCCTGCTGTTTGCAGTTATTTAAGCTTTTAATTTCTGTCTTTTCGTCATTTTGAAGTGTGTAACCTTTTTTATACCTTTTTATGAAAAAAGGACAGACTTCTGTTTCCTTCCTGATCAGCATTCTAATAACAACCAGACCATTTAAATTTATTACTGCAAGAAATGATATGGTAACACTCCTTTCTTGCTGCACCAGGACTTTATAAAGTCTTAATAGACTGCTGTCATGTTTGGTTTTTTTCTATAAAATAAAGCAACAAACTTCTTTAAAGCACTCAATTGTTTTGCATTTTTCAACTAGTTCTGCTTACATAATAAATCAATTATTTAATGTATCTACTTTATATCAAAACATGAAAAGGGACTCAACTTTTGCTATTTACATTTTTTCTCATCTTCAGGTACACTGCAATCATAAGAACCCACCTCTCATCTTGCTAAGCTCACAGAGGTCAACATATACACAACAAGCTCATGCTCTCCACAAGCCACTGGTGAAGCCTTTGTCCAGCAAGGGAACAACTCAAGTTGAGGTGAGGATCCAAATCCTTTTCATATATGTTGTAAACAGTGAAACCAGAAAAAGAAGATGCTGACAATATAAATATGGGCAGAACCAAACAAACTGAGAATACGTCCTTAAACCGCTCTCTTCTGCTTGCTGGTAGCTTCAGAAAATGCACTACTTTGGCATAAAAATGTAGACAAAATACATGAATGCTGGAGGATTTTAATGTAAGATTGTTGTGTTCTTGATTGGGTATGCAAATCAATCTCTGAAATGTCAGCTTTTTATTTAATGCTAGACCTTTCAAAAGCACAGCCTTTTGGAATGAGTGCTCACTGATCGATACTGAGGCAGGAAGTTTAACCAGGCTGCTGCTATTAATTGTCCTCAAAGTGAGAAACAAATAAACTGCAGCACACATATATAATTTCACATTTACCAGCTACTCAATATGTCAACATGTGTAAAGTTTCAAGAAAAGAAAAATATCTACTAGAGTTTGAATCTATGAAGTGCTCATTCTTTTTTCTTAAAAAATTTAAAGATTATTCATTCAGTACAAGAAAGCAAAGTAAATAAATGCCCATTATTATTTATGATCTGATACTTATTTCACCTATCCTCCTCTACAACCCAATCACAGATATATTTATGGCTTCATCTCCAGTAGGGAAGAAGTCTCAGTCAAACTTTCTTGTTAAGCAGAACCTTTTGCCTTCCTTTCCAGTTTCCTTTCCTCTGTGACCTAAAGCAATGGGTAATGAAATAACAGGAAAGTACCTCACATTGCACTCCACAAGAGCTGAGACTGATGGGGGGAAGAGGGAAAGAAGAGAGATAAAATAGTTCAGTTTCTAAACTTTCTTTTCTTCAATATCCTTACTATTACAAGCTTAAAGCAGTGAAAGTTAGACCAGACAAACACCAGACCAGGATACTAAGCCTAAGTTAATTTGTAGATACAATCCCTTCCAATAACTATTTGTGTGCTTTTACTCACTAAAAGTAACACAAAGTAATTATGCCTCACAAAATTAATGCTCTGATATCAGAAAAGTTGTCCTGGTTTTAAACCAGATAGATATTCTATAAGATGCCCTACTGGCTTTCTAAGCCTTTTAAAACTACTATTGTAACACAGGACTCAGGGATAATTTTAAAACTATTAACGTTAAATTTAAAAAATCCACTTCATCCTTCCTGAGATAGAAACCTTTTCTGCTTTAACAGGTGCATAGTTCATTCATTTGAAAGAACATGAACTGGCTGGAAACAACAATAGTTGTATGCCATGAGACAACAGTGCCATCAATTTTGGGAATAAGTTAATTAAACTAATAGGGACAGAGAGAGACAAAAAAGGTTGGTTCTCAGTGACAGAAAGAATTCCTTTTCTGTGACAATAAAGAATCTGCAAGAGCAGCAAATCCTAAAAAATCCACGTAGACAACCAGAAATGTGTGCATAGAGCACAGGCACACAGTACTTTGAAATGACAAGTAAGCTGTAATGCAACAAAGATCTTCACTGACTTCTGTAAACTTAAAGGAAACAATAATATCTGTCCTGAGGTAGGATTTACTATATGTAAAGATGATAAATTCATTGAGATACTCAGTAGTGGATAGCACATTACAATTGTTTATGTTCTGAACTACCATGGTAAAAAATTAATTTTAAACTTCCTATCTTTTATGCATGCTGTACTCCTGAATACAGATAATATTTGAGACTTTTGTAATACTGCTTTGATTTTTTTTAAGGATTAATCATGCTGCTGCATATATTTTTCAGGAATAGCTATGGTTTTCTCTAGAACAACAAACTTCCACTTTGAAGACTGGCAGGAAGCCTGCACCACCTCCTGGCCCTCCCAGTCAGACCCAGACCCCCACTCTTGGTAGCCAAAGGTTGTTCTTAGCAAGCCCAGCCACCTCCAGCTGACACTGTGGTCACTCCTGCTGCAAAGAGGGCACCATCCAAAGGCAGCCTGGCTTCACTTGACTGGCAAGGAGCAGACATGTTAAGTGTTGGTCTTGCAAACAGGCCAGGGAGATTCTCACTGCCCTTAGCAACAACTCAAGTGAACAGCTCAGAACATATTTATTCTTTAGTGGAATTTTTTTTTTTTTTTCAGATGATTTTAGGAATCAAATTCACCAGGCAGAATTTACAGTTACAAAAACTAACTAAGGAAAATATCACATTTTTTCCTTTTTTGATGGTTATGAAGCCCTAGGTTTACTCATTGATTATAGGGAAGGGAAATGACAGGGTAGACAGCCAAGGGAGTCACAGCTGGGACAGGAGAAAAATCATAAGGAGCAAAAATCAGGGATCTTTAAAGATAACCTAGTCCAAGCCCCCTGCAGTGAGCAGGGACATCTTCAACTAGACCAGGTGTCTCAAACTCATCAGCTTCCTTATGCAGAAAAGGCAGAAAAGGGAAAGTGTTTTTCAGGTAACATGAAAGTCAAGAGACCTGGAAGTAACACAGTGTGACTTGTGAATCACAACTGGAAACCCAGTTTGTTTGCCTGGAACATGCTACCTATTTGATGCAATTTCTAAGCAAGTAAAACAGATTATTGGTTAAACTGATCATTTGGCTAAGATGTGCATCAAATCCTCACATCTGCTGAAATGCTGTTTGCAGATTACATGACTTTTATGAAGAAGAACTTTGCAAAAACACTGGAGTTTTAATGTAGAGAGTGGATGTGATCCTAAACACAAGCATCATACACCTTCAGACTACAAGATTTAATAGAAAACACCAAATGTCACAGAATTTTAGACAGATAAAACCTGAGCAGCACTGAACTCTGTCCATCAGACCTATGGACAATGGGAGAACCTAATAGAGGGAACCTCTGTGTGGAGCTTGAAAACAGAAAGACTACTCACATTTGCAAGGAAAAAAAGATTGTGCCTTAGAAACAGAAATATTCACTCCAAGCACATTTCTTTCCAAGGCTCCCAGCAAGAAGAAATAGCAAGGAGGAGCCACTCCTCCTGACTGACACCAGTAGGAGTCTTCCATCCAACAAAGGTGGCTTTTTCTCTATGGGGAACATAGATGGATTTGGATGCTATTCACTAATTTCAGATAATTTAGGGCCTAAATGAAGAACTGCAGGAGAAAAGCATCATCAGATTGCAATCTAAATTCCAGGTGGGCTGAGCTGCCCTTTGGCCATGTCCCTCTCTCTCCACTTGCTGTGGAAAGAGCCTCAGGTAGCACTGCTGCTAACTTCAGCTTTTAAGTAGTGTCTAAAATTAACTGGGTTGAATCTGGGATTTCATGTTCAGAGATGCTGAGATCCCTGCAGGAAAGGCTTTTCCTCTTTCTTGTGCTCTCTCCTTTGCCTCTAAGCCAAACTGTATTCTTTAGCTGAACTTTATTATTCTCTATATTATTTTTAAATTATTTTATTTTTCTGTTGTTATTATTATTAATGATGTTTCTCACTCTTAAGTACAGGACTAGAGAGGAAAAAAAAGGTTAGGGAACATACAGTACTAATGCTGGAGTTTTAGACATGAGGTTGTGCTCTCCTAACTTTCAGGCCTGAAGGCAAAAGCAAGATAGAAATTGGAACACAGGTCCCAGCTGCTGGCTGATGATTCTGACTCCTTGCTTTGGCCAGGTGGAGTAAAAATGCAACCCATGGATGATAGAATATACACCACAGATGAAACCAAGAGATATTACTGTTACATTAAGATGCCAAATAAATTCTTCTGATGAAAGAAAGTAATCCATTTCTCTCAGTTAACTAATAAGGACAGAAAGGTTCACACAGTTTTGTGAAATAGTATTTTTCTTTCAGATCCTTCAGAAAAAGGAAACATTAATAGGCACATAAGTGTGGTACATTTGTTTGTAGAAGAGAGACCCACTAAAAGGCTGCCTTTTATTTGTTGAGAAACTAAAATAGGTGACAATAACAGAAAGAAAAAGCATCTGTACCCTTTTAGATTGTCTAAATGTCGCTCTCAGTAGATAACTCAGAGGTAGATGTGCTGATGACTTTACCCCGAAAAAGAATTCCACTAAATGCCCCCAGGGTAAGAAAAATTCCAGAGTGATTTCCTGACTGCTAGCTTTAAATAATTTCTTTTTCAACACGTAAACATAGTAATCAGTGGAGAGATTGTTCAAGTGATTTTTACTGCAGAACTTAAAGAACAGGCAGCCACAAGGTTTCCCCTGGTTTATAGATGCAGACTGAGCAGCAGAACTCAGCTGCAGAGACTTTGAACAGCCCTTTGCTTAAACCATGCTGAGAACACAACAGGCAGAGAAGAGGACAGAGCTCACACTAATAAAAATACTGAATAATAATAATAAAAAGCTTTAAAAAATTATACTGTTTTTTTTCTTCAGATGTAATCACTAAATTAAAATCAGACACTGTTTAGAGGCTGCATCTACAACCTTCTTGTGAGGGTGGAGGTTTGAGCAGTTTATAATCATTCCTCTGGTGGGTAGTGTAGATTTCTGATAATAAAGTTACCCGTGATACATGAATGTATCTAAATTTTAAAGTTGCAGAAAATCCAAGTATCTTTCAGTTAAAAACCAGAGGACTTACTGCTTATTTCTAAGAGGTTTTATGTTATAAAAAGCAATGGATACATTTGTGTGCCTGTACCCCTTCAGAGAGGTGTCAGTGCCACGAGAGGGCACTCTCGTAATCTAGAATTTGAATTCCTACTGCCTGGGTTTTTTATTTTTAATTAAAAGGAAATCAGACTGTTTTGCAGAATGAAGAGATCTTACTTGACACACCAAGACAAAAGATTTCTCTCCAAATTAATGGAAGCTAACAATATCTACAGTATTTTCAAATTATACCACACTAGGTAAAGCAAAAGAATTCATTAACCAACCAAAGCTTACTTCAAAACTGTATTTTACAGAAATAAAATGTGATTTATATTAAAAACTAGCTGTTAGTGTTTACAACATCTCTCAATTCGTAATATTTTAGTCAATGGCTCTGTAACCAGTATTAGGTGTGGATGCTGCACAGAGGTGTGATCTCAAGCACATCATCTGAATCCAAATACAGGTAAAGGATCTTAATCAGAGCTTTTATGTTTCTGTTATTATTGTGAGGGATGTCTGCAGGATAATTTTTTTTTCCTAAAGGGGTTCAGTCTCTTCATACCAGATATGTATATTCAGCACTGCATTATCTCAAGCATTTCCTCTCCTCTTTTATGTTACCAGAAAAAAAAAAAAAAAAAAAAAAAAAAAGTGTTCTGAATAGCCCAGTCTCACCACCTTTTTCAGGTTAGGAGGGTAATCAGTTACTGGAAGCCCTTTGTAGCTAATGATTATGTGATTTATTTTACTGGCCATTGCAGGGCTATTGATAAATGAGGCACTCCTGAAGGTAAGGTTATTCTGAACACATCTTCCTGCCTGACACTTGCTATCTTTGTTGAACAGAAGCCAAATATACCTACTGCAAGCTGATTACACATTATGTAGTTACTAAGATATACTGCAATAAAAGTGCAAAGGCTACATATGCGATATGCTTTTTAAAAAGAATAAAAAATGGTAATTTTCTTCTGTCTGAGAACACTACGAAAAAAGTTTAGACTGACTTGGCTTTTATTACCTTATGCTAAAGTGGTTTTTAAGCCTTCTTAGACACTGTATTTAAACCCTGCAGAGTCAAGGGAAGTGGTTCACTTGGTTTCCTCAGTATGTGAAGATTTAAAGTACTGCTGACACACAGGGATTTCTGGTAAATCCACACTTGGAATCCAAATGCCCAAGTTTCTATTATGGCTACACTGCAGTGCATGCCTAAAGGTACAGGCATTACCTACATTACCTTGGAGACAAGGCAGCATTGCTAGCTTACTAATTATGAAGTGAACTGATAGTTCTTACCTGGCATGCTGCAAATCTCCAAGAATGTTTTATTAGTCACTAAATGCATTACAGCTATTGACAGCCTGAAATGTTCTGTTTTTAATAAGCTTCCCTATCACCTGATATAAATTATAAGCATCATATACATGAAATCAAAGAGATCTTCCAGGCATTCACTATGGGCTTATAATAAACACATTACCTTTTCAATTATATATTAATTTGGAAGAATTTTATAGTGGTTTCCCTGCATTTAGATTTGTCTACCCAGAAATGTGCATTATGGAGGAGCATACAACAGAACAGAATTAAAATTGATCATGTAAAAACTGAATGCTCAGTATTCTAATGCACACACTCCCATTCTCCTCTCATCAATAGTTAAAGGAGCTCAGCAATATCATTGGCAAAACAACACAAACAGAGCTGAAGCAATCTCACAGTTTCATAATTTTTGTTTTAAAGACTTTAACTGGTAATTTCTTATCCCTTCTCCATCCCTAATTAATGTAGGTGATAAAACATATCGAAGACATACGAGATCTAGGCATGAAACAGTTAATAACAGTGCACATGTCAAGGTTTTAATAAGGCTTAACAATAAAAAGCTTCAATCCTCCACTTTCACTAGATTTTGTTGTGGCTTTCCCTTGCTTAGGGCAATCCATCTGTTAATGTTGACTTGCAATATAGTTAAGCTCGTGCACATATAAAAAGCCTAGAAAAGCTCACCTAAGCAAGAGGAGGCTCAAATGAATATTACAGAGATAGAACAATTCATCTTAGGCAAAGATTAGTTGTGTGTGTGTGTGTCTGTGAGTGTGTCTGTGTCTGTCTGTGTGTGTGTGTGTCTGTGTGTGTGTGTCTGTGTGTGTCTGTGTGTGTGTGTCTGTGAGTGTGTCTGTGTCTGTCTGTGTGTGTGTGTGTCTGTGAGTGTGTCTGTGTGTGTGTGTGTCTGTGTGTGTGTCTGTGAGTGTGTCTGTGTCTGTCTGTGTCTGTGTCTGTGTGTGTGTGTCTGTGAGTGTGTGTCTGTGAGTGTGTCTGTGTCTGTCTGTGTGTGTGTGTCTGTGTCTGTGTGTGTCTGTCTGTGTGTGTCTGTCTGTGTGTGTGTGTGTCTGTGTCTGTCTGTGTGTGTCTCTCTGTGTCTGTTTCTGTGTCTCTGTGTGTGTCTGTGTATCTGTGTGTCTGTGTCCGTGTGCCTGTGTTTCTGTGTGTGTCCTTGTGCCTGTGTTTCTGTGCCTGTGTGTGTGTCTGTGTGTCTGTGTGTGTCTGTGTTTCTGTGCCTGTGTGTGTGTCTGTGTGTGTGTGTGTGCCTGTGTTTCTGTGCCTGTGTGTGTGTGTCTGTGTGTGTGTGTTTCTGTGCCTGTGTGTGTGTCTGTCTGTGTCTATGTGTCTGTCTGTGTCTGTGTGTCTGTCTGTGTCTGTGTGTATGTGTCCGTGTGTCTGTGTTTCTGTGTCTGTGTGCATCTGTGTGTTGTGTGCCTGTGTGCGTGCAGGCGCGTGCACACCAGCACTTCTGAGTGCACTCCCATTATTTCTTTTTTTTTTTTTTTTTTTTGGGAAAGACTTTCGAAATGCAAATTACAGGAGGGCAAGCTGATCACTACAGTTTGCAATAACACATTTAATTATTTATCCTCCGATTAGGTTTTGACAGCTATTTCACGTGCTATAATTTGGTTTGATTTACTGATAATTTTTTTAACACCTGTTTCCGAGCTGGCAAAAAAACCGTAATAAAACCCCTATGACAGCAGTGATAAAGCTTAGTAAATATTCATTGTTAAAAACAGCTCTGCACTGTGACCAGTGCTGGTATTCTCCCTGGGCCAAACTGGCCTTGTTTTCAATAAAACCAGAGAAGTATCCTTTCCCTTGAGCCCTGTTAGTCTGAGGCTGCAGTTGGAACTGTCATCTTCACACAAAAGCAAAGGGGTTGGGTTTTACAAACGCAAAGCCTAATTGGGAGATCTTCATGGCTGTACTCTTGACATTTATTAGAGCCTCATCAACAAAACAGGAAATAACCGTACTAATTAGCAGACCCACATACAAACTACTATTTGTTGGGGGAAAAGCAGATTCATTTCCTATTGTAGAGGAAATATCCTCTCAGCCCCCAAAATCCTGGCATGAAAAAATTATTAAAACGATCTTTTCTAATGAAAGAAACATTGATCTCCTACATAATGTTTTAAAGGAAATATGTTTCACAGCATCTCAGGTAACTATTAATTAATTTTTCTGCTTAACTGTTTCCAGGAAGTGGAGAATGGAAAGCTCAACGCATGCCTCTAAGACAACATAAAATCTAACACTGAAGTCTTTATATTTACAAATTCTTACATGTTTTGTTTTATTTTTGGCAGAGAAAATAATAAAGCGTAGAATTGCCTCTTATTTGGAAGGAAGATGTCCATTAAAAGCAATCTCTTTTGTTTGTTTAGGTTTTAGGGGGATATTCACATGTGCTGACATTGCAACTTACTTATTTGTTTCTTAATTTAAATGCACAACAAAGGGCATGAGCTGCATGTTAGTACTGGCTTTATACTGCTAGAGACACTCAGGGGCACCATTTTAGAGATCCAGGTGGAAAGGTTCATTTGCAGGATAAACAGTTACAAAACAAAAAGATTAAACCTGACAAGAGAAGTGATTTTCACAGATTGCTAAGTGGCAGATTCAGTACTAAATTAAACATAAATCTCTCTCATACATGTATATTTATTTTTGGTTGAATGTGAAGTTTAAAATCAGCATTAATTAAAAAAAAAACAACCATGCATTTATGGTATCTTATTCAAATACTTACCAGGAACAAAACTAACCCCAGGTAGCAACAGCAGACTACTATTTTTTTAGAAATATTTTAATTTCTTTGCTTCCGGGGGAGAGGATAAAGTGGGAATACAGAGAGTGCGAGGTGGAGGAAATTCTGCAAGAGCAGAATTCTTGGGGAGCAATCACCATTTTCTCCTCCCTGCCCACGGGGCACAGATGGCAAATGGGACAAAAGTGTGGGAATAGCCACAGGACAACAGGACCTTCTGTTGGTCACAGGGCCAAACTGTAGGGCTGTTAGTTAGGAGCTCCAATCAAACCCTATATAGATACATGTATGCATGTGTGCACAAAGCATTCATGTTTATGTATAGATGCAAGTGAAACTATGGACTGATGAGCACTCCTGTCTTATTTCCCAAAGTAAAAGACAAACTGGTAGAAAGAGCAACAGTGATACTAAAGGATTTAGCAACATACATCTATGTAAACACAAAAACGTAGAAGTTAAACTGTTTTTCCTGAAATATTTAATTGCATCAAGGTAAATTACAGTCTTTTGTAACCCTGGACTCCTGTACTACTGTATCAGTAAATTACTGCAGGTTTCATGAATAAAAGCAGTCTATAAAAATTCACTGACTCTAAGGGTATGCTTGTGTTTTGTGTTTACAGTGATACACAGAATTCTAGATTCAGCTAGACAAATCTGTACATTGCTTATAATGCATTAAAAGCTTTTTAACATATCAAATTATTTTCATGGGAGGAAAGTTGCTGTTTATTAAAATAACAGTTACCTTTTGGAAACAAATATTTTAAGTACCATTCATGTTATTAACACTGGAGTTCTTTACACTTTACCACTGGCTTTAAGAGATCATGAAAACACATCCAGGGTAAAACCTGCCTAAATAATTAAAGCAAAAAGTCTTTATATTATTTATAAGCCTACTAAAAATAATAACTTAATATTACTGTACAATTTCAAAATAATTTAGCAATAATCTATATCAGTTCTATTATAAATTTTGAAAACTAAACTTATAGATAAAAACTAATTCAAAACCAGCTCATTATAGACAATTCAGATTTTTATCACTGCAATTTCTAAAGTAATAAACCGAATACTGTCAGATAACCTGGACCAAATTTATATGCTTCTTATCTGTGGAAGATACATGCTTAAAAAATTCATATATAAACATTAATTAGACATATTAAAACATGGAAAAACAATACACAGTAAAAATATATACCCATACTTTAAACTATATACACATGCAGATATTAATTCCCAGAAAAAAAGTACAATGAAGCCTAATTTATTGATATATTTGAAAATAACACTGAAAAAAACCCCAGAACACTTGTCAAAGTTGAGACACTACACCTGTTACTTCAGATCAGGACAAGGAAGTTTTAGAGTTTTTAGGAAAAAGAAGAGAATGGCACCATATTAACTAGCTGACTTATTAATAAAATAGTAATTCATAACTATCTGAGCAATGTTGAAAGCCATATGATCATCAAATCAATTTATTAGAAATGCAAAATTAACCTGTCCCCCTATAAGAAAAAAAAAAACAAGATAGTTTAACACAGATTTGTGAATAGGTCAGAATCTATTTACTGTGAAATGTCTATCAAAGACAGTATTTTAAAATTAAATCTTAGATACATATTTATAAATCTCCTTTTCCCCCCCCTCCCCCCCTCTCCATAGGATGAAATACAAATAACTTCATTCGTCCATCCAAGGAGTATAGCAGCATTTCTATAAACACAGACATTTAATCTCATAATTCAAACACAGACCTTAAAAAAAAAAAAAAATAAATAAATAAATAAAATATAAAAAAAATCACATTTCCTCATATGTACATGAAAAAGGACAGAAGTTTCAGGTGTTTTACCTGTGCCAGCCTTCGTTTTTCAGAGTTTGCTCTTCTCTCATAATGTGATGTGTAAAGGGGAACAGTCTGCCCTGCACCAGCACTGCAAGTTCCATGCTCTTCACTCTCCTACAACAAAACAGATTTAAATTTCTTTATTTATAATCATTATCTGCTAACCTACTCTCGATATTATGCATGCAGAATGCATTCAAAATTATCTTGCCACAATCTATTACTGTCATGAAAATACCATCTGTAGTAAGAAAATCAGATTTAGCTTTTCAGGAAGCTGAATTATCAACACAAATCAGATTTAGCTTTTCAGGAATTTCAGCTGAATTATCAACACTGTCATTTAAAAGACGAATTGTTCAAATGTCTAGGAAATATTTTTGAAAGTTTTCTTAAAATAGCATGAAATATATCTAAAAATGGTTCCTTCTCCCTACAGAAAAATCATCTTCTCTGATATCTCTGCAACGTCGCTCCTGTAAAATGAAAATATTCCCTTGTTTTAAACACTGCCATCGTCCATGCATCTTCTGAAGCCAAAAGAAATGACTACACCTTTTGAAATACATTGCACTGCAAGACTCTCCCACCTCAAATTCTCAGCTTGAAGCAAAGGTTTCGACTGTGATATCAAAGCAATCAACTTTATGAAAACATACATCCTGTTAATGTATCTTTGAAGACCTCTGTTGTTCTATGATAAAATATGCAAACAATAAAGAGATTATTCAGTGGATGCATAGAATGACAGATAGTTGCCAGAGGGCTCGTTATGAAAAATGTATTGTTGAACAAAGGGCTAAGCACATTTCAAAAGTCATTAAAAACACAAATCTCGTGTGATTTGTAAAGTGCAAGCTTCAAACCGATCCAGGAAGCAAAAAAAGTAAAAATCTTATTACCTACCTTGTGTTTTAACTTACTCTTCACTTCTTTTATTCCTTGCCTTGCCTGGTTTTTTGCCTAGAAAAAGAAAGGGAGTTTAGCTCTGCAAGACATTAGCTGTAGTCAAAGAACATGCTTTATGATGCCATACTTATTTTACTTCTTTTTTTAAACACCTGGTGATAGGAAGAGAATGAACTTTTATCACAAATTTCACGCATGAATTGCAATTGTATTTTTATATTAATTCTTTGTCTCTAAACTTCAGGATTTTTTTCATTATGTGCATGCCAATGCTGTGAAAACGTACAAACTCAAAGATTCTCCATTATTACTAAGTACAGGCTAAAAATGGTCACATGCATCACCCCTTTATTTGAAATGGTCTTTTAAATTTGAAAGGGTATTTTAGCAGCAATTCATGTTGGAAAATTCATCATTTTCAAGATGACTGCTACAGTGTTCCAGTCTGGCAACTTACAGGGCAACATCAATCTTAAGAGAAATGAAGTGATTTCATATGCAGATGGAGATTTTGCCCAGTGTTGCTTAACAGCACAGTGCTGCTATTTAGGGGAGAATTCTGTATGTAATAAAATAGGCAGCCAAGGATCACTGTTGCATAGAAAACAGAGCCAAGAATGTTCTTCAATAAAGAAATGAATTATCAATACAGAATACCATGTACTTATGTTAAAAATAACACTGAAATAGAGAGAGAGAGAGAGAGAGAGAGAGAAAGACAGAGAGAGAGAGAAGGAGGGGGAGTAGAAAAAACAAGAAAAGATAGTGGGGGAGGAATGGGGAAAAAACCCCTAACCTGAATAGAAGAAAGGGTACTTTTCCTACATGAATACAGGAAAAAATTACAAAACTTCTCAAGGGTATTTTGAAAATAGGAGATTTAAAAATACTTTTACTCTCATAAGCATCAAACCCAGTTAAATGTGAATATTTTAATATCATCTCTAAAAGAGCAGATGATAGAAAAGATTTGCTGCACACATTACTGATGCTTTACCACATCTCCTCAACAACATAGTGCTTAGTGTTGATGTGAAATTGCATCTGTGTGAGCCAGAACTCCATTTGTTCAGTACAATTTCTATCTGTTCTACACAGAGACCTCTGCACCAGGTTAACACCATATACTATATAAGTATCCACCACAACACTGTATTTATAGTACATATAAATTCAGCATTTACAAAATGTTTAACACCCAACACTAACTTTGCAATGCTTGTGTTATGGGACTTCAGTGGAAATGAGCTCAGGCTCCATGTCTTAATCACGTTGTTGCCAGGTTAGAAAGTGCTTACAGCTGTGTAACAAATGAGTAAAAGATATTCAAATAAGTTTCTAGTATGCATTACCACTGAAACCAAAAGAGCACACTGATGCTTTGAGAATCTCTGTTGTTATACACAAGCTACCTGGAAAACTGAATCAATGCTGAACCCTAGTGCTGTCCAGGAAAACAAATGAAGCCAAAAACACTCCACAAGCTGAAGTGTTTCTCTGCAATACATTTAGAAAATGCTTAGGTTTTTAAGTGTTCAGGAAGAATGAGAGGTTGTAGAAAGCTGCAAGTATTTTTATGCATTATTTATCTGAAAGAGATTATCTTACAAATTTATATGCTGTTTTCACAGCTGGAGTGGCTTTGGTCATTGCTGTATTGATCAATGCACCACCTTTCTGAAATACACAAAAAAAACGTGGTTTAGTAACACTTCCACTCAAGTCACACCTTAAGAAAACATGAAGAAAAAAAAAAACACCAGCAAAAAACCCCCAAAAAACCCAGTATGCTGTAAAGAAATAACAATTTTCCTTTTCTATTGGTAAGAATAACCACAGCTGTGTTTCCTCCCAAACCTGCTGTCGGCAGCTACACAAGGGTTACAGTACCTCATCACCATGGCTGACACATTTATCAATGCATTCTAACACAATGATGTATTTTCATTCTTCATTCATTGTTACCACTTCACAATCAATTCAGAAGTTATGGCAATTTCTCATGTGCTCCTGTGATATTTATTATGCAACTTAAAAATACCTTGACCCAAGAGAACGAAATATTTAATGTAATCACAAAAGAATTCTCTTAATCTAAAAATAATATTTTTTTACTAATCCTGAAGAATAACAAGGTTATGCCAAGGGTCTTCTGCTAGCCAATCTGCACAAATCCATACTAACGAAATTGCTGTCTACTAGAAGTGATAAATTTTGTATCAAATTGTACTGTCCCACCTAATTCATAGTTAGGGAAGTTAACATGATACAGATGAAAACCCTGTCTATACAAACAGAAAAACCTCCTGCATTTTTACATTTTTTTTGTGTATGGGACCACTTTTTTTCTTAACTCTTCAAGGAAAAAAAAAAGCAAAACAAACAAAATTATTGCAAATGCCATAGTAATGTCATTTTTATTATAGACTGTATTTCTATTTTCCTTGCAAATGAATTAATTTTTACCATTACATAAAGGAAAGGACAAAGATGTAAAGAACAGGATGATGCACAACATAATTATTTAACCAGGTTTATACCTTCACTGTATTCACCCATTGCTGGTAAGATCTTGAATTTCCTGAAATAGAAATATAAAATGTAACACAATCATACATACATCCTACATTTTTAATATTTCAACCTTCCTTGCAATCTGCATAAAAATTTCCCTTAGAGGATTACTTCATTACTTTCTTTCTTGCCAGACAGACAAGAAATGTAAAGTTAAGGCTACATGTACACCAAGAAAAAAACCATAGGTCTCTCTTATTTCATGTTTTCTATTTTCTTTGTAAAAGCATGTTCTTTTACCACAGATTTTACCTTCCATATTCCAGTGGAGGTATAAAGAGAAATAAAAACTATGATAAGGTATCATGCTGTTAAAAAGTCTAAAAAGAAAAACACCAGCTTGAAGGAAAGAATAAGATATAATGAACTGCATTCAAGTCTAATGATCCCACTGGGCAAACATTCAAGTACAGAAATGACATGGGCTGCAGATGGTACCATCCCAAGGAAAAAGAACAAGAGAAAAGTCTCAGGATTGTGGAAAAACTATATATTCCTGTGCAGAAAAAAAAAAATTAATATTATTAACTGTATCTACTTTCTTCTCTGATAGGCAAGGGAGAGCTACTGGCTTCTGCAGGACTGCCAAGAACTGCTCCACTAAGCTGGTCGTGAAGGACCGTGTTAAATTCTACCAAGCACCTGATAAAGAAATTAATACTATTTCCCAAAGGTGCTTCAGCTGAATGCCAAAGATTGGGTCCCTGATCCTTGAGAAAACTTAATAGTATATCAATCACTTGAGAACTACTCACTAACCCAAGACAAGACTCTGATGTTGACAAGAATGCTGAAGTTTCAAGCAAGAGAGCAGACCCATTTAAAATGGCCACACTGATATAACCCTGGCATTACAGACTTTTAACAGGAGCTCTCAAAACTTTTTAAGCTCTGAAATAATTGATTAACTAAGGCCAGGGTGAAATTACTGCATTGGTTAGTGGAACACTAAAACACATCCAAGCCTCACACTCCTCAAACACAGTTGTAAGCTCACTTTTTTTCATAATGTAGAAGGTATTGCCAAGTTTTTCAATGGGGTGGAAAAGCAGAGCTCTTTATAATCATGTTGGGCACTTTCACCTGTTACCAGCAATACCTGCTTAGAAAGAATAAGGATGAAATCTCCAGTAAGAACATCCAAAAGCAACCTAAAGGAAAAATTTCTCATTTTTCATTTCTCCAAGTTGACTCCCTGTAACTAAAAGAGAAGGTAACATGCAAATAACATGTACTAGGGTGAAATGTAATCACCACTACTGTGTTAATGAAATTAATTCAATGAACAATAACTAAATTCTCTTCCCTGGCATTTCATAACTTCAAATTCTTATCAACATATTCATACAATATCTGGCTTACAACACCCTTACAGTGACTCTTTCCACACCTGAGGTTTCCCTGTCACAGCCTGCAACTTAAGTGATTACTAAAGCTTGTAAACCAGACCACAGAAAATCACCAAGAAGTTTAAGTGCTTTCTAATCAAGTAGAGAAACTTCAGGGAAGGCAATAAAAGAAGAGAGATAAAAACTCATCTACAGAAGAGACCACGTAACACTGCATACCCTCAGCCTTCACTGAACCTCATGAAACTTTATCAAGAAAATATTAACTCCTTAAATTATTATTAAAAGAGAGGCTCAAAGGTTTTCAATTTTCTAGCTTTCCTTATACCACCACCAGACCCACTGAAAAAAAAAAAAAAGACTTCTATAGTAAAAGTCATGTTGTTATAACTTACTTAAATTGATATATTCTACAAGGAATCCAAGTGCTAGGCCAACCAATCATCACAATATACTTGTGTTGAAAGCTACATAAAACTCTTGAGAACTTATACTTCTACAGAGTAATACATGTAACAGAAAATAGAAACTTGTGAAAAAAATTAAGTATAAAGCACAAATGGCAAATGAAATAGCTGACACATTTCATGTACAGCCACAGGAAAATAAATTTGACAACTTCAATGAAAAAAGAATATTTATAAAAAAAAAAATGAAATCTATGGTTTGGCCTCCAATTTCCAGTTTAACTTTCTACACTGGTTTAGTTATTCTCACCTATGTGGAAAATGAACACCTAAACAGATTACTTAAGGAAACATTTTCCACTTCATTCAGTAATTTTAAAATTATATTTTCTACACCTAAGAATATTTTCACCTGTCTTTTTAACAGCTTGTAGCTCACACTAACTTTCTGTGACTTTTCTGAAGTCTGGGTTTCACCTGTGTTTTTCCTTAAAAAAACCCAACCTTGGGCTTCCTGTTAAAGTTGATAGGAGTTAACTCAGCAAAGGGATTATGCTTCTACCCCATTAGTATCACAAAATGTCACCTTCAATTGCATACATATTGTTAACCCTGCACTCCATAACAATAATGAGACAGCAGTTATGTAAATACTGAATATGTGCCCTAAGCAATTTGTCCACAAACAAGCAATATACAGCTTGTGTGACTTGAAAAGCAAGCACGTGGTGCAATCTCAGTGAGAACTGCTAGTGAAGCCAAGCACTCCCTCCTGAGCAGAGCCAGGTGAGCCATGGTTCACAGGCTGGCAGTGCAGCCAAGAAAGAAGCTTTATCTAACTTCCACTCCAGTTTTATTGCAGCCTCTTGACCCCCCCAGCTGCAGTCAGTGAACAAACTCTGAATAGACATCACCTATCTAAATAATGGATGCTCAACGTCTAAATCCTGTTTACAGAGCAGCATAAGTTACCTAAGAAGACAGAAAAGAAGTAAATCTCTGTATAACTAACCCCCTTTAATCAAGAAAAAAAAATAGCTATGAGTTAGATCATGGCACAAGACACGGAGGGCAGGAGAAGGCATGAAGAAATGAACAAAAAGAATTTATGTACTCTGAGCATCCAAAAGGTATTTTATAGAAAGTGAAGATGGCTTTGTACCACTCGATGATTTCTCCTTGGCTCCCGTTTAAGGGTAGTCTTGCAAAGGAAGACTATGTAGAAAAAGTTCAGCAGCCCAGATTTGAAAAATAATTTTAAAATAAAGCTTACAGATCATGTAAATATTTAGTTAAAAGGTAAATACTATAGTGATATTTCACCTTACATTGAAATCTAAGTATTTTACATTATTGAAACAATGTATCTTTATTTACTACATTGACATAGCTCAATAGATCATAATATGTGTCCCAGAAGTGATTTGTTCAAGGCTAAAATCTTTCCAAGAATGAATGGCTCCAATGAAGGAGTAATCAGATTATCAACTTCTAAAATTTACAGACATCACAGACATCCTAAAACTGTTGAACAGCTCACAAAGAAGCATCACTCTGTACCTCCACAAAAGCCTCCTGCTGTGATTTCTTCTTCAAACGCATCAGAGAATCCTCTTCCTGCATTTAATTTTGATAGACGACCATCAATAAACTGGAAAAAAAAAAAAACTAACAGTTTGTTGTCCCTTCTATTACTACAGTGTTAGAGTTTTCAGTGTGTACACTGTCATGGAATATGGAAGTTCAAGACTACACATGCCTTAGGGGTATTATATTGCCTTTAGATGGACTGTGCAACAGCAGCTGCAATTACAAACACCAGAAATATCAGAGTATTTTAAATATATCAAATGAATTATATATATAGTGCAATATTTACTAATAGGATTGTGAAATTTTATAGTCAATTAAATTGCCTGTCAGTTTGTTCAGAAATATTTTAAATTGCTTTCAAGCTTGTTGTGGGTTCTTTTGCTTCTCTAATGGCGTGAAAATATATTACTTTTTTCCTTACTAATGATTTGATTCATAGTCATATTCAAATAAACATTACTGAGACACTCCCTGACATTCTTCTCAAATTGTAATTTTACTTCCTATCATCAACAGAAGAGAATAAGCAAACCTTTCAGGGGTATCTCTTTCTGTGCATGCATCGGTGCGTCCAAAGTGGAACTTTTTGTGCACAGAAAGGACATTAGAACAACAGGAAATGTTTCATCACACCCGGTTGAAAAAAAATTATAGGTTATGATGTTTGCTTGAGGTCCATTAAAATGTGTTTTACATGAAAAAATGACCTTAAGAGGACAGAATGTGAAGGGAACTTGTAGCAATGCCATCAACACTGAGACAGCAGTGGCTTGGTGGGAGCAGGAGGTTTCTGTGAGTGGCAGTGTGCAAGCTGACCTGAAGGGTGATGCACCAAGTCCCAAAACAAAGTGAGAGATGACACCAAGGCAGACCCCTGAAGCCCTCTCCACCTGACCAAGCACAGCTCAGGGTGGACCCCACTGGGTTTTTAAGTTTCAGCACAGCTGTTGGCCCTTTCCTGTTTTCTAACCACTAACACTTACTTAGTTCCATCTATAGATGTACACTGTAAAGTTGCCCTTATGCTGATGTTACAGCAGCAGGAACACAGGGCTTTGCATCCACATCTAAGTGTACAGAGAAAGACTGAAATACATCAGAAAAAGTCAAAGATAATTAGCAATAAAACCCTTCAGAAGGAATGCATGCATTCTTTTCAAGAATTACTGGGCTTCAAAGTACAGTGAGTGCACTCTTAAAGGTTTAAAATCCTTTCAAGAAGCAACCCCTCCCTTTTTGTTTTGAAAAGGGTAACTCAAGTCAGGGAGATAAAGTGAGAAAGCACTTTTCTAGTTATAAATTCTTCATAATCTAGCAAGAATTGAGTTATTCACTGGCCCCAAACAGTACAGAGGAACCAAAATTAATTATTTGGCTGTATCATACTTTAACAAAGATTATCCAAAGAATGTCAGTGACAATCTGAGGCTTGCCCGTGAACAGACCAGTGACATGAAACAAATTACATTCTTAGGGTCCAAAAATTCCAGTAGCAAGAATAAGGTAAGCATTTCCTTCTCTTTCTTGCCTAAATTCCTTCTTATATTTTATTTTTACTTCAGGCTGGCTTTTTTCCCAACAGTTTGGTTCATGGTCAGAGGATCACTGGATTATTTCACAGTGAGAAAAAACAATACAAAAACCAACCAAACAAAAAAACAACCAAAAACCCCACAAACCAGCAAAAAAGAAAAAAAACAATCCCAAAACCAAACAACTGACTCCATCCTCCCATCCCCAGCCTTTGAACTGTATAACATTATCTCTCTTGGGAAAATTATGATCATTCCATACTATAAACTAACATAGGATTTATGGACATACTCATCATTTGGTAAAATTCTATCAACAGAAGGCTGAGATATTGACTGAATTTCAGTTTTTAGAGGATCACTTCAGTTGAGTTTTTATAGAAATACTGACAAATAACTTCTAGCAAAAAAAAAAAAAAGGAATTGGAGACATTATTTAAATGAAATTATAAGTACTAGTAGCAGTAGCAGCAGTTAGTAATTTTCAATAATTTACTCTTAATGGTTGCACTTAGACTGCTACATGAAAAGAACAGCATGTCAAACACAGTTATATTTCATGATTTCCTCCTCTACCGTAATTCTTAAATTATTTTTAATTCTAAAACCAAAACACAGGCCATGTCCACTTCAGAAGATAATGCTGCACGGGTGATAAAGGGTGGGGGGTAAAGTGGGAGAGCTAAATCCAATAATTTCATTAGGCAGGAGTAAGAATTCTAAGTCAGTTCACTCATTACTAAAACTAAAACATTGGTAGAAAAAAAGAAAATATCATAAAAGTGATTTCCAGACAACAGCAGCTCAGCAGCTTGCACGAGGAGAGCTCAGCTCCTAAGGCTTGTAAATGAAATGTGAAATTTTCAAAGACTTAAGAGTCTTTAAGCCCTAATTAATTATTTATTTTTTCTAGTTAGTACTTTCCACCATTTTAGGAACAAATCCCAGTAAATGTTGCCCAGTACATTACTTGTACAATTACATTATTTATTGGGATAGTCTAGCATTAGGCTTCATGCTAGTGCTAAGAATTAATTCATATTTTCCCTGGACACTCATCAGAAGTATTTGACATGTAAAATGCAACTATTAATTGCTTATGTTTGCAGATTGAAATAAAGATTAGCTACATTCCATGTTAACCCAGTTAAAGGGGACCCCTTTCTAAGGTTTAGAAAAAGTTAAGAATTAAATGGCAAACATAATAGCACAGATATCAAAGATGTGGAAAAAACTCCAATAAGAAAACAAGTAAAATAAGCTCACAGTCTAAGAGAACAAACACTTCTTCTGAAGAAAAAACTGTCATATGCAGAATATTTCATTGTGAAATAGGAATACTTAATATATAAATAATAGTTATTTTCTTTAAGAAAAGTATTTATATGCTTCAATATATTAACAGTTTAAGAACAACTATAACCAGGGTTTTTATAATTAAATCTATTCAGAGCAGAAACCTTTAGAAAACTAAAGAAAACACGTTTAGAAAGCTAAAATTGGCAAATTGCACCAAACTGAACTTCACATGTCCCCATAGTTGTGATCTACATCACAGTGATTGTCACAAATTATTTTTATTCATTCCTGGAGAATAAAAAAATAAATTAACAGTTTGGTGCATTCTGTTTCAGAGCAATATAAAAAGTCCTTTCGACTTCCAAAGATGTGAAGTCATCAACCTGATTTAAAACACATCTCCATAATTTATAAGTTCAAGAGATTGGTTTGAGGCTAAAAGATAATGTAGGCATGGTCCTAAACAAAAATACCCTGCCTCAATTTTCAGTAAATACTATGATGCTGAATAAGAGAAAAAAAATGCAAGTGTTAAGGAAAATGAAATACAGAAATGGACATTATTATACCCAAGAAATAAAATTCAAGTAAAAAACCCTTAGATTCATCTCTGACTCACAGTTCTGAGGAAACCAGGATATATACCTGGAGTTAGAAAATCTTTTATGAATCTATCAAGGTAAACACAGTTGAAGTGAAAAATAACAGTACTGTCATGTAAAAAACAAAGGTTGTGGTAAGTGGTGGTCTCTCAATTTGCCCTAAACAA
The DNA here is from genome assembly GCF_036169615.1 of Heliangelus exortis. Lineage (NCBI taxonomy): Eukaryota > Metazoa > Chordata > Aves > Apodiformes > Trochilidae > Heliangelus > Heliangelus exortis. The sequence goes on along the minus strand of NC_092429.1, from coordinate 22,717,310 downwards.
TTTGATCAGGGCTTACAAATAGATTGGGGGCAGGGGTAATAGTAAATGAGTAAAGACATCCCATATGAGAGATATCTCAGATTCTTTGACAATTATTTTCTAGATAAAAGAAATGCAAATTAACTATTCCATAGAAAAGCCTCTTGGATGTGCCTCAAAATACTAGTTTAGGTGAAATAAAACTGAAGAACCTCAACTTGAGATTGAATGAGGCCTGGCCCCAAAAGGAGGTAACAACAGTTTGTCACGAAAAGCATCAGTCTGGAAGTGTCACCTGTCCTGGTATTCAAGGGTAAGCATTGGAATTGATCTTATTTACAGGTTATTTAATGCTTTTGGTGCAACAGACTGGCACGTGCCAATACATTTGGGGATATCATTAGTAGAAAGCACATCAAAATGCAATACAAAGTAAAAACAGATGATGTTGAAGAATAAAATATTCTGAATGGGAGTAGTACAAAGAATTCATTCTGACAGTGATTTCCTGGTGCTTTGGTGAAATGGCAATACAACTACCAAAATTCAGAAAATGGTTAGATTAGAGAACTTAATATATCTTAATGTAGGGGAGAAGATTCAAAATCTATAAAGGAAAAATAATAGAGGAAGGATTTTATAAAATGGCAAGCATAAAACTTATCAGTTATGGCAAAAAGAGTTCAGTTAAAAGTGCCTAATTTCTGCTTGGTCTGGGTTTAAGGCTGCTTCTAAGAACTGTTTTCTGCTTAAGCAATTCTCCAGAACAGAATAAAATACAGTTTAGTCTTTTTGAACACAAACAACTTTGAAAACAGCTCATTTGTCAGTGGAAAACATTGGAGAAGATGCAGCTGGGCTGAAGATTAGCTGAAAAAGGAGGAGTAACCTTCATAAGAGAAACTAGAGGAATGAAAAAAACCTGCTACTACTATTAAATCACACACATGATCAAAATTGTTACTAGTTCCTAATCCTCAAAAATACCTTATTTCCTTTAGTTGAAATAAAATTAAAACAAGCAAGAAACAAGCTGTGAACTGATTATGTTTATTTGAACACATATTAAAATGTAAGGGGTAAGTACACAGCCACATTGACAAGCCCATTTATTTCAGTAAGTTTAAAATTTTTCTTAGAGCTGAAGATGTTACTTTAGCAGTAGCAGTGCAGAAACAACTGAGAAACATTGCTTGTAGGCAGCTTTCTCTGAAGAAAGTTCCTTTCTAGCTTATCACACTGAGATACACAAAGTGTAAACACTATTTACTCTGTTACTTCTTTCCATTTTATTCATTTGTGCTGGCTACTTCAAAAGGTTTCAGATTTCTTCTTTATTAGTCTACATTTTTATTTACAACTTTATTGTAAAAAATAAAACAGCAAATTGAAAGGAGCCCAATTTTTGGATCAGTATTTCCTTATCTTTCACATAATTAGGAGAAAGCTATTTTCACAGGACTTCTACAAACTATCATCCTTGCATAAATCTTTATTTTAGACACCAGCCTCTGATTAGCACTAAGTGTTTTTTGAAAATTAGATTCTACATATAATGAATTTCCCTTATCTATCATGTCAGTATATCTTCAAAGTCCACCACATTATTTAAACATGAACTCCCATGCCTCAATCATTCCAGATATTTGTAGGCAAATATATTCTTTTATGGGTCCTCTGACTTCACTCCAATTTTACTTGACTTTCCTAAAAATCTAGTCATAAGTTTCTTAACACCCTTCTGATGCAATGGGCTTATGTGATGAAAACAGAGAAAAAAGAATAAAATCAAAGAAAAAAATAATTTCAAAGACTGTAGTAAAACTATTATTGAGCTGTACCAGACATTCAACAACTTGTTCTCTGTTAGTTCAAAATCTGCATTAAGAGATCAGCTAGAATGGTCTTCAGGCCACCCTACAGCTTGGGTTTGTAACATTCTCTGTGTGCCTAACAATGAAAACTGCAATTACAGTATGAATCCAGTTTATTAAAAAAAATGCCCTTGAAGTCAAATTTAAGTAAGCACTATGTTGTTTAGGTTCTTTGGTCAAGAGCCAAGAGAGCTAAAAATGAAGTTCAACATTCTAGCTGGAAGACCCATGATTTATCTTGCTCAGATGAGTCACTGACTGGCTCAGAGATGCTGGCTCTGCACCATGGGGTTATTTTCTTTCTTGGGTTCCACCTCCTTCCCCCCACTCTTTTGAACTATAACTGAAGATTTAAAAATGCAACAAAATTGGGATGACTTTCTGTACACAAAGTACTTGCACTCATACTTTACCCCAGAGTTTCATAAGCTGACAGAAAGGAAAATGTATTTAAATATGGATATGTTTTAAGAGAAAATCATTAAACATGAAAATCATTAAACATTAATCTCATACCTGTTTAAACAGTTGCAGATTAACAGCTGTTTCCAGGAACTGCTTAGTAGTACTGGAACGATGCTTCACAAAACTAGGCTCACAGAAAGTTATGGGCTCTCCCTAAAAAATTTAAACATAAAAAGTTAGATGGCAGCTAGAGTACAAAAAATGCCAACTTACATAAAATTCTCCATTACAAATGAATTTATTTATTAGTAGCCAATAAATACAAATATTGCCTTTCAAGCAATCTTGATAAACACACGTCCAATTAAAGAGACAAAGGTAACAATGAAAGCAAAAGTCCAAAATCTTTGTGCAATATTTCAGCAGCTGTGAAAATACACATTGCAATTGAACCTCTGGTTTATGTGGTCAGTCTACAAAATACACACTGCAAGGAAAAAGTGTGTGGTTTACAGTCCCTTCTTTTTCCTACCTTTATAGTACTCTTCATTAAAAATTTCAGGGAAGTGGTTCAAATTTTGAGGAAGAGCAGGTCCACTGTTCAAATAATTTAACATGCATTATTGTTCTGGATTACTCTGATTTCCTGGCATGCTAAATCAGGAATACTAGTAAAACAAAATGCTAATTCAGTCCAAAACCATGTATCTGCACCAAATTATTTGTATCTTTATTCTACCAAAACTACTGATTTAATAGGAAATTACTGAAATAAACATCCATTTAAATTTTACTCAAAACAAAGACTACAAGCATTTTTGGAAAATTGCTATGGAGAAAGACTGAACAGATGATATTAGCATTTAATACAATGAAATCTATTTCCCTAACATTGTTGGTCACTTAAAAGACAAATTTATTTATGCCCCTGTAATCACAGCTTTCTGCTCCTTCATGCATTTTCCTGTCATTCTGTCTGAATTTGCTTCTGGAATATCACACATTGCTCTCTACAGATGAATGGGCTGAAATTACTCTCAACTGCTTTTTACACCTTGTACTTTGTTTAAAAATGGTTCAAGAATGATGCAAGAAAATGTTGCAGTAAAAACACTGTGATGTCATTATAAAGTCCTAATCTTCTGCTATCAAAAGCCTCACTCTTTTTAAGTCTCTCTTTTAAGGGAGAGACTTTTAATCCTACTCAGCATAGTCCCAAAGTTCATGCTTAGCTTTAGTTTTAAATCTTTACTTCTTTATGGAATCTCTGACTTTAGGAAAGAAAACACTGGAAGAATAGAAGCTATACATGTACCTAACCTAAACTTTCCCCTTTTGCAGAGCAGCTGGAATGCTGTGATATGCAAACCCATCTCAGGGCAATATGTAGCCCTGTGTCAATCAAAGCTGCAGAAGCACACGAGTTACTCCACCTGCTACTTACCCCAAGATAAATGTTGAACACTGTACAGATGCAGGACATGCTGGATCTGCCAAAGAGCTTGAAATGTTTGTGGTACTTTAAATAGCACTGCCTTCCTGACCCACTTTGCATTAGCTATCCTTGAGCTCCTAAGGACTCGTCTTAAGAAGATGACCCCAAGCTACTTAGCAAATTCAAAGTGCCATCAAAACAAATGAAATAGTCTCCAGTGAGATATGGTGGTACAAGACACAGTGTTCCTGAGGGTGGACTCTCTTCTCAGTTCTGTCATTCTTCCAAAAATATCAGGGCAACAAACTGTAACAACTCCTCATTTTATATATATATATATAATAATAATTAAATAATTGTTTGTGTTCTTATACACAGAATTTTTTTTCTGGAAATACAGAGGATTTGTGGAAGTGCAGAACAGACCAGAGGATGGCTCATGAAATACTATGAAATATTGAATCTAGGACTAAACCGAGAAAATAGCATTTTCAAAATACACTATTTCGAAAAATAAAACCTCCTCCCCTGGCACTGTCCCAGAGTCTTGGGAAAGATGAAAGAGAAAAAGGAGAGGTTATCTCCCAGCAGAACAGAAAACAGGCATGCTCCTCTTTTTCACACCAGCCTGGGAAGAGTCAGCAGTCAGATAGTTTTATTTGATGGCACTTATCCTGGCCGAGCCATGGGACAGAATGCCAGGAAAGGGTATTTCAACACTAGTTTTTAGTTCATGGATGTAATACTTTCCCAAATGCTTTCCTTTATCACTGGATGCTTCAGATATTTAGTAAGCACTCATGCACTGGTACATCTGTTCCCTTATCAGAGCAGTTAGGAGCCATAATAACCAAAGCTATTCCATAGCTGAGAATTTATCTAGATCTATAAAGATTTCACACCCAAAATTCATCCATGTTATTTGAACCTACTGACAGCAAGGTTGCATTGAAAATTTGAGTGTGTTTAAAGCTTCAAACTGGTCAGCATAAGAAAAAGAAAAACCTGTTGAAACCTGTTTTCCACGCTGAAGTTTTCTTAGCATTTATACTGTAACTTTACTGAAATTGCATTAAATAATACAATTAACTCACAGCTCTTTTATTTGTTCAAGACTCTGAGCAAGAATATTCTTTTCCAAATAAAACTTCTACAAATCTTCAGAGATTATTACTGTAAACACAAAGCTTTTTAACTGATATTTAAAAAATAAATTATTGAATCGATATAAACAAAAAGAGCTCTAGAAGCTTCAATACAAGATTATAACATTCTCGTTTCTGCAAATACATCTGGGTACCTTTAGAAACTGAGTTTTGGAGGAATGCTCCACTGATACTTAACTACTAAACCATCAAATGGCCCCTGTCATATTGATCTACAACGTACTTTCAAAACAAGTTCGATTGAAACCCAGTGGGGACTCTCTAGTGAAAAGTAGACAGCTAATACTCAGACCAAACAACCCATGCCCAAACAAGATATCCATCCTTTTAACAACAGTTGCTACGGAATTTTCTTCCCCTTTCATAGCTTGCCACACACAGCAGGAATTTCTTACTCGAATCTACATCCCCATTTTAGGCAGCCTATTTATACAGACCTCATGGGAACATGAAAACAGTGAGCTAAAACAGCTCATTTTAAAAGGGAAAATAATCTAGATTAGATTTGGTTGTGCTTTCTAAATCTATTGCTACCCAATTTGATCAAGAAGTGCAAAGATATAAATTCTTTATTTCAGAAAACATTCCTATCTCTCTAGCAAGAGAAGACCTGTTACAATTAATATTATTTCACCCAGTAAATAATTTCACTCTTGCTTATTACATAGAGACTCAAGGTCTCTTTAGTCTTTTATGATCCAATTTTTTTTTAATCCAAAATTTTAAACACAAATTCGGTTTCAATATTAACATTTGTTTTTTTGTTTTTTTTTTTAATAAAGGAAGTACAGAGCTGAAATTTCAGCCGTCATGGCATTCAGAGATAAAGGCCAGGATGTATGACTGAGCAGAACTTATGATTCTACTTAGGAAGATGCCATTTTAAATTACAAATTAATTTCTGCAAAATTTGCAAATTTCTGGCAATGTACCCAAACATAAAGATGGGCTAAAATATTTCTTGCAGTCACAATTAAGAAATACTACACAGGGCAGTTCTGGATTTAAACACAGACAATTTTCTAGCATTTCATTACTCTCTGTTTCTGTACTCTGCTGTACTCTTTATGTAAACAAGTCAATGCCATTGCAAGAGATGCCTCTTCTCTAAAGGTTTTGTTTTGAAACTCAATTATAAGTAACCATTACTTATGCATTCTCAAGTAATTCAGGTGCATTCTGCATCTCAAAATACCCATTTTTTCCTAATCTAAGATATAACTGCAGTGATTTGCTTTCTTGTATATTGAACACAATACCTGCATCTGCCAGAGAGCCAATGTCCCTACCTTGAAAGTGTCAATACAGGTCCAAACCTCTCCACTTGGAATTCAGTTACAGTGAGGTCTGACAGGTTGTGCTATCTTCAAGCTGGAAGTTATCTTAGCTCCCCTGGTGTGTTGATGAGACCATGAACTCCTACTGCTGAGCATTCCAGAGCAAGCCATTAGCCTTTGCTCTTGATTTCCTAATTTCTGATTGATATGACAACCATCATAATTTAAAGTTATCTGGGATTAATTCCTCTTTGTAATTTCAGAGCTTTGAGAACTTTTTCCCCAAAAGACATGATGGCTTTTTTTCAACAGCTTAATCTTTTGTTAGCTACTTCTTGAAGACTATTTTTTAAAGATAGTAAATAACTTATTGTTGCTTACATGCTGTAACCTTTTAAATGATGAGTCATAAAGTAAGATTTGTTTGAAATACATTTGAAATGTATTTGGTTTGCTATGAATTACATTAAAAAATAAATTAAGAATCACACATATCTGTCTTCCTGATGGTTACTGCCTAAGAGTATCATGATATTGAAAGTGATCTCTTATGATCAACAACTTTATATTATTTTGAATGACACAAACTGCACAATTCCATAACATCTTTGAATCTAACTCCCAGCTATACATACAAATCTGAAACATGGAAAATGCAATCTTACTCCACAAAAAAACCCAAAACCAAATGCTAGACTACCTGAAGAAAACAGGACCAACAAAAGGGTCACGGCGAAGCTGTGACCACTCAAGGTAAACATAATCTGGGTATGTATGTGCATTGCCATGGTATAGGAAGCACTGATGTCACAGCACCCCTCACTGCAAAGCCTCAGCAGGATTAGACCCTTGTGATCAAACCTGTGATGATGGATGTTGCATATGACACCATGGCTCATACCCAGGTGCTGGCTGGGTGAGTGCTGGGCTCCTGATAGCAAAGCAGTTTGAATGGTCTCACTGCCATTGCTGTAGGTCTGCACTCCTGGAGACACCCCCAACCACATCACCCCAAAAACCCTATCAGAAACCTAAACCCCCAAAACCCTATCAGCACTTTGCCCTATCAGAATTGATTGCAGTCCTCCATGTGAATGGGGCCAAATACTAAAACATTCTCATTCTCTATTCCATGGATGTTAATTTTGTTCTGAGTTACTTTTCGGTCACTTATCAAGTGCCAGTGAAGTAAATAAAGATGAATATCTGTCTTATATTATTTTCCTCTTGCCTAACAAAATTTTGCAACCGTGATAAGATAGTAAAAGAGGCTGTATAAAGAATTTTTTCAATCATCCCCATCTACCATGCATTAATTGGATTCTTTCTGGATTAAACTAAAGCAGAAAATGAGCTCCAGCTATTCATGAGTATTCAGTATTCAGCACCAAGCTAAAATAAGAACCACAATAAAGCTAGAAATGCACACTGTGTGGATGGCAGGTCGTTAGCACCAACTGTACAGTTTTCCTCTACAGATCTGCATTTATTATGCAATATTTACTGATGTGAAGTGTAGCATATTACAAAATTACAAAAAATATTTCTGGCCATTATAACAATTTGCCTACTGACAATTTTAATTCAGTATCCTGATGGAACCAGAAAAGCAACTTTTCTTGGAAATTTCTGCAGGATTAAGATTTTTATTATCAGTTATTACACACAAAAATACAATCACCTTTATCTATTACATGTCATATTCTCTGTCTGTATTAGAGTAGTCAAATTTTCCATATGGTCTTTTGGAATCCCATGAATTCCTTCCAAGACCCCTGAAGCTGCCCATTTTCCCTTTCATCAATCTCTTTCCTCTTTTTTCTTTCTTTCTTTTTTTTTTTTTTTTCAATAATTGCTAGACATTTATTCAAGACATATTGCTACATGGAGGAGAATCTGTCCTGTGCTGAAAACAAACAGTTGCACAGAATGAGTGTTCAGTGTGATGAACAGCGTTTGGAGCGAAGAGAAGTGTTGGATGAGTACAGACACTATCAAAGCTGTTCTCTACTCAAAGTGAATATTAATGACAGTTGTTTCAAGTTAAAATCATACAGAACACACTGCTGCAAGAAATAGTTCACTTAAGTGTATTTTTTGAATTTACAAGCAATTGATAACTATCTAAACACATGATTTTATTTTTCATCGGGATGCTCGCGATCCTAAAAATGGTACCCCAAAACTTCTCAGTTCTTAATCCTGAAAACAGGACAAGCTGATTTACAAGCAGAAGTATTTCAAATGTACTTAGAAAATATTCTTATTTAAGTATAACACCTACAAATTTTCTCCTTAATGAATACTGTGTGAGCTCCTGAAAGAATTTATATTAAGTCCATAGCTGTGGTTTAGATTTCCTTATTAGAGATATAGTGCCATAGACTTTCAAACAAAAGGTAGTATTTTCTTTGCAATAGCAATTCACAAGTTTTGAGACCCCTGACAAGTGGTTTTGAAATTCCCAATTCAAAATGCATTAAATTGAGCTCAAAAGGCTAGTGCAAAATAAATTAGCTGAACAATTATGGGATAGCTCCTATTAGTTTCTACTAAATCAGATCAAATTCAGTTTCTAATAAATAAAAATTATGTAAAGTACTAAAATTAGTTAAAACAATGTGAACACAGCTCAAAATAACAGTTACTTTTTTTTTTTTTTTTTTTTTTTCTTTTTTGAATATTCTTTGTCTTTGGACAAATTGATGTCAATCCAAGATATGTGGGTATTTGCCAGCAGACATCTGCCTGTTAAGACATTCTGAAATAACATATTTTTTTAAAAAAGACAAAACCAAACCATCAGGCCACAATGGTTTCATAAATATCTTCGCTTACATGCAATCAGTGGAGGCAAAAAATATCCCCCTCCAAAAAAGCTGCAAAAGAAAATAATGCAGGAAGACCACAAAGGTTATTTTGACAAATGTTGAAATGCTGCATGGTGCAGTACTGCCAGGACAGTGAAAATGTGGGTATCTGAGATATGCCAAACAAATAAGCTGGGGGAAAAAAAAAATAGAAATCAGGGGCCCATTTCAACAGAGATGCTAACCAGAATGCCAGATTGCTAAAGAAGTTGTATATTCAGTTCAGCACTTAGCAAAATAAAGGACTGACTGGAGTTATTTCCAGTCAGAACAGAGATAAGGATATCCACCAGACTGACATCATTGTGCTTGCACGTATTGAATGTGGACTGGGACAATTTTTGAATTAACAGCTCTTACTGCAAGCTGCCATTAATTGGCACAGACCAATGCCCTTACCTTTAGACTGAGGGGGAAATCAGATAAGCCCTCCTGAAGCAATGGCACGTAGTGCTGCTATGGAATAAATGCCAACTATATGTTTTATTGTTGAAACAAAGCCAGTACTACCCTGAAGTCTAGCAATTTTGAAAACAGGCACAGTCATTTCAATATCATAAGAAAACTGTAATTCCTGTTAAACACAAATATTTGAAGTAAAACCCTTGAACCACTTAATTTCTGCATGGGTTACTTCTCATCTCTGGAACAATTGCTGTCAGAGGCACAGACAGATAGCATGTAAAATGCTCACAGAAAAGAGGACTTCCTCAAAGAGAACCTCTTGAATGGAAGCAAGAACTTGTCACATATGGTATTTTCGTGTTTGCTAGGAAAAAGCCCCACCTAGAATTAATAACTATCCTTTTCATTTCCATCTAGGAATACCTCATAATAGTATCAACAGAATACACTACTCTTCTCTAATTCAGCCAATGTCATCTTAATTCATTTCATCAAATGGAACTACTATCAGTTATTTGCAATTATCATAGGAAAAGAATCTGGAGTGACTGATGAAATGAATCTCTGAGTTGTCTCTGATAAATGAATTTATCTGTAACAGACTCAGTATGTGCCACCCTCATAAACCAGCAAGGATGAAAGCCTATAACACGTTCATCTACACAGTCAAGAGAAAACATCAGAAATACAAATTCTGGTGGAATAAGATAGGGTTTCATTTCTCCTAAATTATCAGTGGAATCAAGGTAAGTATCTAATAGAAGAAATGCATCATATCTGGCTTCTGCTAGGAAATCAAAAGCTTGTGGCCTCAAACATAGCAAAGGCTCTGGATCAGAACAGTAAAAAGATGACGGAGACTGAAAGGCAGAGCCTGTTTAGTTATTGACCACATTAAACCAGGTGAACAGTAAGTAGCTTCATTAATCCAATCTGATTTTATTCTAAATGAATTGTATAAGAGATAAGTATTGGATAAGCATTTATTTTTCAGTACAACACCCCATCAGCAGGTAGCACTGCCTTCGAAATTGCCAGTGCATCCTTAGCATAGAATAAGATTTCCAGCATTTTCTCTGAAAGCTTTCAGACTGGGATATTTCATATTCTTCTTTCACAGAATGAGACTGTGCTTTTACAAATGAAGGAAAAAAAGAAGTGAAGAAACAGCCTTACTGGTTTGTATCTCAGTGCATCTCTATAGGATCCAAACAGTGCTGCCTGTGCCCTCAGAAAGGCCTTGGCTACTCCATCCCCCGTAGCTGTAGACTGCTTTTTCAGTTTATTTTTCAAGGCCGAGACCTGCATGACAGAGTGGAACAGTTAAATTAACACCTCAGAAATTGGTACAGCGAGGTATGAACCAAATCAGCAGGCAAACCATGGTGTCTCCAGGTCAGCCAAAAATTCATCCTCCTCCTTGATAGCTTATCTTTTTAACTGCAAAGAGCACCTGCTGGTCTGTTAATTGAAATGAAGGCAGGGGACGACAGTAGAGTGCTAATGCAAATTGGTTTATGTTCTCTTTTTTTTCCCAAGGCCTCTTGACATAAATAAGCTTAATTATTTTACAGTAAACTGAATGTGAGCCACTTTTCAGCAGATTATTATTTCTCAATCCTAACATGCACCTACCTGTTTCGAATGAAGACAGTTGGACATTTTTTATTTATGCTATGAAGGCTTATTTTTAAGGACTTCTATAGGTTATTACTGTTCAGTTTTAGGGATTTATACCTTTTTAAAGTCAAATTACTATTTTACATGGGAGTAGCTGCTACCACTGTCAAAGAGTTGAGAAAAGTTTGTGTAAATTTAGTGACACACTCTCCTTAGCATTGTCCTAAAAGATAAAAAACAAAACAGGGGTCTTTTCTTACTTGACAAACAGTAATTGATTACATAGAACTGGAAAAAAAATTAGAAATAATAATTTAGATGACCCCTACCTGGGGATACTTTGGAAAAAAATAATATAATTCTGGAATTATTACAGTATTCTTTAAAGATATTACACTCATAAACAATATATATATCAATCCCTCCTAATTTTCAGCATGAAAAATATCTGGATAAGTCAACTTTAATTACATTGAATACATCTGTCTACAGATTCTACATCTGTCTGAACTGCAGTATACCCAAGCAATACCTAAGTCACTAAAAAAACCCAAAGTAACATTCAGAGTTCTCTTTACACAGAACATATAAACACAAACTATCACCAGACAACTTTCATTCTTAAAAAAGATAAGAAAGAATAAGTATCTTTCTGTTTCTTTACACAAGCAGTCCTGACTGCTCTTGTAGATGATGATTGTAATTGAAGTGTCAGCCTAATTAACAACTAAACTTTGAATAATGCTAATGAGAACTGAGCCCGGCATCAGAGAAAAGACCATCTCTACAGGTGATAAACCTTCACAGTAGTGACATTTTCCAGTGTAAAGTCACAGTTACTGTGATCTGATCAAAGAGAGAGACCCCCATTGGGTCCAATTATAACTATAAGTTTTGAAATAAAAAAATAAAAACATTTTTTAGTTATGATGTTCATAATCTATGCAGAAAGGCCTTTCCAGTATAGGTCTTTTCCCCATAGCTGTGATCTTTTCAATTTATATCCAAGCTCCATAGATCTAGATAAAAGTTTAGCACCTGATTCGTTTAGCCCATGGAAAGCATACACCAAGGCTCATTTAAGTTTTCTCCTCAAAAGAAAAAGTACAAACCTGAGCTAAGCAGTTCAAGGTTGAAAAGCTAAATGCATTTTTTCAGTTTGTTTTTTGGGTTTGTTTTTTTTTTTTTCCGTTTTGTTTGTTTCTGTACTGTATGATTATACTGAAATTTTTATAAATTAATTTTATTTGATGCAGGAAAAATTAATGCACACATCCTTTGTATAAAAGGAAACATGCCCATCAACATGCTCAGTTTCTCTAAAACAAAAGCAGTACCATGAGGTCAAAAGAAGATTTATCAACCTCAAAATGTTGCTCCTGTCATGACAGACAAAGCATCTACACAGAAGGGAGAGAACAGGTAGAAAATTCTCTATATTCTTTTAAATCTTCATGGTTCTAAACTATACCTGATGAGTTTGGGGAAATAAAGGCAGAGGATAAGAAAGGGTCAGAGAAGAAATGGATAAAGATGACGTAGAGCAGAGGAATTACAGGACAAAGGGGGATTTGAAGGAACACAGTAGCTTCTGATTTTCTCAGTTGCAGCAGGCCCTGTGTAGCCTAACATGAATTGATAAACAGGATGCTTTAGGCAAAAACATGTTAAAAAGAATAACAGAAAGCAACAAACCTCCTGGTTCACTGCAGGATCAGCACGGTATTAGTTCAACATTATTAAGCACATCCCAGTGGGCTGGCATTTTGAAGGCGGGTTCTCCAGCACAAAAATGTGTCAGGCACACATTTTTTGTGCTGCCATCCTCCTGGAGGGAGTTCTAGCCTCAAAAAAAGGCTACATTGGAGTTCAAAGGAAGTTCCTCCAACTTCTCCTTTTCTCAGGAGGCTTCGCTAAAAGGCAGGAAAAGCGCTAATAGATTATTCTGCAAAAGTACAAGGAGCAGAGTGCTCTTCAGAAAAAGCTTGCAGAGGTCATGTGGGGCACAACCATGACTTCCCAAATGTCACAACCTGGCTGAAGCACTCCTGAAGAGCCCTTGAGACCTGCCCAGGTTCTCCTGAAGGGGAGGTCAGCATTCATGCCAAAGGACAGTGCTTTCTCAGGGCTCATTCCACCACTGAGCAATGGCAAACCCAAGCTGCACATTTGGGTAGGTTGCCAGCAAATTCTTTCAGTTCCAGAGTTTAATCAAAGAGAGAGAGATAAAGTAGTTAATACAGTCAGTTCAGTAGGTGCAAATACCAACTGGGTGCTTTGAACTACTTGGAAGGCCTTGGTGCATAGCAGGGTGGTGATTGTTTAGATCCATGAACCTAAAACCAAGGAAGTGTGAAACCCCTTTGGGTGACATCATTAAGAGCTCTTACAGTTTCAAACAAAATACACAATTCTGGCACCAAGCCAAAAAAATACCAAGTAGCATCTTTATTAAAATGTTTTCCTCCTCCTTTAATCCATTTATGACTAAGAATGGCAAACCCATCTTTCTCCCCCTCTTTGCATGCCTTTTCTTGCAGAAATAGCCTTTCGCAAAGTTTAAAAATAAAGAACTGAAAAAAAAAAAGAAAAAAACAACCCAACAAAAAAACCCATACAACTGCAGGGAATGCTGTTAAAATTTATTTCTGGAAGTCACTAGCGATCCATTTCAGAAATGATACTATTAATTTCCATTAGAAGAAAACTGGTTTTATCTTCTCCTAGCAACAGCTTCTCATAGGAAGGCAACTTCATCAGAATGCTAAACATTACCCATGAAGAGCAATCAGAGCTTCAGGAAGCTTTAAATCAGTAAAATAGTTTTTCAGAGATTTAGGAAGTCATGAGATTGACATGTGATTTTTCTTTCATGTGTAAGTATATCTAGAAGTATAGAAATTAAGTGTGTTGTTCATTAAAAATATAAAGCATTATGTTTTAAATAGTCACCCTGTGTATTAAGATTACTAATATCATTATCAGCTCAGAAACAAAGCATGATTAATATCTTTTTATGGTCCATGTAAGGAAAAAGACTAGAACTGTACATAAAATTTAAAAATAAGTTAATAAAATTATGTGCCTACTAATCAAAGCCCTTGCTCCTGCTTAAGCATAAATTTAAGCATTTATTTCTTAGAAGTATTCAAAACATTTGTCACCCGAGAAATGCAGAACCATGCTCTGGGGTTCCCAGTGATCTCTAAAAAAAAAGATGTCTGGGTATTTCTCTGGTATTAGTGACAGTTATGCTCCAAATTACTTTTTGGTGCTCCCATTCAGAACAAGTCATTATAAAATAAGCCCACTCTCAGCAGGGAGAAAGTGAGATAAGATGGCAGAGAAGAGAAACAAAACAGAAAACCTTACAACAAAGGGGAATGTGATATTATTTAAATATTATTAATGAAAGTGCTTTTACATATTTGATATTATATACACCTGCAAGATTTAGACAACTCATAGCCCTCCAGTATTTAATTATAAATACTAATTTAGATGAAACCAACTACCTAAATGCAATTATTTTCAAACTAGTTGTAGTTTCAATCTCACATTCTAGCTTCTAAAACTATATTAATGTTTAACAGAATCTCAGCTCTTAGACTTTATTCAAAATAAACAGTTGACCCATAAGACTGCAAACAGTGCTAACTGCCCTGAGTTTCTAAACTATATTGGAAGTTGGCTATTTTCTGATGGGAAAGCATAATAAATTATGCTATTTGAATTTAAATTGCATTGTTACTTGTTGACCATAACTTCTTTGGAATACTATTAATCATTCTATTTTCAGAAATAATTTGCACTTAGAGTAATTGTCTTATAAAGCAGCTGTTCAATTTTCTACATGAATTACAGCCTGCTTTTCAAAAGCTACTTTTAGAACAGCAATGTTCACACACCCAGTTTTCAGTGTTAAAATCCTGTGACTTTAGAAACCTCAAAACCAAAACTCTAAAGACCCATTTAAATTCTGTACTACATCATTGCGTGCAGGCACTACACACAACCAAGGCTGTGCATCTTTCAGCAGCTCTCTAGATTTTACAATTAACAATAAATAATGACTACAGAGGATGCTAAAAACCTTCAAGGTCTACTGTTTTCTGAAGCTCATATTTACAGAAGTTCTCCTTAGTCTATGGAGAAGTCATTAAGACTTGGCTGCTAAATGTGATTCCCTTCAGTCCTCTAAGCTTTTTTGTGAAAGTGTTCACATTTCAGCAAGGGAGCAGTCTTTTTGTCAGAGCTGACTGCAAGCACATATTGCAGGATCAGGCCCAAAGTTTATAAATTTGCCTCTATGGTCTCCCCAAATTTCTGCACATTACAAATGTTCTTTGTTTAATATCTCACATTATTAAAGCGGTGACCGAAGCATTAGGAAATTATCTTCACAGAAATAGCTACCTTTTTTTAATAAAGAAATAATACACAAATTCGCAGTGAAATGATGGAATTTAAAAACAAGTGTTGTTGTCAGGAGAGAGGAAAAAGAGGGGGTTTCCCCCTCTCTAAGAAAACAAAGGATTCCTGAAAGACTTGAACTGATTTATTTTTCCAATTTTAAATACCTTAGGAGTAGCGGAACTGCTACTGGCATGGTAGTATTTCTAACAGTCAATAAATCTAAAATATTATGTGTGAATATTGGAATGAAGCCATTAAGAAGATTACAGCATGCAACGCAGCAGAGGGTCCACATGAAAAAAGGACTGGTAATTCAGGACAACTGTGACCACTGACCTTTGCACAGTCAAGACCACTGGTCAGTCTGACAGAATAATAGGGTTCACATGCATAGAAAGTCATCCAGCCTGTAACTATAATTTAAATGCTTAACTGAATGATTTTTAAAAGCTTTTAAATCTCAGTTAATTTATGATACAGTTTATTAGACAATGCTACATAATAACGCTTTTTTCAATCTTAATTTTATCATGAAAAAAAATCACAATCACAGCATTTTAATAGACACATTACTTAGACATGGGTAAACTATTAAATACCTATGCTGTGAGGACATCATCAAGCATATTGATCAAGAAAATAATTATTCAATTTCCTTTGGACACAAGAAACAGTTCCAGAAAACTCTTTGAAATCAGTGCATTTCTTTTGTTAAGCTGTTACACAGCCTGGGATCAGTTTTTGAAAGGAACAGCAAGACTAGAATGTCTTTTATATTTTCAGTTCATCATTTTATTGTAAACACCATTCCGAAGAACCAGTATTTTTTCATCAGAAGTTTTACTACCTCTATAGACATGCTTATGAGGCTTATTTATTTAGGCTAAAATGTTTCACATATCTAAGTATCTTTGATACTTTCAGGTTTTAAGTTTACCCTGGCATGCTGTGTCTTCTGCTTTCTAACAGAGATATTAGCAGTTGCACTGCCCCTCATGACTACTTAAGGATGGACAAGCATTTGGAATTTTATGAGTCAAACACAGATATTCTCTGTGCCTTTTGTTTCCAGGTTATCCAACTACAATTCTATGTTTTCCATGAAATTATGTTAAAGAGCTTTACAGCTTGTAGTAAAGTAGGAGATGGGAATATTCAGATTAAAAGCTTCAGTATAAAATTCCCAAATTCTGCAAGTGTAGCTTGCAAAAAACACAGTTGTTCTGGTTTGTTTTACACCAGATAAGGAATGACATGATTTTAAGTCTACTCTATAAGCCTGTACACTTGGATAACCTTCATTAACATTAATAATTGTAACATTCATATCTCCTGGGGAAAAATATGCTTTAAAAGTATAAAGTATCCTTATTTGCCTCAACCTACCCTACACATTTAGAGATCACTTTGATATGCATCTGTAAAATATATGGTAAGTCCCCCTCATTGCAAAAACATCCATTTTTGCTGTTTTAAGTATGTCCAGCTACAATTCCAGTATATTACAGACAATGATGCCTAATTCTCAATTCTACATGTAGCTATTATTTGACAAGTATGTATCTCCATGACACTATAAGCTCAACCTTATTCACTGAATGCAAAGTCAGTTAAAATCACTGACACAGTAGAAGATTACTCATTTTTTACTTAACTTGTTATACACTTTACCAATTGAGTACAATCAGAATTACTGTATATCCATCCATATTTGTGTATCTATACATTTTCATACACTAATGTAAAAATCACAAAACATAATTTTTATAATCTCATACATTTCTGTTTCTCATACTGCAGTTGAGACTAAGTCAAATGAAAGACTGACCAAGTAATCTATAAAAAGTCTATATTCTAACATCATTAAAATCAAAGGGAACTGGCATAAATGTGATCACCAAAAGTTTGATTTCTATTGTACCAAATATATACAAATTAGCAACAAAACCCAAAAGACAATAGGATGTCACTACAGTGCCTTACTTTGATTAAAACTGTTTGGTTTTATCGTTACAATTTCAGGAAATGTAACTCTTTGATTTCACATTTTGGGATAAAATTCTTTGTGCTGACAACCATTTGTGATAGCTTGAGCCTCCACAACTAAATAATCAAAACAGTGGTTTCACAATTATATTCTTTTAGAGCTCTACAGGGAAAAACAAGGCAAATGAATTTTGTGACTATTTTAAATGATATACAGGATATGATCCCCTATAGGCAATAATAAAAAAAAAAAAAAAAAAAGGAGGGGGGAAACACCCTCTGCAAGATCAAAGTCCAGAAAGAACTGGCACTTAATTTATCATTCTTTACAGACAAAAGACAGTTTTCGTCATTTCAAAAGGATCAGATGTCTTTTATGACAAACTGGGTTTGCAGTTTAATTTACAAATAGAATTCTAAGTAAGCAGTCTTTGCTCTGCCAAAGCAAATGACAAACAGTAGAGGTTTTCATTTACGCAGCCCTCAGCAGGATAGAAGAGATTAAAATAAAACTGAAATAATTTAGAGAAAACAAATAAATGTTTCAGAAAGTTGAAGAAGATCAAAGCCTGAATTTTCTGACCCCAACTGTACAAGTATTTCTTATTATATTGACCAGTGCCATCAGATCATTAATTAAAAGGAAAGCGCTGGCAGGTGGCAGGGAAGCAGAAGCCGATAATTGGCCCCCTTCTTCTTCTTGCCTTCAAAAACTCTCTCATTTTTTTACAAGACATGCCACAAGGCAGACAGAAATGCCTACTTTGTAATATAATGATTAAGATAAGATGAAGAGACTCTTGCGTTTAAAGCAGCTATGCCTAATGAATGCAGCAGCTTTCTAATTATGAGCCTACTTTTACAATCAGGAATATGATGTTCCATTCAACATCTCCTCAACTGTCAAAAAGGTAAAAATCTCAAATCCAGGGGTCTACACTTGGTGATTTTCGCCCCCTTATTCCGTTTATAGCAGTTAGCAAAACCAAGCAAAAATAGCTACTAGTAATTCGTGCATCTATATAAGAAAGAATGAAATAGCTGTGAGACGTACCACTTCACCAGGTAGGTTGTTAAGGTCATTAAAAGGGGTTTCTAGAGTGTTTGTGTCCACATTTAGCAAAACCACATCCTCCAGTGACCTATTTTTTACCCTCTGGTAAGAGGAAAAAAAAAAGTGAAAAAGTATTTTAGAATGGTATATTCCAAAAGTGCATTTTTATTCTGATGTGCTGATTACAAACAATGACTTTACACAGGACAATAACAACAATGTGCAATGACAACACTGTGAGCTTTACACCTAGGATTTGTGTATTAGACACAGGATTCAGATTATCTTTAAAAACACTTCTTAATCAAACAATAAGGTTATGTTACCAATCTCTGAAATACAAGCACATTCAAGAAATGAATTATTGAAAGCCAAGATTTACACAAACCAGTTAAATATAAGCAACTATACATATCTTGTTACAGTTTCATTTTCTCATATTTGTAAAAGATAGGATCTTAATCATGAAATCAGATGAAAACCAGAGAAAACGAAGTAATTATTTAGTTTAATGTAAGTCCCTGGCATGTGATGTCTACTAGTATTAGAGAAGAATGGATGAAACAATCTTTCATCAATGGGACTGAGTAGCAGCTAAGAATTGAATGATTTTTTTCCTTTCAGGATTTTCTGTACAGTCCTACAATAATACATAATAGTGTGGTCCAGGAAGTCATTCTAGAAAGAATTGAGTGACTTCTTTTTCAGAGCAAGCCTTTCTGTTCCACTGTTTTCTGATGGAATAAGGAAAAAGATCTTAGTCAAGATATGAGGACCAGTGTATGCAGATCATAAGACCTCGATTTGAGAGAACAAAAGGCTCTGCCTTTCTAAGAAGTGTGATGAGAGAGGCTCATTTTTGAAAACACAAAAGTGTTAGTAGCTCAGACCTGGGGAGAGCCCACTTCATCAGCTTTGCAAATGTGAATTGATCCTTAGGAACTGCTTTAGCAGAAGTGTAAATCAAATAAAGCTCCCAAATCAATTATCTACTCTGCATGATAATCAAACTACACTTGTGGGCTTAATGGTGCCATTGAATGGTTAGGAAAGAGGCAAAGATCTTTATGACACAGCTATTACTTACCATTTAGGCAAATTCTTATTTTTTGTTGTATTTTCAAATCTGAAAAGGCTATGTCTTGGGTTTTTTTGGCAAAAAAATAGTAATTTCTAAGTTAATAGTTATGACTGTTAAAGGATAATGTTAGGCTGGGATTTACAGAGGGACAGGAATATAAATAATCTAGGAAATCAGAATGATGCTGAATTCTGATTGATGTCATCTCCAAAATAAATTTTAACCGTTCTTATTATTGGGAAAATCTGTTGCTGCACGACTTAAAAAAAGGCAGGAAAAAAGCTATCATTGAGCTTTTAGACACAGAAACAGATCAAGGTGTAGCACTTCTATGTCTCCATAAAGCACATCAAAAGCAAGGTTTCAAAGAGCATCATTTTTTACTTTGTAAAGCATCTGAAGCTTAAATTTTGTATTCTGTATGCTAAAACCCAGATGATTTTCTGAAGCATTGCCACTGAAACAATCATTTATGGCACACACCTCATGTTTACTAGTACACAGAAATATATAGTAAACTTACCTCTATTAAGCTTAAGTGGACGCCAATTAGATAAGGCATCGGTGCACTGAATAAATAAAAAAGTGGAAAAAAATGAATTATTGTTTAAAGTAACAACTACTAAAATATTTGCAGAACAAAAAATATTTAAAATCTTGGCACACACAGTTGCTAGTTCTTATTCACTGGATAAGCCTGTATTAGATGTACACAGTTTCTACCGAAATCTTTACTAGACAAGTGAAATTATTGTTTCTTGGGTTTTTTTTTTGGTTTTTTTTTTGTTTGTTTGTTTGTTTGGTTTTTTTTACTTTGCAGCAAAAATGACAACAAAATAACTGTTCCTAACCATGGAAGCATGAGTGACAATATGTGTAAGGCTTGCCAACTTGCCATACCTAGTTTCTATAAGCAATCACACTGTATGGCAGAGCTAACTTAGCAGATGTCCCAGACATGCTCTGTCTCTAGAACTAGAATGGATTTCAAACACCATTCTGCAGGACATAGTTCCTGATAACATCATCCCCACTGCAATGCAGACATCATTAACTCCAGGTTTGGTTCTGAATGCTCTCCTGATAGCCTTTCTTGGTTGGCATTTTGAAGCTGTATATTAAAATATCCCACTTAACTCAAGACAGTAAGCTTGTCAGACAAGGAACTATACTCTCAAAAGAGACCAAATATCCACACAAAGCCTCTGGACTGAGACCTCCTGCACTACACAAGCAAGAAACTGAATTAGGCAAATTTGTCATGGTTTCCCATTATCTTCTGTTTCCTCTTCCAGTGACTGTGTTCTGGTAACATCCGAGAATGAATATACTCAGTACCCAGTGCTGAAGGGAAAAAACATGATCACACTTGAGTAGTGCAAAATTACTAAAAATATTCACTCCAGAGCAGCAAGTAATAGATAAATAGGCTGGGGTTCAAGAAACTTGGTGGCATACAAAATACTGAGGAAGCAGAGAGGAATAACAAATAAAAATGCTCTCTGGAAACAAAACAGTTGAAGGTGAGATGACTTACATGAAGTTACAGAGATAGCTGATGTACAATAATTTCTCCCATTCTATTAATTTGACCACAGATCTGAGCCACCAGGACCAACACACTGAGGATCAGCTTCTTCAATCAATTTGGTCCCAACTTTGGGAGTGAAAGTAGCAATTCTCACCCACCTGTGACTGCAGCCAGTTTTAGAAAAATCTGTACACACTATGGATTAGCCAATTGCTCTTATTAACAGTGTTCCACAGGGGAGGATTGAAAGAAATGTATTTATTTAAAAAAAAAATAAAAATACCCCAAATAACAAAAAAAACCCAAAACAAATCAATCCAAAACTACACCAAAAAAACACCCAAAACCCAGACTGACTGAGGGCAAAAGAAGCTTTCACCATGTTTCTGCTTTTAAAATAAAGCTTAAGTTTTCTAGGCAATGGGGATTCCAAAAGGGGAAATGGAGAGCCCCATGTTTCCACACATCTTTTTTTCAGGCCAATACTGAAAAATTTTAGTACCTCCTGATGGGTTCATCCAGGCTAAGGCCTTTGTGGACTAAACAATGTTACATGGAATCATAAGCAGTGTCCCTCCAGAGGATTTATATTCAGTGAGGAATCAGATACCTTTAAAGCACTCTGTAATTTTAAGATGGTTTATACTACATAACATATTCAACCAGCAAGAATGACTATGACTGACATGTATCAGGATTGTTTTCTTTTACACCAACACCATTCTAGCTTCACTAGGCCTGAACTGACTTAAAATAACTGATGATTTACTCTATTAATAAATCTGTCATTAAAAAGGGTGGCATGTAACTCTTTTCTAGGGAACAAAGCAACAGTTACATTACTTAAATTTTGAGAAGTTAACAAAATAAAGGTACAAAGCTTATCAGTTGAACACACAATGGAAATGCATGAAATAAAAACTGCAGCTATGGAAAGTCAATTTGCAGCAAAGAATTGGATTCTGAAGCCTTAACACAGAGGTTTGCAATGTGTATGTGAAAGTGTTTCCTGTGATACTACTGGGAGCTGCTATCTAGGTTCTCTTGCTTATGCATGTTATTACAAAAAGTGTTACTAATCTACAGCATCACTGCCTAAAATAATTACTGTGTTATGCAAAATGTGCAAGTTAATTGGAAAATAGTTGTCCTATTCTCACAAAAACAGGCGTGCATAGATCCCTAATTCAGAAGAGACCAAATCCCATAAAAGATGTTGCAATAGTAACTTGAATTTTCTAATTGCATTATAATCTTAGCAGAGCATCAGTAGAACAGATGCTTTATCGTCCACAGACAAAACTGTCATGTATATTCTTTAATCCATTACTTAGTTTGCCAAGAAATTACACAGAAATTTGATAAAATTAGCTTTCTCCTTTACAGAAATTAATTTTATTCATATAATTACTATATCAATGCTTAAACTTAATTTTTGTAAAAGCTTTCTTGAAAGCCAGCCACCTACTGGGCTGGGTGCAAAATATATTTTTGCTTACTTAAATGAAATAAGAAATAGGAAAGAAACAGAAGGATTTTTTTCTAGGGTTTTTTTTTCCTAG
Source organism: Heliangelus exortis (assembly GCF_036169615.1). NCBI lineage: Eukaryota > Metazoa > Chordata > Aves > Apodiformes > Trochilidae > Heliangelus > Heliangelus exortis. The sequence goes on along the minus strand of NC_092429.1, from coordinate 22,694,649 downwards.
TTCTCCTAGATTTTTTTTCTATTCTAGAAAAGAAGTGAAGTCCTAAAAAATATTCAGAAAATTCAGTTTTTTAGTAACGGCTGTATTTTCTTATCCTTGTTTAAAAATGGCCTTACTCCCTTGGAACAAATGAAATTATCAAATCGTTAAGCCCTTACTTCATTTATTTAAATAACTTTTCAGAAAAACTAAGAAAAAGAGAGTTTATGAGAGACATCACAATAAAGTCCACGTGAAGTAATGACACTGTAGGTTCTAGGTGTGAAAATGTATATTAAGCTAAAAGTAAAAAAGGCACTGTTACAGAAAGAACTTTGTTCTATCAAAATGGAAATATTAAAAATATTCAGAAAATTATCTTATTAATTTTAAATTGACATGACCCTCTTGGACTGCACATGAGGTGTGGCCTGGCATAAATTTAGACCTTATGAATTTATAAGGTTTTCTAACTTGATACACTATATACTTCTAAAGAAAATATTTTAGTATTAATTGGTCAAAACATGAGGATGCTATGTTAAGTATTTTATTTGGTTGTATTACTCTGCTCCAACCTGTCTCACAAAAGAACCATTCAAACCAGACATGATCAGACAGAGAAATATAAATGAACAAAAACCTAAGTTGAAAGGACTGATCATAGTTTCTATGGTAAATTCATCACTTGTGCATTTCCTTTCATGAGCTTTATATTTTCATTTGAACACGTCTAAAAAAGAGAAACTTTTTTCCCCCCTCCACTCTATTGTACTCCTGTGACCAAGAAAAAGGAATATAATTGAGTTTTACAAGTTTAAGAAACTCTGTGCTTCTTTTTAAAGAGTAAGAAAAAATTCTCAGGTCATGCCACAATGACCGAAAATCTCAACTATTATCATCATCACAGGAAAGCTGTGTACAGCATCTATCATTATTATTTCTGGAAACATTACATGTGCTTAGGAGGGGAAATAAAAAAATCTTCTATTATTCAGGATGCACTCTGCAGGGTACAGCTCAAATAAAGGTGTTGATCTGTCTTCTGAGAACAGCATTTATGGATTATACTGAAGAAATTACAAAGCTTTTGGCTGTAAGATCAAGTAATACAAAACCTAAACAAATACATCCAAGTTCTACCCCCATCTTGATGCATTTTATCAAGGCTAGGAGGAAAAACAATTAGGACAGAGTTTCTTCAAAAGAAAACTATCATTAAAGATGAAAGGCTTAGTTATAGCTGAAAGTAAAGGGAGAAGTGGGAGGACAATATTTTATTTCTTTCTAAAAACAATAAATAATACACATATGAAGGACAAGAACTATCACATTAAAAGATATACCATGGGCAAATATAAATTTGAGGGAAAAAAAAGAAGACTTAAGGAAAAATTTCTTTGAAAACAAGAAGTTCAATGGACTGGGTAGTGTTCAATGGAACATCAGTATTTATAGGTTCTAGAAAAAACAAACAAGCAAACAAAAAAAAACAACAAAAAAAACCACACCAGCAATATACAAGCATAATTAACTTCTTTGAAGAAAGAAATTTCTAAGGGAAACATTGACTTATTTTAGTAGGCATCTGACTTGGACTCTGTTTTTATATATAATAATAATTCCTGATCTCTAAAAAGGTTTTAAATAGTTCATTTTTTCCACCAGAGATTCATGGGGTCTAGTTAAAGGGAAAGTCTCTGGGGATGGATAATCCTGTTTTAGGTGCTTTAATGGAAACTTATTTGGTATCTCTGGCACGACTGCGAATAAAAGAAAGATCTCCTAGGCTGAAATCTTTAAACCCAGGAAACCATCCCTTGAGGAGCAGAAGTTACTCAAAAGGTGATTCTTTCTTGTTCAACTTAAAAATTTGCCAAAACTATAAAGTCTGTCATGTGAACAGAAACACATCAGGAGAATCAGTATTCTTATAATTAAAACTTTGGAGGTACCAAAAGGAGATTTTAAGCTCTTTCAAGAAGATGTTGGATAGGATTCTGAACCTGGCTGGGCCTGAAGTACAAATATTAAACCATTGTATAGACTTATGGGAAACACTGATGCCTACTAACTTTTTATTCCAGAAAAATTGATCAGGTTCTTTTTCTGAATGCTTCTGTCATTATAATTAACTCAAGTTAAAACAAATGCCAAATAAAAGAAATCTCTAACACAGACATATCAAACTTACTGAATACATTCTCTAACAATAAACCAGGAGCAGTTATTATAAACATGAATATAAATTCTGCATTGATAATTATTAGAACTGTAACTCAACTCAGCTGCACCAATTCAAAGGCATGCTGAAGTATCTCTGTTTAAGTCATCATTTAGGCACTGGCTAAAGAGCTTTCATAAACTGGATCCTGTATTTTTAGTCACAGAGTTTTAGTGTTTTCATCAGTTATGTAGAATTAACAAGGCAGGCAAGAATCTCAGAAAAGGGGGTAACAGGTTAACTCTCTTACCAGCAGTAGTCCAGAAGATGTGGAGGAAGCACTGGGATGTAAATGTGTTGCCAATACATTGGATATAACAATGCAGCTGACGCATGAACACAAGCAGTTAACTAAAAATAAAATACACACACATAGAATTGGCAACAAAAAATATGAGTAAAAGGAACATAAAAAAATCTTAAATTAACTTTTAGACGTGTAAGAATCAACCTCCCCAAACCACCTAGTAAAGCACATTTAATTACCTTTAACTGCTTAAACACATCTATGAAGAACTCTGAGCTGCATAAACAAGTACAACGTGCACAAGAAGTTACACTAACACATCAATTAAAAGTTAGTCATGATCAACCACTTGCTTAAAAAAAAACAAAAAAACAAAAAAACAAACTTGAACTACTTGATATTCAATCATAGGTGCTGCCACCAACACACAGAACTTGAGTGCACGACAGCTTCACTCAGCTTTGCTGAGCAGGGAAGACTTGGGGAGTTTCTTTGTCCACATTTCTTTTCTTTGGAACAATTGGAATTAAACTGAACCTGCACAAAGCCACAGAACAGCATTAAATTCGGGAGCAGAATTAATTTCTGTTTGTGTCACCATCTTGTTTTCCAAACTACCTTTAAAAAAAATCCAGGGTGACTATGCTCTGAGACAGCAATTTTATTATGATTTTTCCAAAAGTCCCTTCCAAAGCAGAGAGTAGCCAGTCTGACACTAGCATCACCAGAAAATGAAGGATTGCTTAACCAAGAAAGGAGACAGTACAACCTTCTTACCATTCAAAATGGGCATCCCTGTTTTTCTAAAAGAAATAAGCAAAGAAACAAAAAATGTCCATAAAAAAACACCCACAAAAAAATAATCTATGGAACTTATGGGAAATGTGGTTGAGTTCATACCTGAAGTGAACAAAGAAGTCAGATACCTACAGAATTAAAATTTCTTCTATCAAATTATCACTTTGTTATCAGGGAGTTACTCAAATGTATTTCTTTTATTTTGCAGCAACAGAGTAATAACAGAATGAGAGAACATCAAGACCATGCTCAAAATAAGGCAGCCTATATATCCAGCACATAAAAAATTGCAAACCCCATTTAAAAAAAAAAAAAAAAAAAAGAAGAAAAAACTAATTGAAAAAAGGTAATGCCCTGAGTAGGAGACACCAAGATTATGGAACAAACTGTCCTAATGTTTTATATCACAACAAAATTACTACCTGAGGCTTGATAATAGCACTGTTTATTAGATGTGTACTTTTACAGTAACAAAACAAAGAGCTAAAATAAAATTTATATCCTTTCCATAAACAAGTGTTTAGACAGTATGGATTTTGAAGGAAAAAAACCTCTTTGTGGAACAGATCAGCAGTAAAAGTTTTCACACCCTGGCTGTCTTGGACATTTAAACTTGTAAATAAAAATTACACTGCGATTTTGTACATGTATTTTTATAATAATAATAAAAAAAAAGGTAATTAAAGACCATTGTAGCAGAAATCACGGACAATTACAATTTGTGCAGCACAGTTAAGTCAGCGCTCAGATTAATATAACATGATTAAATATGGAAAAGAAGAGGGCCTGAAAGCTCCTGAGGGATATCATTAGGGCAAATTGCCAAAGAATGAAACATGAGCCAGTCAGGAGAGTCTGGAAGCTGCAGTAGTACCAAGGGACCTGAATGTTCGACAGTTGGAGCTTCAGTAATGTGTGAACTGCAGGTTAAGGTATCAGGAGACTCTGTGCATTGACACACAGAATGTCACTATTGACCAGCAAACTGCTCGAGCCTGACAGCTACACTGCAGAAAGCCAAGTATATCATAATTCTGTATTTAAACTCTTTGTTTCAGATTAACATTGTGTTCCTTAAGTCTCCTTTCTTACAGCAAACCTCCACAATCACTCCCATTTTTTACTTCTAATAATGGCTACTGCGTTATTGCTACGAATTAGTGAATTTCTCCACACAGTGGGATTTATGAGTTTTATTTCCATATTATATCTCTCTCTTTAACTACGCCTGCTGATAGCAGTCAAGCTCAGCATCGTGTTTTTCACTTTTACTCAAAATTGATATAGAATCACCAATTAGTATGTCCACATACTATTGTGCATAGTATATAAATTTTACACTGAAACCACCTATATAAAAATTAGCATTTCATGTATTTCAACCACAGACTGAGCATATATTCATCCAGGATATCCTCCTATGCAGAGAAACCTCCTCCTCCTCTTAATAGGCACTCTTAAATTATGGATTCAGATGACTATACTATTTGCATGAAGAAATATTTTCCTATCTTAGCCATATGTCTGTATTATATTTTAATTCGCCCTTTAGTGGAGAAAGTTGATAATTCCTTAAGAACATTTTAAGTTTTATCAACTCTCTTGCTTTACAATCAATATTTTGGTGCAGCACTCAGAATAGCATCCATGTAAAATTTTTAATTAAAAAAAAAATTCAACTGGATTTTAACATTTCTAGGAGAAAAGGTAAAAATCTAATTACTTACACATTAAAGTTTTATTTTACTGTTCCGTGTTCTCCTATTTAATAACATCTTAATGAAACATCTTATTTAAACATTTCCATCTTTGCTGCTGCAGTAGGTTTCCAAACATTTCAGTGTGGCATGAATCTGTTTTATAGTTTCCTGTTGTATACAGCCTGCAATACAAGCAGCTATGGGATTCTGCTGCTCTTCAAACTGTGTGACATTTCAATACTGTGCCAACTCTGCCTTTAAGCAAATACTGATAAGATAATTATGAATTTCAAATTAAAATTTCCACACCTTCTGGCAAATTCTCTCTTTGCCTTTTTTACTGTTTCAGCAGTGACTGCATTTCTCAGCTGCATTTGTCCATTTATAAAAGCTCTTTAACTGACACAGTCCCTCTTCTAAATGGAATGGGGAACTACAGCAAACCTTGGATTAATGCTGAATGTCTTAAATAACCAAGCAGTGCACTCAGGAGAGCTGAAAAGCATCCAGGGACCATTGGCTGCTTACATCAGAACTCAGAGGTCTATAGAGGTGACACTGGGGTGCACAGGGATTCAGGACACAGCACCCACTCCTGGCAAAGGAGCCAGGAGGGGACAGCACAGCAGAGAGCAGCACAAACTCATCACTGCAGGAAGAGGCAGCTGTTGCTTGACCAAGTGTTGAGATCTTTTACAGAAAACAATGCTTCACACTAGGGAAAAAGGCATTCACATAGAGCCTGTCTGTTGATTGCTACCTATTAAAAAAGGAATTAACGAGATTCACCTTTTAAAATTAAAACATAGGGAAAGAAATGTCAGAAAAAAGATCAGAAAAATCTCTTTTCCCAGACAGGAAGTCATTATCCTCTGGTGATCTTAAAGGATATGCACAACACTACCTGTTTTGCCAGCAACAACTGGAGATTACATGAGCTGTGATATCCTTGACAGATATCCTTGTATAGAAAAGGTGAAAACATCTGTCAGATAAAATTTGCTATATATTTATGTGTACACCCAGACACAGCTGCTCACCTGTAGTTGACTAAAAAATCTTTTTATAGTAGAAGAGTGCTACAGAACCTAATCCTGCAAATCTGTAGGGTTTCTATGTGTTTTGAGGCAACAACTGATGTTGAGAAATACTCTTATAGCCCACTGCAATGGAGAAGACCTTTACTAGTTGTGTTTGTATCCATAATAAAAAGGGGTTTTAAAAAAGATTTCGTGTGTTGAAACCCATGCATCAACATTGAACAGAACTTCTAATCTTTCTGCTTCCAACAATTTTGAGGGTTTTAGACTGCTTCTCTCCATTTCAGTGAATGTGTTCTAGCTTAATTTTTATTTTTAAAATAAACATGATTATGGTTTTTAAAATGGTATAAATAATGTGTGTTTAAGTTACATAAACAAAATGAGTCACTTGGCTTCGATGAATTAAAAAAATGACTTTTGTTAAAAGATTTCAATGTTCAACCCTTTAAAATTACAGACAAAAATTTTAAATTACAGATTTAAAACTAAATAATGTAAAATTACAGACAAATTTCATTTTAAAACACTAGCATTTGCATTGGAAATGAAGTTTCCTTTCTCATTCCATCAATCAGTAATGAATTTACAATCATTACTGAGTACAACTGTAGCTTCAGTCTGTTTCTGATCTCTTCTGGTAATACACTGCAGTCAGCATCACCATGTAAGCTTTCATCATACTGCAAGGAAAGTATGTGATCTATTCTCCAGAGTTTTGTAGTGATTGTGCTAAAATAATTTTATCTGTCTCCAGAAAAAAAAAAAAAAATGCTGGAACTATGTGCCTGGTGATAACACAGTCTCGTCAAACAGGGGGAGACCACGTTACAAAGTTTGTTATCAAAATATATTATTGGGTTCCAGGAACTTGATTACTACCAAATCCCTGAAAGGCTGAAATAATGCAGAGTTTCTAGAGAACGATGAGTTATTTTCCACCTTATGGCAATAAGCAGCCACTTGGGAAGACTGTTGTTCAAAATCTATGCCCTGCTGAATGGGAACAGTCAGGAAAAGTTGCAGTTCAAGACTTGATCAAAGCCAGTTTACCTGCTCCTGGGAAGAAGAAGAAGCTGCAGCTCCCCTCTATCCCACACGTGGATGCAGTAATTCTGATGTGTGTGCCTGGCACCTTAATTCTCACTTCCATCAATGAACCTTTCTACTCTGGATTTCAAAGACACTGCCCCCTTTTTCTTTTACTAAATGCAGATTTTGCTAAAACACCACAACATGTCCAGAGCCATACTCCTTCAGATGAAAGATTTTCTGCAATAACATATTATGCTTATTTGATACCTATTATTCACATAATTTCTGTGAGTAACACGAAAATAATTTTTCTGTATCCTGCAAAAAATCCTATCTGGCATGTACGTTCTATCTATATAAATTATTTTCTTCAAAGCCTTTTCTATATCCAAAGGTAAAAGGAGAGGCAGAACATTGGTGACAAGATTTGCACAGACCACAATGCATGAACTAGAAACACAGAAACTGATTAGCAGAATCTTGTCACAAAGCCAAAAACAGCCAAAGTTAGACAAAACGCTAAAATAAAATTAATCTGTGATTCCTCACAACCTTTCAAAACCTACTGTAAGTAACTAAAGTACTGCTGTGATACAACTATTTCCTGCAAAATTCTCAAGCACTGTCAATCTCTGTCAACACCATGGCCAGAAATGGGTACTGGTGTGTTCTCTCTCTCCTCCCTCACAGTCCCATTGGGCTAAAGAACAGCTTCCCTCCCACTGCCTTGACCACACATATGTTGAAAGATGCCAAAGACTCTGTTTAGTTAGCTGAGCTACTTATTAATACCTATAGCAATAAACTGTAGAGAATGGGTCACCACTTGACCACAATTCCAATAGCTACCATCAACCTGGACCAGCTCTTACCTGCTGTTACACCAGTACTCCCAGTTCATCAGAATTACTGAGAAACTGCTGTAGGCTTCCTGTAAAACCAACACTGGTACAGGTGAAAGGAAGCTTTTCCTGGATGTTATTACAGCTCCTAAGGTCTGCTAAAGGAGCATCCATATCTAAATGCTATTTGACTGGGAATGAATCAGGCCCCAAACCTGACAGACAGACAGACAGACTTAATGGCTGCTAAAACTGACATTCCCATCCATTTCTGGAATGGCTGGGGGAAGACTGCTGAGGAGTAAGAGTGGAAAGGGAGTTGCTGCTTTGACATAAATCCCTTCCCAGCTTTAAGGAATAAACATCCAGACTAAATCATAAACTGAATCCATTCTGCTGGCATGGTGGGAATTCAGAATTCAGGGATGAAAATAAATTTGGCAACAAAAGAGAACACAATATACAGTCCAAGCTATGATATCCAAAGTCACCTATAAAGTACTTTTTTAACTCCTGGCTAATCATTTCCCATCTGCCATCCTCATAATCTTTAAAGAAAAATGAGAGACCACGTCAAATTAGCCTTAATGCATCTTACCCCTGATAGCAAGATGAGACCCTGAGCTCTCGTCACACAGAAGGGAGAGAGGGGAAGGGAAATATATTTTTAGTCTGCAGATGAAAATTTTAACTTTTTCCATTTTGAAAAATAAGTGGTAGGAAAAAAAAAAAAAGGGAAAAATGCACACAAAAAACCCCCAACCCCATCCTTATTGCCTTCTGGGTTTTGAGTTGTTGTTTTTAGTATTATTCACTTCCTTTTATCTTTATTTCAGGGGGGAAGGAAAGGGAAGAGAATGCTGTTATTCATGGATTTGACAGCACTTCATATACCATCAATTTCATTCTTTTCTTGCAATTCTTGATTCACAAAGCAGCATTATGGCATCATTCTTGTGTGTTAGTTTGGAAGTGAAAAGAAAAGACTGCAGACACGGTTTGTTCCTTGCCTATGGCTCCAGGAGTGACATGTTTTCCAATAATGGAAGCTGAGCAGAAAAGAAAATTGAAGTGGTAGTAGACAGGTGAGCACTCAACGATCAACACTACTGACATACTGTGCCTATACTAAGGACCTATACACACCTTTATAGGTAAACAGAGATACCTATATAAGAAGGGAGATGTGGGTAGTGTTGAAAAAGCCACACAACCTGATTCAGTTAATCAGTTTCTTCATAAAACAAAGGCCTTTAGTGTTTTATATAGGTTGAAAATTAAACTTCTAGAAGTGAGTCGTCAGCTTCTGTCCCTAAAATGTTACACATTAGATTAATAGGTCTCTTCCAGTATTTGTTTATCCTATCATGGACTCATCAAATAACTAGGGTTGGAAGGGACCTTAAAGATCATCTTGTTCCAATGTCCCTGTATGGGCAGGGACACCTCTCAGTTGATCAGGTTGCTCAAGGTCCCATCCAACCTGCCCTTGAACACTTCCAGGGAGGAGGCTGCCACAACATCCCTGGGCAACCTGTGCCAGTGTCTCACCACCCCCAAAGGAAAGAATTTTTTCCTACTGCCTAACCTAAATCTCTCCTTTTCAAGTTTTAAACCACTGCCCTCTACAGTCCTCCCTCTACACAACCATGCAAAAAGCCCTACCCCAGCTTTCTTGTAGTCCCTTTTCAGGTATTGGAAGGTTGCTATAAGGTCACCTCAGAGCCTCCTCTCCTGCAGGCTGAACAACCCCAACTTGCTCAGCCTGGGGAGGTGCTCCAGTCCTGTGAGCATTTTTGTGTCTCTCCTCTGGAGATGTTCCAGGAGCTCTGTGTCCTTCTTATGTTGGGCAACTGGACACAGCACTCCAGGTGGGGTCTTGCAAGAGCAGAGTAGAGGAGGAGAATCCCTCCCTTGTCCAGCTGTCTGTGCTGCTTTTGATGCAGCCCAGGACCGGGTTGGCTTTCTGGGCTGTGAGCACACAATGAAGTCTCATGTTAAGCTTCTGGTCCACCACCCCCTCAAGTCACTCTCTGCTGTCTGCAATCTTTTCTCCTCCCTGTGTTCATTCATGGGATTGTCTCAATCCCAGGTGCAGAACTTTGCACTTGGTCTTGCTGAACTTCATGCAGCTCACATGAGCTCACTTCGCCAGTTTTTCAAGGTCCCTCTGGATGGCATCACTTCCCTCCAGCACACTGACTTCACCAGACAGTTTGTGTTGTCAGGAAACTTGCTGAGGGTTCACTCAATTCCACTGCCCATGTTGCTGACAAAGGTGTCAAACAGCACTGGTCTGAGCACTGACCCTGGAGGAACACCACTCATCACACATCTCCATTTGGACACTGAGCCACAGTTCTCAGTGTTATGATTCACCTCATCATTGGTGAATATCAGGAAAAAAAAAAGAGTAATAAAGCAGCAGTAGCATGAAAAAGCAAAAAACTTGCCATAATGGCACACCAGAACAGAGAGCCAGTATCACACTTGCACACCAGTAACTCATCCTCACATCTTATGCTACAGACAACCACTGACATCAGCATTAAGGGTTTTTAAGGAATATGAACTCTTCCACTCTAAACTCTCATACAGCCCAACCATAAAGGACTTGGTAGTTTAAGGCATCTCTCAGATTACATACACCCACACCTGGCCCTCCACTGCCTCTACAGTTTTGTTCCATCAGTTTTTACTGAATTACCAAAGATTATATGAATTGGAAAAAGAAATAATTTTTTCTCCAGATTATCTTAATCTTGGATTAGTTCTTTTTTTCTGAAAATTCTCATAAGGGGAAAAAAAAAGAATTTTGAAATGAATTTGCAGATTTCTCTGTCTACACAGTTTTCTTTAACAGTGATTTTTTTGTTTGTTTTTTGTTTGGGTGATGTTTTTTTTTTTTTAATAAAACCTTCTGATACATTTTCTTTGTGTTTTACATATATGCTGGGGACTAGTAATCTCTAACTTTTTAATTGTTTTTCCCCCTATCACTAAAAGAAAAATAATTTTAATAATTTTGTGACCACATATTTCACCTTCATTCACAAATTCTTCCACAATTCTTTCTCCTAATATGCTGCAGCAATGGGAAAACTATTCTAAATTTCAAGACTGGGAGAGCTTTACAGGTCTGGCTGTCCTAACTACATAATGACATCCTACAAATTCATTGCTGGAAGTACACTCCCCATGGGTGTGCCCAATGGGACCTCAACTGCACCCACAACAGGCATCTCTGACCAGTTTATCTTAGGCTGCTTCCACCTGAACTATCAAACAACCTTGTTATTAAACACCACCCATCTACTGCCAGACCAAATGGTCTAATTTACCTAATATTCCAAAAAGAATTCTAATTATGCTTCTGAGATCTTGGTGTGTATCAGTGGAATATGTGGTCTGCTTTGCAAATTAATGATAAATTCCCATCCATTTCTAATTTAAATTTAAATTTATTTTTTCCTATTGATTTAAATTTAGCTTTTGCACGGTTCCATTCCCTATGTACTATGTCAAAGGAATCTGAGATGTGAATTAAATTTTAAACCTACAATTTTCTGGATTATTGGAACAGTATTATTTACAACACATCTGCTATACACTACATAAACATGTTTTTAGATAAAATCATGACTGCACCCCAGTACACAATTAAAATAAATTACAGGCTATGGCTGCTTTAATCAGAACTGGGAGCATCACCCCAGCATAAGGCAACATGAGAACACCACTAAGCTGTATGACAGCTTCCAGTGGCACCATTTTCTCCAACATGGAAGGCCTCTACAGAGCCAACTGTTCCACTGTCCTGGATCTTAAGTTTGCACCAGAAATAAATAGCTCAATAAACAGCCAGCTTTGAACTCAGAAGCACAAAAATACAAATGAGGAGCTTTCTGTCTCCCCAGGCTCCACATGCACTGTCCTCCAAAGCCAGATCTCTGCAACCTGGCCGAGCTGCAGAGCACTGCTTCACAGGGTTGTTTTTTTTTACCCATATCCATGAATCTCTAACACACAAACACAGAGAGATTCAAGTGAAATGAGAGAAATAGGCAACCACCACGGTTGTTTCCTGATTCAGTTGACCATAGAACTACCTTGGGCCATGTGGATTTTTCAATTAACTCAAGAATCTTGGATTCAGGTTTGGATGCAGGAAGAGCAAAGCAGTTTACAAACACAGAGTGTTTAGAGCAAGAGGTGTTTGGCTTTCTCCAGTGTCTCCAAGAAGCCTCTGCCTCCTCCCAGTGCCTCAGTGACCGTGGCTGCCATGACCATGACTGAAGGAAACCAACAAGACAAGGACCACAAAACCACCACTCAGTCCAGCTCACTAGGGTCACTGAGAGCAACTTCAGAAAGCTCTCTTTGCATAGAAAGACTAAAAATGAGTCCACAAATCTATTGTGTGTAAATTCATATTCAGTGCTCCTTCACCAACAAACATGAAAAAAAAAAAGTGTCTTTTATTGACATAAATTTTTGTTTTTGTAGGAATCAACAAACAAACCTTGTGCAAAACAGAACTTTGTAACCACCACACTCTGGACATACTACAATTTTATTATCTGCAACAAATATTGGTCGAAATGGAGATACTATTTAGACATTTGCTTTCAAGTGTAGCATCCTTTCCACCTGCCAGTGTAGGCCACGGCAGATACATGCTAGTTAGCATATTGCTGACAGGATGATGAGAAAGCTCCTGTCAGACACTGGCCAGCCGGGTGTTGGAGACAAAACACACAGCCCCAGCTGACTAGTTAGGGAAAGAGTGGTGAGGTACAATTACAGAAGCATATGACAAGCTTTCACGCTTGAGTGACTTGAGAACCGATGACATGGCTTTAAACAGCAATCCTTCCTACCTCTGGTCACAAAACAGCAATAAGTCAACTGATGCACTGTTGTAAAATCATGATTTATTCCTTTGCTTTGAATACATGAGAGTGTGGTATGATGTTCTGGTAGACTACCACAGCAGGTGCACTTGGGGCCGAAACATCTAGGGCCTGCCTCCAGCATGCATAAAATCAATGCTGTAGTGCAGCCTTCCTGGAAGAACCATCCCCAGCACTTTAATAATTTATAGAAAGGCTGAATTAAAAATTATTTGTACTGAAACTTGTACAGCTTCATGCAAGTAATAAGAATACATGCAGATGCAATGGCGTGTGAGAAAACGGTGCTGGGCAATAATATACAGCATGAGATTTAGGAAAGGCCTTCTAGAGCTCAAGTGAAACAGCAGCCACCTCTGTGAAAAGATCAATTCCTTTGTTTTATTCAGCCTTTCATTTAATCCAAAACTATTCAATTTGTTTCTCTTTCCTAGTTTAATATTCAAAAGTCAGAAATTGTAATTATTGCTACAAATAGGTCTTACTGAGCATAATCTTCAGGCTAGCTGAATCTATCTCATTCTTAACACTAAGAAGGAAGCTGTGAGGTTGGTGATAATCACATTATTAAAATGCTTGGAAAGTCAAGCTAATAAAAGAATCAACAGTTCATGCAAATAATGACCGAGAAGCTATGACAGAAAGGAGTGGCAGGATGGTTCCACTTATATCCTGGTAGTAATTGGTAAGGCAAGTAGATAAAGATCTCCACCAAAGGAGGTAAAAACACAGAAAATCAACTTAAAGATGTAAAGAACACAAAACAACTTAAAATCCTAAGATTCACATAAAATGAGGCCTGCTTGGCTGAAATAAAATATAAACTGTCAATTGAAATACACCCTTAGGATAAAATGGTACTTATCTTCTTTTTATTTTTTTTTAATTAAACACCTCTTCTCAACAGCTTTAAAGAAGCAACCTTCTTTTCTGTTTCATTTTCCTCCATTATAAACCTTCTTTTTAAAAATTGCAACATTTTTTTTCCTTTTTTCCATAACAGGAACAATCCTTTAAGTATAATGAAAGCATTAAATTTATAGGGCAGTAATGCTTGACAAAGAATTCCTGCACATAAATAAGTGTAGGTTTCCATTTCTGGCCCCCCACAAGAAGGGTGAGGAGAAAGTGAGCAAAGCCTTGAATAATGCCTTTTGTTATCAGTCACTGCCCTGAGATAGTGAACCGAAACAGAGCTGATAACTCAAAGGTGACATCACAACCTAGACTTCATGAACTGACATAAAAACTTGATATTCAGTTAACCCCAAAGATAAGGCACAACTCCCTTAACAGAAACTTGTACTTGTTTTTTGAACTAATACTCTTTTTTCAAGTACCAAAATGTAATTTAGGAGTGTTAAAACACAAGTGCTGGTCTGCTTTGTTTTGTAAGAGCACAAAGTTAACAAATGCTGATGTCCAATTACATTCCATTCGCTTATTTGCAATCCAACATTTTAAAGAATTAATATCTTACCCAAAAAAACCCACATTTAATTATTCTTGGCAATTTAATTAATTCATTACAGGAGATACTGTGAAGTGTTTAATATACTTTTTAAACTATAGTGCTCTATAAAGAAGTAAGCCTCACATCAGTCCTGTTCTGTTTATGAAAGAGATGAGCAGGTAGCAGTTCTCATGGAAGTTCCAGATAAGCCAGCTCTATTTTTCTCTTTTATCAGAACTCAAAAGTGCAAGTGAAAATTAACCCAGTCCTATAATAAAAATTCATCTGACTCGATATGGCAGTAATTTCATATAGCTATGACTTAAGTAATGCTGGTGGACTAAAAAAATAACCAGATGAAAGTGATACTGATGTGTCACAGATGTGCTGTCTCTTTTTGGACTTGATCTAAAATCTACTCTTGACATCCACAGTTTGGGGACATGCTTCAGAAAGTCCAACCAACACTACAAACATCTGCTATTGATACTTATTCTTGTCTAGGAGAGTGAGAGAAATTATATTTGAGTGAGGACATCATCAAGATGACCATTACTTCATTGGAAAATCTGAAATAAGCAACTTACTTTCATACAAAGTTAAAGTTTCCCACAACCAGCATATTACAGCTGTAGTTCTTCCAGAAAGCTTGGAATCTGAACACAGCAATAAGGTGGTACAGATCAGCACAGTGTGACTCTGATACCACCTCTTCTCTTGTCATATCATTGCAACAGGAACCAGCTGAGATGCTCAGCCTAAGAAAAACAAGTCTTAAATGGATCCGAATGTAGGCTAAGAGTAAGATTCTCAAACCTCTTAAGCTGACAGACAGGTGCCCATCTGCAGAATGAATCTTCCATGGGCACTGAGCTGCCACCACAAGTCCCATCTCCTCTCTACTGGAGCAGTAAAAGATGCTTGACTGGGGCATCATTGGAGCTGAGCTTTTTTTATGGTGCATTTTTTCTTTTTATTTTTTTTTAATCTTTTTTTTTTTTCCACTATAGCAATTTGACTGCTCCATCATGTGAACTTCTACTAAACCAGCTTCACTACTTATTTTTTTCTGGTTTTCAGTTGTTTATGTGGCCTCTAATATATCATGTTTTCTTTACTCTCCAGCCACCATAGACTTTCTCAGCTCTGTATTCTGCAAAGTGCTTAAAGTGCTGTCTTTGTGCATTCCCCTAACTGCAACAGTGACTCCAGATTCAGGGATCCAACACTGTGGTGTTTTAAAAAAATAATAAGGTAGTTAATATAATTACTGCTACCACCTAGAACTGTAAAACCTGTCAGCCTTTTATGGTGAATCTGAATCTTTTCTACCTTTGATTTACTTTTGACTCAAAAGAATTTAAAGGGGGTTTATCCAATATTTATAGTAAAAAAATTCTCACTCCTTACATGCATGTATTTGTAGTAGACCTGCAAGTCTCTGAAAACATTAAATTTTAATACTATATACAACCTTGTACCTATGTGCTGAAAATAATTGTTTATTTACTTGGTAGTACAATTAGCAGTACTGAGGAATACAGAGTGATTTTCCACCACAGAAATTATACTGAACAAATTGTTTTGTGCAGTACTAAATAAAAGTATTTTTAATAACTGTGTTTAACAAGATAAAGATTCTGCATAATAAGTATACTCTATGGCAAAAATTGGTCATAAAGTGAAGGTGTGGTACTTATGCAAAATTAATTTTGGGAATACTTTCAAAATATAGGGTATTTTAAAAACTGGTAAGTTTCTGTGAAGAGTGAAACAAAATAACATCTAAATATCTAGGTATATTTTCAAAATTAAGCACAGAATTCTTTTATTAAGCATACTTACCAGACACAAGGGAGTGGGGGAGGTGGGGAAAAAAAAATTTAACAAAAAAATTAATGTGGGCAGTAGCCTAAGACCCTTTACAAAAAAAAAAAAAAAAAAAAAAGCTATTTTGAGTTGTACATTATTATCAGTCTGAAGAGCTGCTCCATATCAGAGCTATTACAGTATACACTCCCAAACCACTCTAAGAAAGATGAATCTACCTATTACCAGGTTAGGATAGCAGCTATTATTATGGACCCTTGATTTCTTTCAAGTAGCTGCAATGGAATAAGCCACAAGTGAATAATAAAGATCTTATAATAGCCCTTAAGAATTCTTTTTAGGTTAGAAGGCACAGAAATGAACTCAGGAGAGTTAAAGAACTCTCATCTCCTGATAAGAAAAATAATTAACCTGACTTAATGTATCTGAGTAGGTCTTATATAAATCAGACTTTTGTACTTCAAGAGCCAGACTAAAACCATATATCAGAAAAGTATGTAGATATTGTCTTACAAGTACACATGGAACATATCTAAAACCACAAAGGTCTGCAGGTCATTTTGTGAAAAGTTCAATATATTCTACTTAAAAGGAGATGTGTGAAGTACTTACAGTGCTTAGTTTGCTAGAGGTAATAATGATTCGTCTCTCATGCAACATACTGGCATAAAGTTGCAGCATGTTGTTCACATCCACAGCAACAAAATATTCAGTGAGGTTTCTCTGTTTAAATAAATAAAACGTTAACAAAACAGCAACATTAGTAGCTATGTGGAATATTTTATACATTACTTATAAAAACACGTTCATATTTCCTATTTGCGGGTGGGGAAAAAAAAACATAATGAAAAAAACCCACAAGATTATGAAAGACATCCTTTTCATTACAATGTGTGTGCTTTTAGAATAATTGATTGGGTTTTAAAGCCAGTGAGAAACTAATATTGCCATAACATGCTCATACTTTGCTCGTTTGATTATGTTTGTGAATTTATGTTTTGTGAATAATCATTTGATTATGATTGTGAATTTAATTTGCCCATTTTTGGTTTTTTCCAAATTTGAAAAAAGACAAACAGGTATTTTACCAGTAGAACCACATGCAATTAAGGTAAGCATTACTTCCAACCATACCTTCCACCACTGAAACAGTTTTTCTGTCACAGCTACAATAATAAAACTGTGCTGTTTACCAGGTTCTCCCTAAGTCAACAGCTTTTATTCTACTTCAAGTACAGCAAAACAGCTTGTTGAAAACCACCAAGATTGTGCTTGAGCTGTGGGCACCAGGACATCAAAAGGCCAGCAGCACCAGTTGAAGGTCTGGGGGTCCTTCCTGCAGCCACACTTTTCTCCCCTAATAAGAAACCCACTGCCATCCCCACTGCAGGGTTTAATGAAAAGCAATGTCCCCAGCACTGTATTTATAGTTCAGAAAAAACAAAAATGGGGGGAAAACAGAAAAAGCCTGGAGCAGGGAGAGGATCTCTGTTTCAGCTGAACTTCACAGTATTTCTGCACGGCGAAGGGCCTTAGACATAGAAGTTCATAATAAGCTAAAACAGCTACCAGCAAAAAAAGCCTGGGAAAGCAGCAATTTTTTGTAAACATTAGAGACTGTAATCACCAGACTCTTTTCAGTCATGTCCAGAGACAGGAAAAGGGGCAGTGGTCACAGACTGGAACACAGGAGGTTCAATCAAAACATAAGAAGAACTTCTCTGCTGTAGGGGTAACACAGAACTGTGACAAGTTGAACAGAGAGGTGATGGAGTCTCTCTGGACACATAAAAAAACCATCAGAACACCATCCTGAGCAACCTGCTCTAGGTGAATCTGCTTTGGCAGGAGTGTTGGACCAGATGATCTCCACAAGTCCTTTCAAGTCCCTAACATCCTCCACAATATACAACACCATTACCTCCACATATTCATTATCTTATCTGCAGTGAGAACTCTTCTCAGGAAGAGGTCTATCAAGTAAATAACCCAACCACAGGACAGAAATCTGAACAGTGGAAGAGCTACTACTTAGAGCTACTAAGATGATTAAGGGAGTGGAGCATCTCCCTTATGAGGAAAGGCTGAGGGAGCTGGGTCTCTTTAGTTTGGAGAAAAGGAGACTGAGAGGTGACCTCATCAATGTTTTCAAATATGTAAGGAGTGAGTGTCAGGGAGATGGAGTTAGGCTTTTCTCTATGGTGACCAGTGATAGAACAAGGGGTAATGGGTGTAAATTGGAGCATAGGAGGTTCAAGTTGAATATCAGAAAGAATTTTTTTACTGTAAGGGTGACAGAGCCCTGGAACAGGCTGCCCAGGGGGGTTGTGGAGTCTCCTTCACTGGAGACATTCAAAACCCACCTGGACACGTTCCTAGGCGATGTACTCTAGGGGGCCCTGCTCTGGCAGGGGGGGTTGGACTAGATGATCTTTCGAGGTCCCTTCCAACCCCTAGGATTCTATGATTCTATGATTCTATGATAAGTGTTAGTAATCTATTCTGGATGTGGCCAAGACATGGCAAGACAAGCAGAGAAGGCTTTAGTTCCCCTGACCATCTGTTGCTCCTCCATATCCCAGCCCCCCATCATCAGAGAGTGGCATGGGGCAGAGCTCCTGTTCCCTATCTGCTGACTTACCCCATATAGACTGTGCTATATGAAAAGCTAACTTTAAAGCCAGGATGATGACCTCCTTTTTGGATATATTACAATACTAAATAAAAATATATAGAAAAGAAAAAAAAAAAAGATCCAAGGGACAGTTTCACATAAATTCAGAAATGGATTATTAATTCAAAGACATGGAGTATAGAGTTATTTTTGGTCCACGATGCAGGTAACTTTGGAAGAGAGGAAACAAAGACCTTAAGGCTACAAACACTCCATTTATTAAGAAACTCTGGTCTTTCAAGTGCTGTTTTTAACTGGTTGTGAGAGATTAATGCACCAAGATCATGAGTCCAATGCACCTCAAGCACCCTCTACAATGATACACTGATTCTGTGCTGCAAAAGCTGGGGTAAAGAGAGTTTTCAATCTTTGGGAGACAGTCATAGCTTATTGTGCATTACAGCTGAAGTTACTGCCCCCAAAGTAAGTAAATCCTGCAACAAAGAATAAGAAAATTCATTTTATTACCCTCCATTAGCACCCCACTATTTTGATTCATACTGGAAAGATAAGACTTATATAAGTGGAATAAAAAATAGTTCTAGAAAGGCATCTTGAAAGTGACTTTTCCTTTTTCCCTCAGAATCAGAAAAATAAGTTGGACCACTGCAAGATCCTTCATCAGCAAGAGGCCTGAGTGAAGCTTCCCCACATTTTCAAGTTGAACACATAACACACCTCCTAATCTCCAGAGCTATCTTTAATAGACCCTCACATACTGAGCTACAAGAGAAGTCTTTAAAATAGAGGAATTCAACACATAGGATGAAACAGATGAAAATGAGCATTTAAAAACTAAGCCATGTCCTGCAGAAAGAGCCCTTGCAAAACAAGGGTCCTCCCTTTTACTTCTCTACCCAGCAACTTTCTGTAGTTTTTTGGGATGCAGCAAGGGTCACACCAGCTCCTCTGGCTCCCTGGCACAGTCTCCTTTCTACCACCCATGGACCTCCTCTTCAATGCAACCACCCTCCCACTCCTCCTAGGTTTCCCCAGGAGCATCCCCCACCACTGCTTCCCTTTTAGGAGGAAGCTAGCATT
This sequence comes from Heliangelus exortis, assembly GCF_036169615.1. NCBI lineage: Eukaryota > Metazoa > Chordata > Aves > Apodiformes > Trochilidae > Heliangelus > Heliangelus exortis. The sequence goes on along the minus strand of NC_092429.1, from coordinate 22,674,873 downwards.
TGAAAATGTAAAAACTTTTTGTTTATTCTATTAAAACTATTTATACTTTCACATTCACTTCCAGACTTAGATGCAAAGAGTGAAAAACAGAAAGTTTCAAAGATCTTTCACTGTATGTTGTCCAGCTAAGCACACCATGGAGAACATGATCCAAGATTTCCCATTTGCACTCCACCCACAGAACCATCAAGGATTTATAAAATTTTCAGGGTTGGAAGGGACCTTTAAGATCACCTAGTTCCAACCCCCCTGCCATGGGCAGGGACACTTCCCACTAGACCAGGTTGCTCAGAGCCCTGTCCAGCCTGGCCTTAAAAACTTCCATGGATGTGATTTCCACCACCTCTCTGGGCAACCTGTTCCAGTGTCTCACCACCCTCACGGTGAAGAACTTCTTCCAAACATCTAATCTAAATCTACCCTCCTCTAGTTTTAATCCATTCCCCCTAGCCCTATCACTACCTGACATCCTAAAAAGTCCATCATCAGCCTTCTTGTAGTCCCCCTTCAGATACTGGAAGGCTACAATAAGGTCTCTCTCTTCTCCTCTCCAGACTGAACAACCCCAACTCTCTCAGTCTGTCATCACAGGAGAGGTGCTCCAGCCCTCTGATCATCCTCATGGATCATCCTCACATCCTGTAGCAGGGGCTCCAGAACTGGATGCAGTACTCCAGGTGCTGCAGTATCAAGCATCTACTGAATGCAAACCTCCATTAAAAAAACAAAACAAAACCCACCACCATTCCTGGTTCATAATTACCACCCAAATGTAAGCAGGTACAGCATGTTTTCAGAAAGCTTGAAATTATGTTTTTTCACACAAAAAAATAACTGTATAGCTTAATAGCTGCATTTGGAGCTTAGCAATGCAGCATTTAAAAGGAAGGTATCCAAATAACAAGAGGTACAACAGTTGGATATATTTTACATAAATAATCCAAATACATGCAATCAAGCAAAGTAATTACAAATAAAGGGTTCATACAGCAGTGGACAAAATGCTCTATTAATGCTTTAAAATGGGTTAATGATGAATGCCTAAGTACCATTTAAAGGCTGTATCAATCATACTCTAAAAAGCCTTGGAAATAAAACAAAACCAACAGCTCCTGTTGATAAAAGCAGAGTTCAGCCCTGCCCACAGAATGAGGTTGATACTGCTCAATATTTAAAAAATAAACTGCATACTTACGCTTTCAGGGATTGTTGGCAATCCAGTTATATCAGGAGTAATGAAATACGAGTGCTAATCAAGGGGGGAAAATAATGAATAATTTATGCACAGAGAAACCAAAAATTTATTTTTTTTTTTTTTTTTTTTTAGAAAAAAATCCACCATTTAGGATTTCCACCCCACCTTTGTTTAAGGAAATAGGCATTTTTCCAATAGCATTCTTAGCATTACTGGACAAAGAATTAAGCATACGACATGAAATGACAAGCACTGGCTCAGCACAGCACTTAAACCAAAGGAACAAAACACAGGGCCGCAGTTTTGAAATAATATTGACATTAAGCCAGCTTTAAATGTTGCCATGAGCCTGATAGTAGCATTGATTAACTCAAGCATTTATTTAAAAATTGCAACAAAACAAATTTTAAAGGACAAAATGTAAATTGAAAATGGAAAATGAAAAATCATTCACACGAGGAAAGTTATTAGAATAGAAACATTATTACTTGATATACATTTTCTCTTCTCCTTCCAAATATCTTTGAATCAAAAATGTGCTGACAGAAATGCAAGGTCTGACAGCTTGAGATTCCACAATTTTTTTATGAAATACATTAACAACTTTATGCATCCTCATTTGAGGCCATCTAGGATGTAAATTTAAAATGGATTAAACTAAAACCAGATGTAATTTAAATTACCCTCATCAATTCAGTGATTCAGTGCTTTTAATAGTTATCAAACATGAATTTAGCTCAGTAATTATGGGACATTTCTGAATAGTCTAAATCTTGAAGGACAAAAATCCTTAAGGGTATACTAAGGAAATGGGATAATTATTGACTTTTTAAGATTTTATTTGCTTTTAAATGGAATTCTGACTTTTTTGTAGACTGTTTTTATAGCATATTTTAAAATTATAATGAACAACATAAAGACAATTTGTTTTCAAGACAAACTTGAAAAGATATACCAAGACATAAAGGAAATCTAAAAGATATTAAACACAAATTCTGTTCAAGAAAAAAAAAAATTCATACTATTAACTCAATGTAGGAGAGACTTATTAAACAAGCAGGATACATTTAAGAGAAAAGTTTCCACACAAATTAGGTCATTTGGCAATAGTCAAAAATTTAAGGAAAAAAATGGCTTAAAAAAAGGCATCCCATAAACATCACAGCATTTGCAGAACAAATATCCCAGGTTATTGTTCTGCATCAACACAGAGAAAAAACAAGATTTTTTTTTTCTCATCAGGAACAGGAAAATATTCAGATTAATGGAACGTTTACATTCATCAGTAGTGAGAAAAGAAAATTACTTTCTATATGCAATAAGGTCACAGAATATTTATCAGAAGATTTCTGAGTAATTATCTTAATAACTTAAGTAATAATTTATAATTTAAAAAGTAATAATATTTCGCTCATTAAACAGAAAAAGTCAGAAGTATGAGAAGCAAAGACCCATTACTGCAGTCACTAAGAGTCATAAAGCAGCAAAAATAATGTGGTATGGAGTCCTTGTACATCTTTGTGAACTCCCTTAGGAAGATGTAAGACCTTGGCAGAGACATTAAATTAATAGTTGCTGTGCTGTATAAAGTTTTCTCTAAAAAAGGGACACTAAAATTGCAAGTTGTTCATTGATTTAAGGGTTTGATTTTGGTTGCAGTTTTAACAAAAGGACAGTGACAGACAGGCACACAGAGATCTGAAGTTAGATTGATTTAAACAGAACAGGTACATTAATATTAGACTGCTCTTTTACATGAAAGACAGCAGCAGAATTTCCCAAAGGACAGGTATAAATAAGCCTGAAATCAAAAGAAATCCCCTATAGCAGGTAATTGTTTCTTTGATTGCAACAGACTTTAGAGAGTCAGGGCCTTTTAAACTCACCGATACAAGACAAGGCTGTTTTTTCAAAACTTGCTCACTTGCAAAAATCAGCTCTTGGTTCTTAGGCAAGATGAGAGAAAGATTGAACAATTGACTGTTTAGTTTTCTAACAAAAAGGCCAAAGGTGACTCTAATGATTGTAATATTCCACGTTTAAAATATTGGCTGAATATACATTTTATTTTTGTATTGCTCCCCCATTTGAATTCAGACAATTTATCTAGCTTTTCCAACTAAAAATGAATGGAAAAAAGGAAAGGAAAAAAAAAACAAGAAAGAAAAAAAATCACATCTGTTAGTCTTCCATGGATAAAATAAAAGTGATCCAAAGTACATTTAAGCTCAAGTTTCATAGAATTAATGATCACCCCTCATAAACTGCAGCTACGGAATGTGTGTTACTGGGACAGACAGGTGAGAGTGGAACTCAGTCCCTAACTGGAGTAAGACATTTTGGTGTCCTTCTGACCAAGGGTTACTGGGAAATATCATGTGTCCTGCCACTGGTCACAATTTATGGATGATAATATACAAACAATCCTAAGTACCACTGTGGTCTGTCATCTAAACCCCTCTCCAGTGTCTGTGAGCTTTATCCTGCAGCACACCTGAGAGACTGGGGGCAGGGATCTCTAACTCTGCATCATGAAATTTTAACTAGACAGCCTGGCACAATGAAAAGCCACCTCATGATGTCATTTCTCTAATTATTTTCAGACTGTAACTTCTTTTTAATTCTATTACTCCTGGCAGTTCCAGTCTAGATTATTTACAATAGATGAGGAGCAAGAAAGGAACATGAATATAAAACACCAGCCAGACATGGTTACAGTTGAAAATGCCCATAAACATTTCCCTGGTCCCTGCAACACTGAGCTTAAAAATGAAGAGATGCCTGTAGATCCAACAAGCATTCTGATGCAGGCTTACCTACCCCTTCCTACTCTGCCTCCTCTGATCCCACAATATTTGTTCAGCTGTACCTGCAGCTGAGCATTTGGCAAAAAAAGTAATGGCCTTTGGCAAAAGTAAAAAGACCTTTGGCAAAGTAAAGACCTTTGGCAAAAGGTCTGCATTTAGATAACCACTGTTCAACTAAAAAGATTACAAAACTCCTTGATGCAACAAGCTACTGGGAATAAGATACAGTGGGGGCAAAAATAAAATTCCAAAGTCAGGTGATATTGAAATAAAAGCAGCAAGAATCAACTTTATAGCAAACCATTTGTCATCTCAGTGTTGCCAGCTACATACACCACAACCCCCATTTTCAAGTTCATCAAAACATTCATTTTGAGGTAGGCAAGTTCTATGCAAAATAAATTGCAATGCTTGACAGTGACAAGCAGTAAGACTTTGCAAGAAATGCAAGGAAAAATATATTTAAAAATTTTCTAGGACCCTCTGAAACACAGTAGGCTTTTTAAACAACTTTATAAAGCTTTTTAGAGTTGCCAAATTAGAATTGCTTCTAATACTGCAATAAATTATGTCAAAATATTATCTGATATACAGAGGTATTGGTAAAAGTATTATGAATTGAAAATAATTTGAAAATATTACACTGACAACAGAAAGAAAAAAACTTATCAAAAGAAACAATTCCAACTGCAGTAGGTTGCTCTGGTGAAAAACCTCACACAAGACTGGAAGGATTTCCAAATGCAGTGGATTAGCCCTGTTTGAGAGGGAAAACACAAGGCCTCTACAGCCACAAAAGTGTAACAAGGAACTTGAAATGTGACAAATTAAAATAAAGGTAGCATGGTAAGTGGCCAGGGTGAGAAACTGGTGGGGTGGAAGTGGGAAACTCCCCATTTCTGTGTGGCTTCATAGCAGGGCCAGATGGTTTTCTACGGCCTGTGCTTACTTGACTTGAAGCATTGGGCTCACCTCTAATATAAAGGAGTTTGAATTAAAAAGAAATGACACAAAGAAAGTCAAGATAAATAATCTAATGATAGTTCAGTGTGTGTATAAGGGAAGCTTTTACAAAATCACTTCTTTCTGCACTCTGCAAACTGTGATAGTTCAATCAAGCAGCTACTCGTGGGCAGTAATTGTACAGATGCTGTGAACATGAGCAGTGTCTTGGAGACAGCAGAGGCTCTGTATCAGCTCTGTATCAGCTCTGCATCTCATGCAGGCACTACAAATGAATTTAAACATGCATCCAGATGCTACTTCTGTTAAAAACTTCAGGAAGTGTAGCAGCGACAGGCTCAGTTTTTTGCTGTTTCTGTGCCAGCATCACCTCACCATACTATATATGTCCACTCCCACACCACAACAAGTCATAACACAAAAGCAAGGTGGGTCTGGACATGATCTTTCACCTAGATGTGCTGAAAATTTCATGTAAGGCAGTGAACTTCTGCCATAATTTTTGCATGATTAAGCAAAATTAGGAAGATGAGAAAGAATCCAGCTTACTCAAGTTTCTGTCCAGTCCTGCAAATCTACCCACTCTGACATAAAAGGCAATAAAACAGAGTTAGTGTCTCCTGATTCGCAGCAGGAGAAACTAAAATTATCTACATAAAACAGCTGGAAGCACAAAAAAGTAGTTCTAGCACTGCCAGATCCCACTGTGGTTTACTTTCTCATCCAAAGAGCACTATTCAAATTTCTGCTTCTTTATGACTATGACATTAAGAGAGCAACATGAAACAGAAAAATTCTGTTCTGCAAAGAAGAAGAAAAAAAAACATTATCCAAGCCAGATAATGATGGGAAGCAAGATAAGTTTACTCTTTACAAAGGGTACTTTTTTTGCTTTGTTTCAACCTTATTTTATAGTCAGTAATAGGAGTAGAATTCAAAAAGAGAACACTTACCACACTTAAACTGACTAAAGCATTCGCCTTTGGCACAGGATGGCTGTACAATGATTTTAACAAATCATTTGAGTCATTTTCCTATAGGGAATATTTTTAAAGGTAGATAATTATTGCAGAAAGACTGAAACATTTGCATTTACTACACATCAAACTAAATATTGACAAATATATATATATATTTAATGAGATAGTATTGCAGTTTGGGGAAGTATTCAAATATTAAGCATAAAGTTCATGCCAATTTTCTGTCTCAGAAAATGACTATCTACAAGTCAAGTCAATCTCTTAGGTAAGTCCCCATTTACTCCTTAAATTAATCACATTACTTTCAACTGAAAATGGTGGTCTGTGCATCTTGGACATCTTCCTTAAACTGTTAGCCATGATATTTGTCTATTCAAAGGTTTATTAAATATGCAGCTACACAGTTGTATAATTTAAAATGATTCATCCGAGCACATAAAACAGTTTATAAGGTTTACAAAAAAGTACATGCAGCTACCAGCTTTCACTAGGATCTCCTACCTTGACCTCTAAAAGAAACAGTTACTTGTGGAATAGATGTGGCTGGAGTTTTTGTTTGGTTCAGAGGGTTCATTCAGTTTAGGGTTTTTGTTCATGCAGATTAAATACTTTTTGTCAAAGTAAAACCAAAAATATCAGTTTGCTTCTGAAAGAATGATAATGTTACTGGATATCATGCTACTAAACAAGCCATTGGGTCTATCTCTTGGTCAGATAAAGAGTGTCTGAGCCAGGAGGAAGCAATGCCACCCAACAGCCTCCTCAGCAACAGGTATGGCACAAGGCAATACTAAAAAATAATTCCATACATTGATAAAAGTTTCAGACCCATCAAAACATTTTTTAGCATATCAGACAACAAACTTATAATGCAGCAACTTAAAATGGTTGCAGTAATAGCTGCAATGACAGAACACAGGGGAAGACAATCTCTACCCCTTCTGTCAAACACAGCCTCAAAATTTTTTACTGTTACAGTGAAATCAGGGACTCTCATTATATGATTTCTAAGACCTAAATGTATTCCACAGTTAACTTTATTTAAACACAGCTAACCCCACAACTTCCTACTGCTTTTTCTTTTTATGTAAAGGATTATCATTGCCTATAGTCCATTTATTATACTATACTGCACAATTACTTATTCTTTAGTTCATATATTCTTGAAATGTCAGCTTTTCCAGTCTACTGCACATGGCTCTCTGTTGAGGCTTTTTTTTTTTTTTTTTTTAATTACAATCTAGTGTATCAATACAGTTAAAGCAGAAAGGTATAGCTTTAAAGTCTACAGCAAAGCCAGATGCCATTCTTTCCTTTCCTGTGCAATCCTGGAATATGTCTAATTGCTCATGAATATGCAAAGTAAACTATCATGATTCTTCACCAAATGTTGCAAGTAATTTTGTCTTGCTAGCTGAAATGACAGAATTACAAGAGGTAGTTTTAAGTTAATATGAAGGGTGAAACAGTACATCATATTTTATGCAGTCCTGAAAAAAACGTGTTTGTAACTGATAATCAGATAGTTCCAGAGTCCTACAGTTTACAATCAATATGTCACACAGAGCTCCAGCAATGTGACACTTTACTCACACTTCACCCAAGACTTGTTTATGCTCAGACTGGCACTTTATAAAGGTAAATTCTCAGCAGCTTTTTAAGATTAATGTGGGATTCAAGTGACAGTGGCAGCTGTATCTTCAGATTCTTAGAATTTCAATATGAAATTAATGTAAAAGGAATGTCAAAACATGCTTCTGAATTCTACTAAAGTTTTAAACTTTTAAGCAGTATAGAATCACTTTTGAGCACACCAATTGTGACAATTGTTCCAAGGAAAATATTTTACCAAAAAAAAAAGAGTATCTAACAATACCTGTTCTTTAGCCAAATAATCTGCCAGGGTATTTAGGAGTCTGTAGTAGACTTCAAACCATGGTAAATAACTAAAGTGGGAGGGAAAGAAAGCATTTTAATAAAATATCAATGAACTTTTTCTAATACTTAGAAAATACTACTAGTATTAATATGAATTGCACATTTTTATAATATTTTTACAAATAAATAAAACATATATATAAACCTTTTTGCCACAAATGTAATGGTACATCACTGGTAGACAATAGCAAAGCTACATATTTTTATGTACAGCTACTTGAATTTCTATTAACCTTAGATTAGCTCATAATACTTTCAGGACTCATTATTTTAAAGGCACAAAAAATAATTTTAAATGTTGCAAAATCACATTCCCATTATCTTTGATTGCTACAGTATTCAGCAGTCATATTATTTGAGATTTTTGAATTCTATATCCAGTTGTACCTGGTAGACTGACAGAATTGTTGTTTCCTTGGAGAAAGAAAAACAGTTTCACCTGGGCAGACCAGGAATCCCATATTTGACAAATGGTGCAATGCTATACATTAGTATAGATGTCATATTATAAATAAAAATATTGGTCTTCCCTATAAAGTCATTCCTACAGGTAGAATTCACTGAAATGAGAACCTTGACTAATATTGCAAACATACAGCATATTAATACCTGCACACTTAACAGACTTTTAACACAAGTCTGCCTCCCATATGCATGTAATACTCTGTGATTTAAACAGAACTAAGATAGATAAGACACAGCTGAAGAGCATGAGGAAAAAAAAAAACCTCAAAAACAGTGGCAGCAGTTCCATTTTTTGCTATTTACAGAACAGTTACCTATCACAGTGCTGTATTTAGTGACTACACGCTACAAAACTTTACATAATCACTATAAGCCCATCTTACAGATGTATTAAGTCTGGTAAACCTAATATTACCACTACAAATTACTCCTTATCTACAAATTACACCATTCTCATTTCTGTTAGAATTTCAACAGAAAGAACATTGCTAAAAAGGTAATAGTATAGTTAATGTCAGTCATATGAAATTAGAAAGGGGTGTGGGAAGGAAAAAAGTGCTGAAATGCCTTTATTAATTTTTATGCTAATATGTAACACTACACACTTCAATATTCAGGGCACTGTAATTCCACAGATACACTTTCAATGTATTTCTTAAAAGCTTCAGCATGTTTTATGGACAGACCTTATAATTTCAAATTTATCTGGAAACATGCTAACTGCAAGTGAAAAATCCCAGTATGCAGAACCTAAATGTTTTCCCTGAGAGGAACTGGAAATCTGCCAGTGGCAACTGTGGCTCGTAAGAAGTCATTTACTTTTGTGCAGTGCATGCAGTAAGGTTCATGTTTTCTTTGTAAAACCTCTGTTCTCAGTACCTAGTTGACAAGGCTTTAGAAACAGATCCCAGTTCTTAGGACAAAAACAGAGGACAGCAAAAATCTGAACATAGTTACAGTTATGCAATTTCCAACAATCTTTCTTTACTACCCTTATAAAAGCCTATCTGATGGTTCTTAAGAAAAAAAAGAAAACCAAACCAAACCAAAAAACCCAAAAAAAAAAAAAAAAAAAAACCCACAAAAAACCCACAAACCCAAACCCCAAAACAAATAATTAAAAGAAACAAACACCAGCCAAGCCAAAGAGGCAATGAGTTCTTTCAGAGCCACTGTATTAATGTTTTCAATCACACTTTACCATGCACTGTACTGGCTATTAATCAAAACTACACCAACCTCTTAATGCTTACAGACACTTTTAATGCTTGGTATTGTTGACAGTAGTTAAGGTGTGACATTATTGCATTTGTTTTTCAATATATTCTTACACAATCATCAAATTTACTTCACTGCACCTGTGTAAGTCCACTCACTGCTTAGAGGCATGAATGCTGCTCGCCCATCATAGTAGCACCTCAAACATCTGCTCCTTGAGTTTTCTTCCACCTGGGACTCCTGTTCTATTATTTTCTGAGATGATGCTAACCTGCTTTTACATATTGTGGGAATGCATTGTAGTCAGGTGAATGAAACTGCTCACTACAGTGTTGAGAGCACCTCTGAATTTCAGAGCTACTGAACGATTTTACCAGTCTAGAACCACCACAGGGACTGGGACACTGGTTTAGCATTTTGTCCAAATCAAGGTATGAGTAAGGAACAAATGGCAAAGTATTTTTATAACTAAAAAAGCTTCACAAGCTTTTGCTATACTTGCTGCATAAGAAGTGGACAATTTTCCATAGGATACTCTTATCTGTCAGTATTCTATGACAATAAATGCTCCTATTTCAATAAAATATTAACTGTATTTCTTCTATAATCTCAACTCACCTCTTACTGTGAAAAGAAAAATTAAACGGAATTTTTAAGTCTGTGTATAAAAGGGTCAAGTTCATTATTTGAAATTAATGAGCCCTAGCAAAAAGCCAAGGGACATTTTTCTTTTATATGGCAAGGCATGCTGACCAGAGTACTCATAGGAGAATTCCTTACAATATTCTCATACGAGAATTTCTTCCCTTAGCACAGTCAGGTTGATGATACAATGCCATTTCTTCATGTAAGGAAACCACAAAGAAAAACCTTGTAAAAACAAACTCCTTGAAGATGGTTTAAAAATGCCAGTTTCCTTTCTGAGCTGAACAACAGAAAAAACAATTGCTTTAAGCCCTGTAACCACAGACAAGAGGTTAATATAATTTCAACATGCCTCTTAAACTTGAGAAATTAAGGTAATAGAAACAAGTACTCCATTACCCTCTCTGGCATTAAACCAAAAGCCACTGAGCACTGCTTTCTGCTTCTTTTCCACATAATCTTTACTTCTTCAAAATCATGGTTTAATTGCAAAAGTTTTTGTCAGTAGTTTTAATTATACTCTTTCTATTGCAATAAATTATAATAAAGACATACTGGGAAGCAAAAAAGTTTCTTTTGTATTTTTCTTCTATGAATTTGCTGGTTGCTACTAATTCAGTGTAATAAGGAATTGTTACATTTTTTGTTTTCATAAACAATAAAGACTGAATCTGTGTCTGTGTGCTTATACAATGCCTCCCCAAATTCAAAGCTAAACATAAAAAGCAGATTGTGTTCAATATAAAGATAGCATTCAGGTGGCATTTTAAACTCAATTCAAATAGTTTTTTATTTTGTAACATCCTCAAGGATGTCAAGCAGCAGTTTTGGCCTCAAATCACAGGCTGATTTTGCAAGCACATGTTAATAACCCTATAAATTTCTTTACTCTACTAAATAGATTTATTCACTGATGAGATTCATTCACCATGATACAGGCTTTACATCTTTAATCAATACATTGCATTGGATAAAACATTGTATGGGGCACATGTTTGTGAGATACCTAAAAACCAGAAGCATTATAGGTAGAAGAATCTTCCAGTTTGTCCTGTTAGCAAATGTTGCAAAATTATTTCATTTTTGGTTAGCACAGAACTAGTCCATGTGCAGAAAATTCATTCAGCACTCAGATGTCCACTGACACTTCTTAAGTTGGGTAAGAGTTTTTTTCATGTTTGTGCAGAACTGCACTGACTGCAAAAAAAACCAGTTTTGAAATGGCTGAGTTTAACAGAGGAGACCTGTGATATATTGCTACTAACTCAAAACTGTCACATTAATATGTACCTTAACAACAGATAAAGTCAAAATTAATGTTCGTTAATAGAAAGACCCTACTACCATACCTCATAAAATTATTTGAGCAGTGAATTTCATAATTAATTAGCTGTCTTACAAAATGTCAAAAGGTTATCAATGAAGCCTCTTCACAGTAGATAAAACAGGAAAAACAGGGCATTCATTTTCAATTCTAATGTATTTACAAAACTAAACTTCAATTAAAATAATTTCAGTTCTTAAACTATAGGACCACTAGTGGTTCCTTGCCTATTTTTCTTTAATACTACACATCTCTGCATTCCTCATGTGACAATTAATAACTGTTTCAAAAATAAAAACACAAGGCAAAAATTAAGCAGCCTAAAACAATATTCAAGAATTTCTCTGCAGCTGCCACAAAACACTTGTCCCATAGTAAAGAAAAAGAGCAAAACATACCCAATATTGTTTAAATAGCTACATATTCCCTGGTTAAGAATACAGTGGGCTTTATTTAAAAGTACAGCCACTGCCTGTCACAAAGGCAAGAGCCCACCATATTTCATGGTTAATTAAAAATATACTTCACATTTTCTTTTAATCCAAATGAGCCACAAGGAGCTCAGACCTTTTATTCAAAGTCAGGCATAAGTCTTGTTGCTGTAAGTAGACTTCCACCTCACTAGTGCTCCTACTATAGCTCTGATAAAACTTTTACATTCACAAGTCAAAGGTTAAATAAAGGAGAGGAAATGTTTTCTGTCAAAGAGTCAGGTAACCACTAACAGTCCTGAACTATCAGCAGGAATCTAACTTCTAGTAATCAAATAAAACTAAGGAAACTGCCTTTCCGTAGCTAAATGTCTAATGTCTAGGGGCTACTTTTCTGTCTGGAAAATTGACACAAAATGTGTAAAATTGAAACATTCTGCTTCTAAGGGATTTGCCTAAAGGAAGGGCGAGAAAGCTTTAAGCTTGGTCTGAACTGAATAACTACAAAGGCTCAGCACATAAACCTGTCTTCCTTATTAAAGTATTTCATTTGGAAATGTAGGTGACAATTGTACAGTCATAAAATTAATGAAACCTAAGACTAAGCATTTTAATGATGCATTTTGCATTCCTCTGGATACATAACAATACATAACCTCAGAGTCCATCAAGAGCTGCAGATTTTTAACAAAACACATTTCAGTAAGATTAGTTGCACTTTATACTAAACCTGTTCTGGTAGCAAAACCAACTTCATCTAAACCCAGAAACTATTATTTCTACTACAAATATCAGTGATATTAAGAAACAATACCCAGAAGAATTGTCTCCTATTATTCAAAAGGGAATATGAATTGTTCTACTGTGACACTTCAAATCTCAACTGGCAAAATTATTATTCAAATTAAAATATATCAAGTAGAACAAGAATAAAAAATCCAGTATAGTATATATATATATGAGCACAACAAGGTATTACATTTTAGCACCCCTTACTCTTATGGGACTGCATTAGATAAACAGTTTGTGGAGAGGGAGGAGGTGACACAGAAGGAGTCACCTAGAGCCTCACAAAGCAGTCATGCAGTTTAAAGAAAAACAAAATAAAACTTTCAAAGGAATGACACAGAACTTCTGGAGAATTATCCAAGATTTATTTTCTCATTTTACTGTGATTTTGCACTTGCTTGCACTTCGAGTTTGACAACATCAGTCAAGCTCTGCATGATCATTTTAGACAATTCTGTGTGACAACTAAGTTCTTTTAAAAAATTGCCTGGCATAGCTACCTTGGGGGATCTTTATTTCACTGTGTAAACATATAGAGAACTTGATGTGGCCGAAAATTCTGTTTACAGAATTCATATACTTGTGTATATAAAAGGTTTTTAAAGAAAACACAAAATTTTGAGGAAATTTCTGTGTAAAAGCCTATTTCCTGCTTCAAACAATCCACTTTAAAGCAAGACCATCTGGGTGCAAATTCAGAGATGATCTTCTTTAATTAGTGTTTCAGATGAAGAATGAATTTTAGAGAGGTATCACATAAACCAGTAGACTTTAATCTCAGAAGCAATTTTAGGTTGTTGATGTAAAACCTGAGGACCTGAGGCCTTTTCTTCAATTTTCAGTTTAGAAGCCTGTTCAAATCCTACCTCTTTAGCTGCCTTGGCATGGGTTAACCTGTTCCTGTACCATCCACAAAAGACAGTCACAAGAGGAAAGTTGTGCCCTGTTCACTCTGCAGCCCACCCAAATCTCTATAGTAATTACTTTTCATGACCTTGGCTTTTTTTTTTTCAGAGATTCTCTATTTAGATTTTAGATAACCTTTTCACTTAGTTAATTTTTCTGTATTTAACTGTCTCTAATTGTCTTTGTTAATGCCCCAGACAGCAAACTTCATATGTTCCTCATTTGAGGTGATTTACATGTAAGTATGAAAGTAGATGTGTAGTCAGACATAGTATTTATATACACCTACATTTCTGTGTTTCTATACAAGTCAATGACTATTGTGTACATATCTGTAGCAGACAGATTGCTCATCCAGAGCTGTGTATGTACACACTGTGAATATAAATTTATTTTATTTTGATATCAGATAAAGTGTGAACATGAATACACACTCTATATAGAAAGACAGCATTTGTTTGTTAACATTTCTTTGATTCTGGTTAATTTAAGATCAACAAGCATGAGAGTCAGATAAAATGCCTTAAACCTGCTAGTGATTGTTTCACTTGGTTATGTCTAATAAATCTTGGATTGAGAGCAGAAACCAGACTAAATACTAAACCAGGAGATGGAAATACCAATATATTCTTTCTGTCTGAGCTAAATAAAACACAAATAAACTGGAGAGAAATGGACTACCAAGCCAGAAGCACAATGCTATGAAGATTGTGTTGTTAAGCACTCAGCTATGGATTATACATTGGAAACTGTCACAACAAATGCAGCAAAGGCAATGTCTTGACCACAGTTAGGTGAAAAATTACAGCTTGCCACTTTCATTTAACAAGTTATTTCTAACTAGTTAATGCCACTAGTTATTTCTAGCAAGTAACAGACCATTGATTAATCTTTAGCTGAGGTATGTCTGGGGGGAAATGTTAAAATAAATGCCCAAGTTTACACCAGATGAGAATGTGTCCTTTGCTTTGCAGCACTACATCCAGCAGTAGCTTACTTGAGTGTGCACAGCTGATGAAACATTTGTTAGCACAGCATTAGAAGCCAGACAGCCAGTGTAGGGAGTACATGTGAAAAAAATTTGTTTCTAGCTTGATGAGGGAAGAAAAGTTTAACACAGTGAGAAGAGCTAAAAGCATAAAGATACATTTTCTCTTTAGGACTTAACGAGATACATCAACAAAAGGTATCATAGAGGAAATGATTAAGTATTATGCACGCCAAAATCCTATGAATTAAAACTTTCTGAAGTATTGTCAAAGAAGTATAGTCAGAATCACAGAAAGTCAATTCTCTTCCAGAATACAATTTGTTCCTTTTGTCCTTTTCATGACATGGAAGTAATTATATTTTTTTGCAACAGTTATAGCAAATACTTTCTTTTAAATAACTTGCCCACAAATACCCAGCGTTCTGGTTCTCAACATTAATTTAGGCTCTGTTTAAAAGCTCACAAAAGCCTTGATCCAATATATCCAATAATTTTAAGTACTACTCTACTAGTTTCTGTACTGTCTGACCTTTTTTTCCTGTCCATATGTTCTTTCATTGATAAGTTGCTGTTGGGTTTGTCTCCCTAACTCGTGGTCTATCCCAGTGACAGCTTCCACAACCACCCAACTTCCATGCTGTCCAAATACCTCATATTCTGTGTCCATAAGTTTCCTAAGCTTACTCTTTAAAATTCTCCATGATGCCCCATTGCTGCCAATGGGTTTGGCAGCCCACAGCTCCTCATCCACCTTGTGTTTGGGGATACTCACTTGGGAGGCAATTCTACTTCAAGCTTGTTCTTCTCATGTGCTACTGAATTGGATGTTTCCATTTCCTCTATGTCCATTACAGGCTCTTAAGCTAAGTGGTAAATTTGCTTTTTACATAAAACACTCTGTTTGATAATTTAATGTAAAGGGTTTTAGGACAGCTGAACATAATTTTTTGTCATTACCAAATCAACTATCTTACAAGAGAAGAAAGAAAAAGCAGAGAGACAAAGTATTTCAGTGGGGTCAATTTCTCCATTATCAGTATCTCTTCTGCAGAATGCCCTTTATTGAGAATTATCCAACTCTGGTGTTTCTTATATTAGATAAAGTCTGTCCAAAGAACATGGAAGCGACACCCAAAACTCATATTTCCAAGGAGGAGAATACAAACCAGTGTACTCTGTTGTTAAATTTACTGGATACTTGTCAAAGATCTCATTAGGAAGGAAAAATATCCACACACCCAAAGCCTGCAAAGCTGCAGTGTATTGTTCTCTGCTTTTAAGCAGAGATTTCATGTTATTTAAAGAGAATTACTTAGCCTCACACAAGAACACCATCACATGGGGCTTGGAAATATTTTTCATGTGAAATCAATGGTAACGTTGTTACAGAGAAAGGGTACCCTGGTAGGAGAAGTAGAACACAGTATCAGAGTATCTGCAGAAGGTTGTGGGGTTTTTTGCTTCTGTTTTTCTTATATTCACTCCTTGACTTGATTTCTTTTATACCAACTTACCTTAAAATACAGAGGCAGACCTTGCCTCCTGACGTCAAACGGCAAAATCCAAACCTTTGCTTACTTTCAATGTCGGTGAGCACGAAGGTGAAATGCTGTCCTACCTGGTTCTGGGACACCCTGAAAAATAAGATGCATTCATAAACCCACTAAATCACATAAGGTGTGAATTGTGAAGTCTTTGGTCTCCAGCATTTTCATGCTCAAGCTTCCCTACCCTTCCCTCCCTTCCTGCTCTCCAGGCTGCCTCTTGGACCCCGAGGCAGGGTCCTTCCTTCTGCTGATCCCCCACCCCACATTCCAGCTGATATGCTCCACAGGATCTGCCCCTAGGCTGAACAACAGGGCATTTCATAAGGTCTTTTCCTAAGAAAGGCCCAAGCAGAACCAGTACAAGCCTGCCACAGCACCTCTCACACACAGCAAGCTTTAAGCACAGCTCAACACTGGAAAATGGCAGCCAAAATGAAAGTTATATAATACATTATTTATAGAATTTTTGTCATAATACAGGCCTGGCTTAAGGCAGCCATTAGAAAGCTAGCTTGTTTTGGCCTTTTTTTTACCTTCAGAATAGCTTCATTGTTTAGACCTGTGGCCTTCCCAGACACCCACACACATCTTCCTCCCTCCTTTGTGCTACACATCACCCAAAACACAAACTTATTTCCAAGTTCATTTTCTAGAGCAAACTTCTTCAGTTCTGCAAATGTAAAAGCCAAAAAATAACTAAGAATGAACAGCATGAGAGCTAAAATAATAAGCAATAATGTCTCCAACACTGCATCAAAACACGTAGCCACTTGAGGCAGAATACACAACATCTCCTTGCCTGATGTTCCAACTCCTCTCTCCCCCAAACACTGCCTCAGCTGCTGCCTTTAGTTCTCAGTTTCTACCTTCCCTCCAGTGTCACCTCTGACTCCTCATACTCATCTCCAGGTCCCAGACCCAACCTCTATTCCTGACCCTTCAGTTTCTGGTTGACAGTATGAACCTTTTCCCAATTTCTTTCTAAGAAGAAATTGCACCTTCACTGTCTCTTCTCTCCTTAAAGCTCTCAAGCCAGGCACCTTTCTGTCCTGTGCAATCTGTCAGCTTCAGATGGAGGAATCACTGAGAGCATGGGAGGGACCCAATTTCAGTGTAGCCAGACTTCAGTGCTCTTCATAGAAATTGCAAAATACCTCCACTGTAAGCATTTTAGATCACAAATAAACTGTATCTTAAGTTCACTCACTGATATGTATCAAAAGCAACACAAATAGGTACTGCTTTTTTTCCATAATCTCCCAAAGAGAACCAGCTTTACATAGATAGACATTTTCATCCAGAATGAATCACAGCATGGCTGGGGCTGGAAGGGATCTTTAATGACTTAATTAATATCAAATTAAAACAAAGTTATAATGGGGAGTGCATGGGGATTTGAAATGTAGTATATATGGCAGTTCTGCCTGTAATTCTATTGTCCTCTGTACTTTTCCCATTCTTACATGATCTTTCTGCAGCAGAATACCTAAGCACCAGCAAATAAGAGCTATGATTAACATGTGTCATATGCAGTTCATTCTTAGATGCCAAGCTGAAAAAGAATTCCCATGGAAGCTGAAAACCATCACAGATCTCACTTTCTTCCTATTTAAGAGCACAAAATAATTATTCTTAATTTATCCCCTGCTTGAGTTGGTTTTATTGGTTGTGTGGTTTTACTAAATCTCCACCAAAATAAAATGTGAAAAAGTTCCCTAGAAAAGAATAAATTAAAAGATGGTCAAAGGGCAAGAAAAGTCATACATGCACATTACACTGCTTAACACGTGTGTGACAAAAGCTTAAAGATGAGTTAAGTGACACCACTACCCAGACTGCAGAGTCACCTTTTCTTTTCAGTTTGGTCTAATTCCTCCTGAACATCCAGTGTCGAGGCTGAAACAAAAGCCTGTGCTGAGCATACAAAGCATTACAAGATACCTTTAGTCCAATACAATCACTAGAAACCCCTGATAATTAACGGACTCGGTTTAGTTACGTAATTAAGCTCAACTCATAAAGATAAGCATTTTCCTTGCTTGTCTTCAATAGACTGGGGCAAGACAGTGTGCTCTTTGAACAGTAAATGCTGAATGCCTTTCACTCAGTCCATTTTTCAGGTTCTGCACAGCTAGCATGCTGCCCATGGGTTATGCCTGATACAACAGAGAGCCCTCAATAACAATGCATTACTGCTCCCCTGACAATGATGCCATTTTCAATTTCACATCTTTGCATTTTCCTCTTTATTCCTGAGAGCAGATCCCCACGGAAACCTGCAGAGTGGTTTCAGTATCCCTGGGCAGGCTGGGGCAGGGGGCTGTGGCTGATCAGTTGGCAGCACTGGTAAGGCACCATTTGCAGCTACCTTGGCTGCCTCTTGCTTGTAAGGAACTGGATGGAGGAACCACTGGAATCCCCTCCTCCATCAGACCCTCTCAACACTCCAATAGAACAGGTCGGCAGGGGTGGTGCCACACCACTTTTTTGAACACTGGAACAAATCCTCATTAGCATTTCCAAAGGGATCACTGGAGAGGACAGACACAAAGGGGCTGCATATTGCCCAAGTCTTGCATATCACGGTAAAGATAACATTAAGGATGAAAATGACTGAGGAACAGAAGGGGCTGAAGTCCATTCTGGCTGCTCAGCCGTGATGCCTCAGCCACACTTACTCCTTATGAAAGAAAGGAGACAGCCCTATAAAATGAGGGGCTGCATTGGGGGGCTTCAGGAGTTTCATTGACACCACCCTTTCCCCATTGGCTGTCCCAGCGCTGGATCCAGGACTGGTGATTTTCTGTTCCCTGTCTCTCTTAATTTAACTCTTAACTGTTCCCCTACTCCCTCACTTTCTCTTTCTCTTTCCTAAAATCATTAAGTAACCACAATTTTTTCCAGGTTGCACAGCTTTAACATCTATGTATTATGACTTTTGTGATCTAAATAATCAGCCTTTATGATTGTGCAGCATATATAATAACCATAGTATCAGCTTTAATACCTTCCATAGATCTTATGTTCAAATATAGACCTTGAGTGCCATTTCACCTTAATCTGATAAAAGGGTGTGGGATGGTTGGGTTTTCCTCTATCTGTCATAGTTTCATTACCCTATGGGGGAAACCCAGGCCTGGGAGGAGGATTGGATCCCGCCACACCCAGGCTCCTCTCTGAGAAGGAGTCTAGAAAGCAAGGGGGTCCAGTCCAAATCTTTCTGGGTTTCCTGATCCAGGACATGACACTGCTCCCACCTCTTCTTTGCTCTGCTGCATCCCACCATTAAGCCTGGAGCTTCCTACAGCCACAGCAGGATTTTTCTTACACCATAAGAACACTTGGCATGGTTACTGTGGGGTGTCTATGCACCACCTTAAGCCAAAGAGATCATCAATAACTCACAAAAATTAATTTTTATAATAGATGCCCATCTATGCAGGCACTGTGTTTAATGTACTGTGCACATGCATGCCAGGTATATGACTTCTCCATTACTGCTTGAAAACAATTCCTTAGCCCCAAAACCTGACACCAGTTTGGATCAGTTGCTTGAAGTTATTTGTGTCCTTCCTTCCCAGAACCTGAAGATGATATTGGAAAATACCCATACTGCAATTAAATATAAAAATGTCACTATACAAGAGCACTTTACAAATAAACTTTCAGTTCTGCTATTGCCCTGTGAAGCTATTGTGAGTTCAGGAAGAGGCAATTCTAATCCCATCTCACCATTCCAACTCAACATCTTCCCTTGTGGCTCATGCCTCTCCCTTTCATTCCACACTCAGGTTGCTCACAAATCTCACCTTTAGAGGCAGGGAGCAGCTCCTGGCTCTGCTACTGAACGACAGCAATGGTGCCTCTCAAATTTTCCTTAACATGAAAATCAACACAGGTAAACCACAATTATTACACACCAGAATTCCCTATACAAAGTTTTATCTAGACTTTCCAGTGCAGGACCACGTGGCAGAGTTTAAAAAGCTTTCTGCAAAGCCCTGTTCTGGTCAGCTATCTGAAGACAGCATGATCTACTCACTTGAGCAGGGCAAGCAGGCACAAATTGTTCTTAACCATCGCTCACCTCCTACTCACTCATTCCTTTGCCTTGCTTTTGACTGACTTTCAACTCCTGCCCTGCATATTTACATTTAATCTTAGTTTAACAACAATAAATCACTAATAGCTAAGAATGTGTGTAAATACTTATTAAGCCTGCTGACGACAATGGGCTCTTTCAAGGTTATTACAGTTCACTACAGGAATAAAAATAGTTTTGAAAATTTAAGTACCCACCTACACAATGCAGAAAAGGCTCTTCGTTACTCATGGAGTAAGTAAAGAGTCATTTTAAAGATTTTTGTTTACACTAAAGCTATTGTTCAGGCCTCATTTTAAGGCTGCCTTGAGAAAGATGATTAAATCTTTTCTTCGAACAAAACCCAGCATATCTAATCATTAAATTTATTCCTTGTTCTCAGTAATAATTGCTCTTCTTCCAAATCAATCTGTTCAGGACCTAGAGGTGTTTTAAAATGTTTTTGCTTAAAATTTGAAGAATTTTTAAAGGGTTTAGAATTGCAGAGATTTTTCAGAGTTTAAAAAAATGAAAGACTTTACTCATGGGAATACAGATTTTGATGACTTAATTTTAAAAGAAAACAAAGCTACTGGTATTAATTTTAAACTGTCAGATACACATACTTGACCAGTGTAACTAAAGTATACAGTCCTGATTAAAGTTTTGGCAGCTGCTACCTACACCTGAAAATTCCAAATGTATTTAATCTCCCCACCTGATGCTGAAAAGCAAACTCCACCAGCTTTTCAACCTGATTATCTCCAGACCAGAGAATAGATTAGAAACCCTTTCTTGAAGGACTTTGAAAAGCAGATGTTACAATAGTGGTTCAAGGTGAGGGAGACTGAGGAGACAGTAACCCTAGTTTGGGCCTTCAACTCACTGCTGTCCCCAAATCAGGGACTGTATTCAGGACTGTATTCTCCACCTCCAGGTCCAATGACCTATCTCACTTGAGCAATGTACAATGTAAAAAGCTACCACAAACAAGCAAATTCACAAAAATAAAATTAATAGTTAGCTTATAATTTGGTTTATGTTTCTGACACAACAGAAGCACTAAAAGAAACCACAAAAATGGGGGCATTTCAGTCACAACACAAGCCTGCTCCATCCAGGGGCCTTGGCCACCATACCTGGCCCAGGCTCTGTAGGAGCACGTGGCAGCTCCCTCAGTGTGCCCAGGTTTCCCCTCAGATGGCTCCACTTCTGTACACACATGGAAAACAAATAAGCCACAGTCAAAACCAAGTTACACTCTTCCATGGTGCACAGTTCATGCTGCAACCTGTTGTTAACAAGCCTTCTCTTACACATACATTTCATACTACATCCCATCAGACAATGAGATAAAGATGGAAAGAACTCAACTGCACCAAAGCAATGCTGGAAATTTCAGTGCACAACCCAGCTTGCAAACTAACCAGCATGAGTGAAGTGTAAGGGAAATACTATTGTTTAGTCATCTTCACCTGTACAGATTGAAATAGTTCCCAATTGTTTACTTTTCTTCCTCATCTGTTTACTTTAATGTGAACATTTTTGTGTAAGGTATCTTACAATTGCCTTTCAGAAGACCTGCAAATCTAATCACTTCCCCAGTCATTGCTTTGCATTTGTCTTGATTATAGCAGTGTTTCTGCACTCAGAATTTTACTAGAAATACCAACAGAAACAGCATTATCCAGAACAGGGTAGTGAAAGTGATGTCACTCCTGCCATCATTACTCATTGACCCTAATAGATAATGGGTTGAATTATAGGCATAGTAATTCCCATACCTGAGCAATATTCCACTGCTAATGAGAAATCCTCTACAGCATGAGCAGCAGAGCCACTTCTTACACTCCAGAATACAGCACAGAATACAGAATATTAGCACCCTTACACAGAACACAGCACTTCCCTGTGAGTGGGTGAGCAAAGAGCAGGAAACATGAGGTACACATTATGGGCAGTTTCCAATGTGTCTTAACTAAAAAGCCATGGGTGCTACATACTCTGCAAAATAAATGCATCCTGAAAGGAAAAAGACAGAGGAAGGCAAGGAGAGGAGGGAAATATTTATGGAAGAGACAATGAGAGAGATTCAAAGCACAGACACAATTGTGGAGTAGCTCAATGGAGGACTGAATCTGAAATGGGAGCAAAAGGAAGAAGAGACCTTGCATGCTCATTAGGTATCAGCCAGCTGAGTAGCTGATGGATCTAGAGACCAAGGTGTGGGCTCTCTGCAAAGTTACATGGGAGTTTTGGGTGGAAGAGTGAAAATATGGAAGACTATTGGAGTCTATGGAGACTATTGGAATATGCACATATTCACTAGACAAATGAAAAGTACATTTATGGCTAGACAAAAAGTGAAGAAAACCATGCAGAATTTCCATAAAGGATTCAAGGAATAAAAGAACAAAGTGCTGTTTCTGATGTATTAGTATCAGTTTAGCAAACATTAAAAAGAAAATTAAAATCACTACATTCTCAAATGTTAATTCTTCCTATTCCATAAAGAAATAAATATAGGAAGAAATTCTTCAACAGAAAAAAAAGAGAACTTCTTTGTAAACATCTACAAGCAAATCGTTAGAATGTAAAACAATTGTGCCATTTAGTAAGCTTAAAGTAATTTATTGGCACACAAAAAAAGACATAGGTTCTTGGAGCAAATTCTCAAGATCATCTATGATGCAATTCATTTCCTATACTTTCAAAACAAAATGTGAGCCTTAACCAGCAGTAATGAAATAATGTGCTTGCTTTCATTTAAAAATTACATATAAAACTCAAAGCTGAAGTCATGGTCAAAACATTACACCATTGTGTGTTTCTTTGGCTTGATTCTGTATCAATTTAATGTGTGCTACCTCTAAATTTTTAATCACCATTCACAGTATGTACTTTATAATTAGAATGATTAGTATACAGCTATTTATAACATCTGCATAGAAGATGAAGTATGTCTGGTGACATGAAGTTTTCTGTTAATAAATTGTCATTGAAGCTGCCTGTAAAATACTTGGGGGTATTAAATGTATGGTCTATCATTATCCTCTATAGGAGGAAAAACATACATATATTAAATATATATCTATACGCACATATTCACTAGACAAGTGAAAAGTACATTTATGGCTAGACAAAAATTTAAACACTTGTCACATCTTTAATTTCCACTGGAAAAAAGACATATAAAAAGGAGCTGAAACAGTGTTCTTCTCAATAGTTTATCAGTCTAAATTTAAAAACGAAATTAAAAGTGAGAAAGCAGAAAACTGCTTTCTTAAAAAAAAAAAAAAAAAAAAAGTGGTAATGTATCTACACTACAGAAAATCCCTAATGTGAGCAGTAGCTGGCACACAAACTGCACAGCCAGTGAGTTGTTCACACAAACAACTTGTCAGGTAATAACCACCTGCTTTCTTCAATGAGCTTCTAGAATTTCTGTCCTTTTCTCCACAACAGCTCCGTCCCTCCTCCTTGTCCACGCTTCCTTTATACTCTCGTGAGGTCTCATTGCCTTTCTCTCACACAACCCCCTAAAGCCCAGCTACACGAGAAGCTGGGAGTACAGACAAGTATGAGGCCAAGAGTCAAAAAAGGATGTCTGGAAGGGGGGCACAGAAGGGTATTAACAGACTAACAACAAACATCCCGGAAGATTTTCCTTCCTTTTTTCTTTATTTTATTTCCCCCTTCAGATAGTCAGCTAAAATACATACCCCGCTATGCCATAAATTCATTTATTCCCACAGTTTACTGACTGAACTCTCACACCTCATACACACAACTAAGCATATTCTGAATGGCTCAACAGAAATAGTTATTGCAAAACAAGGTATTTGAAATCATTATTTGCTGCCACCGATTATCTTCTTGCCACTGGATGGCAGCAACAGAACCTCACCTTTTTTCTGTTAATCACAAATTTTATTTCCATTATTCATCTTCATTACCAATTTTAAACAGAATTCTGTTCATACCTTAAGCACATTGAAGACTTCAGTGCTTGAAAGCCATCACTGACAGAGGTATTAGTTAAGTCATTAAAACAGCTTAAAAGACAGTGAGATTAACCAGCTCAAGCCCCAAACAACTTAATTAAATTCAACTATAAAAGACTAAATGAAGTTAGTTTACTTCAGGGAAGTTGCATTTATGAAGATCTTGATTTTGCAAGTGTGCTTTTCTGCAAGATTTCTTCCCTCTGTACACCCACTGCCTTTCACTCCAGACACAGCAGCTCCTTACATCTAACAGATATTTCTCATCTTTGAGTCTCCATCTACAACTGATGCCAATGTTGTTCTGAAACCAGCTCAGCCTGCACACTACCTAGGTGCAGCTTTCATTAATTATGCAAACCAAGCTTCTAATTCAAGCTTTGCTGATTTGCTCAATGAATTTTCCAGACTGAGGTAGCACATTCCAGACCAAGTTAGTACTTAACATTAATTATTTTTACAAAATTAAATAAATATTTTAATTAAATTGTTTTATATTGAGAATTTAAAGGACTAGCAGCATCACACAGAAGTCACAACCGATACCAGAAAGGTAAGAGCTAATTAATTTAAAATAATCATACTGATTCTTCTCTGAGAAAAATCAATTGCATATTTAGTTACTTACATGCCATTTGACTCTTAGTTTCTTTGAACTCAAACAACACATTCTCAGTACTGCTCAGTAAGTTTCTATATCCTGGTTCACTGTAGCATTTTTTTTTATGATGCTTGCTGTTTGAAGAAAACTATGTTATATCTTTATATTAAAACAGATGGTGTTTACAATTATAATGGACAAAACTGGAAACCAGAAATGTATCTTGACAGAGCTGATAGCTCTGTCTTGAAAGAGATACCCCTAAAATTCTGTTAAGATTGCATTTTTCTGCAATAATTTCCTACCAGTGATTTCATACTTATTTGAACACAAATGATAGGTTCTTTTCATCTTCAAGTGCAGGTTTAAGGAGTACAGTATGTTTACCTTTTCTTTAAATCTTTCCTTGCAACTATGCTAAATATAATCTTCTATGAAATATTTTTTAAAAGAAACTATAACTGTATCACATACCTTTCAATGTCAAAAGGAAAGCAGAACTTTGGAACGCTATTCAGTACTTCCTGTAAATAGAAGTAAAAGAAATAAAGTTAGGATTTTGAAAAGGCTTTTTCCTGTATTTGCTAGCAACTGCCCTATAGCTCACTTTTACCAAAAAAAAACCAAAAAAAAACCCAAAACACTCATAACAAATAATAAATTCAAGGAATATGTGATTGCAAAAGATACAGCGCACGTTCCTGGACTGAAATAATTGATTATTAAAAAGGAATTAAGTTTGTGCTTTGGCAGATTGCAAAGACAATGCCATAGACACCCCAGGAGGGAAAGGCCTGGCCTGAAGGGTATTAACACCCTTCACATCCCCGCTGGGATTCCCTTCAACAAGGCCATATGGATTTTACAAGAAGCACCACACCATATGGGTAAGCCACGTCTGCTGCTACTTGTACCACAGACTAGCCACAGGGACTTCTGACAGATCCTGGCTCAAAAATACAAATGTTGTTTCAATTAAAATGCAGGCAGAGAAAAGGGAATGAAGTTGGCAGCAGAATGAATTACAGAGAGGTATAACAACTCTATACATGTTCCATAGTCAAATGCTGAAAATGATGGAAATCGTCTGCTGGTCCAAAGGAGAAATTTATATGATTAACTCTTTGGGTTTCACAAGCCAGCCTCACTATTAATAAAGGGAAAGGGGGATGGGTGGGGTGGGGGCAAGGGAGCAGAACCTACTAAATCAACATTCCTACTATAAATATGAAAGCATAATGTCACTCTTTCATGCAGAATTTTATTTAAGAAGCTGTTTAGTGGCAAATAAAACGTGTTAATTAAAATATAAAAATGCTCTCAAGCTGGTCAACGTATCTCTTAAAAAAAAAAAAAAAAAAAAAAAGGAAATTAATTGCTAGATCAGTTAGCAGCAAATATTAAACAACGACCTTACAAAATCCCAGAAAAACAGGCTTTATTTCTCTGCTTCCAAGTAGAAAAAGAAACCCTCTGTGAAATGCTTCAGCTAAGAGACAGTCGATGTCAATGCAGTTTGTCAGAAAGCTACAGAATTCCCTTTCTGTGGCTGACCAACAGAGACAGACATACTACTGTATACACAAGTTATCCCACAAGGTGTGGGGTTGTAGAGAAATGTGTATTGATTGAAAATTTCTAGAGCTGCACATGGGGGTTTAAGAACTTGATCGAAGATGTTAACACTCTCCAGCCTGAACTCTCGGTTTATTGCATGTTGAACAGTCAACTCCCATTAGGGAAAATAATGAATTTAAATTCCTACACACCACAATGACTATTTACTTCAAGCATTTGCCTGGCTCAGTGGATAGTGTAAAACATAAAGAATCCATGCAAGTTAATCAGCAAGGGACAAATATTCAGGAAAATGATACCTCGGAATACAACATGAGTATGTGAGTTGCAACATTTTAAAGTTATATGATGTGTCCCTGTAATTCATCAGACAGTACAAAATAGAAAAGTGTTTTTTTCTAGAATTTCTAAACCAAACAAGAGAGTTCAAGAAAACTTTGGAACTTTTACTTTGCCAGCACAGACAAAGGAGGATATGAAAGCCATTTATTGTGTTTTGAGAAAGATTATTTATGAAAGTTAATTATGAACAATCACATTACATATTCTCTAAAGGAAACTGCACAAGCACTACCCTGAGTGCTTTGAGTGGTCAGTGTAGAAGCATGAGGAGCAAAATACAAACATAGCATGTACATATTTTAATTTCTGTAGGCACTTGGTGCTGGTAGAAGTAATAATAGACTGACAAAAAAAATACCAGAACAAGATAACCAAAACTTTTACCTCAGAAATTTCCTAAATATTTCCAAATGGTTTCTTACTTCAGGCTCATAAAGCTCATTCTTCACATTCCAAAGAAACAGCATTTTATATTCTATTTAAATTGTCTTTCCAAATCTGCACCTATTCTCACACTATAGGAAGTAATTTTCTCCTTATTTCTGAGGATTTTAATTGCTGGCTGGTGATCTTAGCAGCGACACAGAACTGGGTATGGAAATGTATTCATTTATGTTCCCCATTGTATCCTCTCAGAATAAATTATCGCACAAGAAAAAACAAACAAAAACAAAAAAACCCCACCAAAGGTATTAGCTCAATATTTTGACTAAACAACTGAAAATTATGGGTATGTTTTGCAGCATTTTCCAGGCTGAGCTGCAGGCCAGCATTTCCCCTGCTCTGCCCCGTCCCCCGCAGCCAGCACACGTGCACACAACTTCTGCAGAGCAGCCTCAGCTCGCTTCCCAACTGGCAGGAGCATCCCTCAGGGGACAAGTCTTTAAACCTCCACAGTCTTTAAAATTCAACCAGCCAGCAGGTCTATAGAGTGGTGTATAAACAGTATAGACAAAAAAAAAAAAAAAAAAAAAAAAAACAAAAAAAAAAAAACACCACCAAAAAAAAAAAACCCAACCCTCTCTCAGCTTATGTCAGTGACAAAGCAGCTCAGCAGTTGACTGCTGCTCCCCTGACAGCGTAAGCTGGGTTTACACAGATCAATAGATGGAAGTCCTACCTAGCTTCCAGGGCTCAGTTTTCTCCCTTAATTACAGGTGCTATTCAGATTTTTAAAACAGAAGAAAACAAGATACCCCCAGATGCTCCTAGACAGATTTAAAATGCAAATGACAGCATATACACATTCAAATACACAGCCACTATTCATGAACAATTATACTTGGTACTTTCAGTAGCCTCTCTATTGAGGAACACTAAGCTCTGTCTCCTAAGGGGTCATCATTTTCAAAGATCTATAACTCAGCCAAGACTTCCTCCTGAATCAACATACACATTCTCAGAAAAATTATAATGCATTTATTGTCTTTTCATAGCTTCAAAAATGTGCTTTCAAATAGCAAATAAACATCTACACTTATATACACAATAGAGGTTAATTGCTAAGTTTATGGATAATTACTTTATTCCATATTAAAGCTCCAAAAGAAAGTAGAAAATCATAAAATTAACATAATGTGAATAAGAGTACGCTACTTCCCCCGCAGAAAGCTGGAACAAAAATGGAAATGGTAATTAAGAAAGTATTTTCTTTATGCCTACAACATAGCAGCAGAAACTTGCAATCTCACATGCTCATGCTCCAGTGGTTTTATTTATTCACTGTCATCTCTTGCACTACACCACTCCAGCCTGACCTGGTCATGCTCACTGACTCTACATGGAGATATTATATAGAAGCCTAAAAAACAAGTAATATTTATTATTCCTTACTTGTTTTGATACCCGTACAACTTATTATGTTTATCATCATTTTATAAAGCCACTTAAAAGGTGCTAGAAAATGTTTTTGAACTCACAGATACCAGTTTTCTGGAAAAAAGCTCCTGATAAGAGCTAGATTTTGAGTTAAGTGAAATTACTGCTTAATCATTTTGGTTAGATTCAAGATGTACACCATTTCCTTATTAACCAGAAAGGATAGGATTTATTTTTTTTAATAATACCACAGTCAATTGATCCAAGCACATGAAATCTTCATGGCTGTTCAGTGTGCATTGTAGTGCACAGTGGCTTGGCAGGATACTCATGTCTTTTTCCACAAGGACAAGAAATGCTGCAGGTCACTAGCTGGAAGAAAATACAGGAGCTGCTTTCTATGGGAAAACTCACTTCTCCTTCAAAACTTACTTTCTTCCTGCTCCAAGTTTCTTTCCCTACTAACCTCTTTAAAGTCCTTTCTTGAGAACACCTAACTGCAGGTTCGTATCAGTCTTCCCTACTCAAATCTCCATCTCCAATTCCAACATCTGCTTCATTCTTAACCCAACTTGCTCTCTGGTCTTTTCTTGAAGGGGACTCTTATTTCACCATTCCTTACCTCAGCCTGTGCCAGTCAAAACATACAAACAAGAGAAATACTTGAGATTTAAGACTGTCATGACAGGTATTTCTGACTCAAACCCTTCACTTCAGTGGAAATATTTAAATGCCTGAACTTAAGCAGTTTAAGGTTTATTCTTAAATCAAAGCCAGGCTGCTTAACATCCTGCATTACTGAGACCATTATTATTATGGCTCCACAGAGGTGAAATTCTAATGCTGCCACTTAAACAGTGGATGAAAAGGCAAGCTCTGTCCTCACCACTGACTTTTCCTTCCTCTGAAGCCACGCACACTCACAGCAGGGACCATGCAAAGCCAGCAGCATCAGTTAGATTGCAGACACTTAGCTCTTACCTGTGCTTAAAATCACAAAATTGTAGTTACAAGAAAGGTCCATATGGTTTGAATAAGGGAAATCCAAAGGTCTAAATTATGAAAGTCATTCACAAGCCTCCATAACTATTTTTAACCTCTATATGCCTCTCTCCCAAGTGCATCATTCAGTGATTATCTATTAGGTCTGTACATGGCTTTTTCTACTGTTTTTTTTAAAACCCTTTTTTAAACATGGGAGATCTCAATATTTAAATATTTTAGTTATAATTTCCATATTTGTTAAATAAAGTGTACATATAAGTTAGAATTTTCAGAAGTTTGGGGATACTCATGAAGAAAGAGTATCGTTACGTTTTCCCAACTTTTATGAATCCTTCGAAACAAAAGTTTTCCAGACTTAGCAAAGAGTCCCACATTGTACACTGGAAAGAAAGTCATATTTATGGGGTATTCCCATGATAGTCATGTGTAACACCATGGGGTGAACAGAGCCATGATGCAGAACAGTGAGAGTAATACAACTGTGCAACACAGGAGTGTCAGTGCTGTGGGGGGGGCAAAACACAGACCCACAGATGTGCCCTCTAAGCTCTGCCTGTTTTACTTCTGTCCCCAGAAGATAAAAAGAAAATCTAGGTAATAGTAGCTCCCTCAGAATACAACTGCTCTTTTCATCTCACAATTTTCAGAGTAAATTGTGGATAGTGATGGGTTTTCTGACACCTAACTCTATATCAATACAGTTGGCACATACGAGTTCATACATCCCTGACAAACACCTGAAGGGGAAGATTATTCTGAACAGAAGCAGAAGTTGCCACTAATGGATTTAAGAAAGTTTAAAACTTTCTAAGCTTTCTCTAAGCTGAGCTATGTGCACATTTCTACAACTGTAGACTGCTTTGACACACACAACACAAATTCAATTCCACTGCTGAGAACAATTTTTGATCCTCATTTAGTTGGTTTCCATGTAAACTACAACTGGAGAGGCCCTGCAGCATATGACTGACATTCAGAAGAATCAGGCTACTCATAATGCTTCAACACCAAGACTTTTAGAAAAACACTCTCTAAAAAGTGACGTTTTCATCTTTCTAAAGCTTATTCAGAGAAATTTTTGTTGTCTGAAATGAACGAGGAGCTGAATATCCACAAATGAGGACATCATTTACAGACTTCCAATCAGAGTTAATTTCTCTTGTTCCCGCTCCCTGTCTCTTCTCCACTTGGCCAGTTCTCAGTTATGTGCCTCAGGGAAGGATGAAAAGAAGAGAAGTTTGGTTCACCTATCTGCTCCTGCCAGACAAACAGCTGAAGATTTTTGGTTGCTTAGTTTCACTGCTTTCTGTGCTATGCAGAGCAACAAGGCCACTGTTAAATCACGAAGATAAAGTTGCAGGACTGTAAGATTCTAGATCCAATTGGTAACCATTCACCAGTGGTGTTCCCCAGGGCTCAGTTTTGGGGCCAGAACTGTTCAATCTCTTCATTAATGATCTAGATGAAAGGAGTAAGGGCTTCCTCATCAAATTTACAAACGAGACCAAGTTGGATGGGAGTGTTGATCTGCTCAAGGGTAAGGCGGCTCTGCACAGGGACATGGACAGGATGGACCAGTAGGCCAAGGCCAATAAAATGAGGTTTAACAGGGCCAAGTGTCAGGTCCTGCACTTTGGTCAAAACAACCCCATGAAATATTCCAGGCTTGGAGAGGAGTGGCTGGAAAGCTGCCAAGCAGAAAAGAACCTGGGGGTGTTGGTTGATACCCAGCTGAATATGAGCCAGCAGTGTTCTCAGGTGTTCTCAAGAAGGCTGTATCAGGAGTAGTGTGGCCAGCAAGAGAAGGGAAGTGACTGTGCCCCTGTGCTCAGCACTGGTGAGACCACACCTTGAGTCCTGTGTTCAGTTCTGAGCTCTTAACTACAAGAGAAACATTTTGCTGCTGGAGTGAGCTCAGAGAAGGACAAAAGCTGGTGAAGGGTCTGGAGAACAAGCCCTGTGAGGAGAGACTGGGGAAACTGGGAATGTTTAGTTTGGAAAGAGAAGGCTGAGAGCCTTATTGCTCTCTACAACTACCTGGAAAGGAGGTTGTAAGGATGTGGATGCTGACCTCTTCCCTCAAGTGAATAATGATGAGTAGAGGAAATGGGCTGAAGTTGCACCAGGGAAGGTTTAGACTAGATCTGAGGAACAAATTCCTTACTGAGAGAGCAATTAGACATTGGAATGGCTCCACAGGGAGGTGGAGGAGTCACCATCCCTGGAGGTATTAAAAAACCTCTAAACAAGGGACTTCAGGACACGTTCTAGTGGGTGATACAGATATTGATGTATGTATTTTATTCAGGGGGAATGTTTACAGCTGGATGCAGTGATCTTAGTGGTCTTTTCCAACCGTGATTCTGTGTTTCTGTAAACAACAAGGTAACAAACTTGAGACCTTAGAGAAGCAAAGTCAGGTAAACAAGTAGCTGTCATAGAGGTGGCAGTGGAGATCTAATGGTTAGCTGCTACTGAACTTAGAGAACTAACAGTAAATTAAAAATACAAGAAAGAAAATTAAAGAGTACAACTCTGACATGTTATCTACCAGTGGGGCAGACTTCAGCTGGCAGCACACACTACAGAACCCTCTTGCCCTGTACAGCAGACTAGGGTTGGCTTCCCAGGCAGGACACACAAATCTGCTGCTCCTGGAATATCTTACAAAGGCACCTTCCAAGGAGAAAAGAACAAATGTATCCATTAACCCTGAATACTTTAAAAACCACTGTTAATCTCACTAACCTGCAAGACTGAAGAACAAAGCTGCTTAAACAACCACAGAGTGCTTAAACAACCACAACCAATAACTCAGAAATTTTTAGTTAGCTATAAAATGTTATATCCTCTGTTTGTATAATTGTTCCTGAATCTCATTGTGTAAACAGTTAAAAATGAAGCATTTTTCAGGCACAGTTGTGTCCAGCATAGCATACAGTGACCCAAATTCACCTTAAAATAACAAGCTCAGCTACAAATAGCAGAACAGTTAAAACAATATGAAGTTCAGGGCAGGTTAATTTAGCTGCTAAAAAACCCTCTCAGCTTTCCAGAACTGTTAACAACTGACAAATCTCTTCTTCCCAAAGAAAGTTCCTGTTAGAATTAAACACAGACTGAAATGTTACCATCTACCCCCCTTACTGGTAAGGCAAACAAAACCAAAAGAAATAATACTTCATCATACAGCTCTAGCAAGCACATAATATTTCTATCCCATGCACTAATAAACACTTTCCCTCACTTCCCTGACTCATGTCAGAGAGACCATTATTCCCCAGGGGATATCAAAGAGCTGGGAAAAACAAGAAGTATGCTCTTCCGTCTCCACTTCTGAGACTGTGTGAGCAATATTTAACTCTTAAGATAGTAGAGTATTATATTCAAGAGCTCATCACATTTTGTACAAAAAAAAAAAAAAAAAAAATAGACCAGAGATGAATGACACACACACATTCTTCTATCATCATGCAGTAGGGAAAAAGTGACTTTTTATTAATACACACTTTCCATGACAGCATCTCTAACAGTATCTAGAAACTCAGAGACATTATCTTTAACTAGAGGTAAGGTAAAAATCACTTCCAAAATCCAGGTATTTGAAGGCCATGTTAAAATCCACATGTCATCCTGCATAGCTAAGGCAGCAGCAATTTTTGTTTCACTCAAGACTTACTAAGATTTTCCACTGCTTACAACACCAGTTAAGACACATCTTTGGCAGCAGCACTGGGAACCTCCTGCACATGCAGCTCAGATGCTGTTTTTTCAGTGTTGAGAAAATAACCAGTATAAAATAAAACATATTAAAATTTGTTCTTATTTATCTTCTACCTGCTAATTTTTTTCATTCCACCTCTGAATAGCGATAGCTCAAGAGAGGAAGGAGACTATTTGCAACATATCCAACTCTGCCTACTCAGTATATTGCTTTAAAGTGAAGTTTGCAGCCTCAGAAATGTTTACAAAATAGTATAAAGGACAATTACAAGTACAGGATAATTGACACTCAGGTCAAAAGGCTCCCATTTGCAAGATTTTCTTCTCAATCAAAGAAATAAGTTTTTATAAGGAAAATTAACAATAAAAGTATTCTAAAAATTACAAATAAATTAATTTCCATAAAAATAAAATATACTTTAAAAAGTCATAAAAATTCAAGCATGGCAAACTCTTCTTGATGACACTTGGTATATGTCAGATTCGTTTCAACTCCAAGCATATTTTGCTGGAAATACATTCTAATTTTTTTTTCCTCCATATATTCCAGTATTTCACCAGAGAATTCAAATTATGCACAGTACTAATTATAAAAGAAAAACAAAAACAACCAAATACAATTTTAATGGAATTATCCAGGGCAGAAGATTAATAACACACAGAAGCCCTGCAAACAGAACTACAAGAAAAGGAGAACACTGGTTTTGAGGCAGAACAGAGAAACTACTTAAAATAAATTTCATAAATTAGATAATAGTTTCCACCCATACACAGCACAATGTTATCTTTTCAATACAGGTCATCAGAGGTTTGATGTACAACCAACAAACTTTTTCATGAATTTCTGAAGTTCTTCAAAGCCTCCTCTTAGTGTCATCTGCAAAAAGTCTGCATTTTTCCATAAAACATTATTTCACAGGCTGACAGGTGAAAAACAAACAAAGAAAAAACTCCACCCTCATCAAAATCCTACTCCATGCTTTACGACTCCCACAGTTTTCTAACCATTATGCTTTCACCTGGCATATTTCAGAAGCAAGCAAACAAACATTATGACTACAAAGCAGTCTGAGAATGACACATGAAATTGTTCCTTTTTCTAAACTAGATCCTAAGTATAAATAACTACAGCGTTAGTTACCTAAAGAATAGCCTTGAAAAAGAGTGTTAACAGTAGGATTGCCTAGAAAGCTTCTACTTAAGAACTGATCTGCCCAGTAAAAAATACCCAGTACTGAGGTAACCAGAGGTCAGTACAAGACCTGCAGATTGCTTATATGCAAGAATTGTCCTGTTCAGGCTGGGGAGTGAAACTGTGTCTTATGCCAGGTGATGTGCTTCAAGAATCAAAACTGTCCATGGATTTTTTCATAAAATGGCTGCACACCATATGCCATGAAGAAATCCTGATTTTGCTGGCAACGCAGAAACATAAGAGTAGTTAATAAATAACCTGTCACATAAGTTACTAAACTAATCAGGTATCACTCCCAGAGAAAATATCTGCAGTAGGGAGTGGCTTATGCAGCTAAATAAGGTGAGACAGTGAAAAAAGGTAAACCCTTGACTGGGCTTATCCACCCCAAAACGTTCAGGGGAATTCAGGGGCCCACATTAGGTTGCCAAGGGCAGTGAAACCCATCGCAGGAGTGGGCTGAGTGTCTTGACTTATAAGAATCTAAAGCCAAAAGAAAAGGAACTGGGAAAGGAAATCAGCTCTTAAGGGACCTGCTAGGATTAATGTTTCATAATTACCACTAGTGATATTTGTATAAAGGAAACCATTATTTCTTGTTTCACTACATCTAAGCCTCAGATATTATCAAGTGTTGAAAAATCATAGAATTATCATGGTTGGAAAGGACCCTCAAGATCATCTAGTCCAAAATGGAAGAGATAAAACAATTGCAAGAACAAAGAGGGACAGGGAAGAAAGAAATGAGCTTAATTTAAAGTACTGACATCTCGTGTTACCAGATGAAGACTAAGTATAACAAAAAAATAAAAGGCAACAGACATACAATTAGACCTATTTTTTTCCCAAGGAGATACACAATGTAAATTCACTTCACCTATGGCTAAGTCTGTCAAGACCTTCTGGCTCCCTGACAGCTCATCATTGCTACAGATGACTCTGCAACAATTTCAGGTTAGTGTTTGTGCATGTGAACATCCATCAGCCACTTCAGCACCGAGTCAGCTTACTTTAGACCTCCAATATAGTACAAGCCAACTTGGAACAGCTAAGAGCTAGTCAGACAGCACTAGCAGCTACAGGCAGCTACAGCCAGGAATATTTTTGGCAGCTCCACTTTGATGCAGAAGAATGAAATTGCCCATGTTCAGGGAAGACATAAATCTAACCCAAGTATCCACCATACTTACTGAAATTAATAAAAAGTCTGTTTCTACTGCAGGATTTCTCTGTAAATTGGAAGAGGTCTTCCTATTCCCAAATTTTGTTTAAAATTCACAAACTGATGCACTAAGTCTGTGCTGAGCCAGTACAATTTCTCTAAGAGTGGCCAGTAGCCTCTAGTGAAGGACACAGGACAGAGGTTAAGTATCCACTATAGCCTCAGAGACAAGTTATTCCTCAGATTTGGATCTTTTGTTACTGATTGTACTTTTATGAATTATTGCAGACAGAAACAGACTCACCCAAAAAAGAGAAACTTGATGCAACTGCTTAGGGAAGAAGCAAAGAGAGTCTCCCAGCCAAGTAGTTTACAATGCCTTGAAAGCTTACACAGAAGTAATGAGAACCAGAAATAATTATATTCTGATAGAGTAATGTATTTCCCTTCCTGATCACCTGTCTGGAGCTGCCTGAGCAAGACTCAAGAACCAAACAAAAGGTTCAGCAATCGAGTACCAAATATAAAAAGAGACTTAGTGAGTCTGGATGTTCCTCAAAGAGCAGCAGTAAGTTTGAGACACGAGTAAT
Organism: Heliangelus exortis; assembly: GCF_036169615.1. Lineage (NCBI taxonomy): Eukaryota > Metazoa > Chordata > Aves > Apodiformes > Trochilidae > Heliangelus > Heliangelus exortis. The sequence goes on along the minus strand of NC_092429.1, from coordinate 22,638,575 downwards.
ACTGAAAGTAAAACAGGCAACATATCTAAGACTAAAGTGGATGTAAAGCAAGTAGATGAGAAAGAAGAATGTCACACAGAATAAGGAATTAGGCGACATTAGACTGGAATATTCTGAGGGCAGTTGAGGTCAATCAACAACAACATCACACACGACAATTTGGCAGTCTTTTTGGAAGACGTTCCAAATCATTGTCATCACTGGTTCACCCATCAGTTATTTTTTTTTTTTCCTTTGGCACATTGCTGAAGGCTGTAGGAATAAGCCAAATCATAAAACAGTTATTTTTGATAGACTGATACAGAATATTTGAAGGACAGTCAAATATTAATACTGTACTTATTTGAGCAAACAGAGAAAAGAACTTTTCTACCAAATGTAATCCCTCAATATCACAGCTGTATGATAAAAAAAGATGGCTAACATATGCATACAGTCTATTAAAATGCACATAATTTATTTGACTCAAAATGAAAACATATCTAACAAGTAATTCCATTCATCTGGCCCTTTTTCACCCAGCCTTAAGATATACAAATGCGTGCCTTTTCACCAGAACACAGCAGCTGGGAATGAAAAGGAAAGCATTCAAATGATCATTTTCACATCATATTCCATCGTCTTTTCACCAGCTTCTCCCCAGTCTTTCTTTGAGTTCCATTCTGTTACAAGAGAGCTGCTTTTTAGATCAATTCATATTTCCATAATCCACACTGCTGTTTCTCCCTCTCCTCCCCAGGGTGGACTAACCCCTGCATCCAGAGCTATGGCTTACAACTGTCATTAAAACCTATAACAATAACAAGACAACAAAAGAGCTGGTAGAGATGAAGCTAGCCAGTACCATATGCTGATCAAGTTCAACATTTTTAACTTAAAAGCTCTATAAAACAAAACTTCCACAACCCTGAAAACAAGCATATTTGATGTTGCAACCCATCCTCAAAATTTCGAGAAAGTCCAAATTTTCAGTACTGAGCTTTCATGATTTTAAAAATAGAAGTATCAAAAAAAAAAAAAGAAAAAAGGAAAAAAATACAAGGGTCTTGATGATCTTGGGTGTTCCCAGAATGTCTATGTGGGCAGTTATTCAGTTATTTCACAGAATCTTTTCAGGGCCAAACAGATTAATTTCTCTTCTCACAGTGCAGTTAGCAAATATAAATACACCTCTGACTGTTTTTCTGCTGCTCGTCTATCAGCTGGGTTTGCATGGACAGAAAGCACTGCTGCCTTACACAGACAGCACACTTCAGTAAAAACAATACAAATTTCAAACACAAAGTGTTGGGAAATCATGGGAAAGCATCTTAAAGCTTACTTGAAGTGCACAAAGTTGCCACCATATGGGTTAATGTTTTTTCTCAAAGTTACAAAGGGATTAATTCCAAAATATCCTTAATCTAAATAATTATGTGTAACGTTTAGACAACAATAATTCTGAAAAATAGCAATCTCATTAGATCAATTCCTCCTTTCTCATAAAGTGTATCCAAATACTAATCAAACTTATTCATACATAAGCAACAAAATCCCAAAAGCTTTTTTAAGCTACACTGATAAAAACAAAAACACCAGTGCAAGTACCTATCTAGTTAGCATGAGCAATTGAAACATGTATTTAATACCTCATCAGAATAAAAGAACAAAGCAGAAAGCTGGTGCAATGCATCCCCTAACAGCATGCCTGCAGCCTTGAAAAGAGTGTAAACAGTCTTGTACCTCCTGGGTTCCTGCTGCTCTCTTAGGAGAGCTCAGAATCAGCACAACTGGCTTCCACACACTATTTTGACCCAGACAACAGGCTTTAGCTGGCACCTTTTTCTATTTTTTAAATAAAACTTGTGCTATTATTTAAATAATTAACAAGATAATATAATCTCTTTAGTATTGACCTCATTTGTATAATTACTGCCGTGATCCATGCAATTAAATATTTCACCCTGCAAGAATCAGAGCACTCTGACTCCAATCAAACATCCAGGCTTAACTTTCAGTACTTAATACAAATTCTGAAAGTAAAGTGTGCCACTAGTGCTTGCTGAGACAAGGCAAACATATTAGTACTTCAAAACAATTGACATATTACATGTGTATTTCTATATACATCTCTTCATATACAAATATCACATGAATCTGATAGATTTTTACATATTATGCCAGGCTTTAGCACTTGAGTTGCTACAGGATAAGGAGAAAAGTTCATAGCTCACAATTCAGTGGTAAATTTTGCACACTGTGGTATATTAAAAATATATTTTTTTAAAGATGTTATGATTTAAAACAGAAGATAACAACCAAAAGGGTGTTACAGTAACTTCATAGAAAACAGTAGTTTCCTCACATGGGATGCCCTATCCCTTGCTGGTTATTCATCTGCAGGGTTTGGGAAAAGTCTGAGATGAAAAAGCAGATGTCATCTGCTTGCCTTACAGAGCAGAGAGCGAGGGAAGAGAGGATGAAATCTGCAACACAATTTAACAATTTAACAGAGTCTCAATTATTTCATTTTCAGCCAACAATGTTTTGCCCTGGTTCGTATTTCTAAAGCTGCTTCTGGTAAGATTGTCTTCTGCCATAATAGCCATTTGTAGCATTGTTCTGGCATGTTTTTCACCAGCAGAGAAGTGGCAGACTAAAGAAAGAAATTATTACACGATTAGAAGGGAGAGGAGTAAGAACTACGCAATGGATCCATTTTTTCTACACACCCTGTCCTCTGGGACCTATGGGAGATGGAAATAACTTTGGGCCATAAGCAGTCAGACAAAAAAAAGCACCTGAATTCTTACACAGCTAAAAGTAACACCCAAAATAGCTGTAATTACTAAGTGTGTAAAACATGTTAGATTTCACATGCTTCAAAGTTTAAGACAAGACATTAAGCCTCTGGCAGAGCCACTATCACCTGCTGGTGCTATCAGCAGCACTCTCATCCTTCCTTGTGCCAGCACTACTTCATTTCCCAGGAATGTTTCAACCCAGTGAAGTTACTGGGAGCTTGAGTAGCCTTAATTCCAGAACAATAGAGGTATACTGGAGGCATCTGGACACATCTGACACCAGTAAGACCTTTCTACTGGTTCCACTGCCATAAGGAGACAGCCAGCATCAACAGATCCTCATTCTGCTGGATGACAGTAAATCTGAGGATACACATTTTCTCCTGAAAAAGCTACGAAGTATTTCCTTTTGGAAGCAAAGGTGTTAGGATTTTTGTTTGATTTGCTTCTCTACCACTTAGAAACAATAGACTTCCACTTGAAAATGAGCTTGCCAAGGCTAAAATTAAATTCTGCTCTAACCAGTTGGAATAAACAAAACAGTAATTTCAAGATTAAAAGCATACACATAATCAATCATGAAAATTTCATTGAGCATAAGGGGAGGTTTTGTCATATTAAAACCAGAGCCTGTAGGCATACAATCAAAATACATTTTAGGCAAGAAATACTCCTCTGAATGACTACAAGCCATTACTCATCTAAATGCAGACTTGTGCAGGTAACTGTAGAAGAGCTATATATGATTTAATAAGGAATCCTCACATTTCATCTACAGTGCTAAGAGTATTCAGAACATTTTCAACATTGTCAAACTCATGTTTATAGAATAAACACCAGCACAATAATAAATAGTAACTCAATGATTAAAAGGAAAAAAAAAAGAAAAAAAAGAAAAACACCAAAAAAGCCTCAAACCAAACCAAACCCCCACAATTTTGTGAAATACTCCTGGCAAAGAGAAGTATTTTTCATTTCCTGCTTTGAAGTATACCTTTTCTCCTTTCACTATTTTGTGTTTTTCCCTTTTCCTTCTTATTCTCACGTTCATAAAATTACCAGACAGAAAATTAGTCATTTCCCTGTAATCTTTTTCCCTACCAGTTACTTCTCTGCAGTCTTGGCAGATAAAGAGGATGAACAATGAATCTTGCAAATTCTTCTGTGATAGCAGAACTGCACCTTAGTATTTCTTTTTGTTAATGGATCCCATGCAAGTCAAGTTATTATGACAAATCACTATTTTTTTCTTTCTCCTGATAATTTGTAGTTTCCTATATCCCATCCAAAACAGATGGGACGTTTTGCCAAACAATATTTTGGAAAGTCAACACTGAAGAAAAACATTGACCAAAGAATACCATCCAGCATAAAAGATATTGGCAGGACACAAGAAGAGAGAGGATTAGGTATGAGTAAGCATTGGGAAGTTCAGGCATTCTGAGAGGACAAATGTGAGAAAGAGCTTACATCAAAAGAGCTTAGACAAGCTTTCTTTGCATTATGAAAGCAACAAAAAGGTGACATGATAAACTGTAGGATAAAATGCAGGAAGAGAGGAAAATATTTTGCCCGCTGTTATCACATCACAGTGAAAACAGACAGCCCTTGGATTTTAGGAAAGATGATTCTTTGGGATACATCCAAAAACTAACTCACACATTTTACATTTAAAATAGAAATGACTGGGAAGCAGGATGGATTTTTTTTATTATTTCTTTTTTAATATTCTCCCCACAAACTTTCATTGAAATTAGCACTGCCAGTTTCAGTCATTTTCAATTATTTCAGATATTTTTTTTCAAAAATAAATCTGGTGTATATGTTAAGGTCTCCAATCCAAACCTGCTGATTTCAAGATGCACACACGTGCACAGAAGGCTTCTGCTGATTCCATTTGACTACTTGGCTCAGGGGGTTGCTACAGAAGCTGCTCTATATTCTGTTCAAATCCAGTGGTTCTAATAGGAAAATGTCCCTTGCAACAATGAGGATTAAAACATATTCTTTTCCAGGAGGAGAAGTGATTTACCTGAAACACCAGATTCCCTGCACTGCTGAGACACAACATGCAGACATAGATTTTTCAGAGCCCAAAGGCAGAGAGCTGCCTCATGACTTTGGTTCTTGTAGATTAGGAATGTCTGTTACATCTTTGTATGATTCCCCTCCAGTCTTTAGTGGGCTTCATCTTCTAATCATTTTTCTACACCAGCTGTTCTTTGAATAACCTTTGACTTACTGAATAAGCTCCTATTTTTCTTCACACATAATTTCTTTTCTTTTTTGTTGTTGTTGTCTTTGTTAAGATTAAGTCTTTTTTAGGGAAAAGAAAAAGAACGAAGCAAGCTGGAGAAAAAGAATTTAAATGACAATGAAGATATCATTGTGCAGCCAAGAAAATTATCAAAACTTACTGCATGTCTAGCTAAAAAAAATAGCAACACACTTTGCTCATGCACCATTTATCACTATCTTATAAGCTGCATGTTTCTGACTGATGCTATTCCCTAACCAGACACCCTGCTTTCCATGTTTGTGTATTTATTCCTTTCATCATGAATCACCTTACAGCTGTCTTTATACAATCTTATATTATTGATTAAAACCAAAAATTTTTAAAAAGTCACCAATTTATAAAGATCTATATCCTGATCCTAGAAAAATATTTCCAGATCATCCATTGTGGTTATATTATCAACAAAGAATATATTTGACTCAGTCTAAATAGAAGAGCAGAGCTGAGACAGAGATATTTATTCTATTTAGTGTTTTTATTTATTTTTATTTATTAAATTAACAAACAATTTTTCCATGGAAGAAACTCATCTAAATGTAGCTGAAATAATAAAATTTAATTTAATAAAATTGAATTATTTCTCTAAATTTAGTATTAATAACTTTAATGAAATAGTCACGTAGGGAAAAAGCCAACACAGTAACAGCTTTATTATCACTACCAGCAGTGAAATCATCCATCAGTCCTGTATGTATAAACTTTCCTTTGAGGATTAATTATAGATAGAAACTATGATTTTCATGTTTTCAAAATCAGTACATTTTAGACCATTGTTTCTTATAAGGGTCTGAGGATTTTTTTTTTTCCAAGCAAATAACTGGGGTATCTCTAAAATATTATTAAATATATACATTTTTACATGGTAAAGGACTAAAGGAATGGGATGCACAGGTTCTGACACCGAAGGTACATATATGTGCACCTCTTCAACTTTTTATTCTCCTTATATTTTTTAACACAATTTATAACATCAAAGTTTTGTTGACAAATTGTCCACATTTTCAAGCCTATAATAGATAATTACCCAACATTTGTAATAGGAACAGCTCATGAAATACTCCATATCTAAAGTAAGGTGATACAGAGAACTGGCATGATTATAAAGTCCTCTAAAATTGCTGTTGCATATTCCTGTCACAAAGACATCCTAATCACCAAGCCACCAGTTGGGTGAAGACTTCCTTCCCACTATCATTAGCATCTTCCTCTCTGCAGCTGAATAGGAGAGCTTTCTTTTTATTATTATTCTAACATTAAAAAAAAAAAAAAAAAAAAAAAAAAAAAAAAAAGGTTCAATCTCATGTTTCTAACCTGGTCTCCAAAGTCCTCTGGGAACTTCCACAGTACCACTGGATCTGTAAATAATTGACAGACAGCATTAATCAGAGGCAAAGGAACAGAATATTACAGTCAGAGTACATTAATATTAAAGAGAGGGTCAGCTTAGCGTCAAGCTTTGAGGCAAGTGCAAAAATGTATCTAAAAACCAAGTAAGGTACTGGATTATTAAAAAGACATTTCATATTTATGAAACTCTATGTTTACCATTTTTCATATGGTATCGGGTTATAAACCATTATAAACTATTTTCATATTCAACTCTTTAGGTGGTTTTTTTTTTTTTTAAGTATATGTTCAATTTTCACATTTTAATTTAATTGAGTAATAAATGTATATAAGAACTCCTTCCATCCAAGGAAAAGAAATGTAAAATTTTAAGAGGAGGAAAACAAAGATCTCTGTGAGGTATAGAAGTACCGCTTGTGATTTTAAAGACTGTATCAATGTAACCAGCACTTTCAAGTTCGAGCTTAGAAGAAGTAGCATTTTTAAATACTTTCTATTCTGAGCCACTTAAAATCAGCTTCTCAATATCTTAACAGTTTTAGAAATTTGTTAATCAGTGTTAATTAGGCTATATATTAGGCTACAATGAGCATTATTTTGAAAGCATCTGACACAACAACCTCAACCATAACCTTTCAACAAACACCAAACTATCCTCTCCATCCACCCAAAGCTTTTCATCTCCTGGGACACACAACCTTCTCCAGGTGCTACTGTTGAACTGTTTCACAAACAGTCATGAAGCTTCACAGCACTTCTACACAGAGGATTAGCAGCAGAATTTGTCCATGTGTTACAAGTGAAATTACATCTTCCTGCAAGGAAGACCCAGGTAGGTGCCAAAGCCTGTATTAGAGGGAAAGCTCCTCACTTTCTGCTCCTACACCAGCCCAGATCTTCCCACACTGACTGCGTGGCCAAGAACAGCTCTGAGTGCTGGAGGGAAGTCAAACAACAGGAGGAACCCAGCAGGAAAAAGTGGGGGGCATTGCCTGATGAGAACTGCAAGCTCCTGTCTGTCAGAGCTGCTGGGATTCCTGTCTTCTGGGGAGCTAAGGGCAATGTATTCAGATTTCTGCTTCAGTCTCTAATCCTAGCAGTCTCTGAAAAATCAGAAAACTTCTCATATTGCTTTGCTTTACATCAGAACCAGAGGGTTCTCCACTTTTGGCTAAGAAATTTCTGTTCTCCACCCTCCCATGTATGTTTGCTGCTGCAAATTGTAGCTTTAAAGTGAAGGGAAATGTTGTATTTTAATAGAATCACAGAATGGTGTGGGGCAAAAGGGGCCTTAAAGATACACCTAGTTCCAACCCCCCTGTGTGAGCAGGGGCATCTCCCACTAGACAAGGCTGCTCCAAGCCCCAAACAACCTGGCCTTGAATACTTTCAGGAAGGGGGCAGCCACAATTTCATAGAATCATAGCATGGCTTAGGGTTGAAGGGACCTTAAAGATCACCTGCTCCATCTCCCTGTAATGGACAGGGATGTCTCTCAACTACACAAGGCTGCTCAACACCCCATCCAACCTGGTCTTGAACACCTCCTCCAGGGAGGGATTCAGCCACAATTTCTCTGGGCCAGTGTCTCACCACCCTCTCAGTAAATAATTTCTTTCTAATGTCTTCTCCAAGTCTACCTTCTTCCAGTTTAAAACCACTACCCCTTGTCCTATCACTAATATGGACAATCCTAGTCAACCTTTTTCATTCCCAGATGATGATTTCAACACGCTGCACCCACTTTTTCCACTTGCCCTCTCACAAGGACTTGGAGGCTGGAGATTATTCCTCCTTCACCCCAGTTTTTAAACCAACAGTGGAGCACACATTTCAAACATGTTTTGTTGCAAAATTCAACCTGCCCATCAGCTCAACCTAACATAGACCTAATTTTCATCTAATCCAAATTTAAATGAGATTTTAGATAAAAATATGACCTCTGACTCTTCTTATCAGACAAGCATATCGTTGCTCCTAAGAACATCTGGGGAAGGTTCTGCAGCCAGTATTTATGAAAATGTATGTATTTTGCACAAGGAATCTTCCTCTATTTGCTTCAGAGAGCAAGAACTTTGGGAGGCAGATATAAGAAATAAGACTGCATGTTTATAAAAATATGAGAGCAAATAATACAAGTGCTTAAATAGATTACTTTTTTTCCCCCATCTATTTTGTTTATATTTAAATCACAAATACATCTCTGTAATGACCAGACAAAAGAGGAGCTTGAGTACCTCTGTGCTTATATTGTAAGCAAACTCTTATTTTTATTCCCATTTAGTATAACAAAAAAAAAGTACATATATATCAAGTGATCCCTGATAAATTCAAGGAACAGCAAGCATGACAACACATACTGAATACTCAATGCTAAGCAATTTGTAAATTACTCGCTAAAAAATATTAGAAATTGCACAGAATCAAAAAATACCTTTAAATGAGCTCACAAATCTAAGCCATGTGTCCACAAACATTTCAAGCATTAATTTCTCTGCAGATGGGCAATCTCATTGCACTCACTCAATCAGCTATGTGTTGGTGATCCTGTACCATCATCTCTCCTCTTGACACAGATTCTCCACAGTTACTCACTGAACCAGATGAGGGAACTGACCAAGATCAAACCAACTGCCTGAAATTTTTCACCTCAGCATCAAGTAGATCAGTTCCCCAAAACTCTTGGGTTTGTGCCAGAAAAAAAAGGAATTAAAACCAGGGAATGGGGAATTGTGGTGAGAAGAAATCAGGCCTGCTTCACCCAGCACCATGTGGGCCCTTGGGCATTTGTTAGCCCTCATAAATACAAGATGGTAACTAGCTGTTTCTAGTTCCTTTTTTTAGCACCTATTTCTTGTTCAGAACTTACCAAGTCTTGCTGTACCATCTCTGGTTGCCTCTACTGCAAAACTCAAGAGTTATTGTCTGCAAACTGGTACATGGATGTTGCTGCAGTGGGGAAGGCTGAGGGAGGAGCAGGCTTGGCAAGCTCACCTCTTTGGAGCAATTATTTTGGCAGATGTGGAATACAGTTACATGAGAAACATTTAGTACATTGAATGCTTTAGAAACTAAGTAACAAAATGACAGGGAAAAAAAAAAATGTAATTACTTTCTTTCATTGTTCTTAGTGGAAGTCTATCTGCCAGGCTTCCAAAAAAAAGGAAGCAGATCACAATAGCAAAGCCACCAAGCATAATTTGACAAAGTATAAGTCCCAAATTAAGTCAAACTTATCTCAGGGTAACCTGGAGCTTGGGGTCACAAAACAGGCAATAACTTCAGTGCCTCAGTGACATCCCAATGGAGCTGAAACAGCATTTCACAGGAGCACTCAAACTACTGGCACCAAGATCAACAACTCATATAACTTCTTTTGGTACCCCCGAAATAAAATCTGCAACCACGTCCTGCTCAGTTTTTAATCTTCATTTCATATTATTACAGCTCTTATATCACCTTGGTTTCATTAGATATAATAAAGACAACTCTACAGTAAATTCCAGTTCACTGAACTACAGGTATGACAATATTTATTTTTATGGCACGAAAAGATACTTATATCACAAGAAAATAATAAAATTAAAGAGAGCTAAGCAGGCAGAATAATGCTCTTAATACTCCTTTGTGAAAATAAAGAGCCATCATCTAAATAAATATTCCTAACTCGATTCAATAAAACCATTCAGTGCTCCACTCAACAAAAATCATACACCTCCAAGATTTGCCCAGCTGCTTGGAATTACAGGGTTTTTTAAATGGTTATATTAGCAGGTACTTGCCATAATAGATTTATTAAATAGGAAATCTGATGTATCTTATGATTCAAAAAGAAAGGTTTCTATGCTCTTTCTATGCCTTCACCCTCTGAAACCTAACTCTAACACCTACAAGAAACGGTGTGGTTTTAATGATAACTGTGCAAGTCAGACTGGGCTTCTTTCAAAACAGGAATGTCTGTGTCTGCCTTTGGAGCCAGGCTCAGGAAGCAGCAGACACATCCTTGTGGCAACTTGTCACAGGTGCTGCAAAGGAAGAGACAATAGGGAAGTGGATTAGAAATAAAAAAAACAAAGTCTGATGGGATTCTGTCACTTCATGCACTTCAACTTGGGATTTATAAAGACTCAATTTTATTTTCCCAAAGGATTACTTCCCAGACAGCCCACCTGATCTGGCAATGTTAGGTCAATTTTATGGTGACTTTATGGGTGGGAGGATGAGCCTCACTTGGATACAGCTGTTGCTACAGCTGGTTGAGGAACCACTGAATTTCTCCTCATTTTCTTCTAACAGACTTTTGGGGACAAGTGCTTTGCACAAATTCTAAGTAAATGGAGTAGAATGAGGAAATTATCAAGTACATACATAAAATAGTGCATTGCTATGCAATGTAAATTGCTATATGCATGTAGAAGCAGCTCCTCTTCCTGTGCCTTCTTCACCCAGGACAGATGTTTCTTACAAAAGGGCATCTTAGCATGTCCAGTACTGCCTGAAAATTCCTTTGCTAAAGATCCTCCAGCACTGGAAAGTACATCTCCCAGGTTTGGATTCACAACACAGTCAAACTGCATTTGACTTATTTGACTACTTTTGCATAATTTGTGATTATAAGTCTAGCTAAAATTATCTTAAAAGCCTCTGAGAATCACATTTAGAAACAGATGTAACTCTTGGTACAAGTCAGAAGAGAAACAAGCATGGAAAGCTTTGTTGAGGGACCACAACTTCTGAGTACACTACACTTGGTACAATGAGAAAAATGACTGTAGTGCTTCAAATATATTCAAAATGCTGCAATCTAGAACTGCTTCACAGGAAAAATGCAGGCAAGTATGATATATACTAAGAGAAGAGGCAAATATATTAATTTCTTCTCCAAAAAGCTATTCCAGTGAAGTGACTTCACAAATCATGTCATCCATATTTTTAGGAAAACCATTACTAACACATTTTAGCTTCTGTGACAAATTTAAGAAAATAAAAAAGTATATTTCTCATGACAGAGTAGGTTAGAGTAGTGCACTCAGAACTATGAAAAAAAAATAAAGAGAAGGCTCTGAGTGGTAACTTTCCCAAAAATTTCACAAATGTATTCTAAAAATACTCTTCGAAATCATTACACTTGCAACTTATGAACATCACCCAAAAATGCAGCAGCACAAGCTAATTAGCACACATTTAATTTGTTAATGGAATAGAAATTACAAACACATGCTGAGAACCATCATCTCAGGTAATTCTCTTGATAGCAACAGAGAATCACTAAACACAACTAAAGTAAAATGAAAGAGATTAATTGGGTCGTCCAATATTCTGCCTACAGAGGAGAAATTTTCATCCCTGAGGGTTTACTGAGCAGGATGGACAAAAAGACTGCCAAGCAGAGTTGGGCCTCTGATGCTACAAAGATGTTGGAAAAATACCTGTCAGTGCAAAGAGGAAAGAAGTCTGAGGCCACAAGTTACGGGGTTGGGGAAGAAAAAACAGTGAGGAAAAAGAAGGTAGAAAAGCAAAGCTTATTGCAAATAGTTCCTCTTTCTTGACTGAAAAAAAAAAAAAACAGATTTTTTTTTCTTGTGTATATAGGATGTAAATATAAAGAAAGCTGAAATGATACATTGTTATCTTAGGGAAGAGCTTTATAACCACACATGCAAGCAATAAGCAGAATTTATTTTGCTAGAGTAAGTAGCTTTTAGCAATAAAAAGTTAGTTATCTAAATCAAGTTGATAACACTGCTATTGTTCAAAGGCAAAGATCTGCTACCTCCTTAAAACAATGTGACAGAAACTCACAACATTCATTATAATGATGCTTTTATATCAACAGAGTATTTTCTTACAACAGTGATTCAGAAACAAGAGATGATCCCAAGCATTTTCACATATTAAAATATCTGACGAAAAAAACAGCATTCACATAAAAAGATTACTTCTTGCCAAAAAAAAAAAAAAAAAAAAAAAAGATTTCTGTATATCATATTAAAATCCACTTGTTAACATTTTAATACACGAAGTGCCAGAGGTACAGCAGGAACAGGAGGCACTGCTGCCAGAAAGATCTGAGTGCAACAGTGGCCTTCACCTCCCAGGTTTGGGGGATCAAAGGGATGCACCCACCAGCAGCTGGAGGAAGAGCAAGACACTGTAGAAAAGGGGGGAAGAGAGCACAGTGTTTTCCAAGCATCAGTAACTTAAAGAACAAGGAAAAATACACTGAAGCAACTTGATTTTAAAAAGTGAAACCTCTCTAACTTCTCTGGCATTTAAACCCTGTCAGATTCAAGACAATATGCAAATTAGGGTGCCACTGTACAAAACACCTAGGAGCACACCTTTATGCATATCATATAGTCCATGTATTTTTTTTTTTTTGGCTCATGGAATGAATACTGAAAGCAACATTTGCAGGACCATTAAGTCTGTTCTTTCTTGAACTGTTCCACAGAAAGCTTATCACAAATTGCAACCACACTCATGCTTTTCACGAAAGCAAAAGAAAATGTCTTTACAAAATTCTATCAAATCTTAACAATTCAGCATTTTCAACTTCTTTACTCACACTTCAGCCACTAATGTGCCTTTCATGGTTTAAAGCAGTTGCTACTTCAGCAAATATCAAATGACCACAAGGCAAAAAAACACTGCACAAAACCAGGTATGTTCACCTGGAAAGCCAACTACTTCCAGCCAAAGACTGGCAGTACTGAGTGCTTGACCACTGATAATTTTAAGAGTTGAATAATGACACCTTAAAATCATGTTATTAAAGAAAAACATTAAAGAAGTTTCAGGAATTACATTTGCTAGCTTTTCCTGCTATAATTAATACACTGAGATTTTTCTGGGTCTCCAGGTGCTTTCACAGTAACTTCACCAGCACATTTGAGCCAGGTGCTGGACCTGGACTTACCTTTCAAAACAAGTCACAGCATGGCCACAGCCCAGGAGCCCAGAAATCTCCTGTCCCCTTTCCCTTCCCTACCTCAGTGGTCTCTGCCTTGCCTTCAAGTGAATGCAAAGCTCAGAGCCTATTTTCAAAAATTGTTCAGGAAGTGAAGGTACCTGACTCTCCCTGGCACTGAAGGAGACGTGGAATGTGCGACTTTCCCCATTTTTTCCTTTTCACATTTCCTCACACAAAATAAATTAAGTGTGCACTAAATGACAACAATGTCAAACAGCAGACACTAAATACTGCCCTTAAAGAAAGGGAAAACGGAAAGTGACATTTTAGCAGCCTGCCTCTGTTAGAGTCACAGTGGCTATCACCTATAAGTCTTTGTGGCTGCACATTTGCAAACCAGAAATTTGCTTTTTCTATCAGTGTTTCTCCAGTCAGGTTCAGAAACATAATTAGAAAGACTGACTTGTCACAGGTAAGATGAAAACTTCCTCCTCCCACAAGGAAGCTTTTCCTAAGGAAACAGCTTTTAACTGTAGCTGAACATCAGCTGGGCAAGGAAGACTTAAGTATTACAGTTTAAAATAACTTCTGTAGTATTTAGGCTTGAAAAATGCCCCAAATTACAAGTAACCCAAATTACTCACAGACTTACTAAATGGCTCACAATTAAATTGAATCTTTTCACATCCATGTAACTTACTAGATGGTTTCAGGATACCAGTGTTCACACTACATTTGCAGAAATTCAGAATTTTGTTTCAAACATAAGGGAAAACACAGAAACAATGCAAAACTGCAACAGTCACTCCGTCTTCAAACAATAACCACACACACTACACCCTTCTCTACTCCATGCAAAACCAACTTGCACCTGAAGCCAAATGGGTCCACCTAATCACAGCTCACAGCATCAGAACATCTTGGCAACTCCACAGCTTTGGCACCCAGGTCAGTATTACCCTAAAGCATTAACAGCTCACTATCTATATTGAAGACCTTGCACTTTCTCTGATTTTTCCAATTTCACTGTCTGTAACACACTCAAACTAGGGAATAAGTACTTTTTTGCTTTTGTAAGCCAGTAGATGGTTAAAACTTGTAGCTACAAATCACGATCCCCTTCAGAGCTGCAGGTCAATCCCTTTTTGCCCATGAAATTGTTACCACTGAAGGAAAGAGCAGGAAGTCATTCCAGCTAACCAGGGACAGAAAGAAAGGATCCTTGGGGCTGCAATGCTATTAGCCATGCTTCAGGATAAAACTTTAATCAGGGTGAGAGTTCATTTCACAGATATTGGCACAGATAAAATGAGTATGCTCAGCATTTATTTGGTCTCTTTGCAAGATAAGCAGGAGTTTCTTTACCTCTTAAGTCTTTAGAATGAGCTTACAAAGTGTGGAAACAACTTTATGCCTTCTGGAGCCACAGTGTTATTATTAATTTCCCTCTTTTTAGCTTGTAATCATGAATGAATTACTGGCCCTGAAAATGATGATCTACGAATTAAGGTAGCAAAAGAACAAGCTAGTGAGAAACACATAGGCCTTAAGTCATTGCTAATGTTTGGGGCAGGTTTAAAAAACAAAATACTTCTGCTGCCACTGGGTCTCATGTTCAAAGAAGTTTCAAGACAGGCTGTGCAGTCATCTAACAAAATGATCCATAATGTGTGACACAGAGTGAATGTCACTGTACATTACAAAAAATACAGTTTCAAATCTTCTATATTTATTCTGCTTTCATTGTCCCATTATAATTAATGTTGTCTATATCAAATTCAAATTTCTCACATTTTGCTCACTGGCTGTGCTAGGATGAGATGGAAGTAGAGCAGCACTGACAGATGGGACCTGGCCTGGCTGCTTCCTGCTCCTCAGAACATCTATGGCACCACAGCTGGAATAACATCTGACTATGAAAGCTTTAACTGTATTAGACACCATTTCATAATTTTATATGCATACCAATCTGCTACAAATTGAAATAAAACAATCATAAACATGCTCAGTTACACAAAACTCTAAAACTGTAATAACCACATTGATCAGCAATAGTCTACATATATAAGCTTGCTATAAATGTAAACTATATATATTTTATATACATATATATATGCAAACAGATCCAAAAGTAGATTTTATAAATTTGTAATTTTTAGGCTATTCTGATTTATTGCTCATTTTTATCTAGGTTGTTCCTTACACATTAAATCAGCATAAAGATGAAGGAGGACTGATCAATAAGCACAATTTTTTTTTTTTGCCCTTGTTTTTCGTCTTAGACCAACTCCATTTTAATACTATGGAGAGAAAAAAAAGAAACTCATCAGTCACCTGATAGGGTCATTCAAAACTTAACTAAACAGGGCTAATGGGTGAGAATTGAATTGAAAACACCTTGAGAAAGAAAGCAATTTCTTTTCTTCGCACTCCTCAAAAGCTGTGGGTGATCACTGTAATCGAACCATGACCAGTGAGGGGCCATCTGTCCCAAGGGCCTCCATGTGAGCAAGAATCAACAGCAAAAAATTTTAGAGACTGACCCACATGCATTCAGCCCTGATTTGTCTGACAGGCAGCATGCAGCTGAAAATCAATATTTTGACATTTTTCACATACCAACCCTTAAAAGTCAACGCTAAACTTTTGATAACAACAAAACACAAGAGTAGGTTAAGAGGTTGCTTATAGAAAGATCCATGTTACTCCAACAGCTAAGAAACCTCTTATCAGCTGAGATTCTCACTATCATGAAGAACTCATGTTTCAGTACCCAGTAGCCATGCTCAGGACAAAAAGATTACATAAAACAACTTTTACACTAGCTCTGATGTTACAAGTCCCCTCCAGTATTAGTACTCAGCTACTGAAGATATTTGAGTCATTCACCAAACCGCTTATCCCAGAATCCCCAAACCTTGGGATTTTTCCATAGTAAACAAAGAAAACATTAAGAAAAGGTCTCCCAAAAGTTTCCAAGCCAGTGACCACACACAATGTGTGCTGAGACCAAGGGCCTCAGGCTGACCCAGCACTGTGGATTTGGCACCTGATGTGCCAGGCAACAGAAAGAAACCCCTCTGATCCCCACCAACCACCTCCCAGGACAGGAGTACAGGGTCCATGGCACATCCCTCCCAGGGATGCTCCCAGACCCTGCACTTTTCCCTCACCAACACACAGAGCATAAGATTAATCCAATTTATCTATTTGGTGTTTTCCTACTTCAATCATTTAGTAAAACAAACTCTGACATAGCTGCACCTGTCTGCACTTTTCCTAACAGATTCAAAGCTCTTAAAAGTGACAAAGTAGTTATACAGGACGGCAATAAAAGAATTTGCATTATTTTCACCTCGTTACAAGTATTTGTCCCTCTTTACTTCAACAGAGCTAGAACATGGGGCCCAGACAGCAATAGAACACACTGGGAATTATTAAAATTATTAAAACCACACTCTGATTTTCAGTCCTGACAGGGACCTGCTGCATGATCTAGAGTAAGTCATTGCAGGATTCCAAATACCATGAAATCTTGAAAACAAACTAATTCTTTTGATTCAGTAGAACACTGACATGCATAAAAATAGGACATTTCCATGCAAACTCAGGGTTAGTTATTTCAAAGTACAGGTCACACATACACTAAGACAAGTAAAAGCAAGTTGAAGGGTTTTCTCACAGCTGTTAACAGCTGCTCAGGTCAGAATTCCCAATTTCTTGCCAGAGTGGGGTTAGTAAAACAGGAGACATAAAATGAGATCCCAATATACATAGAGGAGCTGTAACCAGAATGGTACTGAGCCTTGCTGCCCTGGAGGCAGGAGATCTGGATTCCTGATCCCAAAGTACATTTGATCACCAGGAAACCCTCCAAGATGTTTCTTGATATCATGCACTTCAGTCAGAAAACAGAGGACCTATGTTTCATTACTGATCCCTAAAGAACTACTTACTCAGACCAGCAAAGCAGGAGGGTGATTGCAGATGCATGATGTCAATTTTTGCATTCTGTTACTGCAATGAGGTTGGAGTGCTAAACTATTTTATCCTATGGAACCTCCATGCCTTACACCTGCTTGGTCCAGTGGACTCTCACATAAATCACGCACAAACCAGTGAAAATTAATTTAACAGTGTGATAATAGCAGACACTATATTTCACCCTAATAGAAAAAGCTAAAGTTCAAAACAACACGCTGCACGTGCACGTCCCACGTGGGATCAGAACTCAACACATCCTTTGTAAATTGAGCTTTTCCAGAAGGAGAGGTCAATAGCCTTCTTCTCCCGTTTCAGCAGCCTGCACTCAAACTGCCTGTCCGGGAAGTAGAAGAATGCCTGTCAGAAGCAGTCACATCAACAAAAGCACTCTGCAAGGGACTCCCAGCTACACTGCTGGGTGGAAACTGGACCCAGGCATGGGCTGCAGGCTCTGCCTTGCTCACAGGGATGGGGAAGTGACCCAGAGAGGAGCTGCTCCTGCTCAGGAAGAAGGGAGAAAACAGACCTGTGCACACCCAGAAGAGCAACGGGGTGTTTGGGGTTGGGCAGATAAGGACTACAGGAAGGAAGACAGTATTACAGAAGGATGGGGCATCTCTATATTTGAACCCAGTATTTCTGCCTCTGAAGTTCTTAATTTTACTTCCCAAAGAGTGAAAGGGAGAGTGAGACGACAAGGAAAAAATGAGTAATGCACCAGATATACAGCAGTCAAAAATATTAACAAGGGGAAAAAAATTATTTTATTATTATTATTATTAATGTGAAAGAACAAGAAATAGCTTATTAATAAATCAACAACAGCATAAATTAATGTTCTCATCTAAAAACATCAACTTACCAAATAAATCTGAAGCTAATAATTCAGAATGCACCTACAAACATGCACAACAGCCATCAACACACAGAATGCACAAGAAGCTGATATATGACACTGCACACAATATTTTATATACTACATATGATCTAAGAAATTTTTCATAAAAAGGTCTCCTCCCAGCCACTGCCCTTCTCATTGCATGGTTTCTGTGTCCAGTAGTTGCATCCAGGGACCAGATGCCATTACATCTTCCCCACGTTGGAAGGGCTGTATGATTCTAGCATCCATTTTGTACCTGTTTCTTCAACTTCTTCTTTGATGCAGATCATTAGACAAACCTCAGCTTACCTACAAGTCCCATATCATTAACCACTTCTAGTCATTTCACACAGGTGCTCTGTTCTTTATTATTAAACTCAGCCAAGGGTCAGAGGAAGCATCATGTCTGAGGTTGTGCTATTTCCAAGATGGTACCAAAATATATTTCCCTGAGTGCTGAGAAGTCCTGCCACTGGTGGTTACTGATCACTTCTGTGAATGCAAGGGGCCTAAGGCTGCCCAGGCCTTAGCATATGTTTGAAGATGGGACACATAAAAAAGGACCAAAACCAAAGCCTAGCTTTAATCCCTCTGTGTGAAGCAGGAAGAGGAATTAACTTTATATATAAATACATAAAACATATCTATGGCCAGTGAAGTATAAAACTTCCAGAGGTGTGCAAGCAAGGCAGTATGTTTTCTTCTATTTTTGCATGCTGGGAGAGTTCAGGAGGGAGGAAAGTAATGCTTCTCATGGGCTGGATGCAGGGAAGCACAAGGAATGGCTGTACACCAGGGAGGGAGCTTTATCTGACCAAGCACATTAATCACTGTTGGGATCTTCCTGCCAGCCTGAGTCAAGAGTAGTGCAACAAATAGTCCAGACAGGTGGACCTGAGAATATGGCATGCTTAGATATTAGTTAACATAACTTCCATCATTTCTAATTGAATTGTGACTAAATTCCCAGCACTGTTAATACAAAAATGAGATTGGGGAAAAGCCTCCATATTCCTTTACCACAAATATTGGAAACAGCTCTCCCCTGCTGTTGTACAACTGCACTGACCACCCTGAGACCCAAAGCATTAACTAAAGAGACCCAGCTTACTGCCTGTTGAATGCATGGTTAATACTGTGATGGTTCCTTATCAGCCTAAAAAAACCTGGTCCAGACACAGTGGAAATACTTAAAAGAACAAATGCTAAATGATACTAATTTATGAAAAGAAAGATCAAAAATTAAAAATTTGAATTAAATAAGTATCTGATTTGGATTACAGAGGAGGACCATGGAATAACTGTACCTTTAAATGTTGCTGAAATATTCAGCTTTCATCTGGATCTCTTTATGAAGCACTTGAGAACGCAATGCAAGCTCCAAACTCCATGGTAATGCACAGCTAAGCCAGCACACATCTTCAGACTCACTTGCATCCCATAACTCCTGTAACCATTCCTGACACTCATTTGCTTGACCCATTTTTGATAAACAAAGAATAGAGTACTTGAAGTATTTTTCCCCCTTGTTCATCCCATTCTTCGGTAGTCTCTTATTTTATGGTCAGAGGTTAAACTGCTGACCTCTCACCTTCAAGGCAAGTTTTTCCTCCCTTCCATAAAAGGTTTTTCACAGTGTGCAGCACTCGGATTAGCCCCTATCCCCCTGAACAAAAGCTAGGCCTTTGTACTACTGGTTTGGGCATGGAGTCTGTACATCAGAGGAAGCTGCTCCTACTTACCATTCACAATAACGATATTGTGAGGCCCCTCTAACGCCTCGTCTCTCAGTGTCTAGACTTTCACCCAACCAGCCAGCAAAAAGAAAATCCTATAAAGCACTCAACTGAAAATTAACTATGGTATCCTGTTGTGAACCTGATGAAGACGTTATTTGAACATACGGTAAAACTTTCCATTGTTTAACATAAAGATAAGAGAAAAACTTTTAAAGTCCTAAGCTTTAAATAGTCATAGGGATCAATTCACTCATGGGTCAGTAAATGCATTTTATTCACAAGCAGCTATTGCTTATATGTGTCTTTAAAATAATACACATTATTAAATTATACTCAAGCACCTAGCATTCCGGATCCCTCCAGAGCCTAACTTTACACTCACTAATGATACAGTGAGGCAAAGCTCAAGACATAGGAAAAGTAGTGTATCTTCCAGAAGTAATTTAAAGTATAGCATTTAGCATGAAGTATTACCTAATATCCCAGTTATCTTCAGCCATTAAAATAACAGAAGTATGGCAACAGAAATATTTCATGCTTTGCTGTATGGAACAAATAAGTGCTCAGTTGTCATCAGTAACAGAACCCTGGGCAAGAAAGGTGTTATATAAAGCTGGAGTACAAATAAAACATGTGATGGGGGGGAACATCACCACCCTGCAAGGACTTGTATTTTGTTTCTTTGTGACACTTGCATTTCTACAGCATAAATAATACAATGAGAGTTCACTGAACTGGACTAACATTTACAAAAATAAACAATAACAAGAATTTTAAAAAAAGAACCACATTAGACCTGAGCCACTGTTTATCATTTAAATAAGTGTATGATATATTGTGAAGTAATGGGGAAAAAATATTACTGCATATTACTCTCTTGAGTATGTATTTTTGGAAAGAGTTCCCAGAACTTTGCTATGAGAACAAGCCACAGCTGCAGAAATGTATCTCTCTTACCAATTTTACCAACCTGCTTTGAAAAGAGAGCCAGAGCATCTCAAAACAAGGGGCAAAAGGATTGCTTTTTAGCATAGGTTGCTTGACTGAGGGAATGTGAGGGTGTTTGCTGTGTTTTAGATTCTTCTGTTTGTTTTTTAAAGTGTGAAATCATCCTTGTCATAATGATGAAAAAACAAAACAACGACAACACAGACCACACTCCTATCACTTAGAAGCTACCTCACAGGGCCTGGCTATGGAGCAGTATGTAGAAAGCAACAGGACTTGAGAGCCTGGAAACAAACACTACCATAATTGCAGTGCCCCAGGATGGGAATAACTCATCAACCTCAATTCTTTTGGCAGGTATAAAAGGTGTTGCAAAGGAGGCAGAAAACAGGGATAACCTTCTCTGCCCTCATGAAGTATCAGACCTCAGGCACATGCCACCACCTCCCTCTGCCAGAGCCACACAGGACAGTCATGCTTGGGAAACCCAAGTATTTTAATGTTGCCTGTAATGCCCTTTGGCAGGGAAAAAAAAAAAAAAAAAAAAAAGCCCACACAGGATAGCTGCTGTCATACTGCTAGGTGATAATATCTTTAGCTATAAAGATACTTGAGTCAACCTCTGATGTATTTCAGGCTCTGTGATCCTTCCTCAGACTGTCCCCTGGACCACACACCTGGGACACACGCTGCACACTGCAGCCACCAACATCACAGCCTGCAGCAACAACACAAACACCCTCAGGCTGCTGCTGAACTGCTTTTACTTGGAGTTACCATACATAAACCCCACCACGTGATCACTAATCTCCAGAAGCAATAAAAAGAAATAATAATAAAGAGGTTATTTAGTATCATGAAATTGGAAAGGAAACTTATTGCCTTCTACACCATGGGTTGGCTATGCCTGCTGTTCTGTGTCCACAGCACTCTGAGTTCTTTGCAGACAAGGTCCTCTCAGTGCAAGATGGCAATAGGTGCTCAGCTTTAACATAGAACATGAAATTTACTTTTAAATAGGTTAGTCAAATCAGTAACAAGAGGGATTTCTCAGATACGAACTTAAGGGCATTAAATTCAAAGCCCCAGAATAACCATTTCTCTGAAGCTGAGGAGGGCTACACAGGAACCTCAGCATCCCCAAACAACCCAGCTGCCAGAAAAGAGCAACAGAGAATCAAACACTTCAGTCCTGCTGGTGGTACCAAAGAAATTGTTTGTTTATAGGTATTCTCTGGGAGTGTAGGCCAGTCTGAGAGGATATATGCAAACTGATTTTAGATAGACAAAACATCCGAGAAGAAACAAATGCAGAACATTACCCCAGGAGTGCAGCAATAGAAAGAGATTTATTTTCTCACAGTGCAATACTATTTTTAGTTCTAAATCAGGTTAGTGAGACAAAAAACAAAAAAACAAAACAAACAAAAAAAAAATCACAGGAAATATAAAAATCAGAACACTTTTAAACTCCCAGTGGCTAGCAGTAAGAATCCAAGATTCCTCCTATACTGATAATATACTTTTGTCACTATGTGTATTCTTTTCTCTGATCCCACATTTAGCACCATAGTATCAGACCAAACAGAAAAAAAGGATTCTGAAAAACTGCAGTACATGCAACCAGATGACCTACTGATGAGAATCTTTAGAAACAGACAGAGAACTCAAAAGTTGTGGTTTGGGAGTGGTGATGTTTGTTTATAAAATTTTATATATTTGTAATATTGTTATGAGACCCAGTAGTAACAATAAAGTGCAGATTGTCCACCAGGGGTAAAGTGATGAAATGCTTGTTTCCAAATATGGGGCTAAAAAAAAGTGTGTGTTATCTCTCTGCTGCGATAGAAAACCATAACACAATAACATCTTGGGTATTTCACACAAAAAGATGAAGAGAAGAATATGAAAGGATATCTCATAGGTATTGAAAAGCACCAAGTCATGGTCAGGCTCAAGAAATTAGTCTTCAGGTTAAAAAGCCAGCTAGAGGGGTGATGAAAGATCACCCATGGCCCAAGTGAAGGTTAAAAGGAAATAACTCCCCATTTCCTGTAGTACAAAACCTATAACCCAAATAAACCAACAGCAGCAGTTCAAAGCAAAGGAAACTGCTCACAAACTCCTTACCACAGCTACAGACAGGACTGCTCCAGGATGCTGTGGAGGCCAAGGGTGTAGCAGGTGCTCAGAAACAGAAATGATTGCACAAGATGGGCCCACTCTTGGCCACAAGAGAAAATGCCAGCTTTAACCAACTCCCAGACCTAAGCAGCTGAGCACTGCCCACAGTTATGCACACCAGAGAAAGGAAACTGGCAAAAAACAGGGCACCCAGAGCCCATTACTGTAGCAAGACCAACCTCTTCTATGGGTGCAGCACTCCAAGGTCCAACCAGGTGTCCAAGTAGAACCTCACGAATGGTGCTCTGACCAGCCTGGATCAGTGCTACTGCTCCAAAGGTGGCTAAACCAGCCCCCTGGCTTCCCCAGGTGTGAGCTCTTTATTGGCCCCCTAATCCTGCTCATGCACAGTAGGGGCTGCCCTAGTTAGGCACAGGTGGGCTTCACACGAGGTCAAGCCCACTACCTGGCAATTAGTGGCACCTGGTTGCCTCATGTCACTACACATTACTGCCACCACGTAGGTGGGTGAATGACCTTGTGCAAAGTCTGCTCCCATTTTTTTCTTCTCTGTCTAGAAGACTGGAATCTGTGTTCTGACACAATTTCCATCTTTCTTTCAGTTAGAAATATGGGAATGGTGTTGCAAAGGAGGCAGAAAATGGGAGATAACCTTCTCTGTCCTCATGAAGTATCAGACCTCAGGCACATGAATAGAGTCACACCAGGAAGGTGACTGCAAGGAGCAGGTTCCAGCTATCCAAACCCTCTCCATTGGGCCCATCCCCATGCACCCACCCTGAGGAGAGACCAGAGCAGTTTTCACACAGGCAAATGGGGGACCTGAGCCTTTTGGAGACCACTAGAAACGGGTTTAGTTTTGGATCCATGCAGGGAAGAAGTTGCATCCAATACAGGAATGGATTCATATTTTAGACCTGGGTTTCAGGGGCTTTGTTCCAAGCAGGCAGCCTTGTTTCCAGAGACTGGATGCTGACTTCCTGCAGCAGCATCAGACCTATTTTAAGCTCTCAGATGCAGACAGCAGAGTTCAGCACATCTCAGAAGAAATTATCTGGATAATTCAGCCAGACTTAGGTCATGCTGGGCCAGTATCACCAAAGCATAGCACTCAACTGCAGCCCCTGTTGTGGGTAACTTCAGCTGGTTTTATTAGCCAGTGCTTTAAGAGTTATGCAAAAGGGGACACATCTTCACACAGAGATCACAAATGCATTAAACAACAAGGAATGCACAGGTTAACTCCTCTGCACTGAAAAAACTACAGAATCTTTACTTGTCCTGGCAATGAGAAGCATCACCTTTCTTTTGCACAGAATTGCCAAGAGATAAGATTTCAAACACTGAAGTCTATTGTAAGAATATGTTTGCTGTTCTCCAAACTGCAGAGCACCTCCTTAACAAAAAGCCTCGGTCACAACATCCTCTTACACTTGCACCCAAAATTAAAACCAAAAATGAGAAGACAGCAGAACAGGGAACCAACTACACTCTAAGGGAATATTTCATCAAGCTACCACATAATTTCTGATGTGCTAAGAAGAACTTCTTTTATAGACTGCTATAGAAAAAACACAGATTTAAAAATCACTCTCTACAGATGACTTGGTTGACTTACTTTGCCCTCTTCTTTATCTATATGCTATTGTTTATCTTCTTCATTCTTACTAATTTTGTTTTGAAAGTATATTACTTAAATTGGTTTTAATTCCTGATCTATAAGCATATAATCAAATTAACATCTAAACAGTTACACAATATGTATCCTAGAAGCACTGCATGTAAGAAAGTTAACATATCTAAACCCACTTTTAGCAGTGACAGATACACAAAAAATTACTCATCCAGCATCAGTTTCAGGCTCTTTAATAATTTTAATCCAAGTCATTTATTAAAACTGCTTCAAAAAATGGGAGTTATTGTTCTACACCTACATAAGGATAAGTTTTTAATCATGGTACAACACGTGGGTTGTTTCAAGTACTACCCGGTAGCTAAATTTGAACAGGTTATTGAATATAACCCTCTTGAACATTTGAAAACAAGCTAAAATTCTGACTTCACATGGTTCACTTTCCCCAAAAAAAGAGATTCTAATTAAGGATGAGTGAATATGCCACTTACGTGTTTTGCCTTTAGAATGAAACTCTACAGCACTTTAAAAAAACCAAAAAACCAAAAAAACCAAAAAAACACAGTTTAGTGTTTGTTATTTCTTTGCTAAATATACAGGAAGGCTTTGATAACCAAGAAAAAGCATAGAAGATTCACCCATTCTTATAGTTCTTTAAAATACTGATCTACTTTTAAATCTTGCATTTTACACTGAAAGCAATACTGACCTGGTATTAACAGAACCAACTACCAAACGCATCAAAATGCTACAAACACATTACAAATGTGGCAAAAGTTCCAGCCTAAACTAGTTAAGATCTTAGTCTACTTCACTACTCTCTGCAGAGCAACTAAGATTTTATTTAATAAAAATAAATAAAGCAAATAAACTCCATTATCTTAAATGTGTCACATCCATGTGGTACCCTGAACTCTGAGAAAAGAGTTCAGCAACACTTTCCCTTCTAAAAGCAAAGACAAGAGTGATGCTACACACCAGTGCAATCCTAATCTGTTCCCTCTATTAAATCTGTCACTGCACACTGAATTTTCTTTCTGTGTTTCCTAGGTGCTCTCCATATGTCACAGGAAGCCATTCACCCTTTAGCAGTCATAGAAACCTGCCAGTTTTGCTTGGCCAGCTTTTTACATGGGACAACCTTAGAGAAGCAAAGCAACACTGGGGCTGCAGCACAAGGTGACAAGAGCCCTTTCAGCTTCCCCTGCCACAAAGAGGACCAAAAGAAAGAGATGCCCAGTTGCATTTCTCTGGCCAAGGCACAAACAGTAAAAACAGAAAGCAGAGTGGGTACCATTCTCACAACTGCTCTTCATTGAAGAGTGACGTAGTAGTAAGTAACTAGGGATATTTTCTCTAAACTAGTGGTAAAATGATATGTAGCTTTTAAACTATATACTGACTGATTTCCCATTAAGAGGAGCATCTTGAAATGTCTTGCAAGTGTGTTGCAGCAGGCAATGAAGCTTTTGGTAGATTTCCCACTTGAACAAGGCCTAGAACAATTTTCTTTTTGAAGTTGCAGGTCAGCAGGAATTCACAACTTTCACATAGATGTGCAGCTGAAGTGCTGCTGTGGTGCAAGGGTAATAAAATACATAGTTTTGCTTCAAGTCTTCATTAGTAGATATTAGGGTACTTTGAGGAGGTGTTTTAAAAACAGCCAAATGAATTGCTAAATAAGGCTTAGTCAGTCAATGAACAAAACCAAACAAACCTAGGTTATTTTCTGGTATTATAAAAATGGTATTTCAAAAAGTCTCCCTCAGGGACAGGAAAAGCTAACGGAAAAATTATTTAATTTCTCTATAATGAACTCGTATCTTCATTAGCAGCAGTGAGAACCAGCACATACATGCCATTTTCTTCCTGGCAGTCTCAGGAGCACTCATCCCTCACCATTACTTCAGTGACACCAACACAATTGCTGAGCAGCCATGGAGTAACTAAGACAGCTTTTGCTTTCCCCTTGCTGCCCCAGAAAGCTGGGCTGTAGAACAGAAGACAGGAACACTTAACACCAGCAACAGAAAACTGCTACCAAGAAATGCACTGCTCTCAGTATTACTCATTCATTTCAAACTTGAAGCATCCATTTCCTGGAAAATGCTATTCAAAGACTTGGCTTTTTTTGCAGAACTTGTCTCATGGATATTTATTAGCAGTAAAGCTCACTGATGTGGCCCACAGTAACAGAAGGCTTGTGCTTGCAGTGATGTGATCCTGGCTCCCTTTGGGCATGACTGCTGCTTGCACTTCCTGCTAACACAGGGCACGTGTTTGACCTTTGCAAAACTATATTTTTTCCCCCAGTTTGGTTGAAGCTTAGCATTGGCAAAGTCCAACAGAGACCTGGGACTATGTCTGGCCCTTACAGTGTGTGGGGTTTTTTCAACCTTTTTACCTTAGTGCTGCAAGTCAAATAAGCTGAGAAGAGACCTTAGGACAACCACCTGAAAGGAGGGTGTAGTAGTGAGGTGGGGTCCACCTTGTCCCCCACGTAACAAGCCACAGAACAAGAGGAAATGTCCTCCAGTTGTGCCAGGGGAGGTTCTGAAACATTAATCAATAGAAAGACACTTTGTCTCACTTTCTGTAACACTTAACTTGAAATGTTCACCTTAAGTTAGGCAATTTGTACCTTTTTCATAGTTTGCATTGTGTACATGTACTTTTTAAAATAATAATAATAAATTATTATTATTTAAATTAAATAATTAAATTTAATTTTTAAATAAATAAATTTAAATTAAATAATAACAAAATAGTACTTTAAAATAATAATAAATACACGTATTTTTAAAAATACTTTTTTTTTTTTAAAGGAAATCAACAAAATCACTCTGGTCTCACTGTATACAAAGCACTTTAAAACGCCACTTTGTTTGCAACTATTGAAGACTTTGTCTCATTCACTGAAAGAATAGTATTTCAAGATGTGCTGACAATTGAAACACTAGTCATGCTTAGATGAATAATTTCTAGTGATAAAATACACAGAACAACAAGTCAGGCAGCAGAAGTACCCTAGCAGTATATTCCAATACCAAGTTTCCCTGTTAGATTAAGATATAAAGAGGAGTGTACATGATGAGACACGAAGCAAACAATGCACTTTTACCAAATTTTAAAATTCACATCATGTTTTTAAGATGCAATGTGAGCAATTCTGATTTGGCTCCATACACAATCCAGTTACATTCCCAAGAGGAATCCAGAAAATCTGCATGAACTAGGGGTATGTGTTTACTTTACACAGATTGACTCTAAATCCATGTTACCATAAACCCTAATGAGTGCCCCTGCAACTCTCCTAAGCTGACTTCATTTCAAACTTGGTTTTACTAGCTTTATTTTCAGTTCTATTAATTACTGCATAATACAAATTTAGCAAAATTATGGTCTTTGAACAGAATTTTGTTTATACAAACATTTAATATATCTCCAAATGGGCAATGCCTCAAAATGACCATGGGTGATACGGACCTGAGTTTGGTTTGGGTTTTTTTCCTTAAGAAGTTTAAGTATGTGAACAGAAAACTGAAAAACACCAGCAAAGCCTCAAAAACAGACAGTATATTAAAATGACCCCAACACAATTTCAACTCTCAGGAGTACCCTAGAAGCCCCAAAGCCACCAGAAAGATGGCAGGAGAGACTAAGGGCATCCTTGGGTTTTTTCAGGTTCCCGAATGGCACCATGTTTATGTTATCAAACCCTAAAAACTTAAAAATAATGCTCTAAGATGATACAACAGATTATGCTACATTGCATGGCATGAAAATCCCACCAGTTCCTCCTCATCTGACCAGCCCCAAGAACATTTCCTGCCAGCTCCAGAATCAGCCCCAGAACCAGCTGAGCACCCGGAGCAGGAAGGGTGCTGCCCTCTCGGGCTGCTTTTAGCCAGGGTGGCTGCTTGAAGTCAGACAGAGGACACACACACACACACACACACACACACACACACAGTTTAGGAGCTAAACAGCCTCCACAGGATAGGAAGAGGATTTTTGAAGGATCAGTTCTTGCTAGACAAAGCTGCAGAAACTGTTTCCCTCTTGTCACTCCAAAGGCCTGATGCTTTCACTCCATTATTTCAAAATCATTACAGACCTCCAGGTAAGCCTCCAGCTGTCACAAAATCCTTGTCTTTCTCTTCTGTGCTGCTGCTTTTTCTTATTTTGCATTTAAACAGGACATAAACACACTCACTGTAACACAACATTCTTCTACATGTGCTTTTTTATATTGCATCACAACCCAAAGTTATAAAACCCATCATCATTCTTCAATAATGCAACTCTGTTTCTAGATACAGATGCTTTAAGATGTTTTCCTCTGACACTTCTGAAGGAAATAATGCTGCACCTCATAACCATTATCAGCTCCACTTCTCTGTGTTAAGCACAACTCTCACAACACAGTTAAATTCAACACTAACATCCAGTATTTAAATAAAAATACAGCAGCTTTTTACATTTAGCCTGTCCTGTAACAGAGCAAAAGAACTGCCTCCTCCCAAAAGTAAACATTTAGGTCTGTCTACACAGTGACACCATAATTTTACATTTTTTAGATGTTCTTTAAAACAGGTTCAATTGGTAAATAAATAAAAAAAAAAAGCACCCAAATTAAGCAGAAAAATTAATCATTCTTTGTGTCACTCTTTGCCATCCTGAGTTCAATAAAAAATGCAACAGTAGATCAGTAATGGCAAAGTATCTTGGTTATGACAACTGTGCCTCTATGATTATTAAAACTTGGCATTAACTAAGCAAGTTTGTAAAATACATCCTAAAGTAAACACAGAAACCACAACTAATATGCTATTTTTAGACAAAAGCTTGTCTTTTTATCCAAGTTTTAATCTACATCTGAATATCTGCTCAAATGTGTAAAGAAACCAGGTCCATATTCAAACTTTAGGAAATATATTGTAAGGGTGTTGTTCAAGACTTATTTCTAATTAAGGATTTAGTACTTGGACAGTATTTTCCAAAAGAGGATTAAGAATTTTGCAAAGGAAGACAGCATGAGTATAAGCTGCTGCCTTGGCTTTCCCAGCTCAGGAAGCACAGATACCACACCCAAAATCTTGTTCTTGCCATTTTTCTCTCACCACTTCTGTTTTTTCTCTTCTCTTTTCCATATAAAGTACAGTATTAAGTTTTAATCTTTTCTCCTAAGCCAGAATTACAAAGTATAAGAAGTATTTTTCCACTCAAATTATTCAGTTCTAAACATAGAGCTAGATTTCCAGGGTACATGGAAAAATGTCAAAGCAAATATAAGAAGTTAATGTTTTCAACATTTGAGTACTTTATCTGTCAGGACATAGAATCTTCCACCCTAAGTATGTATCTGTAAATATCATGTTTTTTACCTGGATCTTACAGTTATCACATGTTGGCCTACCACAAAAAACCCATATTCTTAACACTTTATTTGCAAAGAGGTGCTATGCTCACATTGCTCTTATTAAACCAAATTATTTTAAGGAATAACAATAGCACTTTACTAGGAAAAAGGGGTCTTCAGGGGCTTTTAAGTCCTTCACAAACAGTTTTAGTGCTCTTACCTTTCCAGTCCTGATCATGCTTTATTTAAATTACAAAAAGAAGTACCTATCCCAACAGTTATATGATGAGCATGTGCATCTACATGTATCTCCATCCCCAGATAATATCATTAGTGGCAAAGGAAAAAAGAATTAAAAATACTGTTCCTGTGAACCAGACAGGAAATCCTCCAGTGCTAGAGAGAGAATTGTCTTATGGTTTTGAAGAAAGTATTTTAAACATTCAAAATTTAATCATTTTTCAAAGCTTTTACACAGATTTTAAATCCTCAGTATGTGAAAGACAAGCCATACATGAAGGAGCTAGCTGCATAACATCTCCTTAAAGAACAACAAACTCTGTGTAAGATGGACTGTTCAGTGTGTGGGAGGGCAGAAGCATGCTGACATTAGCTTAAAAAAAAAAAATATGCAAACTCTTAACACGTCTGAATGCAAGCAATTTAACAGCCTGCAAACTATCCCCCAGGCAGCCACCTCAAATAGTTAACTACTAAAATGAAACTAAAATTAAAATTGAAAAAAAGCACAGGAACATCAATTTTCACAGTGATTGACTACATTACATGATGCAGGCTGCTGGTTTTGGCTTACATCTAGTTATATTTATGCTAGTATGTTCACTGTACTGAATTTTAAACAAAATTCTTTTTACAACAATTTAATATTTGTATTAGTTTACTCATCAAGTTTTTTCCCTTTTAATTTCACTATCCAAAACCCAATCACACTGCTAAAAGGGACATATGGCATTACATTTAAAAAAAAAAAAAAAAAAAAAAAAAAAAAAAAGTCACAGTTGGGCAAATGCCCACAGCAGAATAATTAATCTCTACCAGCACTGATACCACAGTGCCTGCCCCCCACATACATGACTACAGCTGGAATCTCTGAAGTAGAGCAGAGCTCCCAGCACTCTCCTCCAGCTGCTGGGGAGCAGGGGCTTCCTCTCCCACTGAGGTCTCTTCTCCCCAGTGAAGAATGTGGAGGAGATAGGAGCAAGAGCTGCCTTGACCTATTTCTCCAGCAGCTCTCACCTTTCTCCCTCCTACATACACATATCTGCACCCACCTCCAAATTACACAGACATCCAAGAATCTCTGTAGGTTGGGGAAAGACAAAAAATTTTAAAAATTTTAAAAATACAACAGCACAAAAATGTAGGAAACGAGGCACTGAAAAGCAGCAACATTTTCCACCACGCTTTTGCATTTGTGAAGAGAAGCTGGAAGCTGAAGTGACTGCCCTTCATTTCTCAGTCACTGGAGAATGCAAAAGGTAAAAAGCATGAGAATGGCAAGCTTTTATCTTAGATGCAAAATCACAGCTGCATTAATTGTTTTTGTTGTTCATAATTCTCCAACACCCACTCCTTGCCAGTGGCATTCCAAACACACAGCAGACAGTGTTCATACCCTGAGGAGCTTCCCAATTAAAGGAAAGAAATTTGAATATAATGAAAACATTCATTTAGATTCAGCTGGAGGGTTTAAAGTTATACAAAAGATTGTAAATTATGAAGGACTTGCAGGTATGCTTAGTGCTTTAGTGCTTGTACATGAGAGAGCTTCAGACAAACTGGCTTATATTCCTTGATTTTGTCAAAATGGATGAAAGTGCACTCAGGCACTACCTGGTTTTGCCCTCAAAACATCTGCATCATCCTCAAAAAATTACTGTAAAAGAATTTTAGGTATCACCATTGGAAAATCTCAACAAAAAGTGCTATTGGTGTAAAATAAATTCTAATATGCTAACACATATTTGCAACTAAAAATATACAACTAAATATGAGACTTGTAGGAAAGCTTATCTAGTTCATAGCAAAAAATAATTGTTCTTCACAATCACCTGAAGAACACAGACTGCCTTAAAAAGTTAGGGAAACTGAACCTGTGTCCTTCCAGTTAAAACCAACAATGAAAAAGGTTGGCAGTATATAAAGATTATATCAAAAGTTTTAATTGTTTTTCTAAAAAAAACCTGCAGACTTCTTCATGTGTTACACTGAAAGAATTATCTTTTTTAATCAGGTTCAAGTGATGCTCTTGAAAAAAAAAAAAAGAAAGTACAGCAGAGGAAAAGAATTATCTGATCAGCATGTTACACCCACAGTCTCAGAGTCATGGCAAATAAACAGCTCTCTACAGCAAAGAAAAAAAGAGGAAGAAAAAACAAAGAGCAAAAAGAAGAACAATAAGTAGAAAAAACAGTCCTGAAAGCAGCTTTGGAAGACTCAAAAACCCTACCCAAGCTACACAGCTTACCACAGCTACCAACTGCATTAAACTCTTTTTTCAGCATTAGGACCTTCCTGGAACTATATGTATCTTATGAGTAGCATCTTACACACCACAGTCAAACCCCACACAGAGAACTTTGTGTTGTTGGTCTGGTTCCTGGACTTAATTCATAATGTTTTTAACTCCACCAATACACAATTAAACTGTATTTCATGGCTTCTGCCTGAAAATTTCTTGAAGACTCTTTAAAGAAAAATAATTTAGACATTATGCTAAGATTTAGACATTATGCTTAGTGATAAATCACTAAGATTTATTATCATTCTGGCAAAGGCAAGATGAACTACAGTAGGAATTCATGCAATTCAGCACAACCTATTAAAAACCTTCTCTAGAAAACACATATCTAGTCCTAGAGCTACAGAAGGCTTCCTAGAATTTAAAGAGGAAATCAGAGACAAAGCAACCAAATTTCAAGCCTTCTTCAAACAACTATTTTTTACTTGATCAGAAAATTAACAGCTATTTCAAAGGGGGTTTCAAGTCAAACTCCAACAGTCAGGACTAAAGAAGTCCTAGACCCAAGCCATGACATTTAGTTTCCTTGATCTTGCAAGGTTTCCTTGAGTGACCTGCACACTCCAAACCCTTTTTGTTGCTTTTCAAATCTGCTATAATCAAAGAAAATGAAGGTTTAGCAAACAGCACTCTCCTAACCACACAAACTGAAACTAATCTGAGTCATCTTCTTGAGAAGCCATAAACAGAAATGCTGAAGACTTGATGTTCACAAAAGTTTTTGCATATTGCTTTTCTACTGCCAGCTGCTATATTTACTTTGTCTTTGGTGTCTGGCCTCTGCAATCCTGTTTTAATAAAAATCAATATAGGATATACAGTTCATAGAATGAGTTAAACAACCAACTTTATCTTCATACAGTTAACTAAAATCTAAAGTGCAGACATGGATGTGTGTATGGATGTATTACGTATGCTTGTGTTTGCATAGATACATAGGTAAACATGCACTCTTCACAAAGATTGCACTGGCACTTCTACTTTGTACTTACAGAATCACAGAATCAGATGTGTTGGAAAGGACCTCTGAGATCATCAAGTCCAGCCCCTAACCCACTACCACCATGGTTCCCAGACCATGGCACTGAGTGCCACATCCAGGCTCTTCTTAAAAACCTCCAGGGACAGAGAATCCATCACCTCCCTGGGCAGCCCATCCCAATGTCTGATCGCCCTCTCTGTAAAGAATTTCTTCCTAATATCCAACCTAAACCTTCCCTAACAGAGCTTAAGCCCATGCCCTCTTGTCTTACTGATATCTGCCTGGGAGAAGAGCCCAACCCCCCCCTGGCTCCAACCTCCTTTCAGGGAGTTGTAGAGAGTGATGAGGTCTCCCCTGAGCCTCCTCTTCTCCAGACTGAACACCCTCAGCCCTTCCTCACAGGACTTGTGCTTGAATATCCTGTGGGAAAGTTCATAAACACCAACTTTCCATGAGGGAGGGACCTGGGTAGGAAAAAAATTAAAAATAAAAAAAAGTTGCAGACTGTTTTGGTCAGCCAATTTCTAGGCTCAAGTTTATCTTACACTGCCAGGTGCTGTAAAACGTCCATGAGACAAGAGAGTGTCAGGAGAAGACACAGTTTGTACAATCTGTTGTACAATCTCGAAACACTCAGGACAAATGTAACACTACATTACTCCTGATACCTAGAAAGGGTGATTCAGCCTGAAGCACAGACAACTTCCATATTTTTACCCTGAAGAGCTATGCCCATCCTCAAAATAAAACAACAGTTACAATAATGTTAATACCTGTTATCAACTTGTCCTCTGGGTCCAAAAGTGAAAAGTTGATAGAGAAAGGCAGCTGGCAATGTTGAAATGGGTAGCTGGGGCACTCATATTTGCTGTTTCTATTGTTTCCTTGTCCTTTAAGGAGTGACACAGGAAAGAATCACAAAAATCTACAACTGCCTGGGAGGCAATATAAAAGCTTTTGCTACCAGGTGCTACTGACACTGCAAGACAAATTCAAAATTAACAAACACTGGGCAGCTAGAACAGCTGAGCACTCATCTCCCAGTTACTTAGCAAGCTGGAGAACAGCCGTGAATTCATCTCAAAGTCTTGTGAGAATCCTGTTGTGTTTTTTTCCCAATAACAAGCTGTCAGACTAACTGGTTACTACGTTTCAACATAACATAATCATTTACACTTATCTCCACCACGCTGCAAAGGACTGGAAGTTATGATGCAGGCTCTAAGTCGACCTTGGTCCTAAAGATATTTTTTTTCCTCCTCTTTGGATTATATGCCTCAACAGTATAAACTCAGCAGAAACCCAATTTTCAAGTTAAAGTCTTAGATGTAGTATAATATCAAAAGCATCATTTACTCTAAAAACACATTAAGCAATATATTCTAAATTGTTGAGGGAACCATGTCCTGTTTTGTGCTAAGAGTAGGCATTAAGTCCCTCTAATAACCATATTTTTAACATAACCCCAATGAAGCATAAAAAAAACCCAAACTTGCCAGCAACAGCAAAATGTTACAATTTGTGCTATTAGTTCAACAGAGTGCTCAATTATTTACATAAATTATATTTACATATATCTCTCCTGCCCCAAAAATGAGAAAAGGGTTAGAAGGTCACTATTCCAGCAATGCCATTGTGCACTCCTGCACAGTGTTAAAACAGAGTGGCCCAAAAGGATGTTCTTGCTCAGTCAAGAACACAGCATTAAGACATACATCTTCAAGTATGCAAGCTACTCTTAAATTAGAAAAAAAAAAAAACCAAAAAACCAAACCCAGGTATCCAGTGGGGAAAACAGAACTTTGATCAAGCTGTAACTAAAGACATGCTAGCACAGCTCAGCCTGTAACCAGTACTGCTATCCACTGTACATGAAGTGATACATCAATGTTAATCTACTGGAAAGCTCTTTGGTATTTACACTGAGTGGAAAATAATGTTGGAAATAATTAGTGGAGTGACTGAATGATTTCAGAACAAACTTCATAACATATATAAACCTTGCTGCACTTGTGTATGAATGATTCTTTACAGCTGGAAGAGCTCTAGAACATTGTCAGATCTGAAAAATTAACAATTCTTGAGAGTTATGCTACAATTAAGAAGCTAACTTAAAATACTTTTCTAAAGGCATAATAAATTTAGCAACAAAACTTTTCATTTTATCAGACTATTGCAGGCATAGAGCATCCTTGTAAAAACATCATCTTACTAACAGCTACACATGAGCTACCTCAATTTTTGTTTGTTAGAACAGTCGCATGCTGGCGTGGGGAAATTAAAATGCATGCTACAGTAAAGCTTGAAAAGAAAAAGCTTAAAGATACATAGGTCACATCAAGGTCTTCCTCTCTCCTCAGTCAGCTTCTCCTGCTGCTCACTCATGCAGGGACATCGTAATTTGTGGCTGTGATATTTCCACGGCAACACTGGTGACAGTGATGTCACAAATTCAGCCCTGACATAGCTAGAGGATCAAGTACAAGGAGCAGATGGGATGCGAGGGAGAAAGCCCCTATTTAAACACAAATCTCTTTCATAAGAAAGAAAGAGGCATGAGCAAAGAAACAGGTGAATGGAACACGTTTTCAAGTATGATATATTCAAAAGATTATCCTAGCATGAAAATCTATTTAAAGGCAAGACCTACAATACAGGGTAACTGTCGAATTTGTTAGGCCTTATAATAAACCAACCTTGAAAGGTCCCTGTTTAGCATGACAAGCCTTGTGCTCCACTTCTTAAAGTGGCAGTGAAGACAATACACTTCTGTCCCTTGTGAGTTTCCTTTAAATAACATTAACATTTAGATATATTAATTTGATACATCACTGTGCTCACATGCCATATGTAAATATGATGTCAAGCCCTCAATGGACTGAGTTGGTTATCTGAATCATATAGAATATCAAAGAAATTAAAACAAATCCTAGATGGGTCACCAAGTGCACCACGATGGTGACTGACATATTCAGCCAGCACAACTGGACTGGTAAAAGGGGACTGTACTTGTCATGATCTGTGGACCCTTACAAGAACACATACAACATCCGGGCCAGCTGAAACACCCCTAAGCCTTTTGCTGGTCACACAGTACAGAAGCCAACACTGCTGGTACCAGGCCTCCTTTCTGCCTTTGGCCACCCCATGCATGAGCAGCAAATGAGCCCAAAAAGGGTAGAGGGGATCACAGCAAAAAGTGAAATAGAAGAGGGTGCACCCACAACACAGTGTCCACGTTAACTCACTGTTCTCTACAGAGGATAAATGGTGAAGAGGTGAACAGCATGAAACATCTACACTGAGAGGCAGGGGAAGTGACTGTGATCAGAATTCAGGTGTGGACAGACATTCACAGAGCTGCAGGCAATAAGAAATGGTTTCTTTTGGCAGCAGACACAAACAAAAATCAGACATCGAGAGAGAGAGATAAAAGGAATTAAACTTATGTTCTGATCACAGAAGAAAAAAGTTTCCAAGATTAAGACCTGAAAAGATTATTAACAGTCTAGCTCTCAGGAGGGAGAGGAAGAAAGGGAATAAAATCTGCAGGTTGAAGTTGGGCCTAACCCAAGATGTGAGCAGGCCCCCATGAAGAGGCATCAGGTGGAAGCAGAGACTCCATGCACGGCACAAGAAGAAACAGATCAGAAGCCAAGTATCTCATCAGGTTTCTCAGCCATCAGCATGAAATTACTAAGGTAAAAACTGCAAGAGGGAGATCACAGAAGGTAAAATGTGCCTTGATACCAACAATGATTAGAGAGTTAGAAAAGCCCAGCTGATTCTCCAAATCATGACTTATCAACAACAAATCAAAAAGGCAAGCAATAAATGCAGCAAGGAATGCTGGCTGGTCACAAAAAAAGTAGAAATACCTAAGGGCTGCATCAGGACCAAGATGCTATTCCACAACTTAATAATCTTCTGAAAAAAGGAGAAACAAACAAAAAATAGCAGTGGAATTTGAGATATCAGTAATGGATAATATATAACTCAAGAAGTATAGAAAAGACTTTTAATCTTTTATAAAAGACTTCTTAGAAATTGCTGATCTTTTTAGAAAAGACCTGTCTTTTAGAAAAGACTATCTTCTAAAATTACCTTTCCTCAACAAAAATGGTGTGCAAATATGTTAGGTACCTACCTATGATGCAACTAACAGAAATGTTAACCAAAACTGAAAAATTTTTAAAAAGGAATAATTTGGGGCTATAAACTTTTACAGGCTTCTAACTTGGAATAGTAAGCTCTGGAAATAGCATCCACTAGCACAGTACAATAAGAAACTCAGTTTTAAAATGTAGTTTATTCTAATTAAGCTGTCACAGAGTAACCTGCCTACTGTACAGCCCAAACAAGACAACTTCTCTCCCTGTGTTTTTATAAGGTCAACAGCTTCAGATGAGACCATGAACCAAGCTCCTCCAATGGACTTTCCAGAGGTCACTTGAAGTTCAGCAGTGCAAAGTCCACCTTCGTCTTACCCAAAAGGACTTGAGTAAGATTTGAACTACCACATCTCTTTTACTACATGCTTATAGAGACATGAACTGATGGTTAATGTAAGCTCAAGTCAGCACCCGTTGCTGTTTATATCCTGTATCAAGCCAAAGCAGCTGCCAAGCATGAGATAGAGAGAAAGCCTCTTTCTGTTGTTCAGAAAATAACTTAGTTTCTCCCTATCACACTGAAAAAAACTAACAATCCACGGATAGAAGTCAACTATTCTGCTACAAAAAATCTTAAACAAAATCAACATTTTGAGACTTAAGAACTCTAGAAGATCCATTTGAAGTCCATGCTTTGCAAGTGTTTATCTCAGAACAAAAATACTTTTACAACAGCCAAAATGAAAATTAACAATAAAAACTGTGACAACCACGAAGCAACTCATTAATAGATTTCAAAAGGCAATAAAATAATCACAGTTACTTACTAATATAACCCAAATCCAACAATAATTTAAAACATAAATTGACACTAGTTCAGGACACAAACTACTTTTTTTCCACCTCTC
Source organism: Heliangelus exortis (assembly GCF_036169615.1). Classification (NCBI taxonomy): domain Eukaryota; kingdom Metazoa; phylum Chordata; class Aves; order Apodiformes; family Trochilidae; genus Heliangelus; species Heliangelus exortis. Next base: position 22,599,998 of record NC_092429.1, on the reverse strand, counting down.
ATTTCTATAAATAAATACAGAAGGCAGAGCATATTACCTTCATTTTCAGATGCTTGGCATTTTACTTTCAGTACCAAATCAAAGGTACGTTCTGGATTTTCCCTAGAAGAAGCAAACACAATTAATTACACATGTGTTTCTACAGCATTGTATCATTTCCCTTCTATTTATACAGAATAAAATTAAGTTTTCATTAAAACCATATTAGATTACTTCTAAGGCAGAGGCAAAAAGTTACATTTCCCTGTACAGCCTGGAACAGAATGAGGAAGATAAACAAACTGAACTGTGTGATTTATTTAAGTGATACTGTCACTGCCTTATACATCAAATAGCCCTTAAAAAACGTGCTACTAAAATCCTTAGCAATCAGTCTGAAAGACATTAATAGAATCACAGACAGCCTTTTCTTAACCTACATTTTATTTCTACTTAATAAGAATAGACCATCATTAAACTTCCATTTTAATTCCATGAATTTAGCTACTACCCTTCAAATGCATATGATTACCACTATAAGGCTGAGAAGCACTTGGCTTTGTCATTGATTTTGACTTCAAAGGCTGAATCCCAGGCATGATTCAGGGAGTGAGAAAAGCTTAATGCAATAACTCTGGATGGATGCAATCCCAAGATATCCAGAAAGATAGGAAGATGGAGCCTTTATACCTCCCACAGCCACCACAGTCAGCTCTGTGGGATGGCCAATGCCTCTTTCACCTCCTCAGCAAATGCACACCTGATAATCATGAACTGCACAGGCTAATAGCAGTTTACACTCAACCCAATCCTAAAGTATTTATATATTTATAAAAACAGTTCTAAAAGCCATTACTATACCACCCACCACTCTATGCCTTTTATAAATATAAATAGCACACTGCTATAAAAAGTGGTATAGCCACACCCATATCAATTATCTATTTAACCACAAAAAAAGCTCCTGTCTTGGGTAGTGCCCCCACTGAAGCCAGCTGGAGTTTTAGGCAAATTTAAAAAAAAAAAAAAAATCAGGTACTTGCATCCAGGTTTCTTGAATGTTTCAAATAAAGCATTCAGCAAATTAACAAACTGTTGTCATTTTAAAGAAAACTCTGAATTAAATCCAAAGTCTGAGCTGGGAAAAATTTCAGCTGTCACAAATTAATTGAGTCAGTACATGCTTCCACTGACCTCAGCACCATCATCAACTGAGAGATGCAATTAGAGTCTAATTCAGGCTATGGAGACATAACCTGCCCATATCACAGTCTTTCCTTGCATCGTATTTCAAAGCATTTAGTTGGGAAAATACTGTATCTACTGATCCCATGTGTAGGATATCAAATTCTGCTCTGAGTTACAACACCCTAAATCCAGGACATTGGAGATTTATTCTGGTATTAAACTCTGCCCATTGTTCCTCTGGCTGGCAAGCAGGTTCAGAATGAAACCAAGAAGGATTGGCTTCATTGAGCCACCTAGAAAAGCAAACCACAAAAATCCTTCCTTTAAGAGAAGTGACATCTCTCCATTGCATTGCTCTAGTTCAGGCACCAAGTTTAGACTCTTGGGCCAGTTTCCCCTTCCTCTTCTTCCTGGCCAGATCACACCATGCCGGGGTTCTAATGTCACTTGGTTAAAGTGTTACAAACACCAAATGACTTCTAGCTCAACCCCTAGCTGAATTACCATCACGAAGAAAGCTCTTTGAAATAACACTGCCTTCCCTCTTTCAGTATACCAGTCTAAATCTGCTTTTGCAGAAAAATGCTTCTAAGTTTACTACTCTTCACATCCCACCACACTTAGAGGTGTCAAAAATGTGTCAAACTAATTTGGGAATTGTCAGACTGTCTCTCGTTTCCTTTACAACTCACTCGGAAACAGCCTGCTTATTCACTATGTATTTACACAGAGACTCTCCTCAATTTCTGAAACTTCTGCTTGGCATCTTGCGGGTTTCCAGTGCCAGCAAGACCAGGCCGCTGCTCCTGATGGGTAAGGCTGGACTGCAGTGCTTCCAAACACCTAAAAACCTCTTTTGCACCTGCCACGCCATAATGGCCAAAAGAAGGTTTTTAATTACTGAAGGGATTAATGTCACGGCCCTTACTCCACCAGCTGCTGCGGGCAGGGTCACTGCAGGCAGCGGTCCCGCCCAGGCCTAAGGCAGCTCTGGCGACCGAGGGAGGACCCGGCGGGCTGCGGCCACACCGGGTGGGCGCCTCAGGAGCGAGCCGCCACCATCTATTTCCCCATCCGCCTTCACCGGCCACAGGCCGACCAAGCAGCCACTGCTCCTCCCGCCTCGACACCGACGCCTCCGACCTGGCGTGGCCCGGCGGCCGCAGGACTGCGTTTCCCTGCGGCTGCGGGGGGCGATGTCAGGGCAGGGGCTGGGGCCGCCGAGGGGCAGTGGGGGAGCGGCCGCCAAGATCTGCCGCCGCCACCTCCTCCTCCCCCTCTGCCGGGCCGGGGGGCACCGCCCCACGGCCGCTTGCGACCCGCTCCCCCCCGTGCCGCGGGTCCCGCCTCGCCCCGGCGCGGCCCGGCGCGCAGCTCCCGCCCGCCCCGCTGTCACTCAGCGGCCGCGGCGCGCCCGGCCCCTCGCACGCTCCCGCCGGGTGGGCTCCCCCTCCTCCCCTCCCTCTCTCCTTCCTTCCCTCCCTTCCTGCCTATCGGGCCCGGCAGGCCGGGCCGGGTGCGAGGCCTACTCGCCGCGGAGCTGAGCGCGTCGGACACCCCCCCGGGCCCCCACTCACTTGAACCTGCTGTCCATGGTCACATCGCGGGCTCCCGGCGGCTGCTCCAGCGCCCCCCAGGGAGAAGCGCCCCGCCCGGCGGGGGCGAGGGGGCAGCGACCGCCCCGCTCCCTTGGGCGGCGGGGGCGGCTCAGCGCTGAGGCGGCGGCGGCGGGCGGCGGGCCATGGCTGCTCCGCTCCCCCGGCTCGGGCCGCGACTGCAGCCGAGCGGCGGCACCGCCTCCTCCCCCCGTCTCTCAGTTCCTGTTGCAGTCGCTCCGGCACCTTCTGGGAACCAGGAAGCTCCGCGGCGGCCCGGAGAGCTGCCGGGGCCGGTGTCACCTGAGCCCGGCGGGGGAGGGTCAGGGGCGAAAAGGAGGCGGCGGGGGGCCCGGGCTTGCCCCGGTCCGGGGCGGTGTGAGCTCCGCGGCAGGTGCGCTGAGCCCGGCCTGTGGCTGCTGCTGCCCCGGGTACCCGGTCGGTGCCGGTTCGGGCGGAGGCCTCTGGTAGGAGAGGTAGCGCAGCGCATAGGTACGGCAGGCTCGGCGGCGGTCGTGTGTTACCTCACGGGCACCTCTCCCGCCGCAAAACAAGCTCCTGAGATGAGTCAGGAGAACGCGTTTAACTTGCAGATCTTAACATCCCTCTGACATTCTTCATGCGCAGCGGGGAAAGTGGAGCTTTTCATACCAAAGGTCATAAATGTTAATTTAACCTGCGGTGATCTGTTTAGCTCTTTATTTTTATCGAGTGTTAAACAAACAGCGTCCCGAACTGCTTAAGAGGTGGTGCGGTGGGGAAAGGCGCTGGAGTAAATGAACCGTCCCGTAAACACACATAAAAAGCTTTATACCTTCGAGTGTTTCCAGCGAGTTTGGAAAGGAAGGAAAAATAACACCGTCCTTGAGAGACTTCCAAGTTTCATTCATCTGAAAGGCACTGAGCAGCCAAATTCCCACCTACACCAAGTTTCCCCCACCAGAATAGTACTGCAATGAAAAAAAGGCATAAAATAGATTCTGCGGTACTGAGCCAAAGAAAAAACATCACTCTTCTCACTCTTCCTCCAGAAACTAATCATGGTATCAACAGTTAAAACGAGGGAGGAAAAAATCAAGCCAATTATATATTAAACACATAAAGCAGCATTAGTGCATTGCTGAGGCTGAAAAAAATCAAATATTCAAAAGTCAGGAAATTACAAATACTAACTTTTCCAAAGCAATATCATTTTGGCTTCATTACACACCCTACACACCTCACAGGATATAGATTAAATAATAATAAAATGTATATACGTGCAGTGAAAATGACCAAATGTTGCAGCAGAAACCTTAGCTATGGGGTTTTCTTGGTTTTCAAGTTTCCCAGCCTGCAATTTGCAATAATGCTCTGCTGTGTTTTAGCAGCCAGCATTTGCAGTTCCCACTGAAATAAATGAAATTTTTTTCAGGCTTTCACCTATAACCACACACTTCATACAGCTTGAGGTTTTTGTAGAAAACATCATCAACTCTGTATTTTTGTGTATCATGAGAAGCAGTTGAAGTGGGCAGCTCTAACTTGTTATTGTTAAATTCAACTTTCTGATAGGATCAGTCTGGATTAAAGGGCCAGAAGAGAGGGGACCAATGCCCATCCCTGCACATCCCAGAGCCAAAGGAAGGGGGGTGAACAAAGCAGGGATCCTCCTGCAGCCCCCTGGGGCTGGTCAGCTGCAGTGCCTGGGAAAAGCTGGCTGCATCCTGCCCACAGGGATGCTGCAGAACTGAAAGGGCCTCAGCAGCAAGTAAAGCTGGGCACACAGATAGCATGTGTGGAGAGGGAGATGATCACAATCTTATCTGTACCTCTGTCTCTCTATCTTCCTTCCAGCCTTCATCTCTTGCCATGAGTATGCTGTAAAGCACACAAAATTTGAAATTCTTTCCTGCAAAAAAAATGGCTAATAATGCAGCAAGGCTGAATTTGGACTGGATGATTACCCAAATATTGAGACATTTTATTTGGTACACATTTGTTTATATGGTACACTTGGAGTGTACTATAAAGTGTGTGAAAAACAAAAAACAAACAAACCCACCGTGCCCTAGGATTTCAGTAAATCTGTATTTTGGATTACACTAAATATTTTATAAGCCTACCCGGGGTTTGTTTCTCTCTTCTCTTAAGCTGCTGGTGCTTGCCACTTTCACACACTGAAGAGTAATCTGGGAGCCTGTCAGGCTGATCTGCTGTGAGGTTCTAGCCAGTCTCTTGGACTGGTGTCTGTCTTGGCAGATATAACCATCAGGTCTTTTGGCATTTATTTTATTATAATTGGAGAAAAAATAGGTAGGGTTTCTTTCCTGAAGTAAACATGTGTCTTGTCACTAGACTAAATTGCTGGATTCAGTGACTAATTCTTGCCTGCCTGGAAGAGGAGGAAGAGTAAAGAAAGTTCACATTTAAAATAGAGGGCATGTGAAAGCAGACCCCATTGAGATGAAGCTCACATCGCTCAGAGCTATTATTTCAGACTCTGTGAAAACTTAAGTAGACATCTATGCCCAGGTTACACTTAGTTCATGTTTTCAAGACTATTTTGCAATGACAGCAGCTATTAATGAAAGACAGCATCTTAGGAAATGTGCTAGTGTTCAAAACTACCTCTTCCTGCAGCCTTGTTTTCAGCCTTTCCCCTGAAAAGGGTTGAGGCAGAGGCAGAAACTGAAAGAAAAATGCAATAAATATGCAGAGAATGAATTACTATAATATAATCTGAGGTTGGTAAGTTCAGTTTCCTTTCTTTACTTGGTTTTCCTTTCCAAAGTAGAGCCCTGAAGCAAACTGTTTCCAGAGTTAACTGTTCTACCAGGTAATCTAGAAGAGACAAAGCCTTTTCTTTATCCTTTATTCTTTGCATAACTTTGCCTGAAGTTCCTATAAAAGGTTAGTGTAGGGACTGGATATGAAAGGTTTTGCAGGGGGTGGGGTTGATTAACATTTATTTCATAGATATGAGCAATTGCAAAACAGGTAATTATAAGATTCTTACTCAGTCTTAATGATGGTTTGCCAGCAGTGCTACTAATTAGTCATCTTTGTAGCACTAATAGTCTAAAGGAGCTTTAAAACTTAGGTAGCTATTTACAGACACTATTCAGTTCTTATGTGCTGTCAGTAAAAGAGGTCTCTATGTATACAGAATTGGACCTACAAATCTCAATATTCCCCCAAAATGACTGATGCTTTGCAGTGAGATGTTGGATGAAAAATACCCAAAAGTCTGTTGCACCTGAAGCAGATGAGAAGAAGATGGAAGGGCCATCAGGGAAGCTCCATCTCAAGGATCAACATAACCAAACATGTAGTATACTTTTTAGTTTACAACAAAGTTAATATGGAAACAACAAGAGATGCTGCTGAAAAACACCAAACAACCCAAAAAGCAAGCATCCAGATCCTTTATACTATGGAGCAATCTGCCATTCTCTGCCAAATCAAGACCATGTGGATTTGGGCCTATAAAAGTGATGCAGAGCAGAGTTAGGATCTCAAAAAGGGATATGAGAAACAGAAAAGAGATGGCCACACATCATGTTGCTTGGAAATGGTGGAGCAAGGGAGAAAAGTTCCATGAGAATCCAATTACTTTTTTAAAGTGGAAAGCGTTACATAAACACATTTAGTGATTTTTCTTGTTTTTTTTTTTTTTTTTTTTTTTTGGCAGGGAGAAGGTGGAGAAGGTAAAAGGAACAGAGAGAAGGGAAAAGCACAAAGCTTCTGAAGACAAGAAGTATTCTGTTCAGCATTTAACATGGGGGAGTTTGGATGCTCCAAATGCAAACTGCAAGCATCCATTCTTTGTGCAAGATTTCACAGGGAGCACAGGAAACAATTTACCCTGCAGAGTTGACCCTATGAAATAACTGGGGATTTAGTGGTGACTGGCTGAATCTGCCTCTCCTCAGGTCTAAATCTGCCACCCCAACTAACTCCAGAAATGCTTTTTTTATTTGCTGCCCAGTTTGAATTTCACACATACTTATCCCAAATTGTAAAAGTGGGACAACGTAATCTGCCCTATGCAAAGTTCTCCAAACCCTCAAACATAAAGTGCCCAAATAAATTTTTAGCCATAATGCTATAATGAGACAACATTTAAAAGAGAAAATATTTTACTTTTAGGAAACACCAGATATCTATATTAGGTCATCTCTGGCCAGAGTTGGAGCAGATCTATTCACAAGGGGGAAAAGGATTTTTTGCCAGGAGTTGGTGAGGCTCACAGAGAGGGATTTGAAGTAGATAAAACCAGGGCCACTAAAAATGATGGCAGTGTTAGAGGTGAAACCAGTAGCCCAGCTCAAGTGCACCTACACCAATGCAGGGAGCAGAGGCAACAAACAGGAGGAGCTGGAAGCTGTTGTGCAGCAGGACAGCAGTGATGTAGGAACATGGGGATGACTCTCAAGACTGGAATGCTGCAGTGGATGGCTATAAGCTCTCCAGAGGGATAGACAAGGAAGGTGAGGCAGTGGGGTGGCTCTATTTGTTAGGAAGTGTTTCAACTGTAAGGAGCTTGATGATGGTGATGATAAGGTCAAGTGTTTATGGGTAAGGATGAGGAGGAAGGAGAATAAGGTGAATAATCTGTTGGGTGTCTGTTGTAGACCACAGGATGAAGAGGCATTCTACAAGCAGCTGGCAAAGGTGTCACAGTCTCTATCCCTTATTCTGGTGGGGGACTTCAACTTACTGGACATTTGCTGGAAATGTAATGTAGCATAGAAGAGACAGGCTAGGAGGTTCCTCAGTGTATGGAAAATAAATTCCTGACACAGCTGGCAAGTGAACCTCCCAGGGGAGGTGCCTTGCTAAACCTGGTACTCACAAACAGGGAAGGATTGGTGGGAGATGTGGTAGACAGCAGTCTTGGGCTTAGTGATCACAAAATGGTGAAGTTCTTGATCCTTACTGAAGGAAGGGGAATCAGCAAAACCTCCACCATGGACTCACGGAGAGCAGACTTTGGCCTGTTCAGGATGCTGGTTGAGAAAGTCCCTTGGGAGACAGTCCTGAGGGACAAAGGGGTCCAGGGAAGCTGGATGCTTTTCAAGAAGGAAATTTTAAAAGCACAGGGGAGGGCTGCCCCCATGCACTGTAAGACAAAATGGCAGGGAAGATGACCAGCCTGGCTGTAACAGGGAGATTTTGCTGTGACTCTGGAAAAAAAGGAGAGTTAACTACCTTAGGAAGAAGAGACAGACATCTCTGAGATGTCTGGTAAGTATAGGGATGTCTTAAGGTCATGCAGAGCAATAATTAGAAAGGCAAAAGCCTGGCTGGAGCTCAATCTGGCCACTGCCAGAAGGAACAACAAAAACAGTTTTTACAAATACATGAAAAAGAGAGCCAGGGAAAATCTCTGTCCTTTATTGTCTGCAGGGTAAGGGATAGGGTAGGGAATGGCAGGAATATTACAACCAAGGATGAGGAAAAAGCTGAGATACTTAATGCTTTCTTTGCCTCCTTCTTTAAACAGTCAGACCAGGCACCCCCAGGGTATTCAGCCCCCTGAGCTGGAAGACAAGGACAGAGAAATCACTGCTTGGATAAGAATGAGGATTCCCAGGCTTTCTAATCAATGTCTCCTACAAAAAAACTGAGAAAACAGGTCTTCTTAATCAGGTCAACTTTAATTGCAAGTTTAACAAAAGAGCTGGGGGAACTTTTAGGAATCTAAGTTCAGACTGAGATGTTTTAGGAGCTAAGATACTTAAAAGTTTGCTCATTTACAATACAGCTGTATTAGCTCAGCCCTTATTTGGTTTACCAGCAGTATTTACAAATCCTCAGTCTGATACACAGAACCTCTCATTAGTTAGATTTGTACCACAATAGCAGCCTCCCAGTACCTGAGGAGGGCCCATGGGAGATCTGGGGTGTTCACAAGGATGTGTAGCAATAGGACAAGGGGTAATGGTTTTAAACTGGAAGATGGCAGATTTAGATTACATGTTAGGAAGAAATTCTTTAGTGTGAGGGTGGTGAGAGGCTATAGCAGGTTGCAGAGGGAGGTTGTGGATCCCCATCCCTGGCAGTGTTCAAGGCCAGGTTGGATGGGGCTTAGAGCAACCTGACCTATGGGATGTGTCCCTGCCCACACAGGGGGACTGGAACTGGATGAGCTTTATTTAAGGTCCCTTCTAACCAAAACTATTCTGTGATAAATCTACAGGAGATGTGAAGTATGGATCTAGTAAATATTTAGAACCCTTCATAAGGTTTAACCATTAAAGACATTTTCTTTCCCTATGCAGTCCTAATGTCTACTAATTGGTTTGGATGTAAATTAATATAGAAATTAAAGGTAAATAGTATTGACATATATACTAACCTCAGTTTGACAATTTATTGAATTATTTGGTTGAATTTCTAATTTATTCAGACATGACAGCTGGCAGAATCTAACAGTAGAGTAAAACACCTTCCAGCTCTGCTGCCCAAATCCAGCCTTCAGCCTGTGAATACTAAGTGCTTTCCAGTGGATGTTGATTATTCATAGGAGTGTTTGAAAACAAGTGATGGTCTTTGCCCAGTTTCAGTTTAGATGCCAGTCAGACACCTTGCAACTGACCTGCCTGTTAGGAGGTTCAAAGAAATGATAAACCAAAGAAAGAAGCTGTTCTCTTCTTTACATTAAAAAAAAAAAAAAATCCCCCCCAAGAAAGTTTGGGGAAACTGATGGCAACACAAAGGGAATATACTCAATTATTTCCCACAAAGTAGTGATTATTGTTGAGATTTTTCAGTCTAGCAGATAGTTTTCTAAAGGATGAATTTCTTAGTGAAGCAGTGAGGTCAGACAGCATCTTTCAATATGCATGTATTCAGTAGATGGAAATCACCCATTCTAGTAATTTGCAAGTAAAAGTTTCTACCAGATTGAATGCTTTCTTGCTGAATAAATTCAGTTCCTCTGTTTAGGCAAGGATATAGTTTCTCAAATGTATATTTTAAGTGCTGTGGGTTGTGGGCTACCTGATGAAACTGGTACTCCTTAAAACTACCAGGGAGCAAGATTTTTTTTTCCTATACTTGAAAGTTTTTTTTTTAAAGTTCTATTCAAAGCAGTAAGAAACTGGTTTTTGTTATCAACCATAAGAAATTCATGCTGTTGAAATCTTAATGTGGGCTTCTTGTGGCGAGGCTAAACATGTATAAAATTAGGAACTGAACTTTATTAAAATGAGGATGTGTTCAAGGTCTGTAAGCTGGTTTGGAAACTGTCTGCTGTGTCTACCAAAAAAACTCCAAACAAGTAAATCAAGCAATACTAAAAATTAAAAGAACAGTCTCCAGCTGTTTATTTGCCATGGACTAAGGCACTGACATCATTAGTAAAGAGTACATACTGGCAGATGTTTTTATGAAAATTAGTTATTTAAAAAGCCAGCTTCTCAGCTGTACAAACAGCATTTAATTTACAAATAGCCCATAAAGATGGTGTATTTTTATAATTACTTGAATAAAAAGACTTAAAAGTTCTGTACTGTTTCCCTTACCTCTATATCCTGCAGAACATCCCTAACCCACAACGTAATTTTGCAACTGACATAACAAGGAGCCCATAGTGCCAGCTTCTTGGGCCAGAATTAATTGCATCAGATAACTCAGTAATGCCAGATTTTCTTTTTCAGAAAAGTTTCCTGTAAGATAAAATGGGTTAATATTTTTTTCTATGAAGGAAAAAAGGGTAACCCTGTGCATGTATGAATCCCAAAGCTGGCTGGGAGGAGGACTGTTGGAGGAGGATTTCCATCACTTCTGTTGCTATAATTCTTTGTTATGCAATTGAAACATAGACAAATCATTAAAATATCAAGCACACCCTCTGCAGGCTTCTTCACTCAAAGGTGTTAGGACAATTGACCCAGTTATCTGTGCTAAATAGAGACAACAATTCAGACAGATGGTTTCAGATCCCTGTATATATTTGCCATCAGCACTGGGTCAGGTACTGAAGACCCTAAACTGATTGAGACATTCTAAGCACAGCAGATTTGGCCGTAATCTTCAGTAATGAACTAATACAATAAATTGCAACAATTATGCTTATGCTTACTGAGGAAATGGTTGAGTTTAATATCTGGCTAGATTGGAAGAAGGAAGTGACAGCTGAAAAAAAAAAAGCAAGGCCAACAGGTTGTCCTTGGGAGAGCCCTCCTACAGGCATGCATTACACTGCTGATGACTTTAATTATGGGAGCTGGTCCAGCTAGATACCCTGACCACTGGAGCTGGAGATCCAGCTTAAGAGCAGGAGAATGGCAGGACACCACACTGTGTGGCATCTGAGAGGATGTGCTTGAGAAAGTGCAGAAAGGTGCCAACAGCTGCCCTGGGCAGCCTCCTCACCATTTTATTTCAGCTCTTCGCTCCTCACTGATGTAAAAGGGTACCCAAGGTACTTGGCTGTTCTTAACTAGTACTCTAAGTCTGCTACAGGATCAGGCCAGTTTGTTCCCAGAGTCCTAAGCAAACACCAAAATTAAATCACACAGATATTACTGGGTTTGCACAGAGCTCTCCATCTGTTGCTTTTCTCGATTGTTCCATTAGAAAGTCATTTAACTTCATACTCTTATTAACAGATGCTGGAGCAGAATAACACTGCTAAGTGTTGCTAAGTGCAACCTCACCTCTGAGTCTGGCTCCATCATCTTTGCATCCTCCCCTCAGTAGCTGCATACAACAGGGGGGATGTCCCTGAAGCCACCCCTCCTCGGGGCTGAGCACACAGAGCTCTCTCGGCCACTCTTCTTCATCTCTTCATCTTGGCAGTCCTCCACTGGACTTTCTTCAGTATGTCAGGGTCTCCTTGTGATAGAGAGCCCAAAAGTGGACAGAGCAATCCTGACATTCCCACAAATCCCAGACAGAGGGACTAAGAGGGACTAATGCCTTCCCTTCAGCAGCTGGCTGGCCTTTTGCTAACAGAGCCTGGCATGCAGGTTTTTTTGGGGTTTGTTTTTTTTTTTTTTTCCTGCATAGGCATGTTGCTGGCTCACTTTCAGCTCATTGTCCACCCCATACCCCAGGGTTTTTCCTACAATACTGCCTTCTGGGAAGTGAATCTCCAGCACCAGGGCCCTGAGTGAACAACCCTCTCCAGAATTTTAGTTGGTTCAGGAGCTTTGTTGGCTAAGTTCAAGATCAGCCTTTTTGCTGATCTGAGCTGTCTGTTGGGGACAAACCTACAGGCATCCTCAGCAAGGGTTTCCCTGCCTCTCCAGCCACTGGGAGCTGCAAGAAGCAGTTCAGGCTTTTGTTCTTGACCACTTTCTGAGCTCCACTGTGGCCAAACCAGTGCTCAGTCTTGTACCTCCCTGATCCTGACCTGCTGGCTTGGCATTGATCACAACAGATTTGCTGAGTGCTCACTTGACTGAAGCTGACACTGCTCACATTTTCCAAGCCTATGCACAAGAAGTCCTTCTTGCTGCCCTTCACATCCTTTGCTAACTTCAGCTCAGCTGAGCTTTGGATTCTGTACTTCCTTCCATGCACAACCAAGCAGTGTGTCTCTGTATTCCTCCTGGGCATCTTCCTCCCTTGGGGTGCCTCCTTTCTGCATCTGAGCTTGGTCAGAAGCATCCTCTTCATCCATACTGATATTCTGCTATGCTTGCTTTACTTTCTGCCTATTGTAATGGACTACTTAATGCTCTCAGTAGGCTCTCCTGAAGACTGACCTGCTCTCCTGGGCCCCTTTTCCCTCCACATTTGTCTTCTGTGGGAACAAGTCTCACAGTCACTGCAGCCAAAGCTGCCCTTGACCTTCACCTCTGCAACAAGTTCTTCCCTGTCTGCAACAGGTCCAGCAGAGCCTTTCACCTGATCAATTTTTTGGTCACCTGCTTAAATACACTCCAGAATCCTTGTGGACTGGTTGTGCATGGCCCTCTTACCATTCTAGCAGATATCAGGGTGTTTGAAGTCCTCTATGAATGCCAAAGCTCCTCATATAAAACAGAACTAAACAATAATTCAACTTTGTGCATACACCATGTTTAGGTTTCAAATATCCCTACAATGCACACTCTGGCAGAAGTGGGAAACAGGCAGAGCTGTGGTGCAGCTGCAGATGCCAGGACAATGCAGATCAGCAAGATGAGCCTGAGGCTCCAACACAAAGTCACAGGAGAAGCAAGAGAGCCTCGTTCTAAGACCTGAATTTGGTGCTGACACTGAAGAAGTAAAGATCCCTACATCCTCATTGCTACCTCTTCTTCAAGCAGTTCATCTCTGAATGTTTCTATCCAAACACTGACACTAGGACCACATGAGATCTGATGGACTACAGTGAAAATATAATCATCTTGAAATTCTCAGTTCTGAAGAACAGCAATTTTTTTTCTGTTGCAATCTCCTAAAAAAAACCTAAATAAAATTGTTCAAGAGCCTTTTACACACTAGCATTTAATTGCACTGTATTGTATAATCCAAGACCATGTTCTTTCAAGGCTATTATCTCCCAAGTTGCTTTGATGCCAGCTGTTAAACATAGCATTTTGTTTCCAGACTTCTAGGGCAAAGCATTACTGATGTTCATTTTGAAAAGCATTGTGAAAGCTGTTAGCATTCAGCTCTTCACAGTTTGTTCATCTCATCTGGTATTGATTATTAACATTCAATTTATACATGTTAATCAGGGCTGTGTCTGTTCCACAGAGTATAAACCAGTCAATTTGAAATTTGCCAAGTGAAAATATTTTGGAAAGCTTAATAAATAGTCCTGGTACCAGCATTTGCACTTAACAGAAGTACATCCACTACTGACACAAACAATTGCAATAATTTGTTTCACTTTTCCTGCTAAATTACAAAATATTTTACACATTTTTTTTTTCCTCAAATAATGTATAGTAAGCGTGGGAAGACAGAGGGAATAGTTTTACAAAACAATATGCCATTTTTCTTTTTCACAGAACATATGTCAGCCACTAGCAGACTCAAGAGATCTAATCCATATGAGAGTTCCCCAAACATCTTACAAAATACAGGCAGAATCTTGCAAAAGAAATTTCTTTCTTTCTTTCTTTTGTAAGCTTGGAATGACAATTAGGTCCAATCCATCATTCAATGCAGTTTAGAAAATTCCTTTATCTATTTTCCACAATAAACTATAGTGTATTTCCAGACATTAAATAACTGAAGAAAACTTGTTTTGAACTGAAGGACCTCTTTAATAATCTTCTAGTTTAGCTTGGAGGCATAGTATATTCAAATGTGACAAAACTTATTTTCAGTATGTTTTGCTTTTTTTTTTTTTTTTTTTTTACAGAGTGCATTAGAATTATGTACAGCACAAAGTTTGCTATCAATCTACTGGAGTCATAGGAATTGTTTTTATAATGGACATGGGAAGAGGTGCTTAAAATTGTCTACCTGTAGTGCCCCTCAACTTGCCCCTTGCTGTTTTAATGAGGCTGCCTCTGTTAAATGTTATCAGGGAAAAATTAAATTTCTCATCATGTGGTCATCAGCTTGTAAGAGCAGTAACCCAGAAAAATGAGTTTGCTAAAGGAATAACATATTATGTTTTAAGATGACTTCTGGCCTTCTGAGAAAGTCACACAGTATTTTCAACAAATCTGGGACCTATCCACAGAGTCTTCTTTGATCACAGAGTTACACAGCAGAGGTGCAGTCACTCACTGCCAGTACCTGTGGGTATTTATCCAACCTATTTTCTCTTGGACCCATACAGAACCAAAGAGCACAGCCTCTCTGCACTTCTCAAACCAAACATTTCCAGGCTTTCATTCCCTGCAACAGGAGAATCCATGCACACAACAAATCAGCATCCCACCAGTCCATCTGCTGTATTCCACTGCACATTAAATATGTCTGACTTGAAAAAACATACTAAAGGATGTACAGGGTTCTACTACTATAGCTACTCCTTTGCTAAACTCATCCTGCAGTTACCATTAACCACCCCCACTAAAACCAAGTGAATTAACTAAAACCAAGCAAGGGTATTCAGGCTATTCCAGCCCATATTTCTCAGTGCCTGTGTTCACAGTTGAGCCTGTAAGAGAAAGCATTTGCAGAACCAGGTCATGGAAGTATCTGCCAACAGAAAATCTTTTTCTTGATACCATAAAACCAAAATCTACAACCTCCTCACAGCTCTACTGAAAACCTGTGTCCTGCAGCTGTACTGCAAAGTAAATAGGGATCCTCAACAACTGGGAAAAGCACTGGCTCACCTGCAACCTGCAAGAGAATTTTCTCTATGCTGCCTTGCTTGCTTCACTGTTCCTTTGATGACTTCTTCATCTAATATTGGGGATTTACCTATGCAGAAACATTGTGGGGCTAAAGGGTACTTGGGAAAAAGACAAAGGCTCCTAAGGATGGGTACTAATTGTGGAAAACTTCTCAAAGATCTCTGACAAAAAAAAGTTGCATTTCTTTTTTGTCTTATGAAACAGCATGCTTTTATACAACAAGGAGCAAGAAAAGTATATACACACAAGCACAAACATATCTTCATGTATTGTGATTAATTTACCTTAAATTTTTTTTTTCCCCTGTCCTCAGCATTTCTTTTTATTTTACTGCCTACTTATTTGTACCTATAAAATACTTATAATTTGTAAACATTCTTTCTGTTTATGGTGATGATAAACTACCTTGAAAGTGTTAATAAGTATTTTGTGTTTCAAATAACATTTCCTTTATGTTTTCTGCTGTCTTTTTGGGGTAAAAAGCTTATAATACTAAACCTTTTGTGCAATCTTCACGCTCAAAGAAGAAATCTTGATCTGACAACATTCAGTTCAACCTTATCTGTTCTGATACTTTCCCAAATATTGTCAAAAGAATTCTCCTTGGCATGCTTTTTTCTTCTGTATTCCTAGGTTGGCAAATTCATTCTTTTTGCAGATAGTTCCTCATTTTAATTTCCAGTGCAGTTGTGCTGTGACTTATTTATCAGTTTCACCTTCTGTGCTTCTGCCATCAATTCTCTCCCTGTTGGACTGAGGCACAGATACCACATAAAGCCTTGAGTATTAGGATAAAGTTGTGTTTTTCCATTTAAAAACAAAAAAATCTTCCATTCAACCTTTCATTCCCTAGCTTGTATATAAACACAAATTTGAGAATAATTGATCTTGAAATGTCTGGCTGAATATACAGTCTGCTGTAACAAGAGCAGGAGAGCTCCCTCCATCCACTCCCATAGTTTGTGTGAATCCATGTGGATCCAGCAGGAGAATGATTCAGTGTGTCAGGGGTAGAGGACTGAAGGAGACCTGCACATCCACCCAAACAGAAACACAGGCTCCTCTGCTGTGTATGAGGGCATTTTCCGGGAAGAGAGAGGAGTGTGATGATGCTAAACCAAACAGGAGAGGAGAACACAAAGGTCTCTTTGTCAAGTTTCCAAGACACAGTTGCCTTCATCCTTTCTTAGTGCACAGAATGCTTCCCCAGCCTCCTAATGAAGCGGCCAAATACCCCCCCCCTCTTGATATTTCATGCATCATTTCACTGCATAGACCTTTCTGTCCTCAGCATTTGTCCCATCTCAGTTTTTATCCACTGTATCCTTACAGTCCTGGAGAGTAAGTTCTCTCATGAGGCTGCTGTTACAGAAAGCAGTACTGCCTTTCACCACAAATCCACAAAGAATTTGCACTGGGACTTCAGACTGAGAATGAATCTGAGATTTTTCATGGGTGAAGTTGTCTGATCAGACCCTGTCAGCAGGGAATTCACAGTCCAAGTTCACACCGGGGACCACTCCTGGTTTATCTTCCAAGGGGGAGTATTGTAAAATCCCCTAAAGCTAAGAATTGAACTGTTAAGTTTGGCAACCCCCAAATCATCTCTTTGCAGCAGAACTGTAGAGAGTAACCCAAACCAGAGGTTATAAAGAGTTTCACCATTTCCACCTATTGCTCCTTCAGACACAGAAAAGTTCTCCTTTGTGCAGCATCAGGAAGGTCATTCTGTGCTTGTTCAGATGCAGTGTATTACCAAACAAGTCACTATCGTCCTCATCTGCCTCCCAACACAAATTTGTGGGAGGTTTCTTTCATAGTTTTCACTTTGCATACATGAAAACTTTTTTTTTTTTTACATCCATTTGTAAAGTTCAGCGTTATGTTGATAAAATGTTTCCATTTTTCAGAGCAGCCTCATGTTTTTAAATCCACTTAAATCTGAAATAGCAGACTGTGATTATAGGCAGGGAACAGGCATGTTGAAGCAGACAGATTTTGCCCCAGATGATTATCATCACTCCATCTTCACAAAAGTCAGGCAACTTATGCCAGCTGATGTTTTGGCTTTTCATTTTATATTTCCAGTCAGAAATTGTGAAAACAATACCGAGAGTGATCTGCAAAGTTACAAAAAAAGATTTGGAATTATTGTTTTAAGATTTCATTTCTCCATTTTTGTAGAAAACCCAAATGTTTACTAATTGGGTCAAAGCGTGCGTCTATTCGGGAGTCATCAGAGTATTGTTGAGGAATTTGGCAAAATTCTCAGATCTACTCTCATTTATAGCACTTACTGCCAGAATGTTCTGTCATTTTCCAAGAAATGTGTATTTCTTGGACTCAGTGTCCCAGCTGGTTTATTGATTTCATGGTTCTCCTTTCCAAATCACTGTTCCAGCTCATTGATGATTCTATCCAGTGCTGGTTACAAAAAATGTTGTTGAAAGTCATCTTCACTTCGAAAAGCCAAGTGGTGACCAGTATTTTTAGTTGACAGATACTCTTAGCCAAGATGACAATCTCCAAATTTTCTACTTCTGTTGTTTTTTGGTTTGTTTTTTTTTTTTTTTTCTACAGAAGGCAATGAGCTGTTTGCTGCAATAAACTCTTGTGTTTTGCCCATACTTATGGCCACAATCCATGTGCTAAATCACTGTCTACATTATTTTAACACAAATCCCCTTTCAAATACCCTTCTATTCGATGGAATGCCATAAATCAAATCCACACTATTATGACTGCCTTGAGACTCTACTGGAGCTCTTCAAGTATACTCTTTAAAAGCACTGACTTCATGGCAAGCTCAGGGTAAATTTACAGCATGATACACAAAGGCTTAGTCACAGGATAAAATTTTGCATTCATAGAAGCTTAACAGCTTGGTCTTCTCAAACACAAAGGTGGTTCACTTTGGAAATGTATATAGTCCCACTGAAGTTAATAGAATTATGTGTATGCTTAAGATTAAGTATATGCATAGGTATTTTCAGGAATATTTCCAGTATTCCCACTTATATAAATAGCTATACATTTAAAACCTTACCTGTAGCAATTGGCTTGAATCTTTCTCTTCTGAAATGCTTTATGTACTTTTGGGTGGCTGGCAAAACTTGCTAAAAAAAGAATCCACCAGCTAATATCATGAAGAGATTTGCTTCTATTAGCCACACTGCTTCTAGGAAGTGGACCTGGGTGGTACAGACAGGGACAAGTTTAGTCCCTGAGATTAACTAAAATTAGCAAATCTCAGTTTGCTCTTACAGTTCAGGGTGAGGAGGTATCCTACAGTTTTGCTGAGCCTTCTTAAGCAAAATGGAGCATAGGCAAAGGCTACACCACTGCATTTCTTCTCCTCCAAGAGAAAAACAACAATATAGGAAACCTCAGCATGATCTCCATCCCTCACTTCTGTTCCCCACTGCCAAAGCAGAGAAGCCTCCTTTTGCCAGACAGCCTTGGAGTGCTTCTTTCTCCGCTTCGTATGTATGCCTGAGGCTTTGAACCCTTTCTACTCAGCTGATTAGAAAGGATATCAAGCTGACAGCCACGACAATGAAGACCAGGAGCAGCATGAATAATAGTCCTCGTAAGTTAGATATAAACTAATACATCAGATTTTTTTCCAAGAGATTTCTATCACTGCACAGCAGCTCTACTTTCAGCCTCCAGCTGGTCTCTGTGTACAAGAGCACGGGAACAAACCAGGGCTAATGCTGAACCACTGTAATGAGGAACAAGCAGGCTACACCTCAAACCCCAACTTTCTGATCACCTTGTCAGGAATAATAGGCTCTGTAAGAGACACAGAATGTTTAAAATGCTAAAAAAAAAAAAAAAAAAAAAAAAGCTGATGTCTGTATAGCAGTTTTGCGCTACCGTAATCCAAGAGAAAATGTCTCAATATATTTGCCTTCCAAAAGAGTCCCAAAGGAGGAGTCCAGATTGCAGTTCACATCTAGATTGTCTGATTTATTATCAGCTGAATTCAGCAACCTACAGAAATTAGTCCCAACATGCTACCTTTATAAGAATGCTAAATCTTCTCTATTTCCTAGGCAGAGAACTGAAACCTGGAAGATTAAGCAATCTGCTGTGTAGCACTGGGCAAGATACTGGCAACTGCAGACCACGCCAACACCATTTCTGCCCCAGCATTTCAGATCAGTATCAAACACTTTCATAAATGGTTGCTTTTTCTGTCTGAAAAACAGCTTCTTCCAATTCAACAGAACTCAGGTAACAAACTATCCTTCTGCAGTCTTTTGGTTGGTTAACAGGCTTTTGCATGAGGTTAGTATTATTGAATAGTTAACACAGATTTCTTCACCTCAGATCATACTACAAGACTGACAGTTCTAGCTAGAGGCCTGATCTAACTACTGCCCTCATACAGATAATTTCTTAGACATGCATAAGCACTTTGCACTCAGTGAGACTATGGGTTGGATTTACCCACACAAGTGTATAAAGTCCTGGAATCATGGCAACCAAGTTAAACTTCCAAATAGATACTAAACATTCTGGTTCTTTATAAATTTGGGTAGTTTAAAATGGATATGTACCATTACTGTCATTTATATAATACAGGAAACTGGGACAGAAAAATTAAGAGATAAACTTGCTAATGTGTGACAGGGCACATACTAGAGAGATATTCAAAACCTGTGAAACATGTCACCCTAATCCCAACCCAGCTCCCTACAGCTGGAGTTTAAGGAAGAAAAGGTGTTTAATAAAGAAAAATGTTACAAGGAGGTAGAATTATTTATCCATGATGTAATAAACTATAATGAAATAAGCAAGGACAGCATTGTTAAAATAAAAGGTTTTCTTTTAAAAGGATACGGGGAAGCACAAGAAGAGAGGTCCTAAAGAGTCCTCCCTGATAACCTACTATTGAAACCCACTCTTGTTAAGCTGAGTACTAACAGGAATTCTATAATAAGAAGTTTTAATTCCTGAACATGGCAGCTGACAGATCTCTTTGAAGCAATTATTGAAACAACAAACAATTTTAGACTATTTTAGAAATTATGTTATAGAAGAGTTGCACATGCAAAGTGAATTTGAATTGAGTAGTCAGAAGTTGACTCCACTACAGTTAAATGGGAAAAAAATCTTGGTCTAATATTATGACATTTTTTTTTTTTTTTCCCAAAAAGCAAACTTTAAGAAAGTAAAACTGAGTGAAGTAAATTTTTGTGAAGAAGTCAAGGAGATGAACATTAGAGAGCCTTAGAATTTCCTGAGATTAAATATGCTGAAACTGTCTAGAACTGGTAAGTGGGGAAAATTTTAGGGAAAGTACTTCAGAAAGCAACGAGATGATGACCATTTCCAAAAGCATTTTAGGATTTAGCACAGAAGCTGACACAAACTTGTTAAACCAACACCAAAGTGGGTAAAAAGTTTCACTCCAGGTGAGATGATTCCCATCAAAAGAAACAAGTGGGTCAATCCAGTTTAGGCAAACAAAGCTGCAGGGGCAGATATCAGTTTCCTAACTATCCTGGAAGCTGCTACCACCAGAAGTTATTAACCTGTGTTATAATACCAGCAATGCAAACAACTGGCTTTAAAAAAAAAAAAACTCTTCCTAGTGGTTTAAAGAGGAAATATGCTTTCTTATTGGAAAAGTTTTGAAACAACCTAATAATAGGGGCAAGAGCAAGCAGAAATCTAACTAGTTTTACAGTAAATTATGAAAGAATGCTGACAGTGTAGCTGCTTGGGTTAGGGCAGCAGTGATTGAAGAGGACATTCCAGACCTACAGCCTGTGCTCCTATCTTTCACCCATCACTCTGCCCTATTCTAAATACCCTAATAAGTAAATGCAATTTCTTGCACTTTACCAAATTGTTCAATACATCTTCAGGGAAAACAATAACCAAGCTCTTGTACATGTTTTTCCCAGAGCCAGGGACTCGAGCCATGGTATTTGGATGAAAAAATCTATACTCCTGCCCAGTTTTTTTTCTGTGGAGCCAAAGTGTCTGATTCTGACATCCAGTTTCAGATATGATTTCAGTCCAGTGAACCCGGTAACTCTGGACTGTGATCTTTTACACTGCAGAATTTCTCATCATCTTTGTAACCAAGTTTATCATCACTTCTCACAATAAAGAAATACTGCTGTTTCAACTTGTTTCTCATTGTACAGTCTGGCATTTCTATCCTGAAGTTCACAGAACTGACATGTAAACTGTTTTTCTCCTTTACTCCTTCCTTTCTCTGGTTGTACAAAATTACTCTAAGGAATCACATCATCTGTTTCAGTCATCTTTGCTTTTGGCAAGCAATGTTTCAATATCCATTTCCTGATCCTGTTCCTAAATAATCATAAATAGAAAAATGTGAATAAAAATATGCCAATATGAAGTCAATGCCAAATGACTCTTAGGTCCCCCATGTCCTATATAATACCAATATAATCAACATTTCAAATCCTGCAAAAGTTTTTTGCATTTGCGTTGTCACTGTGGGCTCCATGAAGATGAGACCATAAATAGGGGAAATTACACCTTTCCTAGCAATAAGTGAATGCATTCATCTGGAAGAAGTTATAAAGGTTCCCAGATTAGTTTTCTGCTAATTCATTGGTCTGAACCAGCCCACAGATGGTGAGGTAATTTTCAGAGCTGGCAGAGGAGGAGCAGGATCACCTCTGGCAAGGGGCCACTCCAGCAGCTCCAACTTTGAGGTGAGGGAAAGTTTTCCAGAGGATGTAGAAGGGACTGCAACTCAGAACTGCAGGCTGAGAGTAAGGCCACTGTAGTCAGAGATTTCTTTATAAAACATTGAAATTATGATGTGTCTGATGCAGTGGTTGAACTCCTGTTCAAAGAGCACCTTATTTTGTGCTCTACTAAAACAAGCTTTATGGATTTTGAGACCATTTGGTCTGCTCACTTGGAGGAAGAGCCGCAGCCACTCTCATCTTTATGCTCAGACATTTGCTTTCACCACACAGACATGGAATTACATTTTCCCAAGCAGGGTGCACGAGCACAGGGAAGCATCTGGCCTGAAGCAAGCAGGCATGCACTAAGGAGAAGGATCAGATGCTGGCACAAACATCCTCTTTCAGAGCAATGCTGGGTCACTGCAGTCACCCCCAGGCCAGGCAGGGCTTTCTGCAAGCATCAGCCCCTCAGTCAATGAAAAGGGCCATTTGCTCCCGATACCATGGAGCTGCAGCAGAGCAGTGCTGGTGCTTGGGGGAGGCACGGAGCAGATGCTCTGGATCGCTGCTTGGTGGCCTGGGCTCTGGGCATTGCTCCCTGCAGCTGCTGCTGTGCTGTTCTCTGCATATTCAATACACTTAAAATCTGTGCCTGCATCTACCCAGTTGCCCAGCAGTTTAACTCCAGAACAGGATGAGAAGTGAACAGAGCAGTAATTAAGTTGGAAAGGAGAATGGCCTCACTTCCTCCATGACAGAAACCAGCTCCAAATGTAGGCTTTCCCCACACACCAAAACCTCTGGAGAGAAGAGTAAGACAGAGGTAACCCTTACATCCAAGGCCATCACTACCACCAGCACTGATGGGTCAAGGTGCTGCATTTTCAGAAGCAGCAGAGCTCCAGCAGTTGTTCCCAAGCTTTTGGGCAGATAAAAATCCCTCACTGATATCACTGTTATGCGATGTCTTCTTACAGCCCAGCACCAGGTTCTTGTTTCTGACCTTGCAGGTACATTCATTTGCTTCAGCCTCATTTTGTACATACTAAAACCAAACATGTGCTAATGCAACAAGCTGTCCTCAGCTTTGCTATTCTGCAGATGCACAATTACTTGTGCTGAGTCTCCAAATTGATCTCCCGAGTCTAGATTAATTCACAAGAAAGAGTCCTCACCGCAGCTACCAGGGTGGATACAGTGCTCTTCCAGCATGGACCTATGCCACGTTCAGTTCAATTCCCAGCTGCAGAGCAATCCATGTTTTCCAAATGAGGGAGGACAAGTTCATCGGATAGCATAGCAAAGCAGAAAATAACTCTGTTTCATGAGAGGATTTGAAGTTTTTCCATTTATTTTTGTTCCACGGCAGAAATGTCGCAGTCAGTTTTGTACATCCCAGATGAGTGACCAAACCACTCAGGATCACAGAGCTACCCCGAGGGCAGTTTCTGGATTGTCACTGGGTACCAGAAAACTGTCATGTCAGGCTGTATGTAACTTTGGGTCTTGAATGTGAGTGTTAGCCTCAGTAAAACAGACATGGGAAGTTAGTCTATCCACAAAGGGTGCTCAATACCGCTTAATTCGCATTAGAATCGTAACTGGTCCTATAAAGTGTTTCTAAATTGACAGCAAGAAAAGTAGAGATTTTTTCCAGACTATTGTCACTAGCTTCCTGGTTTTAATAGAGATTTCCCATATAAATCCCTAATTCAGACAAGTTTGGTAAGCTCTCATGCAGGCTTCCTATCAGGAAGCTCAGCAGCAGGCTGTGCAGCCATTCCCTGCAGTGCTCAGGGTTTGGCTGCTCCCACTGAAAGGTGCCCATGGTGCAGTGCAGATGTTTGAGCTGGGATCTGACCCACACAGAAAACCTTTGCAGGTAACCCCCTCTTTCCCCTGGGAGGAGGAGTTTAGACTAGAAGTTTTCTGCTAAAAATTTGCCAGAGTATCTAAGTATTAAAATAAAGTTCAGTTTCCAAAATCCTAGTAGTCTGACGAATATTAAAATTGTGTTTGAAGAGCCCCTGCAACTATTACTTTTTTAATGGTACAATACTTAATAAAAATGCTTCAAGGTTGTTGCTATGGAGTACCTAGCTCACCTGTAGCTATAGGAATAAGCATCCTGTAATGTATAATGAATGCTGAGACTCCACTTGCTTTAGCCCAGGGCTTGTTTTGCCTTAAAACACTGAGTTTTGTTTTGGAGTTGCTTGTTTCAGTAGCATTTGTTGTAGTGTCAAAGGGTTTAACAATTGTCCCAGAAGAATTCTAGTGCTGGTGTTTTACATTTTTATATAGTAAGTACCAAACTTTTTTGCATAGTTGGTCTTCAGCTCATCGAAAATCAGTTTTAGCAGAAAAAAATCATTGTTTATGACTTTATATCTAGGGCCTCTGGTAGCCAGGATAACAGGGAGTTAGACAGATCTGCTCTTCTCCAGGGACACAGAAGAAATGAAAAAGCTCCCTGTCCACTCCAAGAGCAGATGAGATGCTAACCAGAAGCAGGGAACCCCACCCTGTACACTCTCAAGTCTCTATTTCAAAGGAAGCAAAGCACTTAGGTTTTTATGAATAATGCTGAGAGCCAGAGGGATTGGATAAATATGTATAATTTCCGTGCAGTTTTATGCTACATTCTGTAGCATGTATTAATCCCAGATGGTATGGGGACAGCACCTTCTGAAAGAATACTGACTTCTGAACCTTATTTACTTTTCCTAACCAAAAAAAACCACAGCCCTGTAGTGTCTACCTAGAAGGCATAGCTCCCTGTTCCCTCTTCCCTTCTTCCACCTGACAATTAAATTAGTTTAAATGCTTCAAAAGCTTAAAAGCTCACTAGTTCCAGACCTGCTGAATGGATTTTTTCAGTACTAGATTATTTTCATTTTACAGGTGCAGAATGGAAGTACAGGCAGGCATGTAGCTTCTGGTTTTTCAAGGTGCTTGTTTGCCTACCTATACAGGTAATTAATTGCTCAGCACATGTCTAGAAAACAGAGAAGCAGAGGTGTGGGCACTTTTGAAAGTATTCATTTACTTCATCACCTCTGTGGGAAGGTCACAAAGTCCAAGGTTTTTTTACAGCAGCAAAAGTTACCTTAGCTTTGATCTGTCTTGATTTGAGTCTCCAATTCAACTCCAGGTGCAACTCTTCAATTCCTCTACAGTGTTCCAGATCTTAAAGTGTTCAATAATTTAAAAAAAGACTACAGCCCTTAAAGTTCAATGCTTACTGAAGAAAAGAAGCATCTACAGGGGCCTGGAGATAATAAAGTGGAGCTTAGCTTCTCAGTTCTCTTTTCCCAACAGTGGCAATGATTCTGTGTGAGCTTCAGTGGGGATTCAAGAAACTTGGTACATCAAGCCACAGCACCCTGACTTGAGACTAACCCAGAACTAGCTAATTCTGGCTAACTAACTGCTCTGTGAAATCCCAGAGATCAATAACAGAATGGCTTGTGAGAGTCAATGAGATGAGGAAAAGACAAGCTGTAAATAAGCATTAACTACCAAATATAGGATCCTACTCACTAGTACTTTCTTTAGACAAAGAGGATCTACCAGCCAACACATTCAAAAGAAGCTTTAAACTGAGTAAATAAAATAGATATTCATCCCAGCCATGGTCCCACTGACATTTTACCCCCATCACATATGACAAGGTTCAAGAGAGCATTTTTAGAGCATCATTTCTAAAATATCACACTCTAGATTTTGTGAGCTGTTTACTGAGCTGTAGACATCTCTACCGTGTGCTCTCCTGGGGGACATGAAATCCCTTCACAAAAACTGATCAGCCACCACAAAGCTCCAACACCAGCAGATAATTTTCAGAAGCAAAGATTGGTTTCTTTTGAAATGACTTTCCAAAGGCCATCCATTTCACACCAGTTCAGGTCAGATTAGTGGCATGGTTTAATTACCTGGTCAAACCACGAAACCACATTGCTGAAATAAAGGGCAAAAAGGGCATGAGAAGGCTTTCTGAAATCTCCATTTTCTTGTCCATGTCAGATAAAAATATACTAAAATTATTGGACCACAATAACACATTTTTACTGAGACAGTTTAAAAGAAAACAACTTTTTTTCCTTCAGCTAGCAATGTATTCTAGTAAGTATATTTTTCACTGTGCACAAATCAAATTATTCCATTATGAAATAAGAAAATATATTTTTGACATGCCTTTGTCCATTTAAAATGATCCTATTCTTATGAGACTCCAGCAACTGTCCCTTGAAGCATGCCAGGGGCATGTGAATGATAGTGCAAACACAAGTAAGGTCTGAAAAGACTCACATGCAAAAATTCTCTTGAATTTTTAAACTTTTAAAAGCGTGAGTTTTATGTACATAACTGTTATTAAAGCCTCTGAAATGAAGAAAAAACAAAGCAATCTTTCCAATTGAGTTATTCAGCACTTTTTAGAAAAACTAATCAAAGTATATGGTAATAAATAATAAAATCACATTTTTCTCATACTGAACGATATCCACATAGGTACTTAGGGGTCATAAATGGGGTCTGCAATCCCTAAGTTCAAACCCTATTTCAGATCCCATCTTGCCTTCTACAGAAAGCTCTTTGAGATTTGTAAAACAAATCACAGTGCATTATCATTTTCCAAGACATTCACTCACCCACAAATGATGGGAGAGGAAAAAAAAAGAAGGAAAAAAAAAATGGTAAGAGATATTTACAGACAGGCTGCACTTAATCAATTGAAAACATTTAATAAATACCAATGTTTTCCAGCTGCCTAAAACACAATCATTCCTGCTAGCTGGCCACATGCATATCCTTACAAGATTTTATAAGCTATTTTCTTGGCAGAGAATTATTTTAACATTCTTATCATTCATACCCCATTCACAACTTAGTTTCTGGTCACTGTATGTGCTACAAAAGATTTTTCGTGTCCTCTGAGTTGCAGAAAAAGGAGACTGGAGCTGCTGTGCATGAGCTCTGGATACATTTCAGTTTGGGATATTTCTTTGACAGTAAAAGAGAAGATGAGAGCACAGACAATCCACAGCACTCCAATGAGTTAACATCAGATGACTTTGCACAGTGGCTGTGACAAGCAATAATTTGAATCCAAACCATGTAGAAGGCCTAATTCTGTTCAGGCATAAATTGGAGCAAATCCACTGAAGCAAATCCAATTTACTGCAGAGGTAGCACAGGATGCACATTCTGCAGTTGTGGCCATCACTGGTCCCACAAATGATTCTGGGAAGGTACAGCAATGCATGTGGACACACAGGCTCTGTTTTCTGTAGAAAACCTGAAGCCACATGAAAAGATTCACCCAGACTTTTATCAAAGAAATGGTACCACCCGTGGTAAAAAATACCAATCCCAATTTACTCCTCTGCAGCAGCCACTTCTCTCTGCAAAGACTGCAAGTTACAGCTGCAACCAAAAATTGCCCTGACACTGCTCAGAGTTTCTGTTTTAGGACCACTTCTCCAGCATGGCAAAAAAAAGCTGTGACACTTCTCCTCCAGATGCTCCATGCTGATGGATGTTCCCCTGCAGCCCACTGCAGCCTTGCCAGCCCTGCATCCCATTTCCCAACACTGCTCCATTTCCCACCTCTTCCCCAGCCTTGCCCTTCCTAAGGCAGCACATCCCTAGGAGTGATGGCAGCTTTTTTCTCCATTTCTTTTTGTTCCATCTTTACAAGCTCCTGGGACTCAGAGGTGGAGTTCAGGTGTATCAGCACTTTCAGAAGCACACGAGGGAGAAAGGTTCTGCTTCCACAGTTTAACAGCCTGCCCAGCCAAGGTGGGGGGGAGTTGCCCGTGGACCACAATCCCAACAGCACTGCCTCTGTCTTGAATTTCTTTGCCATCCTTGTCCATCCCCTCTGGGCATGAGGAGCTGCAGATATGGGTATTAACTGACCAAATGCAACAGGATACGTTTACATTTCGGCAAAAATCTGAAGGCAGTTGCATGGTCACCAACATCTGCTGTGACTAAAGAAGTAATTGCATGTATAATTTGAATATGCAAATTATTCCCCAGATTTCATTAATCTGTTCCTAAAAATGCTGCCAAGGAAGTGGGAGTTCTGTTTAAGGACAGATTCAAGAGCATAAATTGATTGCTATTTAATAAAGCAATTCCTACATATTTATTTAACAGTCTTCCCCTACCCATTGGTGCACCATTATCAGATTAAGTAACATCTAATCAGTCTATCAGATTATTGTATTTTTGTATGAACCAACAAATGCTTAATGGGTTTTATTTTAGAGGCAAAAAGATTCATATTACAGAGATTAATGATATGAAAATATATCTATATTAATATCTCTCAGCAATAAGGGATATGAATTAATGGATAGATGACCCAGTTACAAAAATATGGTGGTTTTAAAAAATTCAATATGATGTATTTTTAAACCTCACACTGCTAAGTTTTTGAATATACTTCAACAAAGAAGACTTCTGTTATGCAAAAGTGTTGTACATCCTGGCATAGAAACATGGATTTGATTTTAATTGAAAGAAATTTTGACACCCTCTCACCTAGGAAGCAGACTTACATTTCATAATGAAGCTTGCATTCAAAGCCTTGATGGGTAATTTTCTCTGCTGCCTGCCTGGGTTTTAATCCAGCAGTAAGCAAAGGCACCCTGGTCACAGCCAAAAAGGTAAAATGCTTTTGACCATCACAGCCAAGATTCCTCCAGTGTTCTGGCCAAGCTGTTGGGCAGCTGGTGCTGTCACCAAAAGGAGGAAAGGAGGTCAACATTCACCACTGCCTCAGAAGAGCACTCCAATTACTTCTGTGACAGCATCTCACAAAGAAAAGTCTTGGGGAAAAGAATATCATCTGCCTCTGAGTCTTCACCCAATCTACAGCTCTACAGGCTGTATCTCTAGTTTCTGAATTGCATATCTAAGCAGTTCTGAACTCTTTTTAAGAGCTGAATTGCGCACAAATTTAGTCTTAAATCATCCCGAGAATAAGAAAAATGCCCAAATTAAATGTTCTCTAATGAAATGAATTTTATCTTCTCTTGTTCCATAAGTATTTCAGCTTGCTTGACCAATTATTCCTTGCTTCTCTATCCAGCTCCTACCACTCAGCTTCAGAGAAGCCAGTCATCACTTTTCTTCATTCCACAGCCAGTGACACCAACACCATCTGGTAAAACTGGGCTGAATAACTCTTCAGAGCAAAATGTTTCAGACCAGAGGCACTTAGCTCAATGTTGGACCCTGCAATATTATAGCAAGAATGCCTCCATAAATGCAGATGAGGCCATGTCAGCTTCATATGCTTTTAACGTTAAGTCTCCTTCCAGAATGAAGAGGTTTTGGGGAAGCTTGAACGTAGACTGAGAAAAGAAAAACTGAAGGTTTGGTTTGTTGGCTTTTTTTTCCTTTTTTTTTTTTTTTTTTTTTTTTTGATAGTTCCCTGTTACTTGTCTTATGCCATCATAGTGAGTCAGTAGCTCAGAGGCTTGCAAATACTGTCCTACCCCATTTCTTTGGTTATTACTCAGCCAAGCCTTTCTAAAATATTTAAGTAATAATTCTCTATCTCTATTAAAACAACAGATGGAATTCCCAACCTTCAATTTTATGTTGGGATTCTGCAGCAATTTATTAACAGCTTGAACCCTGTTCTCTTGAGGGTTTAACCTGATGGTTGAACCCAATTACATTACAGTCCTTTGT
This sequence comes from Heliangelus exortis, assembly GCF_036169615.1. Lineage (NCBI taxonomy): Eukaryota > Metazoa > Chordata > Aves > Apodiformes > Trochilidae > Heliangelus > Heliangelus exortis. The sequence continues at coordinate 22,570,595 of NC_092429.1, read as the reverse complement.
TCATCAAGGGACATATGTAATGTGATATTAAATATGAAACAACTCATGCCTGAATAATGTAGACTTTGTGATACAAATTAATGGAGTATGGAAGGCCAAATTTCAAGCACACAAACTATTCTTAGTTCTGTACTTACATCACAAAAATTCAGGACTAATTCTAATGCTACAAGCTGACTTACTAACATAAAACTAGCATAAATTAGAGCTGAATCATGACTTGCTCTCTCTTTTATTCTCATGCAACCATTCTAAAGTCCTAGTCATGCATCTCACAAGCTGGGTTATGACTCCCATGAACGAGTACATTTAAATCATGACATTCCTCCTCCATCTCCTATCAGCCTCATCAACACAACCCAGCACACTCCCAGTACCCAGGCTATAATTTCCCTCAGCTCAAATGGTGTTTCAACATAGCATGGAAACCTCCCACACAGAGGGAGAAATCTGACTTTGCAGAGTTGTATTTGCCATTGTATTTTAAAATCACTCCTTATAGACTTTGACAGGTTAACATATTGCTTCTTCCACTGTGAATCCTCCCTTCCTACCCTATTTTTAGCCCCTCGCCTCAAGATGCAAGCCTTGAATGATCATTCCTGTGCTCTCCCACAAGTTGTTCCTAATCCTATCCTTCATGGACAGCATTGCCACTCCTGAGATCATCCACCAGGGGCTCAGGCACTCCTACCCAGTCCCTGTCTTCCAGACACATTTCCACTGCCAAGCTACAGATACATGAGAAACCAATTAACAAATTGGACTGACGAACATCTATGAACCAAGAAAATTTAAGTGCAAAAAATATCACCTGCTAAAGAGTTGTTTTTTATTTTGAGATAACTTATGTTTTCATTCTCAGGCTCAATGTCCAGCTGAAACATTTCTGTCCAACAGTTACATGGTAACACAGGGGACCAAGTGCTTTCATTTTTATGTTAAACTATAAGGACAGCAGCCAAGGACTGTATTTTGAAACGTCCAGCACACATAAATTATCCTGTCAGTACTTTGCACACAGTAGGAGGGAGGAGATTGGTGGAATGGCATCTCCCTGAATGATCTCAAAAACCCACACCTAAAGTAGGACAAAAATCAGTCTATAGCAAGTATTTCAAAAGCATAAATAACTTAGCTGCAAGAGAGAGATTTTAGAGAGATTAATTGTATTTTAGAAGAATACAATTACTATAAAATGGCAGAGTAACTGGCAGCTCAGGTACAGATACCTACAGTGTAGATGTCTAAGTATGGAATGAGCAATTCCACACATTGCCCTCAAGATATATATGTTTTAGTACATGTTACATATGTTTGAATATATGTCTCTCTGATGCTTTAAAACATCACTTGCCATGACCATAAAGTCCTGCTTAAAACCATATTAATTTGTAAAGTCCTTACATATTAAGTCCAGAGATGATCATGAAGCCCAGATCTTTTGCTTTGCCAGACACCAATCTACAAGAACTCTACTTGGGCTGGCAATTAAGATACAATACAGATTAAAGGCAGCAACTCTATTTCTATCCCTTGAAGTAGTTTTGCTGCCAGATCTAGAAAACATTAAAACACTGGATTTTTAATTTTTTTAAAACCAGAAAGTAGTAACTCTTTATGTTTTAGTTTATCGTGTGTAGATTAACATTGCCAGTGTTAACCTACACAGAAGTATTCTAAATCCCAGGCCTAAAGAAATGCTAAGCTAATCATCCAAGTTTGTTTTTCCTGGAGCTGAGCAGAAGTAAAAAATACAGTCCGGTTCTGGAAGACATTCAAGGAAGTTTTTAATCATTACCTTTCATATGGAAGGATATCCATTTCTTTTAATCTTTTATAAATTGGTAGATAGTATCCTGTAGATTCTTAACACTTGTGATAAATTTCAAGTACCATCTGGGTATGAACTAAACATCCAGTCAAAAAGCTCCATGATTGCCTCTATCCCAAACCTTGGTACAGGAGAACTGCAACTGCATTGTTCCAAGTGCCTCCATGTTTGCAAGAGTTCCCTTTCCCTAGGAAGAGGAAGGATTGCTTAGGGAGGTCAGTCCCTTCCACTCAGATCACTGAGTACACAATAAACAAGCAAATCAAACTCAAAGGTATTCTATTTCTCCTTAATTCAGTCACCTCAAACACTCACATGTGTTGTCAGACAATCAACCTTTCCTCCCCTTCTATAAAGCATAAGTCCAACAGGGCTTTTTTCCTTGTATAAGACCCTTTGCCTCTGAAAATCTGTCAGTTTTGGTTTTTTTTTCTTGCAACTCTTGATGCAACCTGAGTTTAACTGAGACAAAGACTGCTCCTTTCCTTATTCTGTTGTGCATTTGGTGTTCAAGCAATTGCACTTTACTGCAGAGACAGCTGCAGTTCAGAGGCATATGCAGAGATCTCTTTGTAGAGTACTTATCCATCTATCATGTTAAAGTTCTAACATGTTAATGTTATGAAGAGAAACATCTGAAGCCTGCCTAACCCCAGAGTGGGTGTGTGTAGGCCTCAGTGAGTCCCTGTGTGACCGTGCTGCCCTGACACATATTCCACAAGCAATTGCACCAAACCTTCAGCCAAAATGTGTTGGGGCGAGCCTTCTCTCGGGGACACGGCTCTTCTTCAGAGCTCTCTTGCCATCCCTCTCCTCAGGCATCTTCATCTCTTGTCCCTGCTTCTGGGAGCATGCCTTTTATCTTGCCCTTCAGCCCCGCCCATTTCTGGCTGGGGCAGGCCCTAATTATTGGGCACAGCTGGGCCTAAGCTCCCAGTTCATTATCGGCGACACCTGAGGACTTGTGGTTCTCTCTACAAAAATGAGGATGAAATTTGGATTTGAAAGTTTCACTTCCTGTGACAGAGCAAATATTATACTGATGACTTCTTAACATGACCTTCCCACCTCACTGCACCCAAACCTGTGTAATCCCTGCCCTCCCCAGTCCCCAGCAGGATGGGTGACACACTGCTGGGAGCTTTTTCTTTCCATCTCTGTGGAAGTCTGCGGTTCACAGCTCACCCACACAGACCCCATCCCACCAGCTAACAAGGCTGCAGTCTATGCTAGAGGTGACCTGCAGTTTACACAGGGACCTAGTTAAGAGCTTCCAGCTCTCAAAAAGCTCACACACTTCAAGACTTCAGGGAATGGATTCTGGAAATGCTCTATTAAGCCTTTGCCCCATTCATTGCATAGCAGGAGCCAAAATGTCATAAAATATGAAATCTGCCTCATGTTTGCCATACCTGCCTGCACAGGAGGTCAGCAAGCTCAGGTCCACACATTCCTCAGTGCCAATAAGAATGATTTTTAAAAAAATCATAAATACCTTTAGTCGGTAACACACAAACCCAAGAGCATCAAATAAGCCATTGCTCCACAAACATGGACCAGGCACAGCATCAAGGAAGACAATGAAACAGTTCATTGACTAACCCTGTTTTAGTCACAGCTAATGTTTATGACTGTAATTATAATTCAGGTCAAATTTCACACTAAAAAGCAAAATACATTTACCCTTTATAAAAGGGACACAAATAAGCACTTGCACAATCCAATATTTCTATGAGTTCAGATTCTCACATAGTTAAGCCATGTGCAGTCAGGATTATTGCAAACTCAGCTCTGATAGACTTTTGGACCATCATCAATAGATATTAAGTAATTTTGGAGAGTGTTTTTCAAATGCTCTTGGGATATTTTACAAGCACATGTTCTCTAAACAAAAAATAAAATATACATCTCACCATTTATGAGCAATCTTGCATTATCAAACAACATTATCACACAACAGTGCTTAGCTACAGAGCTGACTGTAGGTGAAAAGTCATGTGGATCACCAAATTTTATTCTCCTGTAACTTTTTTTGTAATGTGGAAGTGTTAATGTCATACAGCAAGAGGGGCAGAATCCAAGCAATGACACATCCAAAGTGTACACAAGAAATCATTGGAATCTCAGACCAGAATCTGGGTACCCTGCTGTGCTATACTTAACATAAGTTGATGTCTTTGAAGAGCTGAAATTAGGTCCTATAAGGGGAATTTTAGAGAAGTCACACTGGATGTTGTAGGTAGGTTCTTTGTTCTGAATTAACTGGGAAAATAGAAATAAACAGCTATTGTCTTCTTAACCCTTATTAGTTTTTTCATGACAATGATATTTTTATTTACTTGATTTTGTTGCTTGCTTTTAATAACAAAATAAAAAATAAGAAAGGCCTCAGATTAGTTATAAATGCAATAGAAATGTAACATTGCTCTTTGGTATCTTAAACTGTTCTCTAGGGTCTGAAGTCTCTGTTAATGAGCTACCAACAGGCACCAGCAGTTGGAAAGGTAGGAAAAAGGTTAGGCATAGACTTTGTGCTTCTTGGGAAAAACATTATTTTTGCAGTTAAAGATTATTTCCTGTTCTATTATGCAATACTATGGCTATGCTAAGCTATCCTTTTTTTTTCACATGCACAGCAACAGAGCTCATGATGCACACTACCCTGGAGCACAAACCCAAGGAAAAAAAAAGTATCTGTGTCAAGCTGGCAGCATTCACATGAAATCCATGCTCTACTGGCAAATATTGATCCCTTTGAGCAAGACCTAAGTGAATTTCACTGATGCAGTCATGCAGGTGGCTTATCATCCTGAAGGCAATGAGCAAACAGGGAAAAGCTCTCTAGAGACAAGGATCCAAACCACAGACTGAATTGGTGAGAAGGAAGGAACACTTGGTTATCCAAGATAACAGCATTTTTTATTATTGTGGTGGGTTGCTGGGTTTTTTAACTGCTCTGTAGAGCTCTTGCCAGACATGGGTAAAATTCAGAGAAGAGGTATATTTTAGATCCTACATCTCAGAAGTTACCTACAAAAGCAAATGGGAAGGCACTAAAAGCATTACCAAACAAATAGTAAAAGGAATCTGTAGACAATAGAGATCTTCACTGAGCTCTGTTTCTGAAGAGCAAAGTAAAACAAAGTTCTCTTTTCAGTTTGAGTAAATTAAAAAACAATCAATGATTTACATTTTCCTTTAGTAGAACATTCTCAGGTGCAAGCAACAAAAATTTTACTTAGTTAATCCTTATCATAATCAATATAGGTCATATGAAGATGATTGTTTATGGTGCTCTACTAAGCCATAAAAACAAGCATGGAACAAAAACTGTGCCCAACATACAGCAGTACACACACAAGTGTTTGGCATAGGGCAGAGTAAAGAATTATAAGAAAGGCTGTGTGCATCATTTCCAAATTTCTAAGGCTTCAAAAGTGACATTGCCCCCTAAAAAGAGGTATGTAAAAAATGTTGGGAATATTAAAGGAAGGATGACTCAAGAGTAGCTGTAGTCTTTAACTAGTGCTGGCAGCAGCATCCCCACAGTGTGACAGGAGCAGCATGCCATGCCCCCTGGATGAGAGGCAAAGCCCCTCAGGCCTCAGGACAGCTTTCTGCCTACCACACTCAGCAGCAGCTCTTACATAACAACTGTCCTGTTTTAAACATCATCCAAGCTTTTTTTTTTCTTTTTTTTTTTTTTTTTTTTTTTTTTTTTTTTTTTTTTTTGAGCTTGAATAAGGGCATCAGAGTTACAGTGAGGGGAAGGCAAACTTTTAAGAGAGCTCAATCCCACTGAAAAAGAGCTCTCTCCCTACAATCAGTTGGGGGACTCTTATGTTCAAAGTAGAAAATTGTCTGCAGTGTTAAAGCAATGTGCACAAATTGTGCCATTCTGTCAAAATTTACTGCTGGAAGCAGCAGCTGAGAAAAAGTTTTAGGCTTTTGTTGGGGTTTCAGTACCGACCATAATGATTTTTGCCTTGGTTTAGCAGCTTCTTTTTCATAAATCACCCAGCAGCCATGAGGCAGTCATAGTTTGCCATCTTTGCTGTTGCAGGAGAAGTGAGCTCTCGGTTCAGCTAGTTATTTATGATAATAAAATACAGTTATAGAACACTTTGCTCTCAGATCCTTCCCTCCTGAAAGAGAGATACCAATACACATACTGTACTCCTCCAAATTAAAAATAAAAATCAGAAATAAGGAAGGCCAGTAATCACTAGCATCCCTAATAGAAGAAGTATGTTGTTCCTTTAGAACAGGATTAGTTCCATTGCTGTCCTGCTGAGAAATTCCTGTGTATTCAACAAATAACCTGCTTCCAAGTGTTTCAGGACTACACACAGACCTGCTTTCTAGCCATACCTGGTCGGGCACTCCCTGGGGAATGAGGAGCCTCTTCTGGATGCAGCAGAGCAGGGTCTCACAGCCAAAGCCCATCCAAATACCACAGCCAGGGAGCAGGGTGGGCCAGAAACTGGTGCAGGGCTTTGCTGATGGAAAAGGTCCAAGGTCAAGACAGGAGGTCAGTCAGTCAGAATTTGGATCAATAGGACCCATAGACAGGTGGGGAAACAACAGTGATGCTTTGAAAACCCCCACACCTACAGACAGCTGGGACAGAGAATGGAAGCTCTGGGCTGAGCTTCAGCAGAGCCCTGGACCCTCTGGAAGGGGTGTGGGTGCAGGCACAGGTGAGGCTGCTCAGGACATTAAGGCTTTTGTGTCAAGGACAGGACAATTACTTCTGCTCCTTCCAGATGTCAAACAGGTTCCTTATTCAGGTTCCCCAGCAAGATCTGTGTATGTCCCATATATGCACACACAGAACAAAACCCTCTTGGCACTTTCCCCAGCATATTCCTACTACTGAAATTAGCTAATCCACCTGCATTCCTGTAGCAAACTCTGTCATCTTGCTCACCAAGTGTCTTCATCCAAATAATTGGGAATTTCTGCTTTATGGTAATGGGAGGTGGTTTCTAGAATTCATTTGAGATAAATACATGATAAAAATCCCCTTCTTTACTGGAGTTTCCACCAGTACCATCACCCCTTGAACTACTGATAAAGATATATATCTCAGTGTCCATAGGGTATGATAGAAGAAAATAAAACATTCAGTCCAGAGGTGTGATAGGATACTACCTCATCCTGACTCACAGGGACGAAAGGAATTTGTGGACAAATGTGTTTAATCCCTGTAGGCACCAGCAGGGTGGCTTCAACCAAAAGATTCTAGGTTAGATGGATTATATCTCTAATATATGCACCACTAAATGACCTTTCCAGCTTGTCAGAAACCAGTCCTGACAGAATCCCCCTGTATCATAAATACAAACGTATTTTTCTTTATTTGCCCATGTATTTCATGAGTACTGTTGTATGTTGACTGCTACATCACGTCACAGATAAAAAGAAAATAAAATTGTGCTCTTTTGAAGTAGACAGAATTAATTTATTTTTAGCTTCATTTTTAATTACTTTAAATTATTAACTTAATTTCTTTTGCCTTAGGAAAGACTATAAAGCCTACAAAGTGCTGTATCTTTTCCCTACTGGAGCTAAAACTATGTGATAAATGCAAATCTTCAACAGCTGCTCCCAAATACTTAATTTTTCTTTTCATTTACAATCCTTAAAAAAATCATCTTAGAAGATTATGATATTTCTTTTTTCCTGTGAGAGGCCATAATCTTCATGCAACTTGTAGAATAAAGAGACAGTCTACCCAAGTGGAGCCTTTTACATTCCTGTATTCCCTGTACAAACAAAATTACCAAGTCCCTGCAATGTTCCTGCTAATCCTTGCAATGGGCACGCTCCCTGTGTGCTAGAGAAGAAGCAATGAATCTTAGGAGAAAAACACAGGGTAAGGCAGTTCAGCCCTTTCACATGAAATGCTGCAGTACCCAGTGTTTCAATTAGCTGATACTGGCACTACACTTCTGTATGTTGGTACCTGTACATGCCATACATAACAGCAAATGACTGCAATCACAGCTGTTGAATGAGTGCTTCTGATTCATTAGCTACTCTCTGATCTAAAAATTATATTTTCCTATTAGCAGTTAAGGATCATGAATGCACATTTATTTAGGTGATAAAGGAGCTAAGCTTGCCTAACACAAGAAAAAGAGGGAAAGAGAAAAGGCCCAGCAGTGAGTAAGCAGGTATTTAATGCCAGTCTCCCCGTTATGCTCTTTTCTTTTCTTGTTTGCTGTAAAAATCACAGTGGTTGTCACTGTGAAGGAGAATGTGACACTACAACAGTTCCTCAGATTCCTGAGATCTCCCAGATACTGATGAGTATTTCAGACTGCTCCCCTTTCCCAGTTTTCTTGGCCTTTAATGCATTGCAGGCACTGGACAGCCTATCATTAGTGAAGACATGCACAGAAGATTTGTATCTATATAACTAGAAATCCTGAGATTATTTTTTTTCTGATTCTCATTTTTACCAGGATTGCCTTATATCATGATAAAGCAGTATTAGCAGGCATTGGGGTTTCATAATCACAAAACTCTGGCTAAAAGTGTAATAGAAATGTGAGGAACACCAAGAGAGAAATCAAAGTAGTAGCAAAGATAGTAAATCTTAAACAAAGCCAGGGTTTACATCAACTATATGCTCATTATTTGCTTTGTAATTACTGTGGTTAGATGTCCCAATGGCACCATGACATGTAGTGGTACACATAATAACACAGCTTCTTTACCAAAAGTAGATTTGCTCCATTTAGCAGCATTATGTGCTTTTTAATATATCAGAACATATAAAGTGAAAGGCTATTTTCCTTTCTGGACTTAAAAATATATGTTACTGCTAAGCTCACAGCTGACTCTATTATCTAGCTTAGGCAGCTGAGAATGGGAGAAGATTCACCAAGAAACATTTCACAAGAAATTCTTATTCTCTTCAAAGAAAGGTTAGACCATACCAAAAAGCAGAGTCTATTAAAGGATGCTCCATGGGACACGTTGCATATTCTCCAAAAGTCTGTCACAGATGGCTTTCTGTCTGTAACTATCACTTGAAAAAAATACTGATTTATATTCCACAGAATACAGGAAAAAATACAGAAGGAAATTAGTGCCAGCCACTAGAAAGGAACAGGCTCTACTAAGTAAATTGCAGAATTGTGGGAAGAGCCCCTATTACTCAGGACTGGAACTCTCCTAACATCCAGAGAAAAGGGATGAATGATGTGCAACATGTCAACATGTCCTTATTTAGGGACTGCTGAGTTGAAAGGGCTGCCAGACAAGGGGAAAGGAATTGGACCGTGTGAAAAGCAGGTACCAAGGTTTAGTGCTATGGCTTTTAAGTCACATGTATGGGAAGACTGTAAACAAGCACTAATCACAGCGTAGCACTGCACACCTAATGAGAGCATAACCCACACCATCAGCACTGAGAAATAATGGCATCCTGGGCTGCCATTCAAAGAATTTACTGAACCTTTTCTGAGACTACTTACTGATCTTACAAATGCCAGTTCTGTGGGTTGTGTACAGAGGTACCAGGTGGCAAAGCAAGATGAGGTATTTCCATGAACATGCCCTAAAAGAGACTATGCAGACTTCACACTTCTTGACAGTCAGTACTCATTCCACTGCTCCCAAAATGTGCTGTAAAGGTGGTGTATTCTCAGACAGACCTAATATTTTAAGATTTAATTCCACACAGTCTCCTGAAAAACTCCCATAATCCCAGGGCACTCAGTAAACTGCAACAAAAAGTTTACTATCTGCTAAGTCTCCAGATATACCACGGCTAATACAATCTTTTGTGTGGGCCCCTCAATAGTATCTCATCACGTGTAGCCACACAAACCTGGTGGAAGGTATTGCCACAAGAAAGTAAATTCCAGCAACATCTTTCCACTAAAATAAAGAGTTAAGATTCTTATGGTGACACTCCACCTTTAATTCAATCACTGAACCTGATTTAAAAACCTTATTATTGAAGCACTCTCTTCCAGATCACCTAAAACCTGTGACAGGACATTCTGCTTTCATGTGGTTGTGGCCTCCTGTCCCTAACAAGCAAAGTCACCACTGCCCAGTCAAAGCCTGCTCTGTATCCCAAGAGCATAGCTACCAACTATTGTCTGAAAATAAGCAATTTTCTCACACCTGCAGATATTTCTAGCCAAATATACCAGTTCTACTATAAATATATATATGTATACCAGTCTTACCTGCTAATCCTTTTTCACTCTCTCAAAAAGCAGAGTTTGTTGGTTTGGGATAAATTAATAAAACTGACACCTTGTTTTTACAAAAAATGTTTAGGTTTGGTATGGTTTGGGTTTTATTGAAAAAGAAGATTTTGTCAAATTGCTGCTGAAGTTGAATCCTACAAGGATTACAAGAGTGGCACCAGTATCTGCAAAAATGTGTTTGGTTTTATTGTATTCAGGTAACTGAAATATATAGCTCACCCCCTACAAAGTAGGCTACTAAGCTGGGAACCTGACATATCTTCAGTCTTTAACATTTTAGTATGTACAGATTTTCTAAAATCATTATTTGTTGCTATGGCCAGAACTGCTACACTGCATAATCCACCATCTCAATCTGTGAGGACAAAATAAGCAGCTTTCATTCAACACTCCCTGTACCAGGTGCCTTCTCAATCTTGTCTTCACCACCCAACTCAGCTGCATTACCTATTCTGAATATTGCCTTTTTCTTTTTTTTTCAAACTAATTCCAGAAATCTGACAGATAAGATATAGATTTTGAAGTAGTTGAGAGCCCATGTGTCTAAGGCTGTTAAGATGTAGATGCATGCACAGAAGTTGGGTGCAGGATTTCCAAAGGAATGCTGTGGAGCTGCAGCATCACTAAGCCAGGTCACTTCTTCCATTGAGGTCATCAGGATTTACATGACTGAGGTCACTGTGTACTCAAAGGCAAAATAGGTAATAGCACAGTGAACCTGCATGGTCAGTCATAAGTGAAGATGTAAATGTCAAGTAAACTAAGACTACATCATTGATTTAACTGCTGATTTCCTTGATTATTTCTCTAGACATCAGTGCTAAGGACATAATTTTATGGAATGTGACCTCTGGTTGAAGGAGTATTTATATAAATTATGAACAAGACTGATGATGCATACATCAAACAAATAAAGACAGTCCAAAGAAAGAAAATAATATTCCAGATTATGGACAGTATTTGCACACATTTTTGGATCCTGCAAAGCAAGATACAGAACATTATATGAATTTATAAATAAAATTAAATTCTTGAAACCCACTTGATGCAGTTATTCAGTCCTAAAGAGAATTATCTAGAGGTATTCTCTGCTGGTGAACAATATGCTTTTCATCAATTCCTAAATGAAGCCAGCATCTTACTATCCGTAAGGCTGCCCTGTATCTCCCTTGTGTTCAGCTCCTTAGAACTGTACTGCTTTTAATAAATTAAACTCCTATTTTCCAGGCTCTTCTTTGCCTTAGGGTGAATACTTTGCAAAATTTTAGACATGAAAAATACAGTCTTTTTTTTTTTGTGTGTGTGTGTGTGTGTGTGTGTGTGTGTGTAAGTAGATAAGGCCGTGGGAAAAAAAATGTTTTGTTCAGGTTAGTAGTTCCAATAAATTCAAGCAACATGTGTGTCCCCTGCTCTGGAGCAGCAACATATTTGGCAGGGAGATAGTGTGTTAGGATCTCTGTGTGTTGAGAAGGCAGCCTTGGTCAAGTAAGTGAGAATGTATCCTAATTTGGCCAAGTCTTAAGCTGTAACAAACCATGCATGGCATGCACGTGTATGTCTTGATATGCCTGCTGAATGCAACTAAATTCCATGATTATTGCATTTCAGTAGAAATGCTCAGATTCAGGGTAAAGCACAACTTGATCTGCCATTTGGCTTCTGGGCTGCTCTGGAATCTTTCCAGACTGTCTGGGTCTGAAACCTGTGAGAAGAAAACTTTATTCCAGTGTTGTCTACAGTCCCTGTTGGCCTTGGAGTTTGTGGGAGAGGAAAGTGTCTGATTTACACATAGAACCAGCAAGGGTTGGACTTCAGTGTGAGAGAACAGAAGCAAGACTTCAGCTGAGGCAATGAACCAACACTCAGCATGAAGGAGGAATAAAAGGACATCTGATGAGCAGCTGTTTCCTGAGAACCATCATGGGGAAGGGAAAAAAAATCAAATAAAGGAGTAAAGAGGGGATCACTACTCTAGAACAGGCAATAGGAGAGGAACCAGGAAGGGAGTTGGGTGACCTTGAGGCAGCAACTTGAGAAAAAGGACAAAATCCTAAGCAAAATGTTAGGGGACAAGGGCCCCAGTGATAGAGCCCATCAGTAATGCTTTGATTCCACCAAGGTGTCTGAGGTGTCTCTCAGTTCACAGTCTGGACTTTTGGAGATACCTGACTGTGGCAAAACTGATTCAGCAGGGTCAAGTCCGAGAAGCCCAGGGCAGGGAAACCAGAAATGCTTCCAAACAGGTAGGGACCGAGGCTTAAGGCTTGAAAAGGGCAATCTGAAAGACAGGATCCTTCCTGAGGAACAGCATGTGCAGCCTGAGATTGTTCTGAAAACAAGCACTGGAATAACAGATCAAGCAGTTTAAGGCAGTGGGTATAGGGTAAGAGAAACTATGTAATTGTACAATTGGAAGTCGTAACAAAAATACGTGGGCAAAAAGACAAAATGGTTGCACTGACAGTTATTTCTTGGCATACCCCGACTAAGGAGTCCTTACTCTCTGTAGCTCCAGGTGATGTGCAGTGTTCATGGGAAGCACAGCTCTGTTAGCCACTCCTATCCCAAAAAGCACACAGATGCCCGGAGACGGAGACCAGCCCCTCACAGAGAAGCTACAGATGGGTCGGTGCCGGGGCTGAGCCTCCGTTACCTTCGAGCCGGGTCGCTGTTTCCCTCCAGGGAAGTAACCGGGTCGGTGAGTCCGGGAAGTGCTGGTGGCCCCAGAACCGGGGCTGCCCACAGCAAACTTTGCCCGCAGTCTCGTCCCCCGAGCCCAAACTCGGGGCTGCTCTCTGATCTCTGTTACCAATGGTATAATTCGCAGGTACGGGTTTGGTGTCATACGTGAGCGCGTGGTTTGCATTACAGAAGAGATGACCCGATAGTCACCCGGCAGCGCGTGCAGATGTGATAAGTGACTCCGCTGCGGCCCGGACCTCAGCATCCCCCTGGGGTGTCCTGCAGCAGTGACCGGGGCTGGGGTCCAGGCTTGCTTTGACGCTTTGCCGAGCCCTGGCCGCCCTTGGCAAGGGAAGGGTGACCCTCGGAGCAGAGGGTGGGAGCAGGGAGGGTGTAGAAGCCACCTCTTGCTCCCCGGCGCCTTTACTGCTCCCCTGCTGGAAGCGGTGGCTCGGTGACCCCGGGCTTGCATGCTCGGGGCGTCTCGTAGGGTGGAGGCTGGAGGGATACAAGTAGAAGTCCAAGAGCTGTAATTTGGAAAGGCAAGAGGAAACAGTGGCGAGGAAAAAAAAAAAAAAAAAAAAAAAAAAAAAAAAGTGTGATATGTGAGAACGCTGCGGCATCTCTTGCGAAGCCGCCGCTCCTCCCGCCGGGGCCAGCCCGGCCGCGAGTTCTCCGCCCCGCTCCGTGCGAGCGCGGCCGGTGCCGGGGCTGGCCGGCGGCTACCGGCTGCTCTGGCTGCCCAGCACACCGCGCTCCGTGTGTGTGAGGAGCGGACGGGGAACTGTGAAGCTGCGGCCGTGTTAAAACGATAGCTGCACATCCGCCGGACTCACTCTTGTAACTTGTCCCCATCTGTTTATTTAAGTCTTACTGAATAATCGACTATAATTTCTTTATAAAAGCATCTAATCATGACTCAGCAAGCAACCCTGTTTCATTTAGGCAGGTATAAAAGGAAAGTACCAAACTCTCTTGCAACGTGAAACCTCAAAGAGCTGAAGACTCCTGAGAGCTGAGGTTGGTTTTGCTTTGAGGCTGGCCAGCAGACCTCTGTGGATCCAGTTACTGGTGGTGGGATGCTCTCCGAAGTTGCCCACTTGCAGAAAGGTAAATGCTGTGGCTCTGCATGCAGACATGTGAGTATGAAACCTTGCCTTTCGGCATCAGCTTGTATGTTGTCTCCATGACTTTGTAAAATCATTTTTGATGGGGTAGTAAGAATTGGCAACCCATCTTATGCATTTTACTGTGACTTTAAAAGAGTCAAGGACGTTTTAAGTCTAGGGAAGGTCGCTGACAGATTTTCTCAAAGCAAAAATAAAACATTGCAGCATTTCTCATTAGCAATATCCCCTGGAAATAGCATGAAGATCACCGCGTAGAAGTTGTTTAATTGACTGTCGTTTTATAGAAGTTCTGTTCCCTTTGGCAAGTCCATCACGTCTAGGAAGAGAATCAGCATGCCAGAAAATCTCCTTCTACCAAGCATTCCTTTAAAAAACAAAACAAAACAAAACAAAAAAAACCCAAAACAAAACAAAACCACAAGGCGATAGGACTAAGATGGGTTTTATCTCCAAGGTAGTTCGTTTTTTCAAAACTTTGTTTAAAATGTCAGAAATTGTGTTTTGTAGTGGGATAGAGAAATGACAAACGATGTGGGATTTGGTGGAAGAGTGGGTGATTTTCATGAAGAATTAGTATCTGGTACTCCAGCTTACGAGAAATAACAGTTTTTACTTTGTATATGCAAGAAAAAGGCCTCCTGTGGCAGCAAACAGGGACAGTTTTGTTGCTTTCAGTTAAGACAAGATCAAGGCCACAGTAGGCACTGTCCAAGCTCTTGTTACTCCTCCAGTTGGTGCCTGAATCTCCCTTCACCTGGGTGCCACATCAAGTGTGGTATACATCGATTACCCATTGTGAACTTAACTTAAAGAATCACACCTTAAAGCAGTGGAAAGGCTTTGTGGAAGCGTGGGATAGACGTTTGGAATATGCACGGCTTGGCTCTGGCTCCGTGTTCAGTTTGTCCTTTTTAAAGTTTGTGTTGCTGTTTGAATGGAAGCAGAGAGTTGCTTCTTTGATGAAACCTCCTTCTGCTCTTCTCTAAGGAGTCTTGTCAGGAGGCAACGCTTTGAGGAAATAAAGTTTTAAATGATCAGGACCTATTTACAGGAGACACGGAGAGACTGGCATTATCTCGTCCTCCCTTCTGCTCCTGGTGCCTTGCTGTACCCTTAGGTGAGCTATTTTCTGAGCTCCGGTATGCGGAGCATTTTTGCAGCAACACACAAAATAAAGAAGTTTAAGAACAAAAGATTGTTCTGGATAGTCAAACTGGAACAAGTTGGAAGGATACATTTAGGAAGTGGAGTCTTGGACACTAATTAGGACCATTTGCTTGGGGTTGCCATTTTTTTCCTTTAAGTCTGGAGGGCACAATAGATCAAATGATTTATATATCATTAACAATTCTTGCTAACTATAAGCAGGGTCGGGATTTTCCATACCGATTACTGAGTAGTGCTTTAATGACTTGTTTTATTTCTTCTGCAGCGTCCATACGTGAAGGACCAGTCCGAAAAGAAGCGCTTCAGCACAAACACACACACATATATATATAAATATGTATGTATATGTATGAGTATTAATGTCTTCCATTCTGCGAGAGCAGCTGCGAGACCGAAGCCCATCAGCTCTTTGTGGCTTCCACTCCCGGCATACTGGCATTCGCTGTACCTGATCCTGTCTCCCACTGAATGCATTTTAACTCTAATAAAATACAAACCGAACCCTATGTACAAGTGTGTTTTACAGGTATTAGTGATCCCCCTTTCCCTTTCTTTCACGCTACAAGTAACGGTTTACAATTAGTACAATTAATTCCACTTTAATAGAAACTAAGAAAGCGAGTACATGCAATCATCAAAACCCTGCAGTTTTATTTAAGCGCTACTTTTGTAAGCGCCGCGATGTCCAAGAATTGTTGATGATGGTGCTACGCCCAGGAGTTTCGGCTGTTGGGAAGGAGGGGCGGGGAGGGACGACGTTGTGTTGTGTTGTGCTGTGTCGTGCAGTGTGTTGCGCAGTGGTGTTGTTGTCCTGTTGTGCTGTGAACCCCACTGAGCTCAGACGTCGCTCCCCACCGGCAGCGCTGGGTGCCCGGGGTGGCGGGAGCGTTCCCGCCGCGTACCCGGGGAAATCCGCCCATTCCCTCCGGCGGCTCCGGGGGATGCTCCGACATCTTTGTACAATAAGCTCGGGGATGCCTAAAGAACCAAGGCGGCATCCGGCATCGGCCGCGGAGCCTTCCCGAGGGAAAGCAGGGGAAGCCGCCGGGCCAGGACGGGCCGCGAGGTTCCGCAGAGGGCCTCAAGCCACAGGAGTCTGCACCCCGAAGCCCGGGAGCTGATCCTGCTGCCCTGGGGCAGGGCCCGAGGAGTATTCCTGACATACTCATTACCACATTAAATCCCCAGCAATGAGATGGGGGATGGGAGAGGAAAAAAGGCTCAACAGAATCGCTGGGTTCCAGAATATTTAAAATTCTTTGTATTTGATTGAACATCGGCCTGTTTGGTGTCGGAGTTTGTAAAAGCCTTTGAAAGACGAAAGAATTCTGTTTGCAAACACAATATGAGGTGTAAAGCGCACTACAGATATTCATAAGCACCCAAGAGGCACTACCACTCCAGTATGTTAGAGGCGACCTTGCCCAGAGCCCCTTCGTCTTTGTTTCATTAGCAGGAAAGTCCTCCTTTATTTCCTGTTGAAGTTATTGATATCCAGACTATTGCTTTTATTTTCTCGCGTGACTTCCCACACCACAGATCTTCAATGAGATTGAATGGCACTCAGATAGTGTGTCCTGTCATAGTGTCGATGAATTGCTGAGCCCAGAAAAATCTTAAACGAAGCCCAAGCCCAATGAGTATCTCGGAAATTAAACTGGTCTCCTCGCTCCCCGCGGAGCCCTCGGCCAGCGGGGAATTTGCAGGAGGTGTCCTTGGGGACATCTCTGAGATCGACTTTGGCCGAAAGGGTGTGGGGTTACCCGACGGGTGTAGTACATGGAAAGGCATTTTTTTCATTTGTGTACTTTCAAATGAAGCAACCAGTTTCATTTAGACGGGAAACTATTGTCAGTTGCTTGATCTTTCCTCAGCTTTGGTTGAACGAAATGTCTTGAAACCTATTCCAAAAAGATGCTTGTACAGGCTTCCAGATGCTAAGATTTAGATCATCTGAACGTCAGCGCAGCCTTCTGGTAACACAAAACATCCAAATGGATCTCGTTTATGTATTAACTTCCGTCAGATGGGAAAGTAGCATGGTTTAGAGCAAAAGTCTGTTTTCACCGTTTTAGCAACTGGGTCCACATGAACGTCTCGTCTGGCAAGTCAATAGGTTGACGCTACATTGAACAGACTGAGTCCAAATGTCTGAAATTACTTGGAATAGCTGTGCTAATAAACACTGATTTAACGTATGAGGCTATTACTGCTGTTTATATAGCTCCGCGTATTCATGCAAATAGACGGGGAGGGGGGCCGTGCAGGGAGACAGCTATAAGTGCATCCAGTGAGCTGTGCACCCCAAAGTTGCGGGATGAACCCAGCCCCACGTCAAGGTACGGCCAGTGGGTCTCGGGTCCGTGCGCAGGAACCGAGCACCGGTCACTGTCACTGAAGAGCCACCAGCCACCGCTCCTCCGCCGGCGTGGCGTGGTCCTCCGCTCCTGGCTGTCGGTACTAGGTGGGGAATTTGTAACGCAAGGTCCGGTTATGCTGCCGCGGCAGCAGTAATAATGAAATAAAGATAACACTAGTTAGGCATGACGCAGCAGGTGGCCTATTATAAGCCTTGCATGTTCCTCTGCCTCCTGCTCCCATTAGAGAGCCGGTAATTGAGGTGAAAAAAAAAAAAAAAACAAGAAAAAAGAAAAGAAGAAAAAAAAAAAAAAGTAGTTTGGGAGCTTTAGAGGTAAAGCGGAGCAGCGGGGAAGAGCCACGAACGCCGGCGGTTGCGCGGTCCAGTCGGACTGGGGCACGGGTCGGCCCAGACTGGGCTTTTAGCAGGGCTGAGGGCTCCGTCAAGGCCCCGGCATCCTCACTCAAAGTCGCAGCAATAACAGCGGTGGTGATTATGATAATAATAATTATTGATAATTATTGTCATTTTATCTGGCGCAGACGGTGATGGCTATTTCAGTAATTTTAAAAAGAGAGCAAGTCCTATGAAGGCACCTCTCTCCCTGCGGCCAATCGCTTCTCAGGGCAGGCACAGCCTGACGGGTGTAGCTAATCCTGCCCGAGGGCTGTTCCCGCTTTTGCCCGGGATGGCTTTGCACTTCCTGATCGAGAATGGATTTCATTAAAACTTTATTTTCAAAGTTCTCGCTGTCCAGACCATGGGACCAAGGCGGACTTGCGCGGCCCCAAGGACGGCACAGCAAACTACGTGCTCAGAGCTCATGGTCACCTGCCCCAAAAACACTGCTTCCGCGAAAAGACACCTGGGCTTTTAAGTTATCTGTCAGAAGTACCCCCCACACACACCCCCGACTGACACCTCCCTGACTGGTTTCTCCAGCTGAGTTGCTGCAGGTGGAGGATGTGCTCTTTGCTGTACGTCCACGTTCACAGTGACAGCGGACCCGAAGCCGCTACGCTCCCCGCGGAACCCCGGGCTCCCCACGCCCTGTCCGCGGGAGGGCGGGATCGTTGCCGCCACGGGGACCTCCCCCCGCCGGCCGGGACCAAGCCTGGGGCGGGGAGAGCGGCTCCCCGATGCTGTTACCGGCTGCTGCCGAGCTCCCTCCCTCCCTGCCTCCGGCAGCAGTTTGCTGGCAGCTCGGGCAGCTGGCAGAGAGGGATCCGAGCGCCCTGCCCCGGGCGCACGGCCGGACCCCCGCCCTGCGGTGCGCTCGTCGGCAGGGAGCAGCCCCCTGCCTGCCCCGCACCCCTCCCTGACAAACTCCAAGGAAGATCATTAGCATCCTGTACTTGCTTTTAATTTTTTTAATTTTTTTTTTTTTTTTTTTTTTTTTTTTAGTAGATTACCAAACCGTCCACGTGGACCTAAGGGTCACACGACTTAAAAGAGGAAACTGTCACAGGAGTTAAGAAAACAGGCAAACAAAGCCTAAGCGAGAGTCACCTCGTGTTCTGCTCCAGAAACAGCTCCCTGGCCACGGGGCCCTTGCAGTAATACCCCCATGTGAGAGCCGCTCCGTAACAGCCGGCGAGAGGCGCGGCCGCAGCCCCTCCGGAGCTCTGCCGGGAGACGGCTCCTGCCTCGCCGCCGGCTCCGCGCATCCCCCCGGGGAGGGAGACTCCGAGTATGAGAAATTACTCCCGACCCTATATTCTTCTATTCTTTTGAGCCGGTGGATCAATTGTCATCGGTACTGTCACCTAAGAAGCAATGATTCCGATTCATCTTGGCATCTGATTTTATTCTAATGGGTTAAATTGGGTTCACTTTTACAATTATCCCAGGTTTGACTGCGTAGTATTGCATGACAACTCACAGTTTCATCGGGTTTGGCAAAGCGAGGTTGCTCCATGAATCCGTATATCATATCACATCAGATCAGGCTGAACTTTGCTGTTTAGCGACTCCGTTTGAGAGGCTTTTTATGAAAGTGGGAAGGGTTGATGCAGTCCATGGCTGGTTCAGTACGATTTGAAAAGAAAAAAAAAAAAAAATGTGGAGAGATGGCAACAACACGGGGGTTGCTGCTCATCTGTGAATAACCACAGAACGAAAAAAACGACATGATGGGGAAATGCTCAGCTCGCTACAGTATTTTTAGCAGCCTCTCAGTCCTTGCTTTTTTTAATTTCCTAATATGTCCTTTGGTTTATTAGTTTTATTTACAACCAGCTCCCCATTAACACCTCACCTGATTACTGAAGAGCTGAGACAGCTAATCAAGAAAATCCAGCAGACCAGCCAAAACTGAGAGGTGGGGTTTATTTTTGCTTTCATTAATTCTTCTTATTTATTTATTTTGGAAAATATTTCGAAACAAACAGAAAATAGAAGGCAGGTATAAGTGCATGTTGAGAAGAAGTCAGAGGTTAGAAATTCACATCAATTCTATAAGAAAGGCCATGTAGAGGAGGGGGAAAGAAAGAGGGAGAAAAAAAAGAGCTTTCCACGAAGCAGCTTGTTTATTTTAATTAACATAGGGATCCTCTGCTAAGGAACAACCTCCATCTACTGGCTAGATCATTGCGTCCCTTCTTCATCCAAAACCCATCCCTCATCACTCATTAAGGAGGGTACAATTTTGGAAGAAGCTTCTAAGGTCTCAAGGTAAGCTCCTGCATGAGTGTTTGCTAGAAATGCAGCTATTTAGTACTCATGGGTGTCATTTGTGGGGTGTTTCTTTGACGTGGTGATTTGTTTTCTTTTGTGTTATTTTGTTTTTTGGTTTGGTTTGGGGGTTTTTTGTTTTTTTTTTTAAACATAGAATAGTCGTTTCCCCAGGTGTATACGTAGACAAGATTCGGTGCATCTGTCTTTTCATCTAAAAAATAGCAGCCTGGGAAGACTAAGTCATTCAGATCAATTAAAAAAAAAAAAAAAAAAAAAAAAAAAAAAAAAAAAAAAAAAAAAGAGAGAGAGAGAAAGAGCCTGCGGGTGTTTTTTCCCCTTCCTTTTATTTTTTTTAGTGGAACGGCTCCGTTCACCTGTCTGTGAATCTGGGCTGTAAGGGAATCCTTTTCAAAAGCAACAAAATACGATAATTTCCAATGGCTTAACTACAACTGGAGTACAAACACGATTAAGATTGTTATCAGACAACTACGAAGCTAACAGTGCTGTGGTCCTTGTTGGTGAACAGTTTCTTGTCAGACAATAATCTGCCTCTCACACGTTTGTGGTCAGTCATCAGCGCTTGGCGATGGAGATATGTGTCTGAGATTACTATGCAGAACATTTAATTGTTTATTATTTAAATATAATCTCCTTAAGAAAATGAGTGCTTGGCTTAATCTGCATGTTTTGAGATTATCAGGAGGTACGAGCACGTTGGAGGTTTGGGGTTTTTATTTCGATTATGTTTACCATTAAAGATACCCTGCGCTTGTGTTACTAGCACTGCCAGCCAGCGCGCAGCCTGGCTGGGGGAGAGAGGGACCGGTGTCTGAGCCCCTGCTGCTAGGCATAGGCTTTCTCCGGTTCTGTAACAATAATCCGAGAGCTGGCCTCCCATACACTCGAGAGGACTCGAGGCAGAAAACAGTGATGGTAAAATACGTCGTTTCTGACACCGAAGTGGAATTTAAAACAATAGAGGGCTTTTTCAAAAAACTCAACCCATTTTAATGCTGAAAACGACATCAGCTACGTTTGATGTCACCGCCGAGAGATGTAACTCTACCCAGATTGTTCTTCTTTGTGCCTAGATCGTTTGTTCTAAAGGCGAACATCACAAAGAGATGAGGCTGATCATTAATGTCACCGCACTCCACCACAAGCTCGTAGAGCAGAAAATAGCGTTAGAATTTAAAAATAGACCTGGCTTTAACCACCCGACTTGCAGGCAACAGGAACCTAATCCTGCTGCTGCTCTCACTACAGACTTTAGATTTCTGAAAATAATTAAACTGGAAGAGTCTTGAAAAGTTGAGGTACCTGCCGGGGCCGGTGTGCGGTTTTGCTGCCCTTGTGCGGCGGGAGGCGGCTGAGCCGGAGCCGTGCCCGGGCATCGCCCTGCGCCTGCAGCCCGGGACGCGCATCGGCCTCGTCTGGGACAGGCTGCAATCCAAACCATTTCTGCTTAAAGAACTCCCCCTCCTCCCCACCCCCACACGGCCCCTTGAATACCCTCCCCTTTCTTCTAATTATTGTTGGTCAATTATTAATTTGCATGTAGACCTTGTCCTAAATCCTCAGAACTAATCACAAGATCGTTCACGCTGTAATAGGCTTTAGACTGTAGCCCGTGGCCAGGAAGAATAAGGGCTCTATAGCAAAGGGGATCCCAGAGACCGCATGCTGAAATCCGTCCAGGACACATGCTAATTACGAAGGTGGAACTGGCTCCAGAGAGAGCCAGGGGAGCTGCGGGCCCGGGCCACGGGAGCTCCCAGCCTGCTTCGGGCAGGGGGACGCGCCGGCCGAGGTTTTACCTGTGGCAATCGCGACAGCGATGTATCCCCCCTCATCCTCGTTATCTTGGGGAGTCTGGGTATAGCCTTACAGAAAGAAAAACCTCGGAGCGCCTGTCACGTTACTAAAATATTCTGAATTTTGCACATCAGATGCCCTTCCCAAAATGCTGAGGCGAAAGGAGATAAAAGCACCCTGCAATGAGAAACTGTTTTCAGAGGCGAAATGCTAATGCAGATGGATTCATAAGGGATAAACTGGTAGATTTGGATTTCAGATTCCCTGTCGTGCTCTTTGTGAGCCTTTCCCTCCCCTCCCCGAGCAAACCAGCAAAACTATACAGAGACCTTCGTGCTGTGATGGCAACCTCTCGCTACCAGCCTGCCTTAGAGCAGCGGAGTTTCAATTTGCAGTGAGGCATCTCAGGAACATTGAAACAGATTTACCTTGACCTCCTACAGGCCTTTTGGAAACGGAGAAATCACGTTTGATGCTAGCAACAAACTTTTAGTGTCCCTTTAGGTAAGAAATGGTCTGCCAGCGTTAGGATTTTAATCAGAAAACGCCTTGGAAACCCCTGGCCTCCTTGACTGGAGCAGCAATATCTAGCGGCGTATCCTTAACCGTACCTGATGGAGCAGAAAGAAAGGACCCTCTAATTAATTAAGTGTGCCCAAACGGAGGAGGTTTAGTCATTTCTGAGTTTTGTTGATTCTGCCCAATTACTCCTAACGGCGTCATCGAGCTAAGGTAGAGATGGGAATTAACAAACAATATTTTTTGTGTCTCTGGCTTGGACTGACGCTCTGCCACTGCACCTGCAGACAGTCTTTCGGTGAACTCGAAACAGCAACTGTGCGGGAGGAGAGAGGAGCGGTGCCCGCACTCGCAAGGCCCGCAGAGGGGGCACAGCCCCCTCGGGGGGTGCGGTGTCCCCACTTCAGCCGCCCGGAGGGAGAGGGGCCCAGCGCCCCTCGGGGGGTCCCCCCAAGCCCCTCCTTTCCCCGGTGATCCCCGATGAGTTTGACCGTCCTCAGCCCGGCAGGGACACGGGCACAGAGGCGACAGCGCTCTGAGGAGGGTCCGCTGGGGCGGCCCGTGCCTTGCAGGGTGGGTGGGCGTCGGCGGGTGTCTTCGTCTGACAAAGATGACAGGGGCGACACAGGCGACACCCGTCTTTGGCGACACGGGAGCCGTGGGAAACGCAGGCTGTTTGAAAGAGAGCATACGCAACACGAAACTGAGGCAGGGTGCGTCACCCCTGCCAAAATATCTGGACGGGAATAAAGGATATTTCGCTCAAAGGAAAAAAACCACCACCAACAACAAAAAAACAACAAAACCCCCCCAAACAAACAAACAAAAAAAAAAACCCCAACCAATCAACAACAAAAAGAAACAAACAGAAAAACAAATATAAAAGCCAAACAAAACTAAATAAAAAAGACAAGCTACCAACAAAAATAAATAAAAATCCCAACAAAACACTAACACTAACCCTGAACGTGCCAGTAGAGTGGAAATACCGTATTGTAACTATTAGAAATAAACTCGTCTCTTGCTGAGATTTCTTTCCCTCAGCCCACAGCGACCACCACGACCTCCCACTCCAGGCAGACTCACGCTTGTGGCAACTCCTGGGCGCAGGGTGTGTAGGGAGCAAACCCACTCGCAGAGGGGTTACCCCCGTCCCGGAGCGCGGCCGCCCCCCTCCTAAACAACCTCGGCGCCGCCTCTTCCATCCGCAGGAGACTCCGCAGCGCCCGGCAAAGCCGCCCGCCCCGCGACGGGTCTGGCCCACCCGGCCGGGCCGCGCTGCCCTCCCCCGGGGCTTGGGGTGAGCAGGACGCGACTTGGCCCGTCTGCCGGAGCATCCCGGGGCACCGAGAAGGGGCGACGGGAGGCAGGAGAGCCCGAAAAAAAAGCTCCCGTGTCCCGGATTGAATCACCTTGTTTATTTTTTCCTGGTGGCTTGTTGTACTAATTGACTTGTTTTCTCCAAGGAAAGCTTACCTCTCCCTCCTCCTTCCCCACACACGGATCAGATTGGTGTCGGGGTTTTGGGGTTTTTTTTTGTTTGTTTTTTTTTCCAGACCAGGAGTGTTCTGTAGGAGACTACGGCTTGTGGAGGGATCTACCCATTTTAAGGGAGATTCCCTCACCCCTTTCAGTCTTGTCGGTTTTATAGTTATTATCATCTTATTAAAACACACACACATACAACACATTGATTTCCATCCAAAAGGGCTAATTACATTACTTCATTACTTACAGTAAATAGCAGCCCTGCTGTCCAGGGTCTAGTGCGCCAACAGAGAAAAAAAAAATCCCGATTTATTTCACTTGATTGACTTCATCTTTGTGTGAAATTGTGTTTTATGAGCTGTATTCTAGCACTCGGAAGAATGTAGCCACATTCAATCTGCAAATAACATTAATTTTAGCTACTTAGGGGGAGAGAGAAGGGAGGAAACTGGCTGCCTGAATCTTGGGTTACATGGAAGAGGTGATTCGAGGAGCCCCTGAGGATGTCCCTGGGATGCTTTAGAAAGGAAGTGGGGGCTGGGGTACTTCTTTCACTAGTCGCGCTCAGGTTTGGTGTGGAGCGTCCCCCAGGGAACAAGGAGCGCAAAACTGCCGCCAGGAAGATCCTTCAGTAGGGATCGAAGTGTCAGGAAACAGCCGGCAGCTGTTCCAGGGAAAGGCGAGGAAGAGTAGTGTGAAAAGTAAGTAGGGAAATGGGAAAAGGAGGGGAGGGGGAGCAGAGAGAGAGAGAGATTAGTCGGGAAGGAATGCACCGTCCAGTCCCCTGCACACAATGATCTCTCGAAGCCCGCAGCCGGGGAGCGGGCGAAGGGAGAGAGCCCCACCAGGACGTACCCGGACCGCTCCGCGCCCTCCCGCTCAGTCGGTGGCGGGGGCTATCCCCGCAGGCTGCCCGCAAAGGGTGCCGGAGGTCCTACTGCTGGCCCGGGCAGGGGTCCCGCGGGACTGATGCTTCCCGGCGGCAACAGGGCGGGTAGAGTCCCGGTAAACTCTCGATTCGCCCGGGATTTGAGCCGGCGCCGCCGTGCCCTCCGCAATCCTCTCCCGCCGTCTCGCCTACCCACCCCTTCGGCGACCGCCAGGCCCGGGGCGCTGGGAGCGGTCTGACCGTTCCGTCCAGCCTCGGCTACCCCACAGAATGCGCTTCTCCTCCCTCTCCCCTCCCCACGGTGGAGCCGGTAGCGGCCGTGCCAGCCCGAGGGGCCGCGGAACGGAGCTTCCGCCGCCGCGGAGCGGCTCCGAGGGGAGCGGGGCCCCCGGGCCACCCTGCCCCTTTCCAGGCGCCGTGGCCGCCAACTCCCGGGACTCCGTGTTTGGGGGAGGTAATAAACCCCACCCCACCCACAGCCCCGACGGTAATGTTTGTCACTGCTTGCCCATCACTAGGGGTTGAGAGGAGTATGACAGGTCTTTGTTGTCTGAATAAAAATCAGTGGCGGCTCAAGGGAGAGAACTCCTCCTACTAGATTATCAAAAATGGGCTGGCTTTAGTCTCTTAACAAATTGGACAGAGCTCCGGAAAGCAGCAGTCCCATATCCAACCTACAGGCACTGGGAACTTTAAAGCAACCAGGGACTGCTGAAAATAGCACTTCTTTTTGCTTTCTTTGTATTCAAAACTATATCCTTTCCCGACCGATTCTACTGCCCCACGTCCAAGTCTCTCCAGTCGGGAGCCGCAGCTCTCCAGAACAGTAACAGATCCTTTAGCTCGCTTTTATTATTTTATTTTTTAAATTAATTACTATTACATTTTCTCCCCCTTGTTTGTTTTCTGCACATCTTCAGGAAGCCCTCGGTGCTTGTGCAAAGAGAAGCTCCTATTGCAACCTCCATCCCTGCACTGTGCTCCTCGGTGTAAACATTTTGGATGATCTAAAGACTCTGGGGTCTGTATATGGAAATAGTGGGGTGCAGAGCAGAAGAAAATACTTGTCCTTTCCGTCCCCCAGCCATGCTTTTCCACGGGATCTCCGGAGGCCATATCCAAGGAATCATGGAGGAGATGGAGAGGAGATCCAAGACCGAGTCCCGCCTGGCCAAAGGGGGACAAATGAACGGCCGAGAAACGGTAAGAAAGGAGCTGACAATCTTTGAAAGGCAGTCTCTGCAAGCATGGACCCGCAGCGAGATAAACCACGGCTTTGGGGAAGAGAAAGGCTCTCCTTCCCCTTGCCCCTTCCCTGCCACCCCTTGCTTGTAGAGACCCTTCCGAGGCTCCCTGTAAACACACACGGAATGCTGAGGGCTGTTCTGGCCAGGATGTGTTATGCGTTTGTCTAATCGATGTGGTTGTGTATAATCTCTGGAGTAACGGGGAAATAGATTTCAAACCTTAGCAGTGACGGGTTTTCAGTCCTTACAGCGAAGCAGGATTTTCCCCCTGCTTGCCTCGCTGCGCCCGCGCGTCCCCGTTCGAGCAGGACTGCAGCTGGAGTTTCTGAGGTGTGCTTTACTTTTTTGCACTCCTGGCACCTCCTAAATCCAACCGCAAACCGCGACCGCTTACTTTTCGTAACCATTTTTGGTCTGAAGTGTGGGTTTGATGCAAAGAGGCACTCCTCTCTCTGCATGTTATGCCCGCCGACTACTTTCTTTAGGAGTAATATCTCCTCTTAGTCAAAGGACTGACCAAAGTCTTAACAAAGGTACTAAGGGGTGTTTGAGAAGCCTGAGTGTCACACTGTGTTTCGTGCTAAGGGAGATTCCCCTTTCTACAACTTGTAGGGCTTCCGCCGATCGCGCACAAGGCTCTGCACACAAAGTAACGGCCTGGAAAACTACTTTAAGGCTTTGAGCCACAGAGTCCTTCCCTCCCCACCCCCTCACCCCCCAGTCCCCACATCCCCCCCCCCCCTCCCCTTCTTCTCTTAAATAAACTGTCGCTTTGTTATAGGAGGATTTGCAATCTAAATTCAAGTCGCCTTTTCAATTGCTGAAAAAAAGTGGGCGAGGAACACAACTTTAGATTGGAAAGTGAACGCGGAGTTGCCACTTTAAAACAGTTGTGACTTTAGGACAAGATGTTTGGGATTTTGTTTCCCTGTTACTTTATCAGCAAACGCTGCCCCATGTTTCACGGCAGAGCTTTTGTCTCCGCCGTCCCTCCGTCTCCCTTTGTCCCGAGCGACACTCCTCGTGGGGAGAAGGTTAATAGGAACTTGCAGAAGTTTGCTGATGGAAAGATACCAATTTTAGCTGAAATCACCCTGTGACACCTTTTTGGCCACGTCCCTAGCCAGTTTGGTGAGCACTGATGCTCACTGCTCTTTACACCGTCCACCTGTTTCCTTTCTCTTACTTCTGCTTTACATGTCCTGGTTTTCTTTAGAGATGGGTCTGGGGCTGGTTTAAGCACGGATGAAAATTTACCAGAAAATCAGTGCAAGCCTCTGCCCTAAACTTTTGGTGCAGGAAAACAGTATCTCCCTACTTTAGGATGCTGCTCTTGTGAAGAACTCCAAGATTAAAACCCTCAAGTAAGGAGGAAGTTACAGACTTTAACTTCGGGACCTCAGAAAAAAAATGGGGTCTGCTTTTCTTGCTGAGAGGCCTAATCAGTTGCCTTGACATATTGAAATTACATTATATCGTTAGGAGCGGTTTAATGGGATAAACGCGAAAGCTGAATGGCAGTAAATACTTTTCTAGGGGATGGTCCCAGTTCCTCCTCAAACTTCCCTCCAGGAGCAGAGAATTTGGTCCCAGTCTCTTTGTACAAGCTCCGGGCCCTGCGCAGGAGCCGTCCCCAGCCCGGTGTGCTCGTCTGTCTTTCTCTTCTTGTCTCATCCCCTTGTGGTGTGGTTGTTTTGCAGAACATGCCCCCCATGAGCCCCGAGAAGCCTGCTTTGTGTGCTGGTTGTGGAGGGAAGATATCAGACAGATATTACCTGCTGGCTGTTGACAAACAATGGCACCTCAGGTGTCTTAAGTGCTGTGAATGTAAACTGGCTTTGGAGTCAGAACTCACCTGCTTTGCCAAGGACGGCAGTATTTACTGCAAGGAGGATTACTACAGGTACAGCAACCAGTCCCCATGGGTTCAAACGCATATCCCCTCACAAGGCATTATGAACCGAAATTTTTTCCCCATGGGCTTTCAAAGGTAGTTTTGCGCAGTCAGCGTTCTTTAATCATGTAAACATGTCCCCTGCGAAAAGTCTCAGGAGTTTAAAAACTGAACGGATGGACAGGGGACACGCCGACTGAGCATGTGTGGCGGAGCACAAGCGCTGAAAGAGAAGACCTCGGGTCTCCCGCTGCTCTGCGTTGTCCCTCCGTAAATACCGGCGTAAGACCCAACCAAAGTTCCCCTCTGCCCGCCCGTAGGTCGCCGGTTTAACCGCGGGGCGGGGAGCACTCCCGGGGCTGGCGCGGCGGGAGGGGCGGCAGAGACCCGTGGAGGGTGCCGGGCGGCCGGGCCCCGGGAGCGGCCACTTTTTATCCCTCCTTTTCAGCTTTCCCGGGGTTCAGCTCCACCCGGCCCTTCTCGTTTTTCCACGACTGGCCAGGAGAGCGGGGACGCAACTCCCCCAGCCCGCACACGGGCAGCGGGAAGGGCTCTGCAGAAGTTCGAATCGAAGAGTTCAGCCGGGAGGAAGGTGCAAGGCTCTAAGCCCGGGGTCCCGGTTACGGCTCCCCAGTGGCGGTCCCGACCAGCCGGGGCACTGACAGCAGGCGGGACAGGGCCCAGAGCCGGCAGACAGGGCCGTCCTGGGGTCGGAGAGGGAGCGACCCTGGCAGGGACAAGAGTCCCAGTGACCTCCCGTGTCCGGGAGGGAAGGCGGGCGGCAGTCGGGTAAGGTCTGCCTTTACCTTTCTAGTTGATGCCCACTTTTCTGTTTCCTTCAGAAGGTTCTCCGTGCAGAGATGTGCCCGCTGCCACCTTGGGATCTCAGCCTCTGAAATGGTCATGAGAGCCAGGGAGTCGGTTTATCACCTGAGCTGCTTCACCTGCACCACTTGCAACAAGACTCTGACCACAGGGGATCATTTTGGCATGAAGGACAACCTGGTTTACTGCAGGGCACACTTCGAGTCCCTTTTGCAAGGAGAGTATCCCCCACAGCTGAGCTACACCGAGCTGGCAGCCAAGAGCGGAGGGCTGGCCCTGCCTTACTTCAACGGCACTGGCACAGTCCAGAAGGGGAGGCCCAGGAAAAGAAAGAGCCCTGCCTTGGGAGTGGACATCGTCAACTACACCTCAGGTGGGGAACGCACGCCGAACCTCCTCCTGCTCCTCCGAAAAGAGCGTTCTCGGGCTTCCCCTCGGCTAGGCAGTGCATGAGTAACTCAGCCAGGCCAAATCCTGCTTAATCATTGGAAAATCAATCAAACAGCCCTCTGAGGGCTGGAGCGTTTGCAGGAGAGCTAACAGCAGCCCTCCTCAAAGGCTGTCTTTGCCTATTAATATCAAGCATGCAAACTTAGTCACTTCCCAGAGTAAAGAAAAAAAACAAAACCAACCAACGAAAAAAAAAATTTAAAAAAATCCCAGCCCCATCATAGCATTCTTTCTCTATAAAAACTTCAGAGATGCTGTTATCATTAGTTGTGTTTTACTAGCAAAGAGCACTTCAGCACTTTGACCTCAAATTAGAAGTGAACGGCTCAGAAAAAAAAAAAAAAAAAAAAAAAAAAAAAGGAAGTTACAGTATATGGTTCCTACAGTTCCAGTGCAGTATACACATAAGTACAGATATTAATTTTATAGGAATTAATTCTTCAGGCTAAATAATCCTGTTTTACTGTCACATAAATGATCCAACTGTACAAGAAGCCAGCGAATAAATATTGCTCCCTGTAACTAAGCCCTAACAAAAGTAATTAAGGAGAATGGCTTCTGCTCTCTCAACGGCAGGAAAGGAGCAAGTGTTGCTCCGTATAAAACTTCTTCCCTAGCTGCAGTCCCTCAAGTACCCAAACCGTGCCTAAACAAAGTGTCAGGGGACAGAGGTGAGGGGGTTTCAGGAATGATCAAGCAATGCAAGCGGTGCTTCATTAGGTGGAGGACGAAAGCAGTAAGGGTAAATCCGAATTAACAAGCTACCGACTCCAAAAATTAATGAAACTTAAGCTCCCCATGGACAGTAACGAGGAAAGAAGGGTGTGGGAAGCAAGAGCGGTGCAAGGCGTCTCCCTGTGAAGCGGGGCAGGGGCAGGGAGCAGGGGGCTCCGGTCTGGGCAGCGGCAGAGCGAACCTCTGCGAAACACTGGCCCCGCCGGAGAGCAGAGGGAGGGGTCA
This sequence comes from Heliangelus exortis, assembly GCF_036169615.1. Lineage (NCBI taxonomy): Eukaryota > Metazoa > Chordata > Aves > Apodiformes > Trochilidae > Heliangelus > Heliangelus exortis. The sequence goes on along the minus strand of NC_092429.1, from coordinate 22,540,423 downwards.
AGGCCTCCCCTTCCAACAAGGTCAGGTCGATAAAAGTGCACTGCTTTCGGCCCGGAGCTTTCTTCCATCCACCCAAGTTCAACCCGCCGACATTGAGATTCATAAGCGATCCTCCCCCCGCTCCCCGCAGCCCCTCCATCCCTCCCCCGGCAACTCCTCTGGGGCTGCATTTGAAACGGGCTTTAGCTGGGAACTGGGTAGCTCTGCAAGGCTATTTCAACTCCTCTGATGCGTAGACCTTGGAGGCAGGGTAATCACTGCACTAATTGTTCCTTGTTAATTGAAGATGACATTGGAATCCCTGGCTACGGAGCGGTTTCCAATCAATCCTGAAAGCTGCTAAAGAAAAGGGAACCTGTAGCGCAGCCAGGATTCATTCAGCCCCGGCTTCGAATGGTGTTTCTCGTACGCCTGCTCTTCCGTCTGCACTCCCTCTGATCCGCACACCATCATCCAACACCCCCAGCTCCATAAATATAAATATTTCTAAGGAAAATTCATAGTCAAAGTTAGGGTCAGAAATTAGGGAAAGATGAAAAGTTGTGGAAATGGTAAAACACTCCCTTAAACTTCATGACGGGACTCAGAAGGGACTCTATTTATGAACGACGACGTAGCTTTTGTGTGGTAGTCTTAAAACTCCTCTTTACAACAATGGGTCATATAGGATGTACCACAGAGTCTAATGAGATTAAAAATACTGATAATTTTGAAAATGCATTAATTGAAAATACGCTCACTAAGATCTCACAGAAGCCTCCGGGCAACGGAGAGAAAAAACAAAAAAAACCCCACAACCCTCATCCCGACCTCCCCAACCCCCCCCCCAACCAAGCAACCAAAAAAACCCCGCTCGATTCGGATGCTTTGTACCCAGGCTAGAGGACTGACAAATCTGATTTGTTAGGAACGTGATGATTTTTTTTTTTTTTAACTTAAAAAAAAAAAAAAAAAAAAATTAAAGCATTGTTTAGCAGCGTTCAGGGTTGACACATCATCTCGAGAAAATACAGTTTTCAGCCAAACTGTGCATCCGGTGCAAACGACTCCAGCTCACTGCGCTCCAGATCCAGGGGGAGGAAAACGAATCCCTTAACAGTTACGAAATGAATTGCAGTAGATGACATCGCTTCTCGAAAGAAAAAAAAAAAAAATTCTAAATAATTGGCAGTCACTTTCCGACATGCATTTTGCGTTCCCTGCCCCGCGATTCAGTAACTGCTCTTGCACGTAATCGTTTACAAAGAGCAACCAGTCAACAGAAAACGAAACGCTGGATACAAGACTGCCACTTTTGGAGGGAGAAGGAACCTCTAACCCAGCCCGCAGCCTGCAGGGCTCTTTCTCCTGGGCATTCGCTGCGGTGCGTGCTGCCCTCCCGCACGGCGGGACAGCCCCGCGCAGCCCCGCACCGCGGAACGGGCTTGAGGAGCAGCGCGGTTCCGCCCTGCCAGCCCCGGTTCTGCCCTACCGAGCTGAGCAGAAAAATCTGCATATTCACAAGCGATCTGGCAGTACCTGCCTCAGATTTGCGCGCACGTTTTGTTTCAGGGGAGCTTAGCGCTGGGCCGGGATGGAAATTCAGATTCTGTTGCCGGAACTACAACAGCTTTTCTATTCTGCTGTTCCTTTAGCAGTTTAATTTCTGTTTCTCAGCTCCTCTGTTGTAAAGTGGAAACACAACAATAAATAACTCAAAATGTTATGAGGTAAAAGCCACTCATACTTGCGAGCTGTCTGGAATGTATGTGAAAAATGGAAGAAACTATTCAAAAGTACTTAAAACATTCAAGGCTTTCTCTGTACTGCCTCTTATATCATAGAATTAATATATATTTTGAGGGAAACTGTGATGACTTACAGGCCACAGGATATAGAAATGAGATGGTGAAGAAGATTTCCCTAGGAAAATATTTCACACAGCTGTTACTCAAAGAACTGTTTACTTTATTTAATTATATAAATGTATGTGTGAAAAACTGAAGAATTCACTAGAAGTCTTGGCAATAAAAAGCAAACTGTTCCAGCTCTCTCCAAAGCAAAATTAAACAACCTCCCAATCCTGCTGCAAAGAAATGAACAATAATGTCTTGCCCGATTTTTTGCTCCCCCTTAGTTATCTTAGTTTAGATAGTATAAAACTCTGCTCTCTGCTGTGGCTGAACCACATAATGCTGTTTTACTCATGTAAAATAGAGAGTTAGCTAATCATTGTACAAACTAGGATCACCTGAGGATTCATGGAGCCTTCTTTCCATTTTCTCCTGAAAATAAAAACCAAAATAAAGTAGACCACAGACAAAAAAAAAAAAAAAAAAAAAAAAAAAAAAAGCAGATCACAGAAACAAAGGCAGTGAGGAGGACAGAGGAGCCCGAGGAAGTTTGTTTTGCTGCTGTAAAACTCAGCAAATCCAGGAAAACCACACAAAAAACCAGCTTGCAGCTATCTGAAGTCAAACCTGAGGACTGAGTTCTGATTTATGTCAGCTCATAAGTCACGGCCCACGTAATGTGACTGAAGACAGTGTGACTGGTTGTGAAAACAAGTAGTAAATACAATCCAAATTTGGTCTGAAATTGTTTTTAAGGCAACTTTCAACTCCTGGTATTTTCAGAAGTGTCAGCTTACTTTGTTTGAAAGTTCAGATACACTTCTTACCAAGACTAGAAGCAAATCTAGCTATAATTAAATATTGACCCAATTTTCTGTCAAAGTGTTGTCTTACCAGCATCTCTTTGAGTTGACTTGTCTTTTAATTCAAAAGAGAGAACAACACCAAGGAGCTTTTTATTTTCTCCTCATTTCAAGTTGCTTTGTTGCTTTTGCTGTATTGTGTGCTTTCCCTCTTTCTCCTCCTCTCTTTTATTTATTTATTTATTTATTTTAGAAGTAGGAATCAATTAGGCCCAGTAAATAATCAAAAAACTATTGGAAAACAGTTAAAAAATTCAAATGAGCAATTAATGTAACTTGGTCTTGTTTACAGACATTCTGAAAGATTTTCTAATTAGCTGTTAATAGTCCCTGCTATGACACCATTTTTTTTCCTGCGTGACTGAGATATCTTTATAAAATGAGATCATATAAGTTGGTAACCAGTTTTCTTAACCTGAAAAGAAAAATACAGATGTCTGTCCTACCTTTTTTTGCCAGTGCTGTCATATCTTTCCTCAATATGAAGCAACAATGCCACAGTTCCCTAACAGCTGCAACCCTTGGGTACAGTTCACACCCATAAAAATGTAATCTGAAACAAATTAATCTTTCACAGACACTTCAAAAATCCTGAATCAGGGAAATTCTTTTAAAGTTTTGAGCCCGTAGTTGGTTGGTTGTAAATATTCTAGAACAACACCAAGAGCTACTGCTAAATGGGGTTGAGATGGAAAAACTGAATCAAGCCTTATTGTAACTGCTTTCTAGACATGTTCTACAAACGAAGGTTTCTGAGCAGTTCATATAAACTCTCAGACAGAGTCCAAAAGCATTTATTTTAACAGCCAAAACATCCAGATTTTATGCTTTCTTGATCAACTGTCATAACAAAATTTCTCGCTGTGCATCTTTTTTATAGGTGCTTGTGATTTCTGGGAAAAGCTGAGGAAGATTCAAAATGCTCATTTGACCTTTATTCCTCTCTCAAGCTAAGAGTATTTCACTGAGTGAGATTTCAAAATCTGAAAGAAATTTTGAATGACTCTTTGAATGCCCAAAGCAAAACTATCACCACAGGGAAAAGAATTGTTTGAAAATAAATGCCAAAGGAGAAAGCACTTTCTAAATCTGCTCTTAGTAGGTACAGGCCTGGGGAACATAATATGTTTTAAGAATAGGAAAAGGGCAGCTCTGGATCTTTTTTGTCTCATTTCATTACCACATCTGCACTTCTCCTTGCACCATCTTAGCCCTTGCTTGCTTGCTTGCTTCCAAACAGCATGTGACTCAAGACTTTTGCCTCGATAAATTTATTCTCCAGGATGTGTAGCCACTAACTTCTTGTTTCATGTTGTTTATTGAACAGGTTGTAATGAGAATGAGGCAGATCACCTGGACAGAGACCAGCAGCCTTATCCCCCATCCCAGAAGACAAAGCGCATGCGCACCTCCTTCAAACACCACCAGCTTCGTACCATGAAGTCCTACTTTGCCATCAACCACAACCCAGATGCCAAGGACCTCAAGCAGCTTGCCCAGAAAACAGGCCTGACCAAGAGAGTTCTGCAGGTAAGAAGCCACATCACGGGCTTGACAGACTTTTCCCCCACCCCTGCCAGTCAACAGCATTTCCCTTACATGTAATGATACCACTCTATGTAGAAATAACTTCTGGTAGGTGTGTCCCTAGCGGGTGTGCAGAGAGGTATGGTATGGTACATGGCAGGCGTGCCACCCCAAAGCAGCCAAATACTGAAATATATTTTGTCATTAGTTGCATCCTCAACATGAGGGAACTCTCTCCAGAATCTACCAACCAACCCAGTAGACAGCCTGAGATCTGCAGTCTCTCTGTGGTGACCTTATTAAGAGACGTGGTGGCATTCCTGTTCATTTTATACACACTGGGTGAAGCCTCTGGGCTCCCCTGATGTAGCTAATGTGGCCCCTCAGTGAGCACATCCCCTGGTACATTGGAAGGAAGCTTTGACCTCCAGGATCAGCCAGCTCCCTCTCTCAATGCCTGTTAGACAACTGTTATCATTAACAGCTTACATAGTGAAAAGTCACTTCCTTGGGAAGGACAGCCTGGCAAATTAGATTTAAAAAGTCACTATAGAGTATGAGCTAGCTCAGTGAATAAAAAGCAAGATGTCTGTTACATGTAGAATGCCAAAGAAGGGCAGCAATCGAGCTAGAAGGAATCTGTCTGTGTTACATTTCACCTAAAAAATTTTCAGTGACTTAGAGAACAGAAAGGGAAGGTGACCCATCTGAACCAGCTGTATGGGAGGGGTGGCGTCATCACCCCTCCTTCCTTTTCAGTCTTAAAAATTACAAACTTTCAGCCTTGACAAAAATCTCCTCACTCACCCTTCGCCTCAGTCTCTATAATGGTTCTTTACCTGAAACCTGCTACACTATATAGCCACGAAGAAACTTGCTTTCTTGGGGTGAGCGAGCCAGCAGATTTTTCTTAAGGCTGCTCTGTGAGGTCTGCAACATCCCACTGAGTGCCTGTAGCACTGGGCCCTGTATGCAGGGTCCCACCTGCGAAAGGAGCAAGTGAAGCTGTGGAGAGAGCCTTAGTCGATTTGCCACAGGAAAAAAAAAAACAAAAAACCCAAAAAACCAAACATTAAAAAGAAAAGAAAAATACTTAAAAGCAAGAACAAAGACAAAAAATAAGCAAAGCGAAACAAGCATCGGTAAAGAAATCCATTGGGATTGGTTTGCAGGTTTGGTTTCAAAACGCAAGAGCCAAATTCAGAAGGAACCTTTTGCGGCAGGAGAATGGGGGTGTCGATAAAGCTGATGGCCCCGCACTTCCGGCACCGCCCTCAGCAGACAGCGGCGCACTCACTCCACCCGGCACTGCGACCACTTTAACAGACCTGACCAATCCCACTATCACTGTAGTGACATCAGTGACCTCTAACTTGGACAGCCACGAATCCGGGAGCCCCTCACAAACTACCTTAACGAACCTTTTCTAACATTTCCGTTTGTTTTTTTATTTTATTTTTTATTTTTTTTTTTTTTTTTACTCTTCCTTTTCTTCTTTATTATAATAATAATAATAATTATTTTTATTATTTTCAAGTTTTTTTGTTTTTTTTTTTTTTTCAAATAACAAACCCACAACAAAATATTTTGGAAAAATAAACAGCTTGATGTGTAGCATCTGCAGCCACTTGGCAAATGAGTTTGAAATAACATGTTGCTATAATAAATGAACGTTTATTGTTGTTAAATTGTTCTCCATTTTTAAAAATTAATCAAATAACTGAAAACAAGGTTATGAATCGTCCTAATAAGTGCCTCTTAAAATTGTATGTTACTTATTTCCAGGACCTTGAAAAAAATTACTGCCACATTTAAAAAAAAAAAAAAAAAGATTCTTTCCCCTCCTTGAAAACTAGAAAAAAATCAGTTTAATTATGACCAAAAGGACGCTGCTTTGCCATTGGGTGTTCACTCACCACATTCAGGAACCACGAATTTAATTTTAGTTTTATAAAACATCTAAAAGTTTTGCATGATTTATTTTTAAAAGGCTGAAAAATGAATATGAGTTGAATTAATCATTCAAACAGCCAGACTGCGAGTGCCAGTGCTTTTTTTTTCCCCAATGCATGAGCAGCCAGCCTGACCCTCATTGAGCACTGGTGAGGGTAGCTCAAGGTTCCTCTCCCAGTTCTTCACCCAGCTGGAAGTGGTGCCTGGATGGAGGGCTTGGAGAGGCTCAGTGATGGCAGTGGGTGAGGGGGGCAGGAGCAGGATGCTCATTTCCAAATTCCTGTCCTGTGTTTTAAGGAGGCAAAACCCCCTCAAAAATTGTGCAGAACAAGCTGAGTCCTATGTGGATGCTATTAAAGTAATTACAGCAGAATCACAACTCGGTGAGGAGTCACTGATCTGAAATATTGCATAGAGAGGAGTTTTCATTTTTGTCTGTCAAGCAGCCCTGATTTGGATTTAAAATAAAATAAGTGTGTTTAGCTCCACGGCCTTGTTACTGTACCACTAAAGCAGGCAGGAGGTTGCCCCGCTACTTTAATGAGCTCAAAAATAATTACCAAAAAGGCTTATGCACGTGTACTGTTGAAATAAGGTTTTGATAAACCCTATTTTTCAGGGGAAATGGAAATAAGCAAAATATAATTTCTTAAGATGTCTAGGGAAAATATTTCAGCACAATTTATTATTTTGAATTTATTTTAGGTGTTTCCTGAGACTGTGTCAGACATGTTGTTTAACACATTAACTTAAAATCTTTAGCTCATTAATATCTTTAACATATCCTTTAACTTTCTAAACTTTGTATAAAAGAAAAACCGTTAGCAAAAATTCCTACAAAAATGGAAATTGGCAGTGAATGATTTGAAAGCAGAGAAACTCAGAAGCCTTGTGGATGCTGATCTGAATACATTTCTTAGTTTACAATAGTGATCTTTCTTTTTTTAATTTTATTTAAGCTAAAAGTCTGAATGGTCTGGGCAGTGGTGAATGTTCATTTGTATCATTTTATTGTAGTTGAACACCAATTAGATTGTGGAGAGTCTCAGAAACAAAACTGAACAAAAACCAGTCAAGATCTATGTCTTGCTTTTAGTGGATTGTTAAGAATGACTTTGCACATATACCCCACTTTTTAAACACCATCAAATCTCTTTTTTGGTGGTCAAAGTGGCTATTTAATATATTTTAAAGGTGTCCTTTTTGGCTGTATAAATGTGTGGTTACATATTGACAGTTCACTGCCCACATTAAAGTGCATTATTGTAATTTTTGCTCAGGGTTTTTAGAAAATTAGCACAGAAAAGTAGCTTATTTTTAAAAAAAAAGATGAGGGAAGAGATGTTAACACTGTAATAGAAGAAAGGTGTGTTTGCCATTATATATTTAGCAAGTATGGTTATCATCTTCTACGGATATTAAATCTTGACTTTTCCTATTTCTATTACCTTATGGGCATTTACCACTAACCAGACCAAACGACCTTGGTAAGGCTGAGATCTTTATTAATACACTTTTACAGGTAAAAATATTGATACTTATAAATTTTGTTCTTTGACAGAACAATATATGGTACTAGAGATCTACTTTATTAAGTAGACTAATTAAAACTCAGTTCTACTATGTGCCTTATGATATACCTTGGGAGTAAGTTTGTGAAAAATCAGGATATATGTGTTGTTTGTTAACTTAACTGTTTTAAGCCCTTTTGACACCTCACTAGTTTTGTACTGTTTTACCTCTTATTTCTGAAACTCTTTTTATGGTGTATCCTGTTAGAGGGGACAAACATGTCATAGAAAGCAGTTGTGCACTCTTTCAGATATAGTTGATAAATCCAATAATCTTATATATTGAGCTTCGTGTTTATAGTACAGTAAGTGGTCTAGCAAAATTGTCCATGTTTCTTTGTTTATTGATAAATGCATTGTATAGAAACTATTTCCCCTAAATATTTATGGACCAAACAATTGTGATATATCCTATTAAATTTGTGTGAATAAACCATTTTGAATCTAAGGAGTTTTATTTCCCATCAGTTTTCTTTTTTTTTCCTTTTTTTTTTATTTTAAACTTTTTTTTTTTTTTTTTTTAATTTTTATTTTTCTCAATTTAAAGCCTACATGTACCAGTGTGTCTCTGCTTTTACGATACCTGTGAACAATTGGTATTAAACATGGAAGCACGGCCTTTTAAGTATTTTAAAATATGGTTCCTTCTTAGGTTTTCAATTTCTTCATATTCAATGTATATGCTACTGCTGGTGCCATTTAGATTTTAGCCTTTTAACCCCTTTTTTTGAACATGCAAAGTAATGCCCCACTGATTTGATACTGAAACCCTTTCTTAGACTCCTAAAAAAGCCAGAAAACTAGCAGCTAAAGTAATTGCATGACAAATATAGCCTCAATAATATGATGAAATGAATCAAGATTTAATGCTAGGTATATTGAACACAAAATAGAATTGCAGACCCCGAAAAGCCAGGTTGCTCTGTAGTTTAATAAATTGTCACTATGATTTCTTTCAGGGAGAACAAATCATGGGGCATTACAGCCAAACATCCCGACGTTTGAAAATTCCCTAAAGTATTAAAAGAAGGGGAAAAGTTTGATCGGAAATCCACTGCAGTGAAGACAAAGACAATATTAGGTTATGATAATCATACATTAAAAAATTTATTGAGCCAAAAAATAAAAATAAAAGACTTGATGTCATTTCCTGAATGTTAACAAAACCTATGTTATTTTATGGTGTCTAATTAACAGAACTGAAGGCTTCAACAAATTGTGTGGTATTAAAAATAAATTTAGAGAAACTATGTATAAAACCAGAGCAACCTGGCAGCAATCTACCCAGCCCATATTTGAAGAAAACTTTTCTTAAATAAAATCACATTTGTCAAGCACAAGTACTTGTAAAATAAAATCTGAATGCATTCATTCCACTTGCTTGCTAATGAGTACTAATCATATCTGTTAAATGGATTTTTGTAAATTCAAAGAGAACTTTTCACTCATTTGAGATCATAGGAATCAAAACCCAGTAACTTTAGTACTATTGTTTCTGAAGCTTTTTTTTGTTTTTTTTTTTTTCAAATGAGACAACTCTGCATGCACTTTTCCATCTGTCACATATAGTGTACATTTCTGTATGATGAATTTCTCTCTGATGTTTCTTGTATAATAGCTTTCATTAATAAACATTTCATTTGATGCAAATATAGTTAACGTTATGTAAACACACAGCTAATTGCTCCAACTAATTTAAACTTTTCTTTTGAAAAGCAGTACAGTGCAGTTCCAATATATTACATATACCTAAAATCAACAAGAATGAGGTAGCAATACTCTCGCCCAGTGTAAAACTATTTACTTTGGTGTTAATTTTTTAACTTCTTGAGTAAAACTGACATGCTTAAAAAAAAATTCTCATCAACATCAACAATAAAACCAACTCCCAAATTCTTCATCAATATAAGAAAGCAAAAGCACTACAGTGTGTGGAACCCATAATGAGTTTTAGAGTAATAGGGTATAGTTAGTGGATCCCTGAGCTGTTTACATGGTCACTATGCAATAAACAAGTATGTTACAGAAAGTTGGTCCTAAGACTTTCAGTCCAAATCAGAGATGATTTTTGCAAGCCAAGAAATAAGTGTAACAATAACCAGTTCTTAGTAATGAGGTTTTGTAATTGTTAAGCAACTATTTGCAGAAAGAGTTTTAAAAATATATTCTTATTTAGCTGTATAGCCAAAGTGTATGTTAAACAAATTAACATATAAAAGACTTGCCAGAAAATCTTCCGTTAAGATGACATTTTTATTATATACTAATGAACCCTATGTAAACAATGTAACTTTTATGAATGATGGACATTAAATATTTCACTTACGTGTTTCCTCAGCATTTTTGCATGTTTTCTTAAACTTTCCCAGTTTCTGAATTCTAAAAAGGAAATCATATGATTATTAGCAGCATAACAGAAAGTTACACACAGATTGCTGCAGCAGTCTCTGGAAGCCAGTAACCAAGAGTGTTCTAATGGCAATAAAAAGGTATCATTTATTGGTGGCAATTATGGGAAGCATTGTTTAAACAACAGTTTTATAGTATGTTGTAAAGTTCCATTGAAAAAGGTTAGCATGGTGGACTCAATTCAAATCAGCTTGATCAGAAATTTAAGTAGATTGTGAAATTCTTAAACAGACCTTTACACATATTTATTACTGCAGAAAGTAAGTGTATGTAGGAAAGCAGTTATTCATGTCACAGCCACAATGTAGTTTCCCCCTGTTGTCCATAGGAAAATATTGGAAACATTAATTATTCAAATTGGTAAAGAATGAGGTGGAGCTTAGGGTCAAGAAAAAAACTATGTACTATAATTTTTCTTTTGTAAATCACTGCATTCTTTAATAGCCTGGATTCCTTCTCTCCCTGATTTACTACTTACAGACATGGTTCTAGCCTGATACAGTGTCAGTGTGCTGCTTTTGTCACCTGATTTAAATGAGAAAAATAAATTAATTGGTAGCTCCAGTGAGTAGCAGTAGTAGTGAATGGCAAAATCATCACTGATTAAAGTAAAACCATTTATTTCTCTGTGTCTGATAAAACCATTATGGTTTGATTTTTCTTTATAATGCTGTTCTTTGGAGATGGTCCTGCATAGTGCTCTGATTGACCTGACTAGTTGCATTAGCTAATCCAATTTTTTTTAAAAACCTGTCTCCTGCATTAAAAGAGTAAATATTATATAAGAAAGAAAAGAAGGGAATCCTTTCAGACAAGATTTGAGAGAATGCAAGGCAAATTTAGGTTTTCAGGATTGTACCAAGTGTGTTTGGGGTCTTTTTAGTGGACACATATCCACATCTAGAAGCAGCATTTCTCTGCACTCCTGTTCTTGAAAAAGAAGTCAAATCTTGTGGCCCCAGAACATCTCACTCAGAATTACACACCAGAGAAATGGCTTGCAGGACCAAGCCAAATGACAGAAGGCTGACTCTGTAGCCCACTGAAACTGGGGAATATTCCCTGTCAGATTCTGTGGGCTTTCAGCCAGAAGCTGAATGAACATGGAGATTAAACTACTCTCTTGTCTCTAAAGAAAGCACAACCTTGAAAATGAGGCAGAATATATAGGACAGCCATGCCGTGCTGTGCTTTGGATTTCATTTTTCAGAGCTGCTAATCCAAGCACCTGGCACATGCATTAAATTGACTTCAAAATATTTCTTCCTCCTTTGCCCAAATACAGGCCACAAATTACAATACTGGAATTTCCAGAAGCTACTATAGTGTCAGAGACTTTATTCTGTTATTCTGCAATGTCGAACAATTCTTCTGCTCTTCTTACTTGACACAGACTCATCTGGACACATACCTATATACATATCCTTGTCTTGCCTTCAGATAACCAGTACTTTCATATTTATTTAAGTCATTCAACCCTATAGGAAGCAACTCTCCATGCTAACATGTTCTAGGAAAAGGCAGTTGTCAAGATTTTTCTGCTGATACTCCTCTGCAGTAAAACATTTTTCAGGAGTAGTTTTAATATTGTGAATTTGTACTTCTGGATGGTTATTTTCTTTTCATAGCTTTGAACCAAAAAAAAAACAATCTGTAGTGCTCGAAACACCTAAATGTACAGATTCTTTTGCCATTTCTTCCCCTGTAGTATCTTAAAAAAACCCTACTGCAATTATTGAATTAATGGCTTACATGTTACTGTAAGCCCTTTACAAATTTATTGCATAATAACAAATGATGTAAGATACATTCAATTATATTTTGAATTAATTTATTAATATTAGAAACAACAACTTTTTAGTTTCACTTGTTTCTGACCCAAGTGTGCTTCTGTTTTTGGACGTGGGTTTGCAAGCAAATATTCTTTAAAATTTCTGGTATTTGCTGCTTCTAGGTGTGGAGGGTCAGACAGAAGGTCTCATCTATCTTGAAAAAAATACTTTTTTTTCCAGTTTTTCCTCTTTTCAAACTGGACCTTAATAGAGAATAAAAATATTTTCAATAATTACTATAATGATAGAAACTCAAAGTTAGATGTACTTTCCTTTTGCACTTCAGTTACACACTTTAATATAGATTTCTGAGTCTGAACAGATGCACAGTGCCTTGAATCTGTGAGACTGTTGCATATAGCAAAAAAATAATTAGGGAAAGAGCAAGTTATGGAATGGCTATCAGACTGCAAATACAAGCAGTCACTGGCAGAGTTATGGTAGTTTTCTATTTATCATCTGATGAATCCTTATTTCACCATGGAGGAATTTGGACTTTCCTGAGAGTAAATCATCAAGGAGGTTGCTGCAGTCACATGCATTTTAATCCCACAACTGAGAGGAATTAAAGAACTACCTATAAAAATAATTTTTTAGGAACAATTATCTGGAAGTAACAAAATGTTGGCCAATACCCCAAAATAAGCAAAATCAAATGTAATATCAAGAAAGCTGAGAACACTAATAACTATTATATCTTAGAGGCTTAAACATAGTCAGGCTCATGATTTCTGTTAAATTAATAGAGGATAATTAAGCTTATCAGACAATACATATTCCATCACAACAAGGAGCCATGCATGTAGCATCAGTAGGGACAGTAAGATAAGTTTAGAAAGTAACCAAGTTGGCAGCTTACAGGGGAGTATTTTTGGTTTGCAAAGATATTTGCATAATTACTGCTCTGGCTGCAGCCACAAGTACTAGAAAATACCTCTCATTTTCTTTGATAGCTGTAGAGTGGAGTATTTTTTTTTACTTTATAATGAAAAGTGGGCTCCAGAAAAGAAAGTTAACTGGACTCTCTAAAGTGCCTGAGTGGCATTGGGTGCCTTTTATGTACCTGCTGGCACATTGGATATAGAATGCTGCTGCACTGATGCTCTGAGTATCAGTCTTAAAGTAGCTACTTCTTTCTTTCTGCTTTTTATTTTGAACTGTCTTGCATGAATCCCTTGCTCCTGCCATCTAACCTGGAGCAGGGAACTAGCAGGACACTAAAACCACAGTAATCAGAGGTTCAAAACAACAATTGTGAACCACTGCTGTTGTTGTGGATGGACACAGATCAAGAATCTCTCCAATTCACAATTTACCACTGAAACAGTAACATTAGAAGGCCGTGTAACTTGGAGTACTCTAATCTTTTATAAAAATCATCTAGACCCTGAGATCTTTTTGCTTGTCTTGTAACAGCAGAAGAATGCCTGTGTCCTTGAACCTGTTCAAACTGACTAAATTCAATGAATTTCCAGAACGAAGTGTTGAATTCTGGTGAAATCTAGAGCTTTTTCATTAAATAGCCTTGATATCCACATTTGTATCTGGCTAAAACAGAAAAATAGAGACCAGAACTGAAAACTGAAGTAATATATATCATCAGTGAAAAAAACAGTTCTACAGAACTAAGATTCAGTGCAGAACAGTTCTAAAAATGTCCATAGCTTTTTTGTTTGTTTCAACAAAGTAACAGGGAAATCTGTGTTAGGAAACATGCTCAGCAATAAGTGCTTTCCGAAGGTCTCTCTCTCCCTTCAGCCTCCAAAGAACTTTACCATTAAATTAAATAACTCTTCATTACAATAACCTCTTAGTTCAAGCTAGCTTAATCCTCCAGTTTCTTTTACTAATTTTTTTCAGTGCCTTTGAACATCTGTTTCCTCTGTATCATTTTTTGTCCATGTGAAGCCAACCCACCTTAACTCCTGCCTGCTTTCCTCAAGCAATTTTTATTCCTTTTATTAGTTCTCAGGCCTACCTGGTCTATATGGGTTCTGCCAAGGCCAAGGCCCTGCCCAGCCCCAGCTGGGCCCACATGCCCTGTCGCAGGGCACTGTTGAAGCTCTGGGTTTTTTTGTTTTGTTTTGTTTTGTTTTTTTGGTTGTTTGTTTTTTTTTTTCTTTTGTGTTGGCTCTGTTCTGTGCCTGGGGTTCCTCTGCCCTCCCTCTTAGCACAGAGCTGAAGAAAAAGCTGAAGCAAAAGCCTGGCCGGAGAGGTCCTGGCTGCACTACACAGCACACTGGGCACCAGAACCCTGATAAGAAAAAAAAAAAACTAATTTAAGCTCCTCTTTCTACTTCCAAGCTGCATGATCCTGGTTGTGGAAACATTTCTGCATGTCTTTAACTTCCTTATCCTGTGTCATATAACAGAAATGCATTTAAATGGATTTTTTTTCACTACTGAACTTAACTGGAGGCATAAACCAATAGAATCAGAGTTTAGTGTATAATTTATACCAACTCTGTTTCCTTCTAAAAGACTAAAGATTTTTAGGTATGTTAATAGAGAACTAGTCAAATATCCATAAAGGTGCTGAAATTTGCCTTGTTTGTTGCCAGTTGCTTATCTCTGCTTAGGAGTTGGCATCAGAACAAACAGATGCTGTTGGATTAATGGTCAAGAGCATAAATGGTCAAAGGATGAAATTATAATTTGAATGTTTTGCAAAGATGTCACCGCCATCTATGAAATACACTTTGCACATATGTTATTATCTTGCTGACTGGTATGGAATGAAAAGGCCTACTTTGGGTACTTCAGGTTACAACAGATGTTATTTCTTCTGTGCTTCCAAATGATGATCCTTAATATCATCAGTTTTGAGGTAGATATAAGAGAGACAGAGATAGCAATAAAGCACGTCCAGATTTTGGTTTTTACTGCCTATATATAAATACAAAGCACAGGAGTTTTTAGTTTGTATCTTAGCCATGGAGAGCATAAGCAAGAACCAGCCTGAGTGGCTTTTAGGAAGCCATGGAAAAAAAGTTATTTCAAACTCAAGCTGATATTTATTGTGGTTTTTTGATCCTGATTTTCTTTCTTACAAGCAGAAGTGGATTCATGCTCCTTCCATTTAAGTAAAAACATCCAGGCAACCCAAAGTTTGAAGAGAAAAGGAGAACAGAGTTCGACCATATTTTCGCAACTGCACCAACAACATTTAAAACCCTGTTCCACCCTCTGCAGGCAGCTCCACATGGTCACCTCAGTAGGATAATGGTTTGCCCAGAGCATAAATCCCCTTGTGTGGTGACTGTGTATTGACTCAGGCTGTAAAATGCAGTGAGAGCAAACACAGTGTAGGGAACACACGGCAGTGTCCGCATCGCTGCTCCTGGGCTCGGTGCTGATGCTGACACGTGTCAGAACACAGGCTGCCATTTCCTCTCTGCCTAATAGGGGACTGTGTCCTAGGGTGGTTCTTCACCTGTAGTGCTAACAGCAGTCCTTTTCCAAGAGGTTTCTTTTCAGATCCCTCAGAGAGCTGTTATTTTTCTCCATCCTGAGTAACACTGTTTGTGTGACTGAGCGGTTACCCACGTCAAAAGGCGTAAGACAAGTATGGCCATACATGACATCATTTTGTAATGTTCTGTCTGCACTGTGCCATCTACAGATGAAATTCAAAATCTGTGGTTTCTGTCCTCTGCAGGCCTAATCCTCTGACTCTAATCCAAAGTAAACTTGTTCCTCTGTTATTTAATATCAAGCCTGAGAATGCCAATAGGAGACTGAGCAGGTTGATTTCTATGTCTTCCTCGGAAGGAAGTGCTAAATGCTGAGCACTTAAGCTCAGACAATGGTGTGCTGGGAACTGAAGAGTTCATGGGATCAGGGCTTTGGAAGATGGAGTTTTCCAGTGTTCAAATTCCTTTGTGGTGAATGTCAGCTAACTGTGACCTTATGCATACCACTGCCACTCCTCTGTCTTAAATCGTTAGACAATGATTGCACTAAAGCAGTTTTCAAGACAAGCAAACCTCTAGAATCCAACACAATTTATGTGTCCTGATTTTGTACTACATCTTGTTTGAAAGTGAGATAGGACCATAGGTGAGTGTTTACCTGCACACCTATAACAGATGATTGAAATTAATCAATATTATTTGCAGCAACCCTCCTGTTCATCAGCCTGTAAGAGAGAGGGCAAGAGGCATTACTCAGGTGTCTGTGTATTATCCTTCAGAGCATGGAATGGTGGCAGCTCTCCCACTGGAGACCTCTTCCCTGAATGTGGGTATTTCTGTGCTGCTGCTACAGTACATGTATGATCATTAGTTTGACATTAGTGAGAGTGAAACCTAGTATGCAGCACTGGAAAACAGGAATCCAAAGTTTCTTAAAAATGCTTTGTACAAAGACAAATGTGACACTTGCATAAAGTTACTATTAGTCTATTATATTATTTGCTCCCTATAAATTGATACTGCAGCATTGTTTTCTAATGGACTTATTTACAACCACAATGTAGACTTTTCAGTAGATAAAGGTGGCAAGCACCATAATGACATATGAAATCTAATCATATCTCTAAAAGTAACTTTTTTCAGAGACTTTTTCTGTTGTGGCTCTAAATCTTGAAATTGTTTTTCTTATTTTACCCTTGACTGTAACTGCATCACTTCAGTGCAGTTTTCCCAAATTCAAACTGGAATTATAAATGATCAAAATTTGGTATAAGGCAACTCATCCCACCCACAGGAATTCAATCTTTTTTTCTGGAAGCTACACATACATGTATATAAAATGAGTTTGCTAGTGTCATCTGTTTTCCATTATCTGTGCTTTGAGACTTGTATATGAGGAAACATCAAGTAAAACATTTTTATTAGGCACTCTTAAAATACATTAAAAACTTGAGAAAGTATTCAACAAGTAATGCAGCAGGTGAAATGAACTACCTGCACCCAAGGCACCATTTGTAGCCCAGCTCACATGGTGTGCCAGTGAGGCTGCACAGCTTCAGATTTACCCAGCAATGACTGGGTGATATTCAGCTGTGTGATAAGGAGTTAATTGTAGCCAAAGATGACAGATTAACTTCAGAGCCTAACACTTGGGCCCTGTGACTGTCAGCTACTCCCTCTGAAGGTTTGTTTCCTCCAGAAATCTTTCTGGAGACTCTACTGATCACTATATCTACAAAATGGATGTGCAAATGTGACATCTTTCTTGCAAAAATGCTGATGCACACTGGGAATTGAAATAGTGTTGGCATTGTATGCTTCATGGAATACTAACCCCATTTTTCATTCTAATTCTATGATTTGGGCTTTCTGGAGTAAGTGAATCTTAATGTTGCTGAAATTCCTATGTAGTTTCTTGATAATGCAGGTGTTTGGAGCAAGCATAAAGGCTTCATGCTTCTAATAGATGTTTCACAGTCCTATAAATGTGATGCAATTTTTCTTGTGCTCTGCCAGGAAGATTTCTCATTTAAAAGGCCTAGACTAAGATTTTGGATATGACAAAAAGCCTAATTTTCTGTACTCCAGTTTTCAGAAATATTTATCTTATATTGGTATGACAAAGATTCCAGTTGGACAAATTCTAAGAGCCCAAAATGTAAGAAAAATGAAAAATCATACTGGGAAATACAGACGGAATTATGCACCGTAATTATACTTAAAATAATAAATTGAAAATGTACAGCTTGATGTGACATGGTAAAGCTTTAGCTGATTATTAGCAGCATTGTATGTACAAGTAAGAATTATTATTTTTAAAAACTTGAAAATAGTAAAACTGCTTTAACAAAAATGTGCTACCACACTGGCAAGTAAATTGCTGCTTGCTCCCTGTGGTTACCTACTTTATATATCCTCCTCTAAAATATGGCCAGAGGCCTTCCTTTGGCTTTTCTTCCTAACAAAACAAATAGTGTTTGGAACTAATTTCTAGCTGATTGGTATCTTTAGAGTTCTCCATTCAGTCACTGGCTACCTATGAGGAAGTGTTGGTGATGCCACATACTTAGTTTCATAGAGTGAAACCTTCTCTGGCTTGTCCTGGTCAGACTGTACAAACCAAACAGCAATAACAAACTTTTCACCAACTTAAAGGATTCAGAGTTGAATTAATTCTGTTTCAAAGAGTCAATTCCTTTAAAGTTCCAGATACATTTCTGTAGGAACTAAAGCTACTCAATACTATTTTTTTTTTTTTCCCCAAAAGCAAAATATAAAATGTATTAAATTTTCATCTAATATCTGGCCAGCATTCTATTTTCATAAAAACATTGCTTTATGTTTTTTAGAGATCAAAATAAGAGGGTGTCTGTCTTCTGTTTTTAAATGAAAATTTAATAGGGAATTGGAGTTGGGGGGAAATAGAGCTTCCATCTCAGTCTCTAGGCAGTAGGATAACACTACTACTAATTGTGGAGGCATAGGAAGGCTTTCCTAGCAGTCATTTCTCATAACTGGGAGCACATCTGAGCACACCACTACCCTTCATTAGTACCTTTTTCATCTTTTCATTGCCTGCAGTTCAGCGTATTTTGCATTGCTCCATTCGAAGTGATGGACCCACATTGAAGACAATGATATGCAGCTTTATTTTAAAAAAAAATTAAAAAAATCCGTTCCTCGTTATCTTGCTGTAAATAAGCAATGCAGCACCACTGACTCGAAGGAAAAAATAATCTCCTATTTCTTCACCCGTGAGAACTAAGGGCTCTCTGCCACTAGAGGGTGAGACAACTACAAACCAAATCCTTCAGTCTTTGTCATTCCTGTAGAGGGTGACATGCAGACAGGACTTTGGTTATTCACCAAATTATATTATTCTTTGGTTTAGGAGAGAAAGATGCATACCATGAGCACAGAACAGGTCCTCATGGACTATATGGTAACAATCTATAAACTCATAACAGTGGAACAAAACTCACTATCTAGGCAATAGATCTTTGGGTCTTGGTTCAAAAAATAAGTTGCGATCTTGATCCAAATACTGAATCAAACTGTTCCGTCTCAAGAATGAATTACTGACCTAAAATGTCTCCCATTTAGTAAAAAAATCTGAAAAAAGCTCTAGCTCTGCTTGCCTTTGATCTATACCATCTACACTGAAGATTTTCTTAGTTTCTTTCCCATAGTCAATTTTTCTAGTATTTCTCTCATTTTACTACAAGATATTCTGAAGCAGTTTCCCTCTTACATCTTTCAAAAATGTGAGTTAATTATTTGGTTTAATTTAGTATGGCTATACATCTTTTCCTGGCAGAAAACACTAATTCCTATTAACATGTCTAATGCTTCTTAACTAAACATTGTACAAATAAGTCAGGTTTTGATGCTTGCACAATTTCTTAGAGGATCTTTTTCTCTGAAGACTTCCCTAACTCAGAAAGAAAATGTGCCATTCACATACAAAAAGATGCTCTTTAAATCACAGATTTAACAAATCAATATGCATATTTCTTCAGGAACAACATTTCCTGATTTAAAACAAAAATCAAGTCCCACAGGGTACTGTAACATCAAGATTTTTTTTTTGTTGTTGTTTTGGGTTTCTCTGTTCTTATAAAGCTCTCTGGAGAATTCTGTGTTTAAATGTTTTGACAAGGCCTGCTGCCTTGTTACTCTGTTGTTGCTTCAATAGTCTGAAGGTACAAATTTGATTTCCCTTTTTTTCCTGAAGAAAGACTTTGATATTGAGTTTTTAAAAAACACTACAAAAAGCATTTATGAGGTCAGGAGAAACAAAACTGTATCACTAAGTGGTAGTAAAAGAAGAGGAAAAAAGAGAAGAAAATATTAAGTACTATAGAAGAAAATAGAGATTCTGTTCTGGAAATAGAGGCTGTTCTAAACAATCAGCTGGGAGACTTTAGGAACTTATTCAACTTATCTTAAATGAAGGACAATTGTGGCAAGAATTAGAGTGAAATTTTGAGCTTCTAGCCATTAGAAAAGGGTACCACACATCTTTGTTTAAGGAATTACAATTTCATGCAAAAGAATAACAAGAATTTTGTTAGAAGCTCTTTTAACAGCACTTAAATTTCAGGAAAATTAACTGTTGAGTTTGAAGTTATAAGTAGGATTTTGCATTTTCTGCCTGAGAACTTTCCATACCTAGGCTTAGCTGCATGCCCAGATTTTGTTGGCTACGTACTCAAAGCTTAATATCAGTCCTTATTGAACCTTGATGAAATAAAGAGGATTTAAGAACACAGAAAGCTAATGATTCATAGTAGCTTGCTCTGCTGGATGTTGCTTATTGTTCTTGTATAAGATTTGCAGAAGTTCAGAGAAGCTATAGAATGATTTCCCCCTTTTTAATGAAAAGGTGTTATTAGAGCAACTAATGTTTGCTGGTTTTTTTTTTTAGGATTTTAACTGAAAGAAAACAAATGATGACATTCTCTCATGCTGACATTAAAAATCTCTGGCCCCTTTCTGTGCTCTCTTTTCTTCCAGTGTCCTAAATACCATAGAAGTAATAGAGCGTTTACAGTTGGAGGCAACGATTGCTTTCTTCATTTCAGAAAAGATTTTGAACTCTATCAAGTAATTTCAACCCTAAAACCTATCCAAAAGCTTTACTAGGAGGTACAAGTGAAATCAAGCAGAACAATCAGTTAGAATATTGTTTTGCTCCTCTGAATATCACATGGAAAGTAGGAAGTGCCAAAAGCATTTCTCATTACACCACTAGCTTAGTTAGCACAGTTCCATATTCTATGTGGTCTTTAGCATCTTTCTGCTTAGTGATTTCCATAGGATTTGCTGCTATTCAGACACTTAGCAGGACTACATCTCAAACCAGTTTTTTTTCTGGACAATAGCTGTTATAGTTGATAAAACTAAAAATCTGTGCAACCTCTGTCCCTGTTAGGGCAACAGTGTCAGCTGTTCCTAAAGCTTAGAGACAGATGTGATGCTAAATTACATGACTAAACTAATTATAAAATTCACTCACATTCACTATCAGTCTCAAACTCCTTTTAGCAGAAAGACTCTTTCAGTTGAGACGCAAGAGCCATTATTTGATTTGAAGGAAAACTTGAGATAAAAAGCCAGGTTCCATGTTTTGGTTTCTATGTCATTGCTGCTATCTCTCCCCAGGATCAAAATGCCAGAGGCTGAAAAAATTTATCCATATGACCCCTGAAAATGGTGTTAGGGGTGGGCTAGTATTGTTTAACTTAAACAATGAAATTTCTAGTAACATTCCTAGAAATGTCCATGTTAGGTGAAGGACCCGTGCAAGAGAGGAGAGAATTCAGGCATGGCTTGTTGTGCTCCCAGGATGTAATTTGGACACACCTGATCCACTGCTGCATTGCTCATATGTGACTTATACCTGAATATATATATCTTATACCTGAATAGACTTGTTCCATTACTTTTAAGAGATGGAGGGGATTTGAGGCTATGGTAGAGGGAATGATCTCCCCAAGCCTGGGCCTGACTGTCAATAATCACCTTTTCACTGTGGTCTGGTCAATGGAACCATAAGCTTCTGTATTTTTCCCAGCTTTCTTCAGACTAGATGATAAAGTAAAGCTATTTATGCTTTCTTGCAGTGCTTTTGCAGGCTAGCTAAGAGAGGAAACAACTATTTATATACCATTCCCCTTTCACTTAATGTCTTCCACAGTGCAGAGCAGTTCCTCAGGCTCTCTTGCAACCCAAGTACTTGTTGCTTTGGTGCCACTTTACTGCTATAGGACTTGGGGAACATTTCTTGCCCTGTTTCAGCTCCTTCTCTTCTCTCTGAATGGCCTGGCTGCCAGCTTTAGCTGATCTGACACCCTTTCCTTCCAAAACATGAGTGGGAATGGCAGGTAGCAGCTCAGTGCTTCTCTCCTGCTTATTTCAAACGTGGCTGAAAATTCTGTTTGCAAACAGCACCTTCAGACAGGCTATTACAGGACTGACCATGCAACCAGAAAAAACCAAAAAAACCCAACCATCCATTTGCTGAGACCTTGAAAATAAGGATAACTTTATTATATTTGTTATGGGAATGAAGAGTGGCAGAACAGTGCTGTCTGTCTTGTGACAAACAGGGAAAGGAGCAAAGCCCACACATGGCAGCTGTGTCTGGCACTGGAGAAGCAAAGCCAGTTTTTTGACTGGGGTAGTGCCAGAGAGCAACCCTGAAAATAATTGGTTTTTTTGATACCCTAATGTGTAACCAAATCAATATACTGCAAGGCTATTGCAGTATATAGAGAAGAAAAGGTTTTTCTAAATGTTTTCAATGTGGTTTTTTTGTGCAAATATTGACAGCAGGTTCATCTGTGTAAAAGTATTATATGAATATTTTTCAGTTTAGAAAACCTGTCAGGTTAATGTGTTGAAGCTTCCTGAAAGGAGGTATCTACACACACATTGATTCACTGCACATAAGTAGTTCTGTGCTACAAAATGTACCCTTTCTTTATGCTGCATACAGATTGAGATTTATAAATAAATATTATTGGCAGATTGTAAGATCTGGGATAGGTATCTTCTTTTCCATAACTCCTAACAATTGGGAAAGCCTAACCATAGAAAGGATAAAACAATAATTCAATTAGTTGACTTCATTTTCATCTATGATTCATTCCATTTGGTAACAGTATCCTACCAAATATGGGAGTATCTGAGTTTCTGTTTTGAGGGAAATATCAACAGAGACAAACTGCCATTTAAATAACATCAAATGTTTTAAAGCAGTAAACAGCTGGCAATCAATTGTGTCAATAATGAAAGATTTTTTTTTGAGCATACATTTCAAAGCCATGAAAATCGAGATTTTTTCTTTTTTGGAAGTATCTTCCCTTATATTAACTCTTTCAAATGAATGAAGAAGTACAAGAGATTTAATTTAGAATATAATAAGTGAAATATCTCAAAATAACAGTATTACTTTCAGCTTTCTGCTGTGGCCTACTGATACCAAAATCAATAACTGAGGCATCATACAAGATTATGCCAGATGAATGAAAGATACAACAAAAAAGTGGCAGGTAGAAATGGTTAATTTAAAAAAGTAATGGCAAGAAGAAGCAAACTGATTTAGCATAAGCATGTATGGAAAATAAGAAATCTTGTGGTAGTTGTAATGGAACCACTGTTTAATAATTGGAAATCACAAGTTTGGTTAGGAATGCTTTCCTGCATTTGGGTGTCCTGGAATCCTGTTTTGGAAGGTGTAGACAGGGGTCATGGAAGACATAACTGAGTAGAACAAGCTGGGAAGAAATAGTAGTAGAGCAACCACCACTCTTAACTGCTGTGAAGTGTGCCCTGAATCTGTCAGCAGGATTTCTGGTTTTGCTTTTCAGAAAAAAAAGTATAGCAAAATAGATCAAACCTAACACTTTTTGTCTGGGCCCCCATCATTTGGTAGAGGAAATGACACTCATTTTATGTGAATTTTTTTTTATTTTAAAGTTTTTTTAATGTCTATCCCTTTCTCCTTCCCCTCAATTCTGTTTTATTCATTAATTGCAATTGTCAGTTTCTGTTCCAAGCTTCTTAAACCAGATTATCACCTTGTCATTACAACAGTCTCTCCCAGTTATCACTACCTTTTTACAGGGCTTGATTTCATAACCTTTTGATCTGCTTTAGGACTTCATTACCTGTACTTTATAACTGAACTATAATTATTTTTCCTTAAGAAATTCAGTTTTATTTTCATGCTCCTGAAAATTTTGAATTTAAATAGCCTACACATTCTCTGACCCCTATTTACATCTCAACTTACAAACACTGAGTTGGTTGTAGTATTTTCAGGTTTCAAAATGAGATTTATAAAGGTTTATACAGGAGTGTATAAAGATATATACAGCACTGAGTCATACAAGATTGCAAGCAGAAATTTCAAAGAAGCAGAAAACTTAAATGAAGAATCCCAGTTAAAAAAAAAAAATATCTAAAAACTGTTGCTAGTTAAAGCAGTAAAAAAAGTAAATCTATGAAGATGTGAAGGTGATAGGAGCAAGACTGTGGAACAGTTTAAAAAGCCATGTTCTATGGTGGGTTCAGATGGCTGACAGGTGACCACACATGGTCTGACTTGCTGTCTGAATTGCTTCTTGACCATAAAATGCTGTGGAAGCTCTCCTTGCCTTTCTACTCTTTCTCCCTTTGCTGCAGATGATTTTTTCTTAGACTGAAAAGAGTTTTCAGAGGTACTGGATAGATGAAAGATCTTCAATAAATCACATAAATGCACTCATTACATCACCATTGTTCCTACCATATTAATATCAGTTTTACAGTGAGCTCATAATAGAGGAACCAATGAAAATTTTATTTTTAAGATTTAACTATTAAGGGTGAATGATGTTTAGTCAAATTTGATTTAGAAAAATGGTGTTCGAGTTTCAATAAAATATTTTCATGACTAAAGAATATCATAGTTTGAACACTGAACTTTGAACCTGACACAGCACACTCAAATCTTTATGTCAGCAATTGTAAATTGTAGGATAAAGTTTTTTTTAAGAAAAATACCACTGGAATCCACAGAAGGTGAAGAAACAATTAGACAAAGAGAAACCATGCTAGCAACTCCAGGAAGTGGCTTTTGAAATATAATTATACCCAAAGGGAATAGGCACATTCATTGGTACCTTATGCTTTATAAAGCCCTGGGAGTTAACCATGAGATAATAGGTGTGTTACCTGTCATGGCTTATTGCTTAATTATTATGTCTATTTGATACAAATTGGATTTACACACAAATAATATTGAGTCTTGAATACTCTTGAATTTGGTAAAAAAAATATATATTCAATTCTCTAGTACAAGTCTGGTTAGACTACTGGTTACTAGCTGGTGACTAAGGTAGTGTGATATGTCTTTAGTAATAGATTTGCTTTATATTTGGTTTTCCCTTTGCACTTTCTTATGCTGCTGGATTTTGGTCTTAATGTTCCCACAGAAATATTTCCTAAAAATTAAGGTTGCAATACATAATTCATTAGTTTAATTTTTTGCCTTAATTCATGTGATGGGTTGTGAATAAATGAAAAGGTAACACGTTTCCTGGACCCAATTTTCTGTGCAAAATAATGAAAAGAAAGGCAAACAAAAAAGGCAACGCAAATTGTCATGAAAGAAACATCATCTGAATACTAATTTTTCAGAGCACTGGTAGCAACTTCACGAATAGAAAAGAAGAAGGAGAATACTTTCTGAAGTCTTTTAAAAAATAGTTGCCTGGAAGATTTTTGGAAGTCAAAATTAAATTTGGCAGAAGACACGGAAGGCTCAGCTATCTGCTAAAACTTGTCAACTCTTAATTTTACATCTGTTGTTGATCACACTGCAGGACTTGCTAATGTGTTTATGCTCATGTCACTGCAATGGAAGAGGCAATGTTAAGTTGTCATGTCTAGTCAAGCAGGGGGCTTGGTCTTTCATGTATATTTGATGACAAACAATCCCACTGAAGCAGAGCTGGAGTGCTGCAGCAGTACCCTTACAGAAGGACTTGTGTTTGGATTTGTTATTCTTTGCTGCCTCAGGCATAAGCAGCTACGATCTCAAGATATTTTTAACAGAGCAGAATTACAATTATCCAGACTTTTGTCAGAAAAGGAGTTTCATCTGCAATCCTGGTTTTCTCTTAAGGGTGATAATTCTGATTTTGCTTAGCAATTGATTCAGAGAAGCCCTGTCAATACATGCCAGGTACTGGCAAATAATTACTCAGTATTCAGGTTAAGTAAAGATTTTGTGCGTTATAAAATTATTTAGGAATTAGATTTCAAAGCAGCATGTGATCTGTGTTGCTAGCCTCAGGTTCCTTTCTTACTAAATATAATTTAAAATGTACATTTATGTTTCCTGTGTAACCTCACTGCCTTTAGTACAGGAGATTCTAACACTAATGAAACCTGAAAAGTTTCCTCAAATCTAAATACCTTAAGTATGAAAATTTAACATGAAAGCTACTTCAATAAAAGGCATTGAATACTTATTTGTAAACTGCTTTGCACCCTAAAAAAACAAACTAAATGAATGTGCACATTTTGTTTGCACACAAGAGGCCCTTGTTTGTCACTTACTGAGCTCTGCATATTCATGCTGTACCTCTCAGTGGTTTGATGTGTGCTCATGCCATTAACTTCCCAAATATCTGTCCAGATTCTCTGTCAAGAGTTTCACTCTTGGAGCAAAAAACTTGATAGTATGAGGATTTTTCTGCTGTATATATACAATTGCAGATATACCTTCAAACTATTTTTGGAGGTGAGGAAATACTGTCATATCTGAATCTATTTTTTAATTACTTGAGAAATAATTTCTGAGATCTTTTCTATC
Source organism: Heliangelus exortis (assembly GCF_036169615.1). Lineage (NCBI taxonomy): Eukaryota > Metazoa > Chordata > Aves > Apodiformes > Trochilidae > Heliangelus > Heliangelus exortis. Next base: position 22,514,156 of record NC_092429.1, on the reverse strand, counting down.
ATTTCAAGAAGCAGGTTTTATCCATTAAAAAGAAAATAGAACAACTTGATTAGGAAAACATATAGCTGAACTGCTGGTCAGAGGAATTAACATAGTTAAATAGTCTTTTGGAGAGACACCAGAAATGCTTCAGAATGTTTAAAGATTTTGTTTCATAGTTTGCTAGCAAATTTTCAATTTCAAAGGCTCTCGTGGAGTTGTCATTAATTTTTACTATGAAAATGTTCATATAGGAATTGCTATTGGAAAGTGAGAGCTGCACAAATAAGAGTGGTGGCAGTTCCCTTTGATTCCAAGTGATGACAGCTCTTGATTTAGAGTTGCAGCTTTGCTAAAATATTTGAATGATCATTTCCTAGTGTCACAGGAATAGCATGTAAGTGCAAGGAAAGAAAAATACTCCTTTGCAAGCCACTCAGCACTGATAACACAGCTAAGCAGCAAACTTTCAAAGTCTGTGTGTCATCTGTGTATCCTTTGTCATTTTCTTCCCCAGAGGAGCTTCCAGGAAAAGGCAGTCAAATATTACTGTGGAAGTGCAGTGAAACACTCACCTTTCCAATAAAGCCATTTATTCAGACTTTAAGCCCTGCTCCAACCTAGCCATATCTCAGGGCTCCAGGAGGATGTCTCCTGTTTGCTGCCCACTGTGAGCAAGAAACAGGGTACCCAGTCAGGGTGGTTCTGTGCTCACCTTTACGGCTACATCTTCCCCCTTTATCTCCCAGTCATTTGCCTTGGCTCTCCTGACTCCTAACCTGAGAGCTCTGATTCCCCAGTCCTCTGGCAAAGCCCTTCCCTTCCTCCCCTTTGTGGCAAAATGATTCAGCAGCTTCATCTGAAAGTTTTGAGGATGTGCTCTGGAGGACCTTGGTTTTCTCCCAGGACATTTTCCCATCACACCACGAGGCCTGAGCAGGCAATGAACTGGCTGTGCCTCTCCTGACAGCCCCACAGACCTGTTTGTGGGGAAGGGAAATTTCTGTCTCATGTGGTGTAGAGCAGGCTTAGCCAACTGTTGGAGTCTTGAGAGCATGTATGTTGAAAAATGGGAGGGAATATTTCACAGTAAAAATATGAGAAATCTACTTTGTGGTCTTCTAAAAATATTTCTGGCATATCAAAACAAGATGGGAGACAGGCTTTTTCTATGGGATTACTTGGTGCTAGTGCAACATTTTCTGCTTGCCAAGTTTTTGGTTTAGTTGGAAAGTGTATTTCCTTGATTATGATGAGGTGAGACACTCTTCAAGTAGAAAATAAGTTTTATCGCCATCTGCAGAGCAATAAGATGAATTAAATGAGGAGCTGCAAAAATCTCCTGTTGTCCCTTCCTGAGTAATCAGGTTTGTGTGGATTTTATAAATCTGGAACTGGAATTTTAAATATGCCTTCCTCAAAATTTATCATAAAATAGTTTATAACATGTTACAATCTCGCTCAGATTATATATGACTTTTTGATGCTTTGTTCTAATTTTGTGTATTTGTGTACATGCAAAGTATTTTAAATAAGATGTAAAAAATCCCAACAGGAAGTCATGTTTTCAGAAGGAGTCCTGATCTGCCTGTCTTTTGTTCCATGGCAGCTATGGTAAAGGGCAGTATTAGATATCAACATCCAGTAGTCCCCTTTCCCCACATAGGCTGTACTTTGTCAGCTGCTATATTGAGGATGCAGTGAATTTAAGAATCTAAACACACAGATTTACTGGCATAAATGGTGCTATCAAAAGGGATGGGAATACTGTAGCAAAGTATCAGAAAACCACGCTGGGCTGGACTAAAGGCTCTGCCAGCACTCTGAAGAGTTGTGTTCAGTCAGCTCAGCTCTGCTCTGATGCATGCTCATATTTAGCCTGTCCATGTCTCTGTTACTTGCCTATAAAATGGGAGAGAAGATGTCAGGTTTGTCTTCTGTTTAGTCTGTTGATGTAGAAGAAAATGCCTTTTCTATTGTGCACAGTACCCAGCACGATGAAGTCCTGGTCTGTTATCTGGAATATTATAACATGACAGAGATGAAATGATTCTGCTGTGTTGCTGTGAGGTCACACTTAGCACCAGAAACCCTGCGTCTTACTTGGGTTCAACAAATAACTTCATGAATTAAAACAAGATCTTAGGTAGGCCAGCAGCTCTAAAGAGCTGTTTAAATAGGTTAGAGATTATTAGGGCAGTACCTCAGCCTTGTTAACTTGAAGTGTGAGCCAGGTTTGCAGTCCAAAATAAGCATAAGAACTGTGATGTAGCAAAAAGAAGGGAAAAAAGTTGTTCCTGCAGAGTGAAGATTAATTGGACATATACAATAAGTACACACAAGCCTTTAAACTTTCATTCAGCCATAAAAACACAGCTGTTCAAGCCAACAAAGCATTATAGGTCTAGACCTGCAAATGAGCATGTGAATGGTATTAGAAATTAAAACCTGCAGTAAAAAGTCTTGGAGCACAGGTCATCACATCTGTACACAGTCAGATTCCATTGAAAATAATGCCAGGTTCAGAGTCAGACTTTGGTGTTCAGTATAAATGCAAACCAGAATTGTATGATTGACCAAAAATCAGTCTTGGGTTCTCAAAGCTGCAGAGGGATGTGGGCACAGGGAACCTGAGAGACAGGCAGTGAGAATGATGAGTTTCTCACACAGAAAGATACCCATAAGCGTGTCCTTTTTAGAAAAGATTAGGACAACACACCTGTTCCATGCTGGTTCTTCTCCAGAATGCTTTCACACCTTAACCTTAGCTGAAAAGCCTTTGCAAAAGCTTTTACTGCATCTAAGCAAAATCTGGTGGTGGTATAATTCAGAAAGTGATATGTGTCCTTCAGATCTTGTTCTGCCTGGCCTCCTTGATTTTATGCTTTCTAAACTCTTTCCATCAGCCAGGGAATCTGTCCCTCAGGAGCTGCTGCTGTGCAGATGATGTGCAGATCCATCTTTTCACTCTTTCTTCACACCCGTTCCCTCCATCCAAAGTAAAGCTTGGGCATTCTGATACAATCCTACAGCTGTTGGGATTTTAGTTAGTATGAAAGATGGCACAAAAAAGCCCTTAGTGTTTTGATCATGTTGTTCCTTTCCTCCTTTTCAATAATTGTGAACATTAACCTTTGTCTGTCATTTATGCTGTAATCATTTTATCAGCATTTCTTCATGATCCTCACAGCTAGATGACAGCCAAATCCTGCATAATGTTTCATAACTAATTGAGATTTTTCTATTTATTCACACAACTGAAACTTATAATTAAATTACTTGTGTCAATACCCCTTCCAGTTCTGTCTGGCATATATCTGCCCAATGTGCTGTTAATGGTTTTTCATTCTCATTTTGTTCACATGGCTCAGTTCTTTAAATCTATCTTCTTTTTTTTTTCCCTCACATGATCAATCACTGATGAAACTTTGGGTAGTTTATAGTGAGATCATGAAATTAATTTCCATGTAAAAGCAGCTTGTCAATTATAGCCTAATATTATGAATAACTACATGTACTTCTATTTTTCAGTAGATCCTTACTCAGAGTCGTGTGTTAGGGAACCTGAGTGTCTTGCTGCACTGTGGGCTTCAAACAGGTGAGTAGAATAATGTGTAGATTATTAGATGAGACAATAAAAAAATAGGTGTGAGAATGGAGTATTAGAATACCTTCAGTAAAAAACTGTTTAAGAAATGGAAGGTAAATGGTATGGGCAAGTATTTAACACTTGGCATGTGTATATTTTGATGATAAGGGAGCACAAAAACTGGACACTTAAAAATGCTAGGAATATACCCTCTTTTTCTTTTCCCTGGCACTTCAAGAAACAAGACAAATCACTGTCTGAGAAATATACTCAAGCAGTTGGTCACAAGCAAATTTTGCTGTAGAGTTTTTAAATCCTTTGGTTTGTGGGAAATACATTTTTTCTTATTTCTGTGTCAAGTTAAATATGTCCTTTTTCTTATTAAGAAAAAAAACCCAAAAAAGCCTTAAGTATTGGAAGAATTAAAATCTTGGAGAATTGTCTGTTTTCTTTCTACACTGATTATGGGAGGATGAGTAGTTGAAAGGACCAATACTGGGAAGAGTTTTAGCAGTTTAAAAATGCAATTGGTGAATACAGAAGCTAAACTAATTCTTCATCATGGAATTTTGATTTATGCCTTTTTGCAGCATGGAGTTTTGGAAGAATATAAGGCACTTAATGAAAACTATCTACCAGCAGTGATTTGGTGAAAATTATGCAGAAGCTGTTGAAGGACCTAAATCCTGTCTGATCTACTTTGCAATGCAGCACTCATGAATGAGCTGACTTTCCACAAAATATCTCTTTGCCTTTCTTGTTCCTTTTGAAATATTAATATTCATGTATGAAAAGAAACCCAGACTTATTCTGATGTTGCAGATGGCATATTGCTACAAAGGATGTTCACATCTCCTAAAAGAGTGGTGGCAACCTGATGGTTTTTCTGTCTGGAGTCTGTATGGAAAATAATGCAGCTACAGGAAAACGTGGCCAGTTTTCCTCAGAAAGACTGACTGTTACAACTGAACATATATTGCTCTGATATGATAATAATCAAAATCTAGATAAAATGTGCTTTCAATTAATGAAATGTGCATATTTGGAAAAAAAAACACCCAACCCAACTACAACAAAAGTTCCCACTCTACTCTGGGTGGAGCCAATGATTAAAAAAATAAAAATTAATTACTCACTGGAAGTGGGTGATTTGCTTCCCTAATCCTCAGACAAAAAAATAAAGCTTGATCAGGCATAAGAACACCTCAAGACATTTTTGTTTGAAAACAGATCTGTCCTCCAGTGCAGATGTTACTTGCCTTCACAAACTCTGATACTAGAAATAGTATTGAGTCTCACAAATTTGCAAAGTGGTTCTTCTAATACAGGCTTCAGAAAACTGCAGGTCTGGCTTCTCTCTACACTGTAGTAGAACTGTGCCAGAAAATACAAAAACAAGTATCTGAATTGTATTTCAGAGTTGGAAAAGTGATGCATTGTCTGATGCATTTGCTGAATTTAGTAGCTGGGATGCTGAGAATCCCTCTCTGGCTGTATCATTCCTAAGCAATGAGATTCATTTGATTTTTGCCCATAAATTCAAGATAAAAGATGAGTTTGGCTCTCTCAGAAAAACAAAGCAGAAAATGTAGTTGAACATTATTCAAAGAAGGTATTAAAAGCAAACAGGAAAATGGCAAAAATAGTGCTGCTTAAAGTGATGCATTTGACAATTCTGATTCTGACAGATTGAGTTAATGGGTGTTTTTTTTTGTTTTTTTCCTAGCACTTGATTCAATTCTTGCTTTGTTTTGAAATTTTAATAATCTAAGCATGTTTAAAAATTTAATGACAGATTTTTTTTTTTTATAGTCAAATTTAAATTCAGGAGAGCAGTGACAAGTGCTCTAGTACAAAAATAACAGCCCTAATTTCAACACCTACAGTCAATGTAATGTCTAATGTACAAATTATAAGGTATATGGTAGAATAATTCTTTGATACTGTTTTCAGTCAAAGTGATACCAAGTTTTGTAAAATTGTTCAAGTATGAAGTTGAAAAAACCCACAACTGATGATACATTTTAATTTTAACACAATTTTTCAGTATTTACCAGAAATTTTTGGAAAGTGTTGAATCCTATTAATCCTATTTCTTACTAAAAGTGGCAAATCTGACACTCTGGCAACCCTACATGCATGTTCAAACCATCATTTTTGTGTCCTTAGGCTCCACCCATCCTCAAACCTCTCCTTTGCTGTGATATCAACAAGAAATTTGCCAGTTATGAGTTTGCTGATGCAGTGACACCAGATTAGTATCTTGTGGATGAGCAATCTGTACTTTCTATTCCAAGCATCTGTATCCCCTTCTTAGATTTTTTTTCATTTACAGCAAGGACCATTCCTGTTCTGTGCAGTCCCATGTGCAGTGGTCTGCAGCAAGCACTTGTAGTTGTTATGGTAACAAAACAACTGTCAAAGAAAACTGAAGTCTAAAACCATGTCACAACAACTTAATCAAGGTTTCCTTTCTTAGGAAGCATTTCTTTGTTTTTTGCTTCTGAGAGCCACCAGCCCTTCTTATGGAGTTAATCATGAATTCATCCTTGGATTTCAGCTAGGATTTCAACTTGGTGCTGAGTGGGTCAGTTAAGAGTGAACTCATGGAAAATCAGGAAAGCCAGAATTTTCTGTGTGACAGTTCTGCACCTGCTGAGCTAAATGGAGTGAGGGGTAGCTAAGGAAATGATGAGTTTCTTCGTTCTCATCCTAAGTAAAGGCAGAAAAGGAGGGACTTGGCATGGAAGGAGCCAGAGCCACGGTCAAGCAAGAAAGGATGAAAGTAGGAAATTCCCCACTGTATCAAGAAATGTGTGGGGTTTTTTTCCTTTGCTTTTATCATCCATGGGACTTACTCTGCTCTGCCCCCCACCCTGCAGAATATTTGCTTATTTCCCACTTTGCTGTGCCCAGCTCAAGAAGTCATCTTTGATGTGTCCAGCTGAGTTTCACAGGCCTACTGTCACAATTTCTGCCCTTTCTGCCCTTTCTTGCCCATTTTTTTCTTGCCCTTTCTGCCCATTAAAGTACTATGAATATTTTTATTGTCGAACTCAGAATACAGGATACTGACATATATTCCCATATGCTTTGGTGCTGGGGGGAAGATAATTCACAGAGTAGACTTTAAAATGAATGTAATCAGGAAGATGCAGAGGGAAATGTGGTGCACATTTACATTGCAGCCCCAACAACAAAGAAAAATTGAAGACAAACCAGAAAGCATGTTTGCAATATGTCACCCTAAAGGATATCTTTAGGTTGAAATATTAAAAGCATTCTCAATAACAGCAGACTATGCCAGTTTAAAGCAAAGCCTGTATTTGTCATACCTCAACAGCTCAGTCGTGTATTCTAAGCAACTCCAAACTATTCAATTTTATTCCTAACCTGTGGTCTGCTTTTCCCCCCATTTTTTCCTAACCTTTCCCCATTTTCTTACTCCTCTCTCTTCCACACACTTTGGCATTGTCAGGGGTTACAATATGTAATGTTGATCTATTTAAACTCTGCCTCAAAAGGAATAAGGAAAAATGTTATGCTTTTTTTTTCATTTATTTCATGTATGATTAAAAAATACTTCCCTCTCTATGTAAGGCTTGGGATTTAATCAAGTATTTGGATAAATATAGACTCCTAGCTATGAAAGACTGTACTGCTTTGCTTTAAAATCATAATTTAAAAGATGCTTTATAACTATTATTTGTTTGCATTATAGCACCTAGAAACTGAAATAGAGCAGTCACTGTGCTGAGCAGTTTCTGAATGCTTGGAGCTTGGAGTTTTATTGTTGACTGCAACACATCAAGGATTTCACCTGTGATGGAAAACATTCCCTGCCCCCCAGAACCTTACACTCTAATGAGCAAGACAGATTCACAAGAGGAGGAGAGGCAGGCAGAGTGGTTCAGGGTTATGAAGCAGATCAGCTACCAAGTAGAGAAGAGGTCCCTCTGTCTCCTGTCACAGCACAGAGCCCTGGGCATGCTGCCTCAACACATAATTAACTACCAAATCTTTCCAGCACCCTTTGAGAAACTGGGTAAATTAGCCTGCATTAAATACTTGCTGATTCCAATGCTGATCCAGTTTTTTAAGCTGTGCTATAACCCAGATTGCCTGTGTTTTTCACTTCTGGAGATCTGTGGGGAGCTGCCCATTTTGAAAATCAATGGAGCCAGGGTGGTATAAATGTTCCCTTCCCAGGGAAGGAGAAGAAAAAGATTACTGTTTACCTAATTTGTGGCAAAGAGCTTGGACAGTGCTGTTGATCATAAAGACTCTAGGGATTTGGGTGGAGACTTCTGGGAGTGAAGTTTGTTACAAGTTTCCAGGGGACCAGACCAAAGGAGGAGAAATGATGCGGAAGAAAAAGATGCAGCCCATGAGGATTTAAAGATGGATCCTAAGTGCTTCCCAGCTTGCTTTTACTGCACTGAAATCTACAAAAGTTATCATAAGAAACTGTTTCTGGTTTTATTATACGTTTCCTTTTCTTTACAGAACTCTCATAGTTATGGTCTTGTCAATCAACAAATATACTATAGGAGATTTATTCCCTTGCAGCTATTTTCATGTTAAAAGTGCAAATCCAAGAGAACACAAACAACAGTAGAAAAAACTGAGCTAAATTAATCTTTGGTGTCACTCTACTGGCTTCAGTCTGGGCCAGCCTACATTTTAGCCTCTTCAATCACTTTGGAAATACCCCTGAATTATATGAAGTGACTTTTAGGCCAGGCTATTACAATACGGTTTTTTGGGTAGACTGTGGTGCTGACAGAGAAGTAAGAGGGGATTTTAAGGAAGTAAAATTCAAAATTACTCAAAGGGTAAAAGGCCTTTTAGGTAGAACATCCCCAGTGATGGCTTTGGGGAAGGTAAATTTGGGCCCTAGATTTCAAGATTTTTTTCCTTGAAAGTTTAAAGCTCAAGAACCAATATTAAGAAAGTAGGGTTAATTTGTTCCTCTTTTTGGTATCATCAACATTTTTCTCTCAATTGTCTTCAGTTTCTGTCTTATTGTGAATTTCTTTCCTGTCACTTAGATATATGATTACTTCTAATTTTAGAAACATTTGAGCAATGCACTCATGATGTACTCTGGTTATTGCTGCAACTCCCTCCCACCTTCCTGGAGATGGCATTTAACACGCTTATTCCCTACTTGCAGATTTCTGCCAGTGGCAGCTTGGGGTCAGGTGAATGGGATATTTCTCCTTGGGACAAGAGGGTACCTGAACTCTTCAGAGATCTTGACCCATGCTTATCATTTTTAACCATGCATATTTATGCAGAATTTGGGCTGGGACACTGTACGGCCATCCTGACATAAAACACTGCTATGTGTTGGCTCTGGAGGTGCCTGTTCCTGCTCTTTGCAAAAGAATTTGACTTTAATTTTCTGTTTCATTGGAAAAGATGTTACTTGAATTATTTGTTTTTTATAGGCTAAGAGCATGCTTGTAGCCAAGTACTGTAGCTCAGCTGACACAGTAGTGGCTAAACAGTGGAGTCTCTTTTTAACGTTCCTGAAAATAAGATTTTCTTCACCTTGTCTTCACCCAATCTTTGCACACCTTCAGCTGAACTTTTGCACAGACTTAAATACTTAATTTCTTAAAAAAAGCCAAACACACCAAACACATCTTTACTCCCCTGTAGAGATTCAAATTTGCTGCTGTAGACCATGGAATGTAATTTTATATTTCTATCCTTATGAGTGCTCAGAGTTTCTAGGATGTGGTACAAGTCAATAAAAGAAGTAAAATATGATGGGGTATTGGAGCCATATAAACATTGTATCTGAGGAGCATGGCAGAGAAGCACTCTGACATTGGAGGCAAAAATTAATTCACTCAAAATGAAAAATTAAGAACTTTATAAACAATCATTGCTGACTGCTTTTAGAAACTATAGTAGTGATGTGGTATCTTGCTCATTTAATCCCCTCTTCAATTTCACTCAATGAATTCAAATTGCTTCTAGAGAAATCTAACTCTTCCTCAAATACTGTTCTTTTGTTTTTACCATCATGTTTATAACACAATAAATAGTAGCAAGAAACAATATGTTGGATTAATTGCTAGCAAGATAGCATTCAATTTAGGATTTGGAAGACTGTGAAGATTAGTGCATTATGAATATTTTCAACATATTCATTCCAGGATTCAATTGCAGTAGAATTGTAGATGTCAAAATAAAAACCTATGTTCACGTCCCTTTTTATGTGATATAAATGCAATGTTTTAAATAAGCAAATCCTCAGTTGTTTCCTAACACAGAATAAAGTGTCTCTATACACAGGTGATCCATGCATGGATTAATCCACTGCAGGTAGCACTTGTGTATTGCCCATCTCCTGCATAAATCCTCAAAAAATGATAAGCTGCAGTGTTAGCTATAATTACACTTTTATTTAAACTTTAATGCAGAATTTAATCACCATATTTTGTTCATGCTTATGTACTCAGCTGGAAATCTGTAGACTATTTTATCTGTTGGCTTGATCTCAAGGAATAATATGAACAAGTTACTTTATCTGTTGAAGAGCCTAACTGGTAGTGTTACAATTTGCTTCACTTTTCTGAACTCTTCTGGAAAAAAAAACAAAACACAAAAACCTACTCTTTGATTTAACAACGACATATTAGAAACCAAAGCATGTGAAACATCCTGGTGTTTTGCAAAAATAATTCTCCTGAAAGTTACTCTATGCTTATGCTGTCATCAGTGCTAGGAAATTACACTTTCTTCTTTGTCTTTGCAAATTCTACAGTGAAGTTTTATGTTTTTCTTTGCATTTTGTACTAATTTTCATATATCTGTCATCAGAGCATTAAAAAATCATAAAAAATCTTGGTGTTATGAAAAGTTCTGACAGCATATTTTCAGCCTGCTTTATTTATCTTGTTCAATTCACAATCAATGTTTGGAAACATCAGAGTCCATAGAAGAAGTCGTTTGGGTTTTTTTTTTTCTTTTTTCCTAGACATTTTATTTATTAGTATATTTCTAATAATTATTTGAGAGCAACCTCCCTTTGCCCTCCTTCTCCCATCACCAAACCCAGAAGACATGTCATGTTCCTTGGCCTCTTCTCTCAAGTAAATAGTGATAGGATGAGATGAAATGGCCTGAAGTTGCACCAGGGGAGGTTTAGACCAAATCTGAGGAAGAAATTCCTTACTGAGAGAGTAGTCAGGTGCTGGAATGGGCTGCCTGTGTAGATAAGACACTTCAGGACATGGTCTAGTGAGCATGATGATATAGATATGTAAAAATAGATATTTTTGGGGGGTCAGGGCAGTGCTGACAGTTGGATGTGGTGATCTTAGAAGTGTTTTCCAACCATGACAATTCTGTGATTCTGTGATTCTTAGTTTACAAAGAACAAATTGGAGGCTTATTGCCTCCAAGGTTCCTCTCAACCCTTCAAGCTCTATGTTTGGAAGACACCTCCCAGGTCATAATTTCAGACATTACAGTGTATAATGATGTTCATTTAATGATTGAGCTCTACATTAAAAGTAATTAGGTTTTTTCTCTTACTGTTTCATTGAGAAGCTGTTGCAGGCCTTTTGCAAAGAGGACACATGGTTTACTCTGCATTAGATTTTCCTCTGGCTTACAATAAGAACACAGCTGAAAAGTTTATATGCAGTAGGTGCAGTGCTTCTGAAAACATCTGTGCATAGATGATGTGCATGGATAAGTCTCTGTTCCAGCAAATCAGTGAGAAGATTATTTAGAGGACAAATAGAACTTGCAGCAAGTATCTGATTTGCTAAGGATAGAATGAACTTAAGAACTTCAACTCCATCATTGTCTTGCCTAACCTTAAGCTACTCAGGCAACACCATCTCACTCATCAGCTGGGTAAAGACATGAACTTTGTTGCTACCTCTGCTGCTGGATCTCCTGCCATTTCAATCCATTTCATGTGGATTGCCACATGTAGTAACATGCAGTCTTTTGTATAGCTAATCAATTCTTCCCCCCAAAATCAATTCTTTTTCCCAAGTACTTGTTGGGAAAATGTACAGAGAGGAAACAGGTCCCTGAAAGTCCTGTATAAATGTCTGCAACCTTTTACTACTGGCAATGGCAGAATACAATGAGGATTTCTGTGGCTGAGAAGCAACCAAGCATGGCCTTGGGTGAGTTATCAGGGCTCACTTTTAACACCTGGACAAGATGCTTTTCAGGATGCTATTTTCTAGTCCCATTAGTCTTTCTAATTTGATGTTATTTGAAGGGAATTGTGTGTAAGTAATGTTAATTATGCAATAGGTTTTGAAGAATATGTTTTGATTGTATAGTGGAAATGTCAGTCCCATTAACAATCATTATTACCTGTCAGAAAGCAGAAACAGCTTTGAATGAATGCTAATTTCTTTTCCTTGTATCTGTGCAGATGCATGCCAATGTGTCTGACAGGTTTTGTTTATTTGTATCCTGATCACTAAAACAATCTTTTTTTTCTCTCTCCAAGTCTTCTCTGCTTGGACTGAGTCCAGAAAAGAGAGAATGAGCCTCTAACTTCAGGCCTTCTGTGAGTCAGCCTGAATTGAATGTGGTTTTGAAACAAAGGTTTCAGTTTTCAGAAAGTGGTTCACCTGCTGAAGTGTTTCCAAACCTTGCTCCCAGTGACCTCTGGAATTTATTAAGGCACTGGCAAGAGGACTGGAGTCAGGTTTTGGAGACAGTAGTCCAAAAGGAAGAAATTTGTTCTGTTTTTTTATTATAGGTTAAGGTAGCTGATTTAATGCCTACTAATCAGGGACCCTCTAAATATTTTTTTAATCTTTAGTATCATCCTCTCAGTTCAGTGAATTTTGTGTGAACTTCTACAAATACTGCCATATGTTGTGAAGAAAGCTTACAACTATAAAAGACAATTTTAATTGATTCTAAGATAACTGGTATAGTGTTCAAACACACTGCTTCCAATTCCAGTTCTGTTGCTGGCCTGGAACTTTAAACTGGGGGAGTGTCCCCATTTTTCTGTCTCTTTTTTAAGTGAAGACAAAAATTAAGGTACTCTTATACTACTCATTTAATGCTAGTAGCTTCTTTAAATCTGATTCAATGTGAATGAATCTTCCTCAAAAATTGATCACAAGTTTGTAAGATGTTGTTGGTACAGTCTCTGAATATGCACTCCCAATAAATCTTGTCATTGCCTTAAATATCCTTGTTTTAGATCACATTTTCTTGGGTCACTGTCATTCTATAGTTGTTCTTCTTCTAAGACTTTTCCAAGAAAAAAGTTCTAGCTCATAGCAGAAGATTTTCTTATTCCTGAGGTTTATCAACTTCCAAGTGTCACTACTGAGGTTTCTCCCCTTTTTAAGCACATGTAAAATTTCAACAGAACAAGAAATTATAATGTATGTTATTGTGAAGAAATGACCAGCAAAGAGAAATTTGCATGAAAAGGAAACCTTAGAAGAGCATTAGAGGGAATAATAATATATTTTGTATCCCACACTTATGCAATATTGTTATTTTATTGAAGACTCTGCACACTGTCCTTTCAGTGACAATCAGGCTCTACTTAGGATTACCAGATTTTCAGTCCTAAATCACATTCTCCTTTCATTCTATTCTTGCAGAAGTCCTAAAAGCTGAACATGAGCATCATTACTCTACAGTTTCTACTCTACTGAATTAGCTCCATACCTTAACTTTTGCAAGATGTAGTATTGGGAAAATGGGTGTCTTTTTAGTTTCCTGGTGAAATAAAAAATCCTATCTAGGTTTCCCTACATACTGCCTGTTTTCAGTAGGGATGAGGAGGTAGGCAGATTTTCATAATGTGGTCTGGTGACAGTTAGAAATGAATGATATGGAAATGAACAGCTATAGAAATGATTAAAACAAAATAATGCTAATTCCAAGCCATGTTTTCCTAAGAAAAAACAGCTGAACTAGAGCATTTCTTTCTCTTCATAATTTATGACTACTTGTTCTCACTTGTGTGAAATACTGACAATAAGAAAGTCTTTTCTGGGCAAATTAATATACATTGTTTAATTTCTTTGGAATTCTTTTTTTTTTTTTTTTTTTTTTTTTTTAAATTAAGGATCGGTCCATATACTTAAATTCATATTTTAGTAATTTAATAGGCTACAATAATTATCTCTGGTGACTTAACATGTTTTTACATGGTTTTGAATATTTAATTGTCAGCCTTTAGGAATTCAGATGGAATAAGGTGCTAAAGAACAACAACATCCTTTGAACATTAGAGAACAGCAGGGCATACTCAGTGTATCTGTACAGATTTCATTTGGCAGCTTGTGTGTAACTGAAATGACATTTTACTAGCAAAAAAACAAGCAAGTGAGTGGAAACAGGGCAAGGAAAATCATTGGTGGTTTACTCTGATTTAATGCGAATTGGATATTCTGGAACAAAGTTTCCATTAATACATATTTTCTTGTATTATTTTTAGGGAGTACAGTCCAAGAAGCCTCCAAATTAAATTTCAGATGCAGTGTCATGCCAGATGAAGCAGTAGTTTGTGGAAACATCTGGATCAAAACTCTGTATTCCATTTCTAACTTCCAAAGGAAACCCCACCAGAGATTCCCATGTTCCATCACATAGGGAAGGATTGAAAGGGCAAATCAGAGAGATGGAGAAGATTGATTAGGTAAAAGAAAATGGGTGGGCCTTGAACATGTTTGTCCAGCTACAGGGGTGAAGATTATAGAACAAAGAAGTTAGTTTCTCCATACTTAGTTGTAATATTTAATAATACTAGATTAATATTCTTTCATGCATGTTCTAAAAACAGGTGTTTGATTTTTAGTAAATTTGCATGTGTAGGTTTATCTAATAACACTGCACATTTAGCATCATTATGCTGCCTTAAACCTGTCATTAGTAAATATTAGGAACCAGTTAAGTTGCAAGTTCAGCTTGCAGGTTGTAAAATAGCACCCAGTTCCAATGCAATCATTGTATCAGATTACCAGAGTGGTGTTGGAAGGAACTGTAGGTATGTATTGTGTGTATCTGACCACTGCTTTCATGAGACACTTGGTTACATTGTCATCTCAGAATCATAGAATCATCACAGAAACATTATGGTTGGAAAGGACCTTCAAGACTGTTCAGTCTTGAACCATCAGTCCTAATCCACCTTACCACTAAATCATCTCCTGAAGCAACACATCAACCCATTTTTTAAATACCTCCAGGGATGGTGACTCCACCACCTCCCTGGGCAACCTGTTCCCGTGGCTCACCACTCCTTCAGTGAAGAAATTTTTCATAATATCTAATCTCCCATCTCCTCTTGTCCTGTCACTGGGGAGAAGAGGCCAACACCCACCTGACTACAAACTCCTTTCAGGTAGCTGTACAGAGTGAGAAGGTCACTTATCACTCAGCCTCCTCTTCTCCAGGCTGAACAGCCCCAGCTCCCTCAGCCTCTCCTCCCAAGACCTGTTCTCCAGACCCCTGATCAGCCTCCTTGCCCTTCTCTGCACCCTCCCCAGCACCTCCATGTCCTTCCTATACTGCACTGCCCAAAACTGCACACAGGACTTGAGCTGCAGCCTCACCAAAGCTGAACACAAGGGTAAAATCACCTCCCAGGTCCTGCTGGTCACACTGCTCCTGATACTGGCCAGGATGCCATTTGCCTTCTTGGCCACCTGGACACACTGCGGCTCATGTTCAGGTGTCTGTCACTCAGCACCCCCAGGTCCTTCTCTGCTGGGCATCTCTCCAGCCACTCCTCCCCATTCCTGTACCCCTGGCAGAAGCTGTTGTGGCCAAAGTGCAGAACCTGACATTTGACCTTACTGAAACTCAGGCAATTGGCCTGGGCCCATCCATCCAGCCTGCCTAGATCCATCTGCAGAGCCTCCCTTCCCTTAGGCAGAGCAACACTCCCACCCAGCTTAGTGTCATCTGCAGAGGTACTGAGGGTGCACTCTGTCCTCTCATCCAAACCATCAGTGAAGATGTTAAACAGGAGCAGCCCCAGCACTGAGCCCTGGGGAACACCACTTGTCACCAGCCTCCAGCTGGATTTAACTCCATTGAATGCAGCTCTTTTGACCATCCAGTTTTTTATCCACATCCAAGCCACGAGCAGTCAGCTTCCCCAGGAGAATGCTGAGGGAAACTCTGTCAAAGGCCTTGCTAAAATCAAGGTAGAACACACCCACAGCCCTTCCCTCATTCCAGAAGCAGGTCACCCTGTCATAGAAGGAGATCAGGTGAGTCAAACAGGACCTGCCCTTCATGAACACATGCTGACTCTGCATGATCACCTGGTTGTTCTGTATGTACCCCACAATGGCACAGAGATGATCTGCTGCATCCTCTTCCCTGGTACTGAAGTCAAACTAACCAGCCTGTAATTTCCTGGGTCATCCTTCCACCCCTTCTTATATATGGGGGTTACACTGGCTGATTTCCAACATGCAGGTAGCTCTCCAGTCAGCCAGGACTGCTGGTAAATGATGGCAAGTGGCTTGGTGAGCACCCCTGACAGTTCTTTCAGCACTCTTGGGTGCATCCCACCTGACCCCATAGATTTGTGGACATCTTTATGGTGTAGCAGGTCACTGACCATCTCCTCCTAGATTGTGGGGAGGTCATCCTGCTCCTGGTCCCTGTCTCCTGGCTTAGGGAATTGGGTTTCTTCTTTATAACCCTGTAACTCCTTTATAACCCTATTGTTGAAGACTGAGGCAGAGAATCCATTAAGCACCTCAGCTTTTTCCTCATCCTTTGTCACCATGCTTCCTCCTGCAACCAATAGGGGATGGAGGGTCTCCTGGGTTGTTCTTTTGCTGTTAATATATTTACAGAAATCTTTCTTGATGTCTTTCACAATAGAGGCCAGACTATTTTCTAGCTTTGGCCCTTCTGATTCTCATCCTGTATAGCCTCACAATATTTTTGTGGTCATTGTGAGTGGCCTGCCCCTTTTTCAAAGATTGTCAACTCTTCTGTTTCTTCCTGAGTGCCAGCCAAAGCTCCCTGTTCAGCCAGGCTGGTCTTTTATGCCTCTAACTTGCCTTACAGGACATGGGGGTGGCCTGCTCCTGTGCCTTCACAACTTCCTTCTTGAAGAGCATCCAGCCTTCCTGGAATGTTCAGAACAGATTCCCTAGGGATTCTGGCAATCAGGCTTCTAAAAAAGTTCAAGTTTGGTTTTTTGAAGTCTAGAGTGACTTTTTCTGTCTGACCCCGCCTCTGGTATCTCTGAGAATTGAGAACTCTATCATTTTATAGTCACTGTGTCCAAGATGACCTCCAACCATCACATCTCCTGCCAGCCCTTCCCTGTTCACAAAGAGTAGGTCCAGCAGGGCACCTTCCCTGGTTGGTTCACTCACCAGCTGAGTCAGGAAGTTATTCTTGACACATTCCAGGAACCTACAGGACAGTTCCCTCTCTACTGTGTTGTAACTCCAGCATACATCAGGGAAGCTGAAATCCCCCATAAGAATAAGGGCATACAACTATGAGTTTTCCTCCCAAGTGTCTATATAGTATTTTTTCCACCTCACTGCCCTGGCTGGGAGATCTAGCAGACTCCCACAGTGATATCAGCCTTGTTGGCCTTGCCCCTAATCCTGATCCAAAGACACTCGACCCTGTCTGTCATCACTACTTTCAAGATCTAAGCAGTCCTAACAATTCCTAACATACAGGGCCATGACACCACCTCTCCTTCCCTGTCTATTCCTTCTGTAGAGTTTGTAGCCACCAATTGTGGCACTCCAGTCATGTGAGCCATTCCATATTTCTTTGCTAGCCACTATGTCACAGTTTTCCTGATGGATCATGGCTTCCAGCTCCCCCGTGTTTATTGCTCATGCTGGGTGTGTTGATATAGATGCACTTCAGATGGGCTAATGATCCTAACACCTTTTTGTGGGCATGGGCCCTGATTGCTATCCTAATTCCTTCTCAAGTGTTCCTATGCTTTCTAAATCACAAACAACCCTTGCATTTTTGCTTCCCATAAAAACCATGTTTCTGATATGTTAATTGCAGTAACATAAAAGAACACATGTATATGAAACATGTGAATATACAAAAATATACACACACATATATATGCATGCCTGTAATGATGCATACCTATAATAAGCCATAAACCTGTATTGTTCTGGAAGGTACATTTAATACATTAATAGTGCAGTCCCAAATAAATCAGAACCTTGATGCTAGATTTGTTCTTATGTACCCATACCTTGGAGTTCCTCTGTGAGCAAAACCAGGTATGCGCAATCAATATTGTTCTCTTTAAAGTTAATCTCAATTTGTAAGAGTGATTCTGAAACAGAGATGTTCATTCAAGATTGTAGGTATATTCACAAGAAAGGTCAAAAAAAGGTTTATTGCTGAAGCTTAGTCTGTCACTTCTCAAAAAGTTAAGCACAGCAAAACTGCAGCTCACCTTTTGATGTTTTGTCTGATAAAAACTGTTGTGAAGATTATCTTGAAAGAGGTAATAAAATAATGCTCTTACATTGGCCTTTTAATTAACAATAATAAAACTCCAGTGTTTTGCAGTTCCATAAGGTATCTTTTAAGGATGATGTACTAGGCTGATTGCTAGTGATTACAGTGCATTCAGACAAGCATCCTCCACCCAAACATTTGGTGAAAGGAATGAGAGAAATTTTTTAAAGTTCTCTCTTAATAGCACATGCACTATGGAAAAACTAGGCAGAGAAGAGATATATGCAATATTTAAAGCAGGCATTGCTGTTAAACACAATTTATTTTTTTTTTTACTGTATATTCTGAGACAACCTGTTGAATACCAATAATCCGTTGTTATCTTACTGCTATCTCTTTGAATAAGATCCTGCATTTCCTTAAGCAAAAGAAAAGGTAACATTTTTTCTGGAGCTACTCTGTGGGCACGGTACAATGGAGTTAATTTACGTTTCACAAAATAAAAGGAGTTATGAAGAGGGAAGCTTCTTGCTTGTCTGTGTGTCTCAGTGGCTGTACAGCACTCTTCTGAATGCTCTGCTTTATAATGACAGTCAAGCAATTAGCCACAAGGAACCAAATAAAATCGTGTTTCTATTTTTCCTTAGGAAAAAGGAGTTAAATAGTTTCTCCATACTGTAAGACTCCATACTGACAGACTCCAAAAGAGAAGAGGTGAATTCCATGCTTCCAGACTGGTGTTAATACAGAACCTTGCAAGAAGTTGGTGATCTGCACACAGAAGTGAGTATCAGATTAACTGCAAATAAGTAATTTGAAATACTACTTTGTCTTTTCTAAGTTCTTGTATATTCCCAAACAAATAATGAGCTTTGGAAGGTATTCATCTCCCCAAGAGAGACAAAAGTTTCTGTAAACTTGACTTTAAGCAGTATTGCTGCAGGCAATGAAATCTATACAAGCAAACAAAACCCAGGAGATAATTTGCCTTCTGGCAGACTATTACAAGACATTTTTTAGCAACTTGTTACAGTCTTCAAAATAATAACAACTATTATTTTTAAATGGAAATATTTTTTGTTTGAAGCAGAATTTTATAAAGCCTTGGGATCAAAGGACTCCAATGTCTTATTTCTAGTCCTACTGGATGTGAATGTAGCATGGCTCAAACCTACAACAGAAACAACCTTTGCTGCTGAGCTTGGGTTTCACACTGACTGAGCTGGAAACTATGGTGGTTTGTTTGCTTGTTTGGTTGGTTTTTTTGTGGCACAGGGGAGGGGGTCTGGGAGGGAAGTGAGGTAGGTTCCATGAATTCTCAGGTCAGTTTTGGTTCTGTCGAGTTTTTTCAGCTTCAGACCAGTTCATTTGATGGTCCTTTAATAAAAAACCTGCAAGTGGATGTGGAGATGAGGTATCCAAACTCTGTCGAAGGCAAATGATGCTTTATTGCAGCATTTTCCTACAGTATTAACTGGAAGAAAAGGGCAGGCTGTGGTGAAGCTGTCCTGTACACACTGTCCTGTTAGCTAACAGTCTACTGCAGTGGTCTCTGTAATTTTGTCATTTTCAGATTATAGGAAGGAACTTACAGATGTAGTTCCTTTAAGAAATGATAAAATAAGCTCAGCACAGTAATTTCAAATGCTGTTTTCTGAACACTGACTTGGAGATTTTCAAAATTTTATCATTCTAATAAACCATCTAAATTTGTGAACTGGAAATCTGATCTCTAAAAAGGCATTTTCCCCCACTCTACAAAACCAATTATGCACTTTCTGCTGAACAGCTGCCTCCTTCTAGCATTCAACAGAATGAGGAATATGCATCTGACATGTAACATAGATAATCTATACGCAAAATTAAGGTTTCCTCATGTAATTAAAAATAGATTCTGATATGAAATCTAATAGCACTTATTTACAGTCACATTAAGAAATTGGCAGACTGTTAACTTCAGACACTACAATAATTATCAGTGTGAGGGAAACATGTAATAATTATCTTTAACATTGGCTTGCCAGAATAATTTATTCATTTCAATTAAACTGCCCTTAAGAATAATACGGTGTCTTACCATGAAATAAAGCAAGTGACAGGGGTTTTTTTCTGTGAGTTTTTTTTGTTTGGTTGGTTTTGTTTGCTTGGTTTGGGTTTTTTGTTTGTTTGGTTGGTTTTTTTTTTTTGTTTAGATGAACTACAGCAAACACTTGGCTATACCTATTATTAATTCTAATGATAGCATAAGAGGAAATGGACTCAAGGTGCACCAGAGGAGGTTTAGATTGGACTTTAAGAAAAATTTCTTTACTGCAAGAGTAATCAGGCACTGGAACAAGCTGCCCAGGGAGATGGTGGAGTCACCCTCCCTGGAGGCATTCAAAAAATGTGTGAATGTAGTACTTGAGGACATGGTTTAGTTGGCTGGTGGTGTTGGGTTGATGGTTGGACTTGATGATCTTAGAGGTCATCCAACCTTAATGATTCTGTGATTTAAAATCTTTGATCCTATAGTAAAGATGGGAGTTCAGTAACTTCAGGACTGAGGTCTAGAAATCTTTTCTAAATCTATTTTCAAAATAGTTATATGGAGAAACTTTCAGAAATTCAATAGAAGTTTTTGATGTGAAGTCCTTGGATCTCATTTTGGGGGATGTTTCCAGTGTAGGGCCAAATAAATGACAATCCTCAGCTATATGGATTCAAGAACTGTGTCCCACAGATTAGATATTTCCACAAAGCAACAGCAAGACAATGTGCTGGAATTAGAAATAACAACTTAGATATGACAGATGTGCCATATCAGATGCAGCAAAGAATACAAATGAGTTTCTGCTAACTGATATTCTGATATTATTAAAGTATTAAGTTGTCTATTTAGGTGAAGTTTACCCATTATGTGTCATTATTTCAGCCAGCATTTATGCTTTTATGCCTTTTTCCTCCTGTATTTTTTTTTAGGAGATATTCTACCAAAAATAAATGATTAAATGATTAAACCACAGATAAACTGTCAAAAGGGAACATTCATATTTTAACGCAACATTAACATTTTGGTAATTAACATGGCAGTTAATGCTTTTAGCAGATGTAACAACATTAGACTTGTAAATTTTAATTAAAGTTAATGGTTCACGATAGCTGTAGGGATCAGGCATCCTCTCTGGATACTGAAAACATGTCTAATGTGATTAGAAATACTAATTGAAGAAAAAAAGGACTGCAGTTGTAATGATTGTACTTCTTTATCCTACTAAATTATTACAAACCTGCAGCAACTTTAAAAAATATATTTGCAGGAGGAAGCCTGAAGAGTCAAACACTTCCCTTGAAGAAATCAAAAAGGGGTCAAAAGAACACTGCAGACATTTTCTGTCAGAAGAGGGAGAAATAATTCATTGAAATCCACTGCTCCTTCCTTATTCTCCTGAGACCATATTCCCAAGAAACACTAGAAAGTTATTTGGTTACATTTCACATCCCTTTTGGATTTAATTAGGATCTAATGTGTTAGTTTTAATTCCCTCAGAGGCTTTGAATTCCAAGAGCAGGCAGAGAAACAGGACTGGCACTGGGAACCATGACTCAAGTGGACATTTCTGTTTTAGTGCAAGTTAAGAGATTAGTAGTGAGGCCTTTTTCTGGCTTGCTGATACACGAAACATTTTAATAAGCACAGGGAAAGGATTAGTTTTACTAAGGGTAATTACAAGCTGCTAGCCACCTATAAAATGCACTCCTGTTTTATTGTAAAATGCCAACAATATTCATTTCACTTGTTCTGTGTATTTTTTCTCCAAAGCTTGCTCCAAACTGCTGAAGTTAGTACAAAAAATCTGCAGTCCTTATTCTAGCAAAATTGACACTGAAAATCACGTCGTGTCTAGTGGGAGTTCCAGCTACTAAAGATTAAACACTGGAAATTAAGTTTCATTTTTTTTGACTGACAATAGTTATTTTTACCATAAATGCTGTAATTCCCTGCTAGTGCAGTTACCTCTGTCCCTGTCAACACCCTTGCAACATCTTTATGAATTATTATTCATTTGCAGTGCAGCACAGGCATGGGCTCCATTCTACCAGGCAGAGACATGGTGAGAGACACTTCTTGTTCAGAAGAGTTGCACCCTAATGAGTTGTGACACAGGCTAAGAGAAGGGATTCTAGGAGAACAAATGCTGCTTTAGCTTAATTTTGTTTCTAGCTGAAAGGCTGGAACAAGAAACTAGGAAAGTTGGCCAAACCTATATGGAAAGACTGAATAAAAATATTTGAATGAAATTTATCGACTTACCCTGGAATTCAGTCCATTTGCAAAAACTTGTATCAGTCTCTGGGCAAAAAGTCTACATGCAATTAATATAATCTTTTCTCTTTTATCAGGACTAAATTTAAACAGTAACCGATGTTTAAATAATCATGAACCTCAGGCTGCCTTTCTACAAAGTGTACATTTGGTTGAGTCTGAGTAAGATTATCTTACTTGTGCAATTTTAATAGCTGTCCAGTTTTATCACCTGGTATGATTCACTGAATAGCAAACATTAAATATGCACCTCCATGGAGTCTGTGGCTTCATGATTTATTTGTGTGCTAAACAGCCAAGAAATGTTTTTAAATTGTTTATCACTTTGCATTGGAAAAAACCAATATATTTTACAAACTTCCTTTAAAATTTTACCTGTGTAACTACATAAAAAGAAATTACTTCTATGGATTCCTCAGGGATTCAACACTGAGTACAACAGTGGAGATGTCTGATCTACCCAAGGATTTAGCTGGGAAAGGGGAAAAAAAAAGGTCTAGGTAAGGTTTCAGTAAATTTTTTAGACACTACTTCATTTCCTAGGCACCACTGAAGGGAATGTGATTCTGCATATGGATCCATAAACATGGATATTGATCTTATTTGACTTGAAATGTAAGGGTCATAGATTTTCTTTAGTATTTTACTGCATTTTTTTAGTTTTATAGTAATAATGACTCAAGCATAGCATAATTCCTGGCAGCTATGGATTATTGAAGGAAAGGACAAACTTGACTGAATTTTATCTTTTTTGGTTAAAATTCCCAGGTCTTCAGTTGTGTAAATCAGCATGACTCCACTGAAGTCAGAGCAGCTATGTCAGCTTACACTAGCTAAGAGTCTGGACCTCAGTGACACCAGATACAAAGTTTGTAATTTTTAATGGCAAGTACATGTTTATAGACTCAAAGGCAGTTTTCAATCCTGTGTCAAACCAGTGCCATATTGTAAACACTACTTCCTGGGACAAACAGAACAATTATTTGGAAGCCAAAAGGCTTATCTGCTTCTGTAAGAGCTTTTTGTACATTAATATGTTTTTGTTCTTCTATGAAAGAACCTTGTGTGTGAAAGGTCATTGCCAGATACAGGTTAGGTTATTTCTACTTAAGAAAAATGTACTAGTAGTCAGATTCTGGCATTCAGAGCAGGATAATAAATCAACTTAAAAGATGGACAAGTAAAAAAAATATATAGGGATTACTTTCCAGTTTAGAGGTTCATTGTCACAGCTTCTGAGACCAATAAAATCCATGATGTTCAAAATAGATTGGACCTTTAGATAGACACAGCGAATGTCCTTGCAAAAATACAAAAAAAAAAAAAAAAAAAAAAAAAAGGTCCTGAGAAGAAGAGCAGCTCAATGTATATGGGTTTATGACAAGCATTTATTTTATATGAAATGAAATAAGATGTAATATAGAGAAGTATGTCTGTTGCTGGTTTCTTGGAGAGAGTCATTGCTATCATGTAACTCAAGCATGGTACTAATAATCCTCAGCTGAATCTGAACATTCTGGCTGGGCAGGCTGTTACCAAAGGCTCTGAAATGAGGGAGAGCAGCCCTGCCCTTAAGCAACATGGGGACTGCTAGAACCTACTGAGGAAAGATGAGAATGGAATAAGGTGTAAAAAACCCTGAAGCCTGCTCATCCAGCAGCAATGGAGAGGGACTCTGTATGGGGAGAATAGGCTGTCCTGTCCTCAGATAAGCCTGTGGTCAATGACCCTGCACCTAACTATCCTATATATAAAAAATAAAATATATAGTATATTATGCAGTTTATATATATTATAGTTATGGTTTGTTGATTAATGCTTTCAGGCTGCTAATCATTTCTCAAAAGTCATATGACCAGCAAAGTGGGAGGAGTGTATCCTGCCCATGCTGCTGCAGCCCCAAAACTGCCAGCAAACTGACAGAACAAACCTGGCCTCTGCTCCTTGGGAATCAGGATCCTGCATCCAGACCTCATGGTGAGGGACTGTCACATGTTCTGCTAGGAAAGGCAGCAGAACATGTCCTGGGAGGACACAGCAACCTCATGTTGTCTTACTTCAGTGATCTTTCACTGAAAGAATGTCTTTTACATTTTACTTCACCAGTTCTTATTCTGGAAGGGGACTACAATTTTCAGTTTACTCCCACTTTTGGTGCCCAAACTTTTTTTTTAAAAATGGCAAAAGTTTCCTGCACATGACAAAAAATTATGGAGGAATCAGAAAAAGGTGTATGGTACTAATAATGGTTTTGGGACCCTAAATGAAAGAAGGACTGAAATTTTTCAATTTCAAAATATTGAATTAAGAATTTAGAACAATCACCTTTATGAATTATTATTGGTGGTGATGTGAAGTAGACACAGATAGTTACTTGTTCACTGAAAACACTGTATTATTTCTTAGTGAAATTTTGCTTTAGTTTTATGTTCCCTAAGTTCAATATTCTCACATTTGCCTATGTAGCCAAACCTTCCCATTCAAGAATATTGCTAAGGGTTTATGACTCTCTGCTGTCACAGGAAATTAAGCTTTCAGCCTTCAGGTTTAGAAGCTCTGTTTTAAACATACAGTTTCACAGTCAATTCCTTGAAATTAAAAAATGTCAATATATATATGGAAAAACACCTTCCATTTTCCTTGGAACAATGGTTCATCTCCCTAAGAGGTGAAGCAAACTACCTCTGGAAAAAAAGTATAAAGTAATCCCATTCCTCAATATTTTTTTGTGTCAAAACTAAAAGAGTTGAAGCTGGCAGTAATACCTGTAATTTTTAAATTTATAGTTTAAATGGTTATTTATGACCTTTCCTGAGAAATTTTTTAGTCCACTCATACATGACACAGTTTAATTAGTCACCATACAGAAAAGTGCTTTAATCTCTTTCATTTAAAACTTTTGTTCATTTCATGTTATGGCACCTAATTCTTTCACTAGGGGAGTTAAGGAATAATTACTCTTTTATCAATGTTAACCCATAAAACATGAACAATCACAATTATTTATGCCTTTTTTAAACTATCATATTAATGTCTATCTCACTTCAGACATCTCATTTAGTAATTTAAACTGAAGGTTTTCATATGTTTTTCTTGTTACAGAGCATTTGTCCATCCCTCTTGTTTTCCAGTTGTAGTTTTGTTTTGATTTTTAAATTATTATCCTACATACTCTTGTACCACTGGCAAACCTGGTCATTTTATAATCTCTTCTCTTTATTGTTTTTAGAGTATGTAAACAGTAATGGACCCAGATTATAGTAGAAACTCCCTCTATTGTGGAAGTAGATTATTTATTTCTACCTTTTTTCCTATCTGAAATCAGTTATTAGATAAGTGCTGGTTCTTTCCTGTTATTAAAGCAGCTTAATTTATTTAAGAAGCTTTAGTGAAGAGTTCTCAAGAATTTTTTTGAAACAGAGGAATCTAGTATCATCCAAGCTTACCATTTCCACACCTTCCCAAAAACTCTTGATAGGTTTGTGTGGTACGAAGGGCTCCCCTGTAGGAATCTCACAGTATCTGCACAAGCAAACAATTTTTCTTATCTTTTGTGAATTCTTCTGTCTTTAAATCACTATAATTTATGGGCCCTGCAAAGTCTACAGCAGCAGCAGGCTTCCCACTTCTGATGTGTTTGGAAGAGGTTTTACAATAAAGTTTTATACAATTACGAACATTTTCCTTTGGCCTGCCTTTTACAGTTTTACATTTTGCTTGCCAGAGCTTTTGTGATTTTCTGTTTTTCTCATCTGAACACAATTTTTCTGAGAGTGCTTTTTTGTTTTTAGTACTATCCTTTATTCTCACGTCTTGCTCTGCTTGTCTTTTGGAGGTCCTCTTACTGGCTTTGATAGATGATAGATACACGGAAATTCTAATGCAGGTCATTTTCCCCTTTAGCTACTCCTTTTAATTTACTTTTAACAAACTTCCTTGATTTTATGTAGTGCTCTTTTCAACATTCACTGTGGCTGTGGTAAATTTATTTGGCCTTTTCATTTCTACAAGGGTATTGAATTTGAATATATTATGATAAAAATTCTGAAATGGTTCTTTGATACAGAAGTTCTGAAGAAGACCTGGTGCTCTGCATGGTCCAAATCAGAGGAGCTTCTGCAAGCTCTGATGAATGGCTCCATTTAATCATTTCTGTGGTCTAAAAGCTTAAGTTCTGCATAAGACCCTATCATAATATTTATCCAGTGCAGATATAAGAGAGCTCTCTCTTTACTCCTGCCTTCACAGCCTGTCTTATTTCCCCTACCATGGCACAGGCAGCTATCCTGGTCTTTTTACTGCCAGCAACAAAGAACCAGGATACAGGGAAACTTGAAACCTGTATTTTCAGGCTTCAAGGACTTAGAGCAGAGCAGTTGCTCCTTTTGATTAATTTCCTGTAGCTTATTGATTTGAAGAACCTAAAGAATTGGTAACCAGTGAGCTGTTATGTTATGCTCCTACCTCTGTGGCTCCAAAGGTATCTATTCCTATCCTCCTCTGTCCTGGTGAGTTCTTCTGCCTTAAGGTTTTAAAGTTTTGAACTGTTTTTCCTGAGTCTGAAGCATATTCTGTTAATGAACAAAATAAAAAACATAGATTACTATATGGTAGTCCAGATGCCTGGATAACAGCAGAAAGCAAGTTAGGAACTGTATGGGGAGTAGGTCTAAACATTTGAGTTCCAGTTGACTTTTATGTTGTTACCTAACATTCTCTAGCTGCTTTTAAGCCCAGTAGCTCAGTCCTGGCATAAGACACTGTTTTCTAGACACTGACAATCCAACTGTAACACTGCCATTCCAAATAATACCCTTTATCATAACTTGAAATTTATGATATTCTTGAACCCTGGCTATGCTTATAGTTTATATACTCACAGGTTTCAATTATACCAATTTCAATTATCAGAAAAAGACTGGTGTTGTTTTCTCAAATGGATATTGATATGTAAATAGATTTATAACAAGGCCAGTGAAATGCAGCATCAGTTGACAAATAGTTAGGTGTTCATTCCTTCTGCCTCTGGCCTGTTTGATTCCAGGTGTAGAGCATTTGCTGTCAACACCTTCAAGAGTTAATTAGGCTTGGGAACAAGTCACTTTCTCTCTACCAGATCCCTAATGCCAGCATGTCCCTTTTCTCTTATCCTTTGCTAGCTGGTTAAGCAGCAACCCCTCCAGCCTCCAAGAGAAGCATTTGCCAGAGACAAGGCTGCTTCTTAACAATCCCTAAGGCTACTGAGTCTTCTGGAGCCTCTTCTGCCTTTCTGATTCTGTCTGATACAAAGGCTCCATTACAGGGAACACTAGATGAATTTATTTACTGAATAAGTGCACTGAAAAGAAAAATATTATTCTATAAAAAAATGTTTGTACAGCACAGGTCTGAAGATAATCTTCCATTATCTGTAGATAATCTGCCACTTTGCAAATTTAAAAGTAATGGGCACACTATAGTTACCTTTATATTAAATTATATTTCCCTGTTTATGATGATAGACTAATAAACTGAAGCAGCTTCTTCCTTTTTAGGTTTTCTGATTCTCAAGCACCAAAAAGGAAACGCAGACAACCATCCTCCAACAAGGGTGAGGTTGGGATATGGGAAAGAAAAGATGCTGCAGCAATTGGTAATGTCAGGCTAAATTAGCCACTGGATTGAGGCAACCAAACAGAGAGGTCAAAATAGTATGGGAATGTACAACTAAATAACAGCACGCAGGAAGTCAAGGAAAAAGAATGAAAGTGCAGTGAGTATAAAAATTGGATGAAAGATGAAAAAGCCCAATACGGTCAGAGAAAGCAAAAAAATTATTTCTTTTTAAACTTCAGACTTTTTTTCCTCACTGAATACACTGCAGATTTCTCAAAGCTGAGGAGTTTGCCTCAAAAGCAAAAGATACAGAGGCAGGTAAATAGAATTTTCCCAGACATGCTGACCCATTTCCTATTTCTACACAAGACTGAAGTATAACTTGCAAGGACAAAAAGCCAACCCAACCCTCATGGAAACTTTGCTTTGGAAAAAATACAGTATGTCTGAATCAAGGTAGTTTTAAATTACTATTTTTTCACTGATGAGTGAGTGCCAAACTTTTCTCTTTCACAGAGGGATTCCACACCCGAGGAAGAAGTGGCTTGATCATAGTAACCCACAACCTTATTGGAAAAGTTGTGGTCAGCTTTCACACTTGTTCCCTTTCTTAACATCTCTGTCCTGTGAAGATATGTTGTTTTCCTCACCCTAAGGCAGACTAAACCTTGAAGAGCTTGAAAAACAGTAGTATTCCAGAATTCAGTATTTTGTATCTACTTAACCCCAGTACTGCTGTAAAAATAGAAGCTTGTGGGACAGGACTCATCTGGAATCTGGTCTTTTTTGTTCCTCTCACTTTTATTTTTATTAAGTACAGCAAAAAGGAGTTTGAGCCACTTCCAGCTGATATACTCGGTCAATACCTGATGTTTTGTAGATCGAGCATCGCAATTTATACAAAATTAAAAGGAGGTTGTTTGCTGCGCAGTGTTTTCCAAGCAGACTGAGCCGAAGCCTAGCCCTGTGCTTTTCACTGAATTGCAGAACCTGTCTCTGGCCTCCACCAGAGGCCTGAGCTTACAGTTCTCCTGCTCCCCTACTCCGGGTTTTGCCCAAGAGAACGCTGCGCTTCCCGCAACTGCTCCGCGCCTGCAGCGCCAGTGAAGACGACAGCCCCGCTGTGCTTGACAGCATCAACAGGCAGCAGCTGCACGGTGTCTGTCCCAGAACATTTCCAAGCCAAGGCATTCTCTCAGGAGCTGCGGATTTCCCCTCGCACACGGAGGCCGCCGCTCCCTGCCGCTGGATGCCCGCCGAGCCCCCGGCGACAGCGCTGCCGCTTCGGGCCCGAGCCGCTGCTCATCCCTCAGGACGAGGCCGGAGCGCGGCGGGGTCGCGGCTGCCCGGAGCCAGACGGAACCTTCTGCTGGCGCCCCGCTCCCTCAAGCGGCCGCCGCCACCTTCCGGAACCGCAGCTCGGCGCTGGCCCGGCGGAGCAGAACCGGTTCGGCCGGCGATCCCCTCGACTGCTGCCGGCAGGGGGCTGACGGTACGAGGCGGGGCCCGGCGGCCGCTCCGCCTCCCTCCTCGGGGATGCCGGGATGTTTACGGGCCCAGCAGGAGCAGCGGGGGGCGGAGAGGAGGTCGGGGCCGCTGCGGCTGCCCGAGCCGCCCGCCGGGAACCCCGCTAGGCGCCCGCGGCCAGCTCCGGCCCGGCCCGGCCCGGCCCCGGGCCTGAGGCGCTGGAGAAGCCGGGGAGGAGAGAAAGCCGGTTCCGGGCCCCCCGCGCCTCAAGAAGGCTGAGCCAGGCTTCCCGGTGAGCGGAGTAGGGGCGGGGCGGGCGGTGTGGGACCGGGACCGGGGCCGTGGCGGGGGTCCCGGCGGCCGTACTTTCGGTCCGGGAGGCTCTTTCCCCGCCGCTCAGCACGGGCGGCTGCCGCGGTCCCGCCTCCCCCCTCCTCCCATTGGTGTCCGGGGCTCTCTCTCGCATCGCCATTGGGTGCGGCAGCTGCCGCTCCGCCCGCCGTAAGGGGAGGGAGCGGTGTGGGACTGGAAGCGACAAACTTTCTGCGGCGCACCGAGGGGGCGGGATGGCCGTGGCCGGACCCGAGGGGAGAGCGGCGTTACCTGCGCCTCGCACCGGGGTATCGCCGCCCGCCCGCCCGCCTGCCTGCCTGCCGCTCCGTTGCCCGAGGGGCAGGACGGGCCGGTGTAGAGGAGCTGAGGCGTTAGTGGGGCGGTCTGGGAGGTGGCTTCCTGAGGGCTGTGGTGGCGTTTCGGTCGTCCTCGCTGCGGAGCTCGGTTGCTGCCGTCGAGAGACGAGTGGGCGGCCGGGAACCTGCCGGGCAGTGGCCTGGACCCGGCCACCCTCAGCAGCCTCTTAGGCTGCCCGCGGTCTGGCCGCCGTGCCCTCTGTCCCTGGGTGGATTCCTCGGGTTAGTGCCAGCAGCGGAACTTTTTTCCTTGATGTTTTTCGTCGTTTCCGACGTGTTTTTTCCAGGCTCCTCTGCCCTCCCCTGACCTGGTGTCGGGCAGATGTTCCCGGCGCAGCCGAGGTGGACAAGCCCCGTCTCGAGGTTTTAGCAAATCGCTGAGTAAAAACAGCGTTGTCACTTGGAGCCGCGGCCCTGTGGTAGCGAGTCGAGAGAGCCCCTCTCTCTCTCTCCCTCCCTCCCTCCCTCCCTCCCTCCCGCTCGGGCAGCCGCCTCCGGCTGGGGCGGACAGAGGGGATGCCCGACCCTGAGGGTCAGTTCTGCAGGTACCAGCGTTTCCTCCCGTGGCTGCTGGGCTGGGCTTGCCTTCCCTCCCTGCTTGGTGAAGCTCCCAGCTGGTGGCATTCCAGTAGCTGTACGAGGCGATGAGGAACTGAGGCCTGGTGGGAAACGCTGGCAGCCTGGCATCCTCCAGCTGCTGGGGTTTTGTATTTTTTCTTACCTGTGCCTCACTGTTGTCCCTGCCCTGTCCCTCTCTGCTTCTCTGTTGAAGTAGCAGCCGATCTTGGTTATACTACTGGTGGTCCTGAATTCCATTGTCTGTATGAACTATACCTGGTTGGCTTTAAGGTGCAGCAGTTCAGAATATTGTTCTTTGGGTGAAATGTGCTTTGTTTTGCTCTGCATTTCATAAGGAGCTTCATCCCTGCTTGAATGGTATAACTACTTATGTTAAACCTACCCCCAATAAAAGATTAGGAGGTGTGTGTGCATTGAATCACACAAACATCTGAATTCTGATATTTGGAAAAAGTAGTTCTTAGTGTTTTTCACTTTTGCATCAACTGAATAGCAAACTTTTGTTACCCTTGATAGCACCATTTTCTCAGATTGCAATGGCAGTGTCACTTCCTAGGAAAGGTCACATAGGCAGAAGTAATTTTGCTGAATGTACTGGATATATTTCCAGTATAAAGTTGTATTACAAGCTTGAGATGCAGAAATTGCAGTGAATGATATGTTAATCTGTAAGGCAGACACTTTGGATCATTAGATGTCAAGAGGTTATTTGCAGCTCTGCTAAATCAGGAAAAGTTTAAAAGTATTTTACGCTCAAGGCTATCTAGGGGACAGTGTTGCAGTGCTGTAGAAATGTCTGCATTTGAAATTTTAGACTCAAGCTGTTTTGAGAGCGATAAAATGCAGTAGAAACAGGCATTAGTTCATGAGCTATGGAAAACTTAGGCAGGGAAAGTTTTGTTGTAGAGGAAAGAGGGGAAACTTGCAAGCAGTGCCTGACAGCTTCAAAGTGAAAACTCACAGCCCTTCAGGTTTGTTTATTTATTTCCTCTTTGATACAGGAAGAGAAAACATACTAAGAACACTCTTTATTAAAGTTCAAAACTTGAAGGTATGTTTAGAAGTATCTCATGTTTGGGTAGACTTCTAAAAGCATGCTTAGAGAGTTTCACTGTGAAGGTGGAGGTAAAGGTAGCCTGTATCACACGTGTCCTGTATTCAGCATACAGGCTAGTATGAAAAAAAATAATCTGAGAATAAATCAAGGCTTTCTAGCCAACTAAAATTTTTTTTTTGTTTTTTGAGTGACTTACCATAGTGTCTTTCAGGGTGTACAGGAGTTAGACAAGTAGAATCTCATCCCCACCATGGAAATGTATTTCCAAAGAAGAAAAAAGCCTGTCCTTCTAGAGTTCATCTGAAGGCTTGTGAGCATATGAAAAACTCAAATGAGAAACAGAGTCCAGTAAGTCAGTTGCTTATTGTATTGTGACCTGTGGTATCTTCTGAATTGTAAGACTGAGCCATATAGCCCACCCATACTTCTAATTTTTTTGTGCTTAGTTGTGCAAAACATAGCCAGTCCTGGATTCAGAGACAATTTGATGAAGCAGTCATGTATGCAAAGAAACCCCATTTTAATAAACTTAGTACAGTATCCTGCAATTGCACTTGTCTACCTTCAGTTGTATCAACATTGATGCCCTATTGCCTTCTGAAGTTTGAAGTTGTTCCAAACATCTGTGCTATATGGATGAGTTCATATTACCTTGGAAAGTCTCCTGGGAAATGTCAAACTGCAATAACTTCTTCTCTGCCTCAAGGGGATTTTTTTTTTTTTTAATTATTTGGGGCTTATCCAAAAATCCCCTCAGATTCCTAAGGAGTATTGCTTAGGAATGCTGTGTGTGTGTGTGTATATGTGTGTGTTTTGTGCAGGTTAATACTTCGGGTAGCTATAGGAGTTACCTGACTAATTTCCAGGGAATTTGTTCTGTTTAGCTACGTGTCATGTGTTTTGCAACAGAGATGAAAATAACTGAGCAAAATACCAAAGAGGTGATAAGGGCAGCCTTTAGATCATCATACAGTGAGCAGTCATATTAAAACTTGATCTCACATAGTTAATCTTGAGATAGTAGTGAGTTCTAGCTGTTGATTCTAGGTGACAAAGTAAATTGACTGTTTGCATCATCTGGCATTTGAGAGTTTTCATTCATGCCTCTTTGGATTATTCTGTTTGAAATTATTTGTGACAAAGTTGTTGCTGTCTTATTTATTAGCTAGATCTGTGTTGGACCAGAGTGATTACTATAAAATGTCAAAAAAGTACATTTAAAGCTTGTGGATTAGAGCCTTGCTGAAATCTTTGGAAGAGGTTTGAGTTTGGGGCTGTGAAGTGCTGGTGAACCAGTCTTTTTCAGTTAATCTTCTGTTATCAGTGTATAAAGTTTACAAAATCATTGATTGCTTGAAAGCTGGAAGGCAAAAATTCTACAAACTCGTGGTGGGAAAATACACAGCATTCTGCCCTGTAGAGGCCCTTCCTCTTTACCCTTTTCGTCCTCCTCTGAGAGCAGAGCCAAAAAAGGAGTTGTCTTTGCAGCAGTGAACTTCCAGTACTTGCCCAGACTGAGATTCATAACTGTGTGTTAGGTATGTGGGCTTCTTGGGAAGCTCATGGAGCTAAGTAGGACTTCAGAGCAGTGCAGATGATCATTGAGGATACTCCAGAAACAGGAATGGATCTTGCATGTTTTAGCCTGTGGTGGCTCAATGTAAAATGCAGAAACAGCTGGGAGCTTGAGCTTTGGCCTGCCTATGAAGTGAGTGTGCTGGATGCCAGCTGCTTTGCTTCTGGACCTGGGGATCCTGGATTACTTGCTGCTCTCATGCAAGATTTCATTATTCAGAGGAAGTTGGAGGAGCATAGAAAACCTGTTAAATGTGGCTGGCATTTCTTTTCTGTGAAGTGCTTCAGTGGTTTTGATATCTTTGGGGTGTCACAGATTTTAAGGTCCATCCTAAGATAATTTTTTTGCAACTTGTGAACGTGCAACTAACACCTGCAGAATATCAGAAAGTGTTGTCTTGCACTGATTTCTAGGATATTTAGATGTTTCTTTAAGTTGTATGTGGAACTAATTGTTAAATGTGTTGTATTTCACCTGTAGCAATGTGGATATTACCAGTCATGATTGAGGCACAGCTGTGTGCAGCCAGCCTTCCAAACTGTGTGGTTTTCTTCCCTGTGCCTAATAACACTGGGTTTGTCTGACAATGCTCCCAGTCTTTTGTCCTGCATCTTTTTTAACTCTTGTGTGAAGCTCAGATGTTTACACCTTTAGGAAATATCTTTATGAATAATTTATTTTTACAGATGCATTCAAAACCATCCCTTAGTAAGGAAAAGGTCTCTTCGTCTCCCTCCTTGCCAACTGGAGTTGGGAGGTTTTGGGGCTGGCATAATTTGTTTCTGAATCATGCATTAGTTTCCTTTCTCTGAATTTTTTTTGCACTTTCATTTCTCTGGCTTTACCCTTCTGCTTGTTTTGTTTCCTTTTTCTACTTTCCAGCAGCCTATTTTGTTGGCAAAACTCTTGGCATTGAATTAATTGCCTTCTTTCTGTGCTGGCTTTCCTGTCATAGTTATTTTCAGTACTTGTGAGCATCCCTACCTGAGGATGAAGCAAAATGGAATGTGGTGAGCTAATGTGCACTAGTGCATTGTTGCCAGAAGGGAGGAGTTTCTCTTTCTTCTATAATACCTTTCCTACATCTTCCATCTTTAAACTTCCCCTCCTTACATTTTTTTCTGGCATTCAGTAGGAGTGATGTGGCTGAGCCAGGGGGTCACCTGGTGTTAGCACAGTCCTGCTCTTGCTGACACAACTCTTGCAGGGCATTGATTTAGCTTGCTGCTTGCAGAACATAAACCCAGCTGCATAAGGGAATTAAGTCAGGAAAGATCCAGTGAGTTCTGAGATAGCTATGCAGGATCATGTGGCAGAGAAAAGCAAGACCCTTGGTGTCACTAAGCTGTTAGAGTAGCTTGTGTAATTTCTCATTAGAAGTATAATTTTACTTATTAGTAAAAGGGTGGCTCTCCCCCCAGGTAGGTTTTCCTGCCTGTTGTTTGCCATCACAGTTGTGTGCTTGGCCCTGCAATAGCAAGTTTCAGGGAAACTGAACTGAACTGTAAAAAGGGACTTTTTGTCACGATTGGTGTCAAATTACCTTACCAGGAGTCCTGGTAGCTACAGGACCCTCCCCGGAAGAACGAAGGTCCAGGAGGCATGGCTGAAGGCAAGGGAAGCAGCATTGCTTAATCTGTTCATGCTGTCTTAGAACCACGTCCTTACAGAGGCAGTAACACAGTGGAGAGTGATTTGTGCTGAGGATTTGCTTTCTTGATAGTACTGTGGTTTGATACCTGGTTGCCTGCAGGATTTTTCACTATGACTTGATCACAGTCCACAAATGTCCTTTCCAACTGGCTGTGCAGTATGAAGGAATGGGTTATCAGATTCCTTTCCAGGTGAATAGAAGTTAAATGCAAATGTGAAAGCCAGCTGCCTGAGCAGTTCCCATTCCTATTTGTTCTTCAGTTCATACGAAATATAAACAAAGGCTTCAAAAAAGGGCAAGTCAGCACATGTGCAGCCCTTTGGGAGCATCTAGCAAGGTAAGCAATCTACCCGAGTGACAGCATTGGAGAGGGAGAGGTAAACAAAATTGTGCAAATGGATGAAGAGGCAGGGAAGTGGACTTGGGAAGCAGGAGAACTTGGACCTGAAGATTAAAGTCAGACAGCACTGACTGAGAGCCAACCCTTAGTAGTTGGGGAATGGCAGTGACTGGCACCTGTGTTTCTGGGGTTGGAAAATATGCCTGATAAATAGGGACAGGTGGGTGAGAAGATAAGAACCTCAGTGTATTCCCTTAATTTTTTGTAAGTAGATTTTATTTGTGTATGGTTACTTCTGCTGTTGCAAGATTGGCTCAGCCCAGTTTAACTGGCTTGTGTGTGTTGGTTTTGTTTTGGTTTTTATATTTTTTTGTTTTTTCATAGAATCTTAGAGTTGGCTGCATTGGAAGGGACCTCAGAGATTTTGGTAGTATATTAAAAAAATGCAGGCTTTTAGAAGCTGTTTCTAACATTAAAAATAATCCTACTTCTGCATATATATCTATATTCAATCACTTTAAGTTCTTTAGAAGCTGCAAATACATCTTTTTTCTGATGTAGGTAATTCTGCAGAGAATTTTACAGTTTTTCGTATTTTAGAAGACTTTTTTTGACAATATGAGGCAAATATTTCCTTTTTACCACTTCCAGCTAATAGTAAGTAATCTGTACGTACACATGTATAGGTGTGTATATGCATAACCTGTAAATAAATAGCCACAGGCATGTATATATGTGCATGCATATTTATGTATTTCTATACATATACATTAACATGCATGCATGTGTGTGTATTTATGTATCTATACTAATTGGGATGAATGACAGATTTTAGTGTGCTAATGAGTAACCTGGTCTTCCAGTCTTGAGTTTGCTTTGTCCCTTGCTGATTGTCTTGGCAGAGTTTAAATGAGTATCAACTTAAATGCATTTTGCTTTATTAATGTATATATTTAATTTAGCTGTTGATAGAGTGAAGAAAAATATTATCAACCATTGTGGTATTTATTTGGTGTGTATATATAAGATACTTGTTCATTGAATAAATGAATAATTTAAATAATCAGCAACATTGCAGTACACTATAATTTAAATAACTCGCTAATGCTGACTTTGTTACATCATGGATTGTTGGTTTGCTTGTGCTTTTTGGGGTACTGATATGCAGGATGTGTATAAAGGCTTTGGACATGTTAGTGTTCTGAGACCTGCTTTTGAGATACTGTATGCAGGTTGTTGTTTTGTAAGTATTTCCTCATCCCTAGTTAAAATATTATCTATGAAACAGAAGTGACTTCCACTTTGCAAATAAAATGTTCCTATTATGACCTCAAAATATAGGTGTTTCTCCTCTTCAATTGCTTATGCAGAGCAACAGAAAAAAATTGACTTTTTAATATTAGGACTTATGACAGATTTAGATTGCAGTTTAGTTTGCTGTATTGGACATGACTTCTGACATCCCATTTCTTTGTAAAACACGTAGCTGTGCTGCCATTTAATGTAATATGAATAATAAAGTCAGGATGCTCGTTTTACAGCTGCCAATACTCTCTGGCTTCGTCCAGGAGTTTCCCTGAGTGACCCCTGAGCCCCTGCTTTTAAAACCACTTTGAATATTTTTAAACTGCAGCGTGGATCCTGGCTGCCAGTGCTGAGTGGGTGCTGAAGAGAAGGACCTGGCAAAGTCTGGGAATGGTTTGACCAGGGAGCAGTTCCCTCCAAAAGCTGACTTGCTTTCCTGAGGAGAGTTAAAGAAGGACTGTTAAGGCAGTGTATTTAATAAAGCAGTAGGATGCCTGTTTCTTAACCTGCTGCCATCAAGATTAAGGTCCAAGCTGTTTTTGTGGTGTTAGTAAGGAAGAAAGTGTATCTCCTGCCAAAAAGTTCATGGCCTTCATTTAAGGAGCAGAGAATTGCAGTTACATCAGAGAGCAGAGCTGGAACCAGACTGGCAGAGATTTCTGAGATTAACAGCCACGTGGTGCAATGGGTCATTATGACTTTTAGGTATGCAATAAGGCATTTAGAAATTTACATGCTTTTTTTATTTTTTTTTCTTTTTTTTCCCCCAGAGCACAGGGTGTTGAGTAGTTTGGTTTGTTGGTGGTTTGTTTGTTTGATTTTTTCCCATTACAACCAGGGTAGATAATTGAATGTTCTACCTGGGCTGTGCTTTTGGGTAGCTAAGAGGGAATGTGTGATACAAGCAGATGGCAGTATGCCTGTAACCTGTATTCTTACATGGAAACTTCTGTTATTATATGTCTTTTCTTCTCAAGTGATCTTTGAATTTACTTAGTAAAAGATAGTTAAAAAGTGTAGGGATCTAAAATTTATAATTTAAAATGTGTGTTACATACTGAAGAACCTAACTTGTTGACACCAAAAAGTAAATGTTAATGTATTAAATAGATAGTTGTTTCTGGAGGGCTTGGCTCTAACCTAACAAAAATAATATAATGGTTATAGTAAAAACTAAAAATATCTGCCTTAATTGACAGTGTAATCCAGAAGTAAACATAGTACATTCTGTCCTTTGTTAACAGCAGCTGAATCCACCCTGTCTCTGATCAGCACATGAGGAATGGTGGAACTTCTTGTTTAGCTGTTTTGGCAATTAAGTGGAGTAGTTACATCTCTGTTGTGCAGAAATAAACAAACCACCCAGGCTTTCAGATTCTCAGCAGACCTGTAACACACTGAATATTCTTTTAAGTTCATACTTTTAAAAAATAGAGCTGTTTCTTCTCTGACATTAATTACAGAATTGCCTTGCTTAAAAGCCAAAATGAACAAACAATAGCTTATAGCATGAAGCTAATGAGAACCATGTATCATCGAGACTAGTAACAATTGTATTTTTAACATTACATTGTATTTTTTTTGTTATTGTAGAACTACCATCTGTTAACTGAATAACGTTATTGCCTGAATAATGTAACTATATTTCAATGTGAGTGGTTTGTGGACCTGGAGCTATGAAAGGAGTTCTTAAAAAGCATGCATGAGATTAGGCTTTTCATTTATGCTTCTCTTGAAATAATGTCATTAGGTTCATAAAGACTTAGCTGCAAGACCTAAAGCCACAAGGATTTCAAGTTTTTCCCAGGTATCTTATTCTTTTAAAATATTTTTGAATGAAATGTTAGGGATGAGCTCTGGTCCCCTTTCAGGAGTAGGTCACAAACAATGGCATGGGTGGTCTCTAGCAGGTAGATGGAAACCTCCTGGTAAGCCAAGTGCTGATTGAGGCTTGTGAGCTGCTGTTGGGGTGTAGGAATGTGCCCTGGCCTTGTGGGCTACTGTGTTTTTTTGCATGATCTTCAGATATCTGGGCAGATACTGGAGAGCTTTAGCAGGTGCCAGGAAGGAAATGTAAAAGAATGGTGAGGCCTCAAGATACCGTGTTATTCCCAGTTGAGGCAGTTACAGGTTGATAAAGTGATTTACTGATAAGGATTTCACTTCCTTGTGCTGTATGGTGGGCTTAGGGCATGGGGTAAACTGTCTAGTAAGAGATTTGGTACACAGTTGCAATTTCATATGAAAAACTGTCTGTGTTGTCTGTATACCCCGGTGCTTCATCCTGCATCTTCTATGTGTAGGTGACACCTGCTATTTTGGTTGACTGAAAAATACAAATATTTAGAAGGCATTAGTAGTTAACTGAAACCCTTCTCATCCCTGCAAAGTATAGTTAAAAATGTAAGATTTAGTGCATATGATTGTGTTACTGTGATTGTTGTTGCATACAGGTTGGTCTAAATCCAAATGGTTTTCATCCTCAACATGAAAAAAGTAATCTTTGCAAGATAAATGATTCAGAGAGTGTCATTGTTCCTGTCTTTGCAAGTGGCATGGTGAAAGTGAAGAATCCTTTTCTTCTACAAGATCAGTGTGAGAGCATTTAAAAATGTCAGATTTTTGGCACTGTGAAAGTTTTGAGTGGTGGTGGTGTAGCTGGCCTGCTTCTCACTTCATCAGCTTTCTGTTTTCCATGAACCAATATATGTCATGGTGATGGATTTGCAGAAACATTTCATTGTGTTACTTGTTTAAAGAGGTGAGACACATGTCATATTTAAATGGTTTTTATTCACGTTTCAATTTTAAATAAGTTATGACTTCTTGGCAGTAGTTGTAGTGCCTTTTTGCCACAAATTTGAACTTGAAGACCGTCTTTGGAAGAGTAATAATTATTGTCTCAATTTGAAATATGATAAATATTATACTACTGTGTTTTGACCTTTGGAGTTTACTATCAATGTGAAAGGCATTCTTCATGTGAAAACAGTCTTCAAGCAGCAACATCTAATTCCTGCTTATGTTGAAAAACAGTACAAGAGATTAATTTTGCATCCTAGTATTTTTGAATGCTCAAAATGCCAAATTCTTCTAAAATACGGATTTATTATGCAGTCTTCAAAGACAGAAATGAGTTAAAAAAATAAAACGTTCCGTACATGAACAGAAAATACTAATTTCTGCCTTTCCTCTGCAAAAGCAACAACAAATCCAAAAGTTAATTAATCTGCCATGATTCCTATGGTGGAACATATTTGTTACCTCTTTAGTTTGTTTGCTTTTATTACAAAAGCAAGCCACAGAGGGCAGAGCTGCTGGCAGTGATAGTAGGACTTCTCCCTTTTCTGCCACCTCCCCACATTTCAAAAGAAAAAAATAAAATAATAATTAAAAAACAAAATAAAAGGAAAAAGACAAATTCCCAAACACTTCCAGTCAGTGCCTGTGATTGCTCAGATGACATGAAGGTATTATATAATACCTGAATCAACATACATAATCTAAGCATTTCAGCCTAGACTTTGTTAGTCTTGCATTAATATCTGCAGTATATGAAGAGTTCTGTATTTACTTTTTTTCCCCAGAGATTTTGAAACAAATGCTTGTAACCCATAGGAATTATTTGTTGGAGCATTACATGGTCAGCATGCAGCCTAGTATGGAACCGTACTAGGAAAACACATTGCAAAGCTTCCAGTAGAAATCTCCATGATATTAAAATTAAATTAAAATTTTTAAAAAGGCCCTTCAGAAAAAAATTATTTGGTTCTTGAAGCGATAGAAAGATCTCTAGAGCAGGAAATGAGCAGAGGATTCCTTAAGATTGCCGTGCGTTCTTCCCCCAGAACTAGTGATAGCTGCACAATCCTCTTTGAATTTATCTCCAGAATTTAGGTGCTGTCCTGTGACAACAATTTAGTTCTCAATGCTGCTGTGTTAGGATTTCTTGCCTTTTGGGGGAGGTTGTATGGGGAATGCAGTAATTGTCAGGGTTTGGTGTACTGGAGCTGGCTGAGAGGTTGCCTTGCCAGTGGTGTGTGTGCAGCATGGATCCACCTGCTGTTCCCCCTCTCCCACCACCTTCATTCTGACAGTCTTAGAAATCTTTGCAATTCCTACTTCTTCTTTGCTTCTGACCTCAGCCTCATAATTTATTGTTTACTCTTGACCTGCCTGGAGCTGCTTGTTTGCATCTCTTGTACCTTTGGATTTATTATAGCTAATACTCAGACAAAACCCCAGAACGTCCCAAACCTTCTGCTTTACATAGAGCTACTAAGAATAGGAAGGCAAAGCTTTTGAGAGCATCTGATGGCTGTGGCTTGGGGTTACAAATAAATAATGGTACTGGAATGGTGTGGGAAGACTGCTTTAAATGGGGGAGTGGAAACAAATTGCTAATTATTTGTTTTGTTTATTCTGTCCACTGTTTAGTACCCTAGGGCAGCATATTGAGAAACTTTGTAAAGCTGCTTTATGGTTATTTCATCTAATAATGTTTTTTTGATAATGATGCTGTGAGTATTACAGCAGTACTGTGAACACAAGTTATTTTTTTGAGCTTCTTAACTATTTTGCAGTAGGCTTTGAAGAACATATCTGAGCTTTGCTGGTTTATGCTGACAGTTATTTTTTAACCTTTTTTAATATTCTCTAAAGAAACTATTGGGAAGATTTATTTTGTGTGTGTATTAGCAGAGATAATAGATTGTATTCTTTCATGCTGAACTGAAATCCTGTTTAGGAGATTTCTACTTATTCTAAAGAAATGTTTGTGAAAGGTAAATAGCTCTGTGTGCCAAATGACATGTTTGCAGTATTTGGAGTATATAGATTTATCACAATAAATATATCAGGAAATTCACTAATGCTAAAGATTAAGAGGTATCAGAAAAGTGTTTCATGTCAAAGCATTTCTAGGACTTTCAGAATTTGGAGCAGGAAATAAAAACAAATGGAAAAGAAAGAATAGTTTTATTATAGTCAGATAGGACACTTGTTCCTCTGAAGGCCTCGGCAGGTTTGAGCAGGCTCTAGGCAGACAGTTCATTTATGTTTGTTGAAAAAGTGGTTCAGGACTTCTGTCC
The DNA here is from genome assembly GCF_036169615.1 of Heliangelus exortis. Lineage (NCBI taxonomy): Eukaryota > Metazoa > Chordata > Aves > Apodiformes > Trochilidae > Heliangelus > Heliangelus exortis. The sequence goes on along the minus strand of NC_092429.1, from coordinate 22,472,485 downwards.
TATTTATATAAAACTTCATTTCATTGCTTGCATTTGCAGCTGTCAGTGAACTTCCTGTAGTCCTCTTCTGAACAGAGGTGGCCCTGGTAGGCACTAGTGAAAAACTGGGTGCTGCACGTGCTCCACCTCAACATAATGTCCTGTAGCCTGAGAAGGGATTAGTTTAGCTGAGAAAAAACCTGCAGGAGCATTTGCATTTTTGTCTCTCCTGTTCTTTGTAATAATGGTTGTGCATATTTTGCAACCTTTATTATTGGTCAAAGACTTATCAAAGCCCTCTCTCTATCTTGGGAACTTGGCAGTCATCTTTCCTCCAATCTTAATGATGGGACGTGAGAGATTCAGAGTTGGGAACAGAAGCAAGTGCTCCTCATATTGCATGTCAAAGCCTTCTTAGTTGGCTTGTCAGATTGTAACAAGTATATGTGTTTAGCTTTTTTCTGTTTAGATAGAACTGTCCTTGCATATTCCCTAAACTCTACAGATAAATTAATGCAATGTGAACAGTATGCATGCTGCAGTTGTAATTCTGCTGATCTGGTGTTTCCCATGCTGCTCATAGGTCTAAGGTACTGGGCAGCAGATGATCTGTGTACTTGAACAAGTGATTGGTGTCTTTGAGGAACAATGAGGTGATGCAGGTTTTATTAGGCAGAGCAATTTCTCTGGATCAAGTAGTTTAATGCACAACTTTTAATAAGTTCAGATGTGTATAGTGTTTTATTTCATTTTATAGAATAGCTACACATATAAAACCCATCCTTTCCAAAACAGTGCTGGAATACTTAAATGTTGGTGAACTCAAGTATGCAAATGAGAAAATTAATTCTTAGTTCCTCTGGTGGTGTTCGTGGATCACAGATACAGATGGAATTTTGGTGTAATGACTGTGTCTCTCTCTTTTCAGGTCGTAAGGGACACTTTTATGTGATAGAATGGATGAACAGTCACAAGGCATGCAGGGGCCTACTGCTCCACCATTTCAGCCACAGGTACTTTTTTTTTTTTTAAACAGTTACTCAAGAGTAGATGCTACTATTTCTTAAATAGAAAAAGAGAGAAGTTAGGAAACTATTTCCTGCGGGGACAAAAAAAGGTGTCAACAGATAGAATGTATTCTAGCAGTGATCTTGAAATTAATTGAATGTCAGTCTTAGATTTCATGGAAAATAATTACTTTTCATTTTCTTCCTCCTACTACTTCACCAACTTTGAAGGTTGGGATTTGGAATGGGAGAAGGAAGCAAGGCTGAAGGCTGTTGTTTTCCTGAGAAATTGTGGGGTATTAAACACTGTTTTGAAACTGTATCAGAGTTACCATATTTATTTCAGACTTATCTTCAGCTTTCTCCTCCTACATCTCCATCAAATTAGTTCCATTGCGTGTTGAAACCAGGCAAGAAAAATTCCCAATAGCTTTAGTTCTGATAGAAAGAATATGCATAAAAACTTAATCTTTGGATATGTATTGATGGTACAAAATAAAGGATAAAGATTATCTGATAAGAGCTTTTTGACATTTTTAGGAGGCAATTGCTTGCAGAAGGTGCAAGAGCCAGTTGAGGAATACCCTAAAATCATTTATTGTGGTGACCATACCAAAGTAAAAGCTGGACAGTTCTTTGCAAAGCTGGAACATACCTTTTGTAATTTTCTTTTAACAGCATAGGTTATATGGCAGTTTATTTGTTCTACTAAAACTAAGGTGACTTCTAGATTGTGAAGCACAGTAAATTTACATTAGCCAGCTTTTCTTAGGTTTTAATAAAAACTTAGTGGGTTTATTATAGTTTTCTGTTTCCAAAAAACCCGAGACTTAATAGTATTTGTATCAGTGCAAAGCAGTTAGAAATTTAAGACCAATGTGTAGCTGTGCATACAGATATTCTGAGAAAATACATTTGTGATTTTGAAACAGAGATTTCCTAAAATTCACATTCTGCATATTGATATAACAAAGGGCCCCCATTATTATCACAAATTTTTTCCTTTCCTGACTAGAAACAGGAAAAGTGAACACAACTGATCAAGGTTTCTCTGTTTCTGGAAAACCTTCCCTAAATTTTCTGTTTGCTGACTACAAACAGGTTTCAAATTTCTTCGTATCTTTTGAGTATTTGAATATTTGTTTCTGATTCACAGAATCAACTTTTTGAGTACTAGTTCAATTTTAGGAATATTACTCTAACCTATGAATTCAGTTACTTAACTGAAATAAGTTTCTTTTCTTACTAGTAAAAAACACAGTTTTAGTTTTATTATTCCAAGTAATATGGCTCATCTGCATACTCTGGTAAACTAAGGACAGCCAAAAACAATACTGCTGTAACCAACTAAACACTTATTCTCATATATGGTTATCTGTCAAGCATTTTAGAATCACAGAATGCTAGACTGGCTAGGGTTAGATAGGACCTTAAAGATCATGGGGTATGACTGATTCTTCTTGAAATCAGTTACTGTGTAAACTTCACCAAGCATGATTTTTGTGATTTGATTTTTTTGAGACAAAAGGCTTTGGGTTGCTGGACCTGCATTAGAATAGTGACTGTTTTGCATTTCAAGAGATAGAGAATGGAAGCAAGCATGCTCTGATAATTGTTGTGTTCCCAGAGTAATATTAAAATAGTCATTCAGTGACTTTCTTGTCTTTAGACCAAATTGATTTATCTGTGATCCAGTTGCATCCTTTATGTCTTGCAAATTTCTCTGCTAACAGAGTGTGCTTATGGTGAAAACTAGTAATGAAGCTACTTAGTTAATTTTTTATACATTTAGGAAAAACTAAAAGCTAGACTTGAAAATACAACAGGTTACGAGCAAGAGGTGAGGTAGTGATTTATGAAGAATTGTATCAGGTTTTGATAAACCTGTGAAGCCCTTCTCTTATTATATTGTACAAACATATGCTGATATAGCAAATTAAATTACTCTGATCACTGAGAATTCTTGAGAGGCATGAGAATATTTAGCCAAACAGTATGATGTAGTAGTCCAAATTAGTCTGAAAACATCATTTCATAAAATTACAGAATAGTTGAGGCAGGAAGGAAACTCTGGAGGCCATCAGCCCATCTGATCGAGCAGGACCTCCAAGAGCAGATTTCCTGGGACCAGGTCCAGGATGCTTTTGAGTATGTCCAAGGAAGGAGACTTCACAACCTTCCTAAGCAAACTCTGCCCAGCATC